>NW_024429199.1:29234670-30460295 GCF_017639785.1 Mesocricetus auratus | reverse complement strand
CCTGTTTTGACATGCTCTGGGCCAGCCCTATAGCTTTTGTTCATCTATTGCTAACATTTGGCTACAGAAAGAGCTAATTCTGTCCCATTATACTTTCTTATAGCGGAGGAAGTACAAGCATATTCTTGGGGATATGACAGTTCAAAGGAAAATCTTAATCTAGTTTACCTCTCCTACCGTGCCATTTACTCCTTCATTCAACCTTTTTGGTGAACTGCTGCTCAGATTGTAATCTTCCAAAAGCTCCAAGTGACAGGGTTTGGCCTCCTGTCGGGTTTTACACTAGGCAATCCAGCCAAGTACTGTTCTTACCACATTTCTTTCAAGTGAACTTCCAGGATACCCTACTCAGCCTTTCCCTGATCTTGTGTCCTCTTTATTGCTTTAACACTTTAAAGACCAAATTTTCATTCAGGTTTCAGTCATTCAGATCCACCCGTACCTTTCCTACTTTATATGGATCACATCCAATCATGGTGTTCAGCAAAGCCACTGATGACTAAAGTGTGGAGTGAGCATGACTTCCAATAGACTTATGTATTTGAATGCTTGACACCTAGTAGGTGAAACAATTTGGGAAGTGTTGGAAGGTGTATCTTCAAGGGTGAACCTGGAGGTTTCAAAAGACTCTGTCTTTTCCAGTTGGCTGTTTCTCCATTTTCTGTGTGGATCAGTAGGTAAGGTGTTAGCTGCTATTCCAGAAGTATTCATGTTTTTTTGTTGCTATGCTCCCTAACTTGATGTATATGGGCTCTAATATTCTGGAACAGCGAGTCCCAAAATTAAATATTTTCTTTGCTGGGTTGCTTTGGTCATGGTTTCTTATCACAGTAATTAAAAAGTAACTTAATCAATGCCTTAATCATCCTGGAAGACAATGATGAAACAGTTTCTCCATCCCTTATAAAAAAAAGTCTTATAAAAGCTAGTGTCAAATACTGGCTCTTCTTTTTCTAATCTTCTCGGTAATTTTTCTATTTCCTATGACCTCCTATTTGTCATATTCATGGGAACCTCATGGGGAATAACTAAGTGTCCCTAATGGATCATGCAAACCATCACCACAGGGATTTATTTTTCTCACATCCCATTTGATTATGTATCCTTAGTCTCTAGAAGCTAAAGTAGAAAAGTAAATAAGGTGACAGCATTCACAGTAAATTGTGAAAAGGCAAGACTGCCAAGTTATGTTACTTTAGTTCTGCAATAGAATAAAAATTCTAGCCTTAGCAAATAAGTAAGAGAAGTAAAAATGGGTGTCCAAACAGATAATGTCATGTACCCATCATTATAGAATCACAAAGAATGTTTCAATGCCTCGTGTAGTTTTATTTTTATTAACTTCTTGGTGACTCATTTTTCAAATATTAACTTCTAGTCCAACAAAACATTTTGTTCTCATTTCTCAAATACTTAAAGATCTAAATATTCTAACTTTTTTTTAAATTTTATTTTCCAGTTTAAATTTGGATAAGAAACAAGGTTGCTTCACAAGTCAGTTCCAGGTCCCTCTTCCATTCCCTCCCTTCCTCCCGAGCCCTCCTCCCCCCGTTATCCCCTCATTTCCCCAGGGAGGGTGAGGCCCTCCATGGGGGTGTGCATAGTCTGTCATTTCATATAGGGCAGGGCCTAGACCCTTCCCCAAGAGTTCGGGTGAGAGTGCACCTCACATTGTTCTATGGGAGTCCAAAGTCCGTGTGTATACTTGGGATGGGTACTGATCTGCTGCCCAAGGCTCAATAGATTCCCTAAGCCTCCTCATTGACACCCAGATTCAGGGGGTCTTGATCAGTCCCATGCTGGCTTCCCAGGCTGATGCCTGGGATTCAAGAGTTAACCTTTGTCTGGTCAGCTGTTTCTGGGGGTTAAACCAGTCCAGTCTTAATCCCTTTGATCATCAGTCCTCCCTCTCTGTTACTGGCTTTCTTGAGTTCAGCTCAGTACTTAACCAAGGGAGTCTGCCTCTTCTTCGATCAGCCACTAAATAAAGTTTCTGTTTCCCAGACTCTCTGGCCATAGGATTGAAGGCTGGCACTCCCCAGATCTATGTCTAAAATCCATATATGAGAGAGTACATGCCATGTTTCTCTTTTTGTGACTGGGTTACCTCACTCAGGATGGTTTCTTCTAGTGTCGTCCATTTGCCTGCGAATCTCATGATTCCATTATTTTTTTCTGCTGAATAGTACTCCATTGTGTAGATGTACCACATTTTCTCTATCCACTCTTCAGGTGAGGGACATCTAGGTTGCTTCCAAGTTCTGGCAATTACAAATAAAGCTGCTATGAACATAGTGGAACAGACATCTTTGTTGTATGAATGGGCATCTTTTGGATATATGCCTAAGAGTGGAGTTGCTGGGTCTTGTGGTAGGTTTATTCCTATTTTTCTGAGGAATCTCCATACTGATTTCTAAAGTGGCTGAACCAGTTGGCACTCCCACCAGCAATGGAGGAGTGTCCCCCTTTCACCACATCCTCTCCAGCATAAATTGTCATTGGTGTTTTTGATTTTAGCCATTCTGATAGGAGTGAGATGGTATCTGAGAGTTGTTTTGATTTGCATTTCCCGGATGGCTAAGGATGTTGAGCACTTTCTCAAGTGCCTCTCAGCAATTTTAGACTCCTCTATTGAAAACTCTCTATTTAGTTCTGCAGCCCACTTTTTAATAGGGTCCTTTGGTGTTTTGGAGACTTGCTTCTTGAGTTCTTTGTAAATTTTGGAGATCAACCCTCTGTCAGATGTGGGATTAGTGAATATTTTTTCCCATTCTGTGGGCTGCCTTTTTGTCTTGCTGACTGTGTCCTTTGCTTTACAGAAGCTTCTCAGTTACAGTAGGTACCATTTATTAATTGTTGATCTCACTGTCTGTGCTACTGGTGTTATGTTCAGGAAGCTGTCTCCTGTACCAATTCGTTCAAGGGTACCACCCACTTTCTCTTCTAACAGGTTCAGTGTGGCTGGATTTATGTTGAGGTCTTTGATCCATTTGGACTTAAGTTTTGTGCATGGCGATAAACATGGATCGATCTGCATTCTTCTACATGCCAGTTTCCAATTATGCCAGCACCATTTGTTGAAGATGCTTTCTTTATTCCATTGTATATTTTTAGCTTCTTTGTCAAAGATCAGATGTTCGTACGTGTGTGGGTTAATACCCAGATTTTCAATTCGATTCCATTGGTCTACCTGTCTATTTTTGTGCCAATACCAAGCTGTTTTCAGGACTATAGCTCTATAATAGAGCTTGAGGTCAGGGATGGTGATGCCTCCAGACGTTGCCTTGTTGAACAGGGTTGTTTTGGCTATCCTGGGTCTTTTGTTTTTCCATACAAAATTGATTATTGTTCTTTCAAGGTCTGTGAAGAATTGTGCTGGGATTTTAATGGGGATTGCATTGAATCTGTAGATTGCTTTTGGCAGGATTGCCATTTTTACTACATTGATCCTACCTATCCAAGAGCATGGGAGATCTTTCCATTTTCTGAGGGCTTCTTTAATTTCTTTCTTTAAAGATTCAAAGTTCTTACGATACAGGTCTTTCACGTGTTTGGTTAGCGTTACCCCAAGTTATTTTATGTTGTTCGTGGCAATTGTAAAGGGTGATGTTTCTCTGATTTCTCTTTCAGCCCTTTTATCATCTGTATATAGTAGGGCTACTGATTTTCTTGATTTGATCTTGTAGCCTGCCACTTTGCTGAAGGTGTTAATCAGCTGTAAGAGTTCCCTGGCAGAGTTCTTTGGGTCATTGATGTAAACTATCATATCGTCTGCAAACAGTGAAAGTTTGACCTCTTCCTTCCCAATTTGTATCCCCTTGATCCCCCTTTGTTGTCGTATGGCAATAGCTAGAACTTCAAGTACCATGTTGAAAAGGTATGGAGAGAGTGGACAGCCTTGTTTTGTTCCTGATTTTAGAGGAATTGCATTGAGTTTCTGTCCATTTAGTTTGATGTTGGCTGTTGGTTTACTGTATATAGCTTTTATTATGTTTAAGTATGTACCTGTTATCCCAGATCTCTCCAAGACCTTTATCATGAAGTGGTGTTGGATTTTGTCAAAGGCTTTTTCAGCATCTAGTGAGATGATCATGTGATTTTTCTTTTTCAGCTTGTTTATATGGTGGATTACGTTGATGGATTTTCGTATGTTGAACCATCCCTGCATCCCTGGGATGAAACCTACTTGATCGTGGTGAATGATTGTTTTGATGTGTTCTTGGATCCGATTTGCTAGTATTTTATTGAGTATTTTTGCATCAATGTTCATGAGGGATATTGGTCTGAAGTTCTCTTTCTTAGTTGTATCTTTGTGTGGCTTGGGGATCAAGGTTATTGAAGCCTCATAGAAAGAGTTTGGCAAAGACCCTTCTGCTTCTATTGTGTGGAACACTTTGAGAAGAATTGGTATAAGCTGTTCTTTGAATTTCTGGTAGAATTCTGCACTGAGGCCATCTGGGCCTGGGCTTTTTTTGGTTGGGAGACTTTTGATGACAGCTTCTATTTCCATAGGGGTTATAGGTCTATTTAAATTGCTTATCTGTTCTTGATTTAATTTTGGCAATTGATAGCTGTCCAGAAAGTCATCCATTTCCTTTAAATTTTTGAATTTTGTGGAGTACAGGTTTTCAAAGTATGACCTAATGATTCTCTGGATTTCCTCAGAGTCTGTTGTTATGTCCCCCTTTTCATTTCTAATTTTGTTAATTTGCATATTCACTCTCTGATGTTTGGTAAGTTTGGACAAAGGTTTGTCTATCGTGTTGATTTTCTCAAAGAACCAACTCTTCGTTGCATTGACTCTTTGTATTGTTTTCCTGGTTTCTACTTTATTGATTTCAGCCCTCAAAATGATTATTTCCTGGCATCTACTCCTCCTGGGGGAGTGTGCTTCTTTGTGTTCTATAGCTTTCAGCTGTGATGTTAATTCTCTGGTATAACTGTTCTCCTGTTTCTTCATGTGAGCACTTAGCGCTATGAACTTCCCCCGTAGCACTGCTTTCAAAGTGTCCCATAGGTTTGGGTATGTTGTGTCTTCATTCTCATTGAATTAGAGGAAGTCTTTAATTTCTTTTTTTATTTCCTCTTTGACCCAGGGATGGTGCAGTTGAGCATTGTTCAATTTCCATGAGTTTGTAGGTTTTCTGCAATTTGTGTTGTTGTTGAATTCTAATTTTAAAGCATGGTTGTCTGATAAGATGCATGGAGTTATTCTAATTTTTTTGTAGCTGCTGAGGTTTGATATGTTGCCAAGTATGTGGTCGATTTTTGAGAAGGTTCCATGTGGTGGTGAGAAGAAGGTATATTCTTTTTTATGTGGATGAAATGTTCTATAGATATCTGTTAATCCCAGTTGGGTCATTACTTCTATTAGACCTTTTGCTTCTTTGTTGAGTTTCTGTTTGGTATTCCTGTCTAGTGGTGAGAGTGGTGTGTTGAAATCTCCCACTATAACTGTGTGGGGCTTTAGATGAGATTTAAGTTCTAATAATGTTTCTTTAACAAATGTGGATGCCTTTGTATTTGGGGCATAGATGTTCAGGATAGACACTTCATCTTGGTGGGTTTCACCTGTGATGAGTATGTAATGACCTCCTTCATCTCTTTTGATTGATTTTATTTTAATGTCTAGTTTGTTAGATATTAGGATTGCTACCCCTGCTTGTTTCTTGGGTCCATGTGATTGAAAAAATTTTTCCCAACCTTTAACTCTCAGGTAATGTCTGTCTTTAAGGGTGAGGTGTGTTTCTTGTATGCAGCAGAAGGAAGGGTTCTGTCTTCGAATCCAATCTGCCAGTCTGTGTCTATTTATGGGTGAGTTAAGGCCATTAACATTGAGGGATATTAATGACCAATGATTGCTCATCCTTCTTCGATTTGCGATGGTTGTTGGTGGTGGAATTATGTGTGGAATTTCACACCTTTGTTCTTTTGGCTGTTGGTAGAGAGGGATTCTCTAATGCTTATGTTTTTCTGGTTGTAGTTAGCTTCCTTGGGTTGTAGTTTTCCTTCCAAAATTTTCTGTAGGGCTGGGTTAGTGGACACATATTGCTTGAATCTAGTTTTGTCATGGAATATGTTGTTTTCTCCGTCTATAGTGATTGAGAGCTTTGCCGGGTATAGTAGTCTGGGCTGGCATCCATGGTTTCTTAGTGCAGGTAGAATATCTATCCAGGACCTTCTGGCTTTCAGAGTTTCCATGGAGAAATCAGGTGTAATTCTGATAGGTCTGCCTTTATATGTTACTTGACCTTTTTCCTTAGCTGCTCTTAATATTCTTTCTTTATTCTGTATGTTTGGGGTCTTGATTATTATGTGGCGAGGGGATTTTTTTGTGGTCCACTCTATTTGGTGTTCTGTAGGCTTCTTGTACCTTCATTGGCATGTCTTTCTTAAGGTTGGGGAAGTTTTCTTCTATGATTTTGTTGAATATGCCTTCTGCCCCTTTGAGGTGGATTTCTTCTCCTTCTTCTATACCTATTATTCTTAGGTTTGGTCTTTTCATGGTGTCCCATATTTCCTGGATGTTTTGTGTTAAGGATTTGTTGGATTTAAGGTTTTCTTTGGTTGATAAATCCATTTCTCCTAGCATATCTTCAACACTTGAGATTCTCTCTTCCATCTCTTCTATTCTGTTGGTAATGCTTGTATTGGTAGTGCCTGACTGTTTGTCCAGCTTTTCTATTTTCTGCCTTTCTTCAGATTGTGTTTTGTTTAATGACTCTATTTCAGTTTTCAACCCTTGCAGTGTTTGCATTGCTTCTTGCAATTTTCTGTTTATCTGTTCGTCCGTTTGTTGCCTTTCATGAATTTTTTGGTTTGTTCTTTCTTCCATTTCTTGCATTTTTTGGTTTGCTTTTTGTTCCATTTCTCGCATTTTGTGCTTTGTTTCTTCTTCCATTTCCTGCCTTTTTTGGTTTGTTTCTTCTTCCATTTTTTTCATTTTTTGCTTTGTTTTTTATACCATTTCTTGCATTTTTTGCTTTGTTTCTTCTTCCATTTCCTGCCTTTTTTGGTATGATTCTTCTTCCAATTCTTGCATTTTTTGCTTTGTTTTTTCTTCCATTTCTTGCATTTTTTGCTTCATTTCTTCTTCCATTTCCTGCCTTTTTTGGTTTGTTTTTTCTTCCAATTCTTGCATTTTTTGGTTTGTTTTTTCTTCCATTTCTTGCATTTTTGGTTTGTTTTTTCTTCCATTTCTTTGAGGGATTTTCCAATATCCTCTTTTAGGGCCTCTATCATTTTCATGAAAGTGCTTTTAAGGTCGTTCTCTTCTGCTTCGTCCGCATTGGAATGTTGGGGTCTTGCTGGTGTGGAGTCTCTAGAATCTGGCGGTGTCATATTTGTTTTTCGTTTGCTGACTGTGTTTTTGTATTGTCTCTTTCCCATCTCTTCTTCTAGTGGGTGCAGAAAGAGCCCCTTACTCTGGGGACCAGAGTTCCCTTTTGGTGGGTGCTAGCAAGTCCAATAATCTGGTGGTTCTTCTATTCCTTGTCTGAATGCTGGTCCTGGTCTCCCTGGGTCCTCTGGTTTCCTGGTCTCGTTGGTGGGAGAGAAGACTTGGGGTCTGAGTGCTTTGCTCCCGCCGGGATTGGGAGCTCTGTGCAGTTCCCAGGCGATCTGCAGGCACTGGAGCACAGGCCGGGAAGCCGGCCTGTTTACCTGATGCTGCCCGAGGAACCTAAATATTCTATCTTTGATATTTATTCATTATTAACAATAGTTGCAGATCAGTATTTTATGCCTCTAATTTTTCAAGGTGTTAAGATAGAAGTTTTATGGGTCTTTTATGTGTACAAATACTCTAGATTGCTGTAATAATGCTGATAGAAAACGGACAATTAAATAACAAATTTCATTAATATAATTTCCTATTCACAAAACCATTAAAGTACTTCATAGTCATGGAAACATCTATTTTCTAAGGCATTACTATGTCTTCACTTAGCCTAGTAGGACATTTAACACAGATTGTCTAATCTCAGAGCTTGATCTCTGTTTCTGGGAGAAAACATTATTATCAAAAACAACTTAGAGGAGGTATGTGTTTGTTTGGTTTACAATACTTGTCACATCCCAGTCAATCATTGAGAGAAGTCAGGGCAGGAGCTAAAGTAGGAACACAAAGCAGAAACCATGAGTGAACACTGCTTAGTGGCTCACCTACAGTTTCGTGTTTAGGTAGCTTTCTTATACAGCCCAGGATCATCTGTCCACAGAATGATGCTGCCTACAATGACATGGTCCCTTCCTTAGACATGGATTATCATCAAGAGAACCCTACATAGAACAGACATGCCAATGGACCTATCTGGTTTGAACAATTTCTCAGGGGGCTCCAGGCTGTATCAAGTTGACAGCTAAATCTAATGAAGAATACATTACATTACGTATAAGATATAATGCTTTCATGATAGTATAAGAAATCATGCTAAAATTTACAGATTAGCAAAATAATGCACATAAATATTCAGCAGTGTATCCAAATCACACATAAAAGTACATTTCTATCTGGAATATGTCAAACTCCACAGCCTCCAGCATTGATGATGATATTTTTTCTAACATTGAAACATGTGAGAAAGAAGTTGATGGGGTGATAAAAATTGGAAAATAAAAAAAATGTGGGAGACAAGTCAGAATGGAAAAGGAATAAAAAGCATAAAGGAATAGGTGAATCATGAGAAGGGGAAGACAGAAAGAATATACACTAATTATATTCATACCACCTAAAACTCCTTAAATTTATAAATTTATGTTTGATTTATAATATAATTTGTGAATATGCTACTCATTTGAATTAGCTGTAAGAATCACCCCCAAATGACTGAGTAAAGATTAATGAATTTATTTCAGATACTTTAGAAGTTCATTATGTGCCCCAGTTCAGAGTCTCAACAATTTTAACATTTTAACTTTTATTTTTCAGACACAGAAGAAGACAGATGGAGAGATAGAAAGAGAGAGAGAGAGAGAGAGAGAGACAGAGACAGAGACAGAGACAGAGACACACACAGAGAGAAGAATGTTTAAATGATAAACTGGTATTTTTATTGGTTTTCAAAATCTGGATGCACTCCTTCTTTCCCTCCCTCACTGTGCCCCCTTGTGGTATGTAGAACCTTTCCCCTTTGGAAAACCTTTCAAAGGCTTGTAATTCAATTTCTATTTATTTCCTATATGCATCATATTGCAATATGGAAAATTTAATAACATTTAATGCATCTTAATTATAGTGCAGTGTGAAAGAAAACAATTATTTTAGAAGTATTTTAAACAAACATACATGACTTTTACAGATGCAGGGATGGGATGATGGCTACGTGCAGAATGAACTTGTACAAGCTTTGGAAATGAGTTAGCATCTGAAAACCCTTGTTAACAGACATGTGGATGTGGCTTCAAGCATCTAAGTCTCCAGTGCCGGGAATAATAAGAGAGGTGGATCATACAGCTCTTCCTAGCCAGGCAGTCTAGCTAACACAGTGATCTCTAAGTACAGTACTTAGGCTCCAAAATAATAAATTGGAGAGATGCTTGGCATTGACACATACATAAGTAAATTCACCTTCTCATACACAAGCAAACATTATACTGTGCACACACACACACACACACACAGGTATATCGTATATATCTCTCATCTTGAAAGACATACCTACACTCAGATAGGTACACAATAAGTTAACTATTGTAATTAAATTTTAAATAATTATGAATTGGATAATATCATTGGAAAATAATTATGAAAAGGTGAGCAAAAATATAATCATAAACCAGGTGTGTTTGGATTACACTTTCTCCATGCTTATGTTCTTTCAGCCATTATCAATGGATTCACAGTCTAAAAAGCATAGTGGTACATAGAAGAAATAATGAATAAGCCAGAGAATTTTTCCTCTTTGAAAGCAAAAAGACCACACAAAAGACAGCTGTATATGCTAAGGGCTTTATTAGTACTTACATCTACAGATTTCAGTTTCTTGAGTATTTCTTTATCTTTCTACTTCACATATGGCTCCACTCCTAACAACCTCTGCAGTAAAGGTCAGTATCTTTCAACTTACCATATATAGGCAGATCTTTTGTACTATTTTTTCTGAGTCTTTAAAACATGTAAAATTGTTGTATGAAAAGACTTTTTTAATACTTATCTGAAAGGTTTGAGGTGGTTCATATATTCAGCCCATCTATTTTAATCAAGTAATGTATGTCCTCAACAACGGAAGGCTTAAAGACCCCATAAACGTGTAGTGTGGGGAGGTAGAGGCAAAGTGATGGGAAGGCAGACATAAAAGACCCCGAAAAATGAAAAAATGAAACATTAAATTATATTGCACAAAGTCAGATAAAACTATTGTTTTCTGGGGTGTTATTTAAATTGTGTGGACAGGTGCACACAGAAACGTGTGTATGTGTGTGTCTGCGTGTGTGCCGATGTGTGCACATGTGTGTGTTGTGGGACACAATAAAAATGAATTGCTCTTTCATTGAAAAATTTGAGTAACACTCGAACATGTACTAACTACATGAATCATGCTCCATATGAAAGACAAAGAATATAGTTCCTTCAATGTAACCTCATTTACGTGAATCAATATGATAATGACTTATAGGTGTGCCATGGCACTTGACAACATTCTGTATTCTCTCAAGGTTATTGAAAGTCCGGGATAACCTTTGAATTTTAAGAGCATTGCCACTTCACAGTGCCTGTCTTTCCTGTTGGTGGCACTGTGCACATATGAGTTATGAAAAATGTATAGGAAAGACCACTTCACTTATAGCTATAATATTAATTCACCACTTGTCTAGCTGAAATGTCCAAAGCAGCTGTTTACAGCTGTCAGAACTGTGATATTCTAATTTTTCTAAACTATGCTCCCGTGGTATTCTTTACCCAGTATTTGCTACAATTCATAAAATCTCCAAATTCAGCTGATACCATTTTGTAAAATTTCTGAATCATGGTTTTCAACTAACTCATCAAGTGTTATGTAAAAATGAAACACTGCCTGAGACTAGGTTTTCACCTATGACCTAGTCAAATATACTGGTTCAACAAAGAATAAGAATGGACTATCTTTAAAAAGCAATGGAAAAAAACCAAACTTTGTGGTTCTCTCCTGGTGCTTTTCCAAGTTGTTTTTTATTGTTTGTGTTCATGACATGTTTTTATAACGAGTGAAGTGTACAGTGAAAATGGATTGGAAGCCAGGAACAGTAGTTGAATGTGTTTCCTAGAATGTCATTTAAGGTCTGTTAGTGAACAGGCAGTTCTTCAGTTAGATTTAACAGTATGAAAGGAACATTGCAGATAATGCATTCATAGTGTTCAAGTACTATAAATAAACACTTGTATAATACAAGGGTGATATGCAACTGAAATAACCTAAAGTGAAAGGTTTAATGTTGTTATTTATTAAAGTAATGCCTCATAAATATCTAGTATTTGACCGTAAAGGGATAGTTATATAGAAAACATACAAAAACCTCAAGATATACATGAATGCAGCATCAGATTCTCTAATCTAAATTCATATGTTGCAATATAGCATCTCTACAGGAAAATATTTTACTCTTTCTTTTCCTGAATCATCTCAATTCATACAGAAAACACTGCTGAATTTTCTTTGCCTTTCAACAAAGTCATTTGGCTGACATAAACAGAATATTTTTCAACAAGTGCAAAGGAAAAGAACTCCCACTTAAAATCTGCTCATTTCAGTTAGGCAAATGGGCAACACTGAGAAAATCCAAGTCAAGTGCCAAAAAAGAAAAATAAAGGAAGAAGAAGAAGAAATAAATCAGTTATTACCGTGTTCTCTCAAAGCTGTTATTTGTAATTCATTGATGCAACCATGACCTTATTCATGTAAAAGAGCAAGGTCCCTCAGCTATAAATCATGAAAACACAACAGCACACCTCTATTTAATTATGGATTATTTCATTTTGTAGAAAGTATTGCTGTGGACTGAATATTAATGTTCTTTTTTGTGTTAGTCAGACATTCCATTGTGTGGCAAATACTTGAGGGGGGAAAACAATTTAAAGGAGAAGCTCCTTTTGATGTATGTTCCCCTTGCTTCTGGTTCTGCGGAGAATAAGGCATAACATTACAGCAGGTGCACATGATGGAACCATTGTTGGAGGATGCATTGGAATGAAATGACTCCTCATCAGGTAGACAAGACACACAGATGACATAGGAAGATGCCTGAGACAAGATATAGTCTCTGAAAGCATCTTCTTGTGCTACATTTTCTCTCCCAAGGCTATCACTATTGAAGATTGTTACTGTTGCAGACTTTCTTGGACTGCCAGCCCCCAAATCATGACAAGGAGACTGATAGTTAGTTATGAATGTGCCACTTTAGCTTAGGCTTATTTCTAGCTGGATTTTTTTTCTTTAACTTCATTTAACCCATTTCTGTTAATCTATGTGCTGTCCTGAGGCTCATTTACCTCATCGACACACTGTCCATTCTGCTTCCCTGCCTCCTCCATGTCTACCACAGCTGAATGGTGGGTTCCCTTTTTCTCTCTACCCACCAGCAATACCTATCTCTCCTCTGACTTGCTATTAGACATTCAGCTTTATATTAGATCTATCAGGTGTCTTAGGCAGGCAAGGTACAAGAACAACACATCCTTACATATTTATCAAGTGCAGCACAAACAAAATCCACACACCTTTACATAGTTAAACGAATGCAGCCTAAACAAATGCAACACACCTTTACATTGTTAAACAATTATTCTTCAACACAAACAAATGTTAACACATCTTAGTTAAGAAAATGCTATTCCACATCATTTCCCATTTTTGTCTAAATAAAAATAAAAGGTTTTAACTTTAACATAGTAAATCAATATGCAATTAGAACAGTTATCAAGTAAAAATTACATTTATAATATCCATTTGTATTTGGCAAATTCAGAGAAACTACTTTATTATCAATCATATTTTAATGAATCCAAAGTTTTGTACCTTCTAACATAACTAAGGAATATTGCAACTATAACTACCTATCAAAGACCCCAGAAGGGTATACTATTGCCTGAGTAAACAGAAAGTGCAAGCCACCCAAGGTTCCTCTGCAACTTTGAGGCATTCACATTTAGCCTAAAGGCCTAGAATATCTGGCAGCCTTTTCTATGAAGCAGTATTTTTTTTCTTTTTTAAATTTAAATTAGAAACAAACTAGTATTACATATCAATTCCAGTTCCCTCTCCCTCCCCTCCTCCCCTGTCCCTCACCGACCCCCTATTCCATCTCCTTTCTGCTCCCCAGAGAGAGTGAGGCCTTTCATGGGGGAATCTTCAAAGTCTGTCAAAATATTTGGAGCAGGGCCTAGATCATCCCCAGTGTGTCTAGCCTGAGAGAATATCCCTCCATGTGGAGTGAGTGAGCTGCCAAAGTTCATTGTGTACTAGGGATAAATACTGATCCCCATAGATTAACCAGACCTCCAAACTGACATCTTCATTCAGGGGGTCTGGGTCAGTCCTATGCTGGTTTCCCAACTATCAATCTGGGATTCATGTTATCCCCCTTGTTCAGGTCAGCTGTTTCTGTAGCTTTCTCCAGCCTGGTCTTGACCACTTTGCTCATCACTCCTCCCTCTCTGCAACTGGATTCCAGAGTTTAGCTCAATATTAGCTGTGGTTGTCTGATTCTGCTTCCATCAGCTATTGGATGAAGACTCTAGGATGCCATATAAGGTAGTCATAAATCTTATTATTGAGGAAGGGCATTTAAGGTAGCCTCTTGACTATTGTTGAGATTGTTAGTTGAGGACCAACCTTATAGATCTCTGGACATTTCCCTAGTGCCAGATTTCTCTTTAAACCTATAATGGCTCCCTCTATTACTGTATCTCTTTTCTTGCTCTCATCTATTCTTCCACTGATTCAATCTTCCTGCTCCCTCATGTCCCTCTCTCCCCTTCTCTTCTCCCTTCCTCTTTCTCCTAACTCCCTGTCCTCGCCCCTATGCGCCCAATTAGCTCAGAAGATCCTGTCCATTTTCTCTTCTTTGGAGGAACATGTATGTCTCTCTTAGGGTCCTCCTTGTTTTCTAGATTCTCTGACAGTGTGGATTGTAGGCTGGTAATCCTTCGCTGTATGTCTAAAATCCATATATGAGTGATACATACCTTGTTTGTCATTTTTGTGACTGGATTACTTCACTCAGCTTGGTTTTATCTAGTGGCATCCATTTGATTGTTAATTTCAAGTTTCCATTGTTTTTTCTGCTGAGTAGTACTCCATTGTGTAAATATATCACGTTTTCTCCATCCATAAGGGGCTTCTAGGTTGATTCCAGGTTCAGGCTATTACAAATAATGCTGCTATGAACATAGTTGAACAGATGTCCTTGTTGCATGAATGTGCATCTTTTGGCTATATGCCTAAGAGTACAATTGTTGGATCTTGTGGTAGACTGATTCCCAGTTTCCTGAAAAACTGCCATACTGATTTCCAAAGTGGCTGTATGAGTTTGCACTCACACCAGTAGTGGAGGAGTGTTCCTTTTTCTGCATATCCTCTCCAGCATAGAATTTTGAAGGACTGTCCCACCTTGTTTTGTCAAAGTTCAGCAGTCTTTTTCCTTTGTGTCCTGCTTGTCCAGTTTTTACATCATACTAACAGCAGTCAAGGCAAGGGCAGTTTCTTGCCCAAATGGCTAGCTTTGCCACAGTGAAAGCAAACTTCATATGGAGGTTCTTTAATGTCCATCATCCTTTTGTGAATTAGATTGGTACTGCCATGAGCAGACCTGTTTTGGTGTCATGGAAAGCCTTAGGTTATTAAAACTCATAATGCTATGCACTCTAGGTTGCTAAAGTGTGTGAAGATCATCTATGTGAGGAGCCGCCCTCGCTATCGCTATTGCCGTTAGAAGATGGCGCTGACATCTGCTGTCAGTTGGAGTTAACCGTTAGAAGATGGCGCTGACATCTGCTGTCAGTTGGAGTTAACCGTTTAAGCTGTGCCTCTCCCGTGGCGTCATCTGGGGTGATGTGCAAACCACCAATCCCGGCTCTACACGTCTCACTCGGAGCTCCTAGGCTTATATAAGGGACTGGGTTTCTTAGCTTGGGGTCTCCCTCTAAGAAGCTGATCATCTATCTCTCAAGATGCATTAAAGCTTTACTGCAGAAGGATCCGAGTGTTCTGCGTCGTTCTTGCTGGCTAGACGGTAGCGCGGGACATCTGGTGCCGAAACCCGGGAACTCTTCAACATCGCCGGCGCCGCGGGAGACCCCTCGGAAGACGGGGCGGATTCAGAACTGCAGGGACGTAAGTTCAGAGAGGTATGCTTTATCCTGAACACCCCCTTTCTCGACTTTGGCCTTAGTTTGTCATCACCGTGGGACGGGTCAGTGGAGGCTTTGGTGCTAGTCCTGTTTGTCCTTCTCCTTCATCGTGGCTGGTGCTGTCAGTCTGGTGCTGTCAGTCTGGTGCTGTCAGTCTGGTGCTGTCAGTCTGGTGCTGTCAGTCTGGTGCTGTCAGTCTGGTGCTGTCAGTCTGGTAACGGAGTTGAGCGCCGTTTTTAGATAAGCCGCTAGCGCGATGGGGTTGTCACAGTCAGTGGTTACTGCCCTACAGACTGTGCTAAAACAAAGAGATCTTAAAATTGCACCACGAACACTTCAAAATTTTGTGAAGGAGGTAGATAGAGTGGCACCATGGTATGCTTGTTCCGGGTCCCTCACTGTGGCCTCATGGAACAAGCTAGGTAAAGAACTAGACAGGAAGCATGCAGAAGGAGATCTCCACTTAGGTACCAAAGCCATTTGGAAGCTAGTTAAAAACTGCTTGGAGGATGAGGCCTGTCACCCTGCTATAATAGAAAGTCAGGGAACCTTAGAGGAAGTTCAGGATAGCATGTCAGAAACTGAACGGAGTGAGAGAATGGGAGCTCGCAAAAGGAAAGACATGTCTAAGAAAAAAGGCCCTCCCAAGAAGTTAAGAAAGGGGAGAGAAAGAAGGGAGTGATCATTCACCCCCTAACAAATCTAAGAAAAAGAAAAGCCAGAATCTAGTCTATACCCTACAGTAGAGCTAGAAGCCTTGGAGCTAGATAATTCTGATTCTGACACTCTGTATTCTAGCGAAGAAGGTGGTCTAGAGGAGGAGGTGGCACGGTATGAGGAAGAAAGATATCACCCTGATAGACACCGGCCACTGAAAACAAAAATGAATGTGAGGCCACCACCTATAAATCCGGCGGGCTCACGCCCCTCAGCGCCTCCGCAGTATGAGCTTCGGCTGAATACTGGTACTGACTCCTTTTTACCTTTAGAGGAACGGAGAAAAATACAAGTAGCTTTTCCAGTATTCGAGAATGTGGAAGGCGGAAGAGTACATACCCCTGTAGATTACAATCAAATCAAAGAATTGGCCGAATCCGTTCGTAATTATGGGGTCAATGCTAACTTTACCACATTACAGGTGGAAAGGCTTGCTAATTTTGCCATGACTCCCACTGACTGGCAGACGACAGTGAAAGCAGTGCTTCCCAACATGGGACAATACATGGAATGGAAGGCTCTCTGGTATGATGCAGCCCAGGCACAAGCTAGAGTTAATGCCACAGCTGAAGATGAGAATCAGAGGCAGTGGACATTTGAAATGCTGACAGGTCAGGGTCAACATGCCCTTAATCAAACCAACTACATCTGGGGCGTCTATGGTCAGGTGTCGGCCGCCGCTATTAAAGCATGGAAGGCCCTCACAAAAGGGGAGAGTCCAGTGGACACCTTACAAAGATTGTCCAAGGACCCCAAGAGCCATTTTCAGACTTTGTGGCCAGAATGACAGAGGCCGCCAGTCGCATCTTTGGTGATTCAGAACAAGCTATGCCCCTGATTGAGCAACTTGTCTATGAACAAGCAACCCAGGAATGTCGAGCGGCTATCGCCCCTCGCAAAAGCAAAGGTTTACAAGATTGGCTCAGAGTGTGCAGGGAGCTGGGGGACCCCTAACCAATGCAGGACTAGCTGCCGCCATTTTACAAACGCACAGGCGTAGAGATTTATCTAGTCGAAAAGCTTGTTTTAATTGTGGGAGAATGGGGCACCTTAAGAAAGATTGTCAAGCCCCTGAAAGAACAAGAGAATCGAAGCTTTGCCATCGTTGTGGTAAAGGTTATCATAGGGCTAGCGAATGCAGGTCAGTCCGGGATGTAAAAGGGAGGCTTCTGCCCCCTATTGAAGAACCCAAGGTACCCCAATCAAAAAACGGGTCACGGGGCCCGTGGTCCCAGGGCCCTCAGAAATATGGGAACCAATTTCAGAAAAGCAATCAAGAGGAAGTAGAGGTTTCCGAGGAACCCCCGGAATGGACTTGCGTGCCGCCTCCGACTTCTTACTCATGCCCCAAATGAATGTTCAACCGGTCCCAGTCCATTCCCCTGGACCTTTGCCCCCTGCCACCATTGGGCTTATTCTGGGCCGTGGCTCCTTAACTTTACAGGGACTCATTATATATCCTGGAATTGTTGACCCGTATCATAAAGAGGAGATTCAAGTTCTCTGTTCTAGCCCTCGGGGTGTATTTTCTATAAAGCAGGGAGATAGAATTGCACAACTGGTGTTGCTGCCCTCCCTCGGGGATGGAGAAACCTACACTTTACAAAAAAGGGCTATGGGATCTTCTGGAAGTGATTCAGCCTATCTGGCTATACCCCTAAATGAGAGACCTACAATAAAATTGTTAATTAATGGAAAAGAATTTGAAGGGATAATGGATACGGGAGCAGACAAAAGCATTATTTCACTCCATTGGTGGCCGAAGTCTTGGCCCACTGTTGTTTCATCTCATTCTCTACAAGGTCTTGGATACCAGTCCTCTCCTGCCATCAGTGCCTCAGCCTTAACCTGGCGGAATGCTGAGGGCAAACAGGGATGTTTTACCCCCTATGTGTTGCCACTCCCTGTAAATTTATGGGGACGGGATGTGTTACAAGCCATGGGCATGACCCTAACTAATGAATACTCCCCCCAGGCATCAGCCATTATGGCAAAGATGGGGTATACAAACGGTAGAGGCTTGGGTAGGCAAGAACAAGGCAGAATAAAACCCATTACACAACATGGAAATCGGGGTAGAAAAGGACTGGGTTTTATTTAGGGGCCGTTGAGGCTTCACGACCCATACCATGGAAAACAGAGGAGCCGTTATGGGTCTCTCAATGGCCTCTATCCTCTGAAAAATTAGAGGCTGTCACAAGATTAGTGCAAGAACAGGAACGGCTGGGGCATCTAGAGCCTTCTACCTCCCCATGGAATACACCAATTTTTGTTATTAAGAAGAAATCTGGGAAGTGGAGATTACTCCATGACCTGCGGGCCATTAACAATCAGATGCATCTTTTTGGCCCTGTTCAAAGAGGCCTTCCTTTGCTTTCTGCACTCCCTCAAGATTGGAAGCTTATTATTATAGATATTAAGGATTGTTTCTTCTCTATTCCACTTTACCCACGGGATAGACCAAGGTTTGCCTTCACTATCCCTTCTCTTAATCATATGGAACCAGACAAGAGATTTCAGTGGAAGGTACTGCCGCAAGGCATGGCCAATAGCCCAACAATATGTCAGCTGTATGTGCAGGAGGCTTTGGAGCCAATTAGGAAGCAATTTACATCTTTAATCGTTATCCATTATATGGACGATATTCTTATTTGTCACAAAGAGTTAGATGTTTTACAAAAGGCTTTCCCCATGCTGGTGGCTGAATTAAAACAGTGGGGATTAGAGATTGCCTCAGAAAAGGTTCAAATTGCAGATACAGGGCTCTTTTTGGGCTCAATGATTACTCCCAAAAATATAGTTCCTCAGAAAATAGAAATTCGCAAAGACCACTTACAAACATTAAATGATTTTCAGAAACTTCTGGGAGATATAAATTGGTTGAGGCCCTTTTTAAAAATTCCATCTGCTGATCTAAAACCCCTCTTCGATCTCCTGGAGGGTGAGCCTCATATCTCCTCACCCAGAAAATTTACCCCTGCCGCCCACCGAGCCTTACAGATGGTGGAAGAGGCCTTACAGGAAGCACAATTACAACGTATTGAGGAGTCACTACCTTTTAATCTGTGTGTTTTTAAGACAGCTCAATTGCCAACTGCAGTCCTGTGGCAACATGGACCATTACTTTGGATTCATCCAAATGCTTCCCCTGCTAAGATTATTGACTGGTACCCTGATGCTGTTGCACAGCTCAGCTTCGCGGAATAAAAGCAGCTGTTACACATTTTGGCAGGGATCCTGATTCCTTGATTGTGCCTTATACTGCTGCACAAGTTCAGACCTTGGCAGCCACATCTAGTGATTGGGCAGTTTTAGTTACTTCCTTTTCAGGACAAATTGATAATCATTTTCCAAAGCATCCAATTTTACAGTTTGCCCTAAACCAGGCTATAGTGTTTCCACAAGTGACAGCTAAAGACCCACTCCCAGATGGGACTGTGGTGTACACTGATGGATCAAAAACTGGTATGGGAGCTTATGTGGTCAAGGATAGGGTTATATCTAAACAATATAATGAAACTTCACCTCAAGTTGTAGAATGTCTGATAGTACTGGAGGTTCTTGAGGCTTTTCCAGGACCCCTCAATATTGTATCAGATTCCTCTTATGTGGTTAATGCAGTTAATCTCCTTGAGATAGCTGGAATAATAAGATCCTCCAGCAGAGTTGCTAACATCTTTCAAAAGATACAAGCTGCCTTGTTAAATAGGAGATTTCCTGTTTTCATTACCCATGTCCGAGCACATTCTGGACTCCCAGGTCCCATGTCCTTAGGGAATGACTTAGCGGACAAGGCTACAAAGCTGGTGGCCGCTGCCTTGTCTACCCATGCACAAGCAGCAAAAGAATTCCATAAGCGCTTTCATGTGACGGCTGAGACCTTGCGCCGTCGTTTTGCTCTATCCAGGAAAGAGGCTAGGGAAATTGTTACTCAATGCCAGAATTGCTGCGAATTCTTACCTACTCCCCACATGGGAATAAACCCACGTGGCATTAGACCATTGCAGATGTGGCAGATGGATGTTACTCATATTCCCTCTTTTGGAAGGCTTCAATATGTTCATGTTTCTGTTGACACCTGTTCTGGCGTAATGTTTGCCACGCCCCTAACAGGGGAAAAGGCCTCATATGTGATTCAACATTGCCTTGAGGCCTGGAGTGCTTGGGGAAAACCCAGAATTTTAAAAACAGACAATGGACCAGCATATACCTCTCAAAAATTCCGACAGTTTTGTCGGCAAATGGATGTTACCCATCTAACTGGCCTACCTTATAACCCTCAAGGACAGGGCATTGTGGAACGTGCCCATCGTACACTCAAATCATATCTGATTAAACAAAAGGGGAGTATTGAGGATGTTCTACCCTCGGTACCAAGAGTTGCTGTATCCATGGCACTTTTTACCCTTAATTTCTTGAACTCTGATGCCCAAGGCCACACTGCGGCCGATCGCCACAGTTTAGAGCCTGATAGGCCAAAAGAAATGGTAAAATGGAAAGATGTCTTGACTGATCTCTGGAAAGGCCCGGATCCTATTCTTATAAGATCCAGGGGAGCTGTGTGTGTTTTTCCACAGGAGGAAGAAAACCCCCTGTGGATCCCTGAAAGACTCACTCGAAGAGCTCCTTCACAACTCCAGAATAAGAAGGATGGAGGCCAAGTGGGTGATGAAGACTCTCCTACTCGGGATGATGGTTCCTAGTATGATGGGAGAGTTACGGTGGGCCATCATGTCTACCTTCCCCCTACCGATGCCAGTGATGCAGAATGCCCAGGTGTTCCCTAGATTTTTCACAACTAATAGAGAGTTGGGGCTTGCCTTTTTGCCTTTAGATCCTCAGATACAGAGTTTTCAGGATGAGAGAACCTTGTCATTAGTAGGAAGCTTGTGCTTTACTGTGATTTCTTCATTAAAGGATAATTTTATTCATATGGATCCAGAAAGATCTAATGCTAATCCTTTTGAATTAATGGAAGCTGTACTGATCTTTCTCCTATGATAGTGAGAAGGGACAGATTACTTTTGATTGGAAAGGGGCATTAGGCAACAGTCTGAGTGAGGGACAGAGCTATGGATCATCTGATTGGTCCTCCTCCAATGTTAAGTATACCCCTTTTAAGAGAACTAATTATTCAGCTGCCCTTTATTTGGGTTGTGAGTAATGATACCTTAGGTAAGAATCAGAAAGAAATAAATTGCTCTGCTTAGAATTGTTTTTATGCATTATGCTGGGATGCTATTAAGCACCCTTTTGCTTTGGTAATGCGCATGCCTCGATTTGTTCCAGTTCCTGTTGAGACGCCAAGTAATTTGAGTTTGTTTAGGGAAAAGCGAGATTTTTGGGATCTCTGCTATTATTGTGGGCCTGATAGCCACCGCCGCGGTTACTGCTTCGGTTACCGCCTCGGCCCTTGCACTTTCTGCCACTGTGCAGACAACTCAAACCATTAATGAACTATAGGCCACTGTGACCATGGTCCTAGATAAACAGGCCACTGCCAATTCTCAGATACAAGGAGGCCTGATGTTGGTAAACCAACAGATTAATTTGGTTCAGGAACAATTGGATATATTGTGGCAGATGGCCCAATTGGGATGTGAACAAAAGTTGCCTGGCCTTTGTGTCACTTCAGTACAATATGAGAATTTTACAAGAGCAGCTAACCTGTCAAAAGCTCTGTCTCAACATTTATTACAGAATTGGACTTTTGAGTTTGAGCAGACACTCCGTGAGTTGAGAATGGCGATCCTGCAAGTGAATTCGACGCATCTGGATCTTTCTCTGATGGAAGGCCTCTCCTCCTGGATTTCATCTGCATTTTCTTATTTAAGGAATGGGTGGGGGTGGGATCATTTAGCCTAGTTCTCTTCTGTGGAATAGTGTTGATGCTTTGGATGGTGTGTAAGCTCAGAGCCCAAACAAAAGAGACAAAGTGGTGGTGGCACAAGCACTTGCTGCCTTAGAACACGGAGCCTCCCCTGACATTTGGTTAACCATGTTAAAGCAATAGGTCGCTGGCCTCCCAGCTCTTGCACCCCACGAGGCTAGTCTCATTGCACGGGATAGAGTGGGTAGGCTTCAGCAGCCCAAGGAGTTGCAAGGCTAAGCACTGCACAGGAGAGGTCTGCGGTATAACGACTTTCTCCTGGGAGATAAGTCATCTTGCATGAAGGTTCTATGTCATGATCTCCTTCCCCCAGAAAAACGACATCGGACTGGTCAGGGCTCCCTCTGGGGATAAGACCCTGGAGAGGAGCTTTGTACATGTTCCGAATTTGCACATGGGGATTTGACCTCTATCTCCACTCCAAAGTTGTGGGTGTCCTATTGCTTCAAAAATAAATGAATAGGGGGAGATGTGAGGAGCCGCCCTCGCTATCGCTATTGCCGTTAGAAGATGGCGCTGACATCTGCTGTCAGTTGGAGTTAACCGTTAGAAGATGGCGCTGACATCTGCTGTCAGTTGGAGTTAACCGTTTAAGCTGTGCCTCTCCCGTGGCGTCATCTGGGGTGATGTGCAAACCACCAATCCTGGCTCTACACGTCTCACTCGGAGCTCCTAGGCTTATATAAGGGGCTGGGTTTCTTAGCTTGGGGTCTCCCTCTAAGAAGCTGATCATCTATCTCTCAAGATGCATTAAAGCTTTACTGCAGAAGGATCCGAGTGTTCTGCGTCGTTCTTGCTGGCGAGACGGTAGCGCGGGACACATCTATCTATCTAAAATATATTAGTTTAGTCTTAGAAACATACCTGATAAGACTACAAGTTTAATTATTATACATGACTAATTACCAACCCACATTTCTTACTTATCCATTACATTTTTAATGAGCTGCATAAGCACAATACCCTAAACAACAGCAGAAACATTCATACAGTATAGCAAAAATAACTTCAGATTTTTATCAATAAACCAAAATTCATACCAATGTAAAATATTTGAGGTTAATAGTTGTCTTTTTGTCTCTAGTCCTATACCCCCTAAATGATAACAAATATCCATAACTCATTGAATAACCATGATAACATACATATATAACCCATTGAATGACCAAAAAACAAACGTCCCCCCTGTTGTAAATGTGAGAGTTACCTTCTCTAGACTCCTTCCTCTTGTGTGGGGGAAGCAGTATATCCAGAGAACTCTGGGTATGAAACTGTGACAATTAAAACTGAGATAATATAAGTCACGAGAAAACTAATTGAAACATTTGCTGTTCAGTCTCAGAAGTCTTCCATGACAGTGGGATCGGCATACATGTCACCTGTCTTGTTGCTTTTCCTGGTTATTTCCTTACATCTTTTAGTCAAGATTTCCATAAGGTCTCCTCTGATCAAACCTGACTTTATTAAACTTGAAGGAATCCATCCCTTTTCATTTTCTGTGGGAAAAAAAAGCTTGACCTCTCCCCAACTCAATGCATTTTCTGAATTCAATTTTAAAGGTAAGACAGTGCTAAAGTGTCTAGGCTGGTTTAATTCAACAGTTTATTTTACAATCCAGTGTTTTTCAGCAACTGTTGTTTACTCATCAGCATTCAAAAAATTCAAAGACAACAAAACAACATACAAGATCCAGACTCCCATTTTTTATATAGCTTTTTCCTTTATATTACTTTCTCTCTCTTTAAAGGCTTTAATATTTTGCAACTATTTAATTTATTCTATGACTGTCTGCACTCATTTTCATTAAAGTACCTAAAGACATTTTTAAACTCACTGTAATCTGCTATATCTACTATCTGCTTAAAGGTTTTTTCTTTTCTTTCCTCTTCTTTTTTTCTTTTGGAACCTGCTTTCTTGTGCTCCTATAGCATTTTCTGACCATATGATCCAAACCTTAAACTTACTATGTGACTTTGTGCTGGTGACTGGCTTTACCCCACTCAAGTCCACAGGAGCTGAGCTTTAAATGTTACCAGTTTCAAATGTCATCAAATTATGAATATACCCCCAAAAAACTAACCTCAGAATATTTCTTATGTTGAAGAACAAGCATTCAAAATTGAACCCTTTGGAGCAGGCTTCATCTCCAAACTATTACACTTCTTAAACTGCTATGTTTAAACATAAAAGTATGATACTCTTTGGGAATAGAAAAGCAAATTGTGTCCTGAGAATAGAGTCTTCGTAAATAGGATTAGTATCACTACAAGAAAAGTTACAAGACATTTTCCCCTCTTGTTCCATTGTGTGAAGATAAAAGTCTGAAGACTGGAATGCAAATGTGGGTAATCACAATGGGCACTATGTTGATAACTTGATCTTGGATTTTCAGGAGACAGAACTGAGAGATGCATTTCTATTGCGTGGAAAATATTCATCCTATGGTGCTTTGTTATAGCAGTTCGAAATAATTGAGTTGGCAATAGTAAAATGTAATTCATCTGCAATTTTATTTATTTACTGATATACCTTAAAAACAAAACAAAACAAAAAAGAAACAATGCTTATTCCTAAACTCAAACTCATGAATTCAACCAAGGTATCAAAGAATTGATGAGGATGTATGTAATAAAACTCTGACATGGTATTAAACAGATCACATTAAAACCTCAAGGAAGTAGAGTAGAGATATTGTTCACTTTTTAATACATTTCCTACCTAAGTCTAAAAATAAAATATCTAGGAGTTATTATTGAACAGTATGTATTGATTCCTATCAGTCTTTTCACTTATGGTGCTTTGTATTACTTCCTTAAAGTCAACGATGTCCTGGATGTGTCTGTATCCTCTGCCATCTTGGGAGTGTTTAATTTTCTTTTCAGAACAAGGATTCCTCCAGGGTTTTCTGTATAGTTAGCTTAGTGGTCATAAATTTCTGAAATATGTTTTTATTTTGGACAATTTTGCTTTTCTCCTCAATTAAGACTGATAGCTTTGGTAGGTGTAGGAGTCTGGGATAAGATCTGTGGTCTTAACCTAAAGAACATTGACCTATCCACCCCTTCTGGCTCTTATTGCCTCTATTGAAAAACAAAACAAAACAAAGCAAAATAACAAAACAAAACAACCAGCTGTTATTCTGATGTGCCTGGCTTTATATATTGCTTGGCTGTTCTCTCATGCAGTTTTTAGTACCATTTCTTTGTTATGTACATTTAGTGTTTGGCTATTAAATGACATATTTTTGTTGTTTTCCTGTGCCTCTTGGCCTTCACTAGGCATCTGCTTCATTAGCTTAGGAAACTTTTCCCTATTATTTTTTTAAATATATTTTCTGGAGTTTGATCCATGTCTTCTCTTTTCTGCTTCTATGCCTGCCATTGTTTTCAGTGTCTTAGCTATCAGTGTTCTTACAAATCCATGGGAGGTATATGGGGGGCACAATTGGCCTTTTTCATTTACTGAGTTTCTCTAGTTGAAGATCTGATATTCCATGAGATCCAATATATTAGAGAGGCTTTCCTCTGATGTTTTATTTTGTCCTTTTGTTTTTTTAATTTTATGTGTATGAGTGTTTTGCCTGCATGTATGTCTGTGCACCGCATGCAATGTCCACAGAGGTCAGAGAGGGCTCAAGAGCTTTGGTTCTCCTGGAACTGAAGTCACAGACTACTGTGAGCTTCCATGTGGCTACTGGGAATCAAATGCAGATCCTCCAGAAAAGCAGTTAGTATTCTTAGCAGCCTGTCTCCCTGTAGTCCTCTGAGTGTTTTGTGTGAGTCCCTGAATATTTCACTTTGAGTTTTCTTTCATTTTGACTTAGTTTTTATGAAAGATTATTTCACTTCCTTACTTTTATTCAGTGTCCAAAATTGTTTCATCAAGAAAATGTATTCAACTTAGTTTTAAAAGTCAGAGTAAATCAAAGTTAATGTTATCGTTATTGAAGCTAGCAGGTATATCAGGATCTGTGAGCATTTAGTGAGAGGGACCATAGCTTGATTCTAAGTGCAAATGCTCATTGGGTTGCTTGGCAGAAGTGAGAGATAGTTACAGGGTATCAGAAATGGTTAACACCTAGGGGTTGTGGTGGAATATACCTTTAATCCTAGCACTCAGGAGACAGAGACAAGGGTATCTCTGTGAGTTCAGGGCCAGCCTTGTCTACAGAGAGAAAGTTCCAGGATAGATTCCAAGGACAAACAGAGAAAGCCTGTCTCAGAAAACAGATGGAAGGAAAATGAAAGACAGAGAAAGAAAAAAAAAGTAACACACTCCAGACATCTAGCTTCCAGCTGCTGTGATACAACTTCAACTCTGCTGACTGGGAGCAAGCCACAAAGACCTTCTAATAATTTCTCATGTACATATGACACATGCTATTAATAATCATGAATGTCTAGTATTTAATATAAATTAAATAGTTTTGTTTTAAATAACTGAATGAGTTTCCCTCTTTTCTCCCAAACATTTCCATGTGAAGAGAAGTTTGACAGTCACAACAAAACTGAATATTAGATAAAAAATGTGTTGTGTCATTAACATTTTTATCAAAACAAGGACATGTGCAGCAATTAACGAGTCTATGTAGCACAAGGCCACCTATGACTCACAGCATGCATTGGAATATACATATTTATATACACATATATACATACATACATAAGTGTATTTGAAAAGTTTCACTCTAGCCTAGGCTAGCCTATATCTCATTGTGTAATAGACCAAGCTGGCCTTGAACTATCATCATTCTTTCTCCTAAGAGCAGGGGTCAAAGGTATCACCTTGTCTGTGTTATTCTATGAATTTAAATAAACATATATAAATATTTATCTATCATTATAGTATCATATACAAATATTTAATTTCAATAATGCTTTGAAATCCTTTACTTTATCTTCTTTCTTCTTCAAAGTGGTTTTTGCTTCAGGCATTGATGAGTTAATCATGAATAACAGTTATGATTAAGAGTAATTCAAAATGCTTGTGGATGCCCTAGTACTTGGATGACATGAAATAATATTATTTTATGGAAAAGTTATTTTGCAGATTATGAATTGTTTCAGAAAACTAGAATAAAATATAATGTCTTTAAGCAATTAAAGAATTATAATTTCAGATAAGAAAATTGGTTAATTAATTTCAAAAATGAAAAGGAAAATCAGTTGTTGAAAATGGATTCATGTGTTTTATAATGTTGCCTGCTTTGATATTTCTTAGACCTTAGGGACAATGACAAAATATGACAGAGAGAGAACACCATGGTTATCTATAAGACAACAAGGAAAACAATCCCAAACTATTACCTTGTGTGTTAGTTGACCTCAACTTTATTTCTGGCCATTTTCTTCTTTACTTAGTGTGATGATTTCCTCTGCAATCATTGAAGGCTGAAGGGAGGTAAGTCACACAATTTTTAAATATTCACCAATATACACCTAGAGGATTGGGGTCAGGCAGAATAGAAGTGTTATTTCACCAGCAAGTCATAGGTCATTGACTCCAAACTGATAGTTGGGGAACCTGAATAAGAACTAACTAGACCCCCTGAACATGGGAAGCTTGGGCAGTCTATGGGGCCACTGGCAGTGAAACCAGTATTTATCCCCAGTGCATGAACTGGCTTTCTGGAGCTAATCCCCTGTGGAGGGATACCTTGCTCAGCCTAGATACAGGGGGGAGGGTCTTGGTCTGTCCCAAATGATGTGACAGAATTTAATTATTGCCCATGGGAGGTTTCACCATCTCTGAAGAGTGGATGGGGAATGGGATGAGTAGATGGTGGAGGGTGTGGAAGGGCAGGAGGGAGAGGGACCAGGGACTGGTATGTGAAATAAGATTGTTTTAAAAATAAAAAAGAGTGAAGAAGTTATTTCAATAAAGAAAAATAAAATATTTTGAATTGAGGAATATTTTGATGTTTAATGATACTCACAACAGTCATATTTATTCATTCATCCACTCCATAAGTATTCATTTAAATGAATTGATCAATAAGGGAATAATGACATGACAAAAATAGTTAGGAATTTTCAGGCCTAAATAATACAAAAGGAACTGTGAGCAAGAAAGAGATGAAAAGGGAGCAGCTTGCAATATAAAAAATAACTTAGTATGACCTGTCAGAGGTAGACACACAAACAAGGGGCCATGTTTGTAAAGGGCATTGTTTAGTTACCTTAATATTAGCAAAGTTGAGTTGGAGGTACCAGTGAGATACTGAAGTGTACAATAAAATAGATGATACAGATGAATGGGTTTGGAGTTCACCATAAATTATTCTTGTGATAACCTCTTTCTACATGAAATAAGTTCTAAAATGATAGATATCATCTTCTCCAAATGTGGCGTATAAAGAAGAAAAGAGATTTCGGTGAAAGAAGTACTGCAATAATGGATCAAGTAAAAATCATCAAATATTTGAATAATTGCTTCCTTATTGGTGGTGGTATTTGGGAATATCATTGAAAAAAATAAGTCATTGGGGGTATTTATGACCTAGTCCCAATTCCAGTTGGCTTTCTGTTTCTCATCTATGCATGAAGTTTTGATGTCTCAGCTTCCAGTTCCTGCTGTCATGTCTGCTGCTTGCAGCCCTGTCTTCCTGCCATCATGTACTCTCACCTCTCTGGAACTACAAACTACGCAATACTCTTTCTTCCTTAAGTCACTTTTGATCATCATGTTTTATCATAAGAAAACAGAGATTGGGCATTAGTGGTGCACGCCTTTAATCCCAGCACTCTGGAGATGAGTTCGAGACCAGCCTGTTCTAAAAGAGCTAGTTCCAGGACAGCCTCCAAAGCCACAAAGAAACACTGTCTTGAAAAACCAAAAAAAATAGAGAGAGAGAGAGAGAGAGAGAGAGAGAGAGGGAGAGAGAGAGAGACATAATTAACACATAAGGAAGGAAGATAATTAGCTGTGGCATACTAGGCTTCCATTATTTTTGATTCCATGTCTTTTATTGGTTTTCAAACTCTCCAGATCTAATTAAGTTATGAGGATTGCAGGTAGTATCTTTATAGGTAGGACAGTAATCTATTCTTCCTTGTCTCAGGAAGTTTTTCTTGGGATTCATAACCAAAGAAAACAATCGTTTGATGAAAGTAAAGTAATAGTTGCCAAGTTTGTATTCTCTTTGTGTGTCTCTCTATTTCTGCCTCTCTCCCATCCTCTCTACTTCTCCTTTCCCTCATTCTCCCTTTCATCAAAATTAGAGTAGTACTTTGAATGTGTTAAATACCTACCATCCCATAAAATAAAAGTTCTAATAAATGCCAACACAAGGATCCCCATGCTTTCCATCCTCACAGGGAGTATCAGATGCTGAGATTACTCCCTGTGCCTAAACCCTCCTCTGGACAGAGTGCTTAGGGCTGTCATTCAATGCAAAGGTGTCAAAAAAGTAAAAGTGCAATCTAGGTAAGTCAAAGATTTAATTTGCTGTTGGTACCCTCTGGGAAACTTACCCAAGAAATTTTATGGAACTAAGTTATTGCTCTTTGCTAGGATCTGACATTAAGGAATGCTATCTCACTAGTGTTTTGACATTTTTCAAGATAGACTGCTTTAAAACCAAGGAGCATAAGTACCTAAGGGTTTGCTATTGATAGCTCCATTACAAGTTGAGTATGCTACACTAAAAGCCAAAGAGAAGAATGTTCCAAACATGAGTGCTAAATTCTGGTAAACAGTACTAAGAAAATGAAAAACAAAATAAAGATGGATGCTTTAGATTTAGTTGTAGGAGGACCATAGCGTTTTAAGAGAAATGATCAAATAAAACTGCTTTCAGGAATAAAGATAGGTAAATATAAATGGGCACAAGAATTCAAATTAAATCCACATAATCAAGAATCTAAATGGAATTAACATACCGAGGCAATGTCTAATTCTAGCATAGAGTGCATGCTGCAACATGGTGTTTGACTGTCTAAAGAAAAGGCATCTCTATGATCACAATGTTAAATCAAGGCCCTTTTTATATCTAGATACTGAGAGCACTGGCATTTACCTTTTTTTGCAGGAGTTACTTAAGCAAGTTTTCAAATAAAGGATAAAACAAGAGTCCAGTATGGAGAAATCTCAAGAAGATGTTTGTACACTTGATCTACAAAATGAAAAGATAAGATATATGAGGAGTCTTCACTGCACACCACACACGTGCATGCACACACACACACACACACCTACCTAAAGAGAGCATCATTGACTTTGATCCAAATGCAACGAGCAGGCATTAGAAATTATTGATATTATTGGGGAGAACCAATGTGTATAATACTTAAAGTTAAAATAAAATATTTGCAAATCTTTGAATCTTGAAGATAGAATTTACAATAAGGGTATGTTGGAAATAATTAAAGGATGTACTGGGACAATTTGTGGACTAATACAATGAAACATGTTCTCCTCTAGAATAGATTTTAATGTATTATGTCAATATCTTGTTGGTCCTTATTTTTGGGGGGAGTTCATTATGAATACTAGTTGTGAGTCATACCCTATTACTCTTTCATATTGTTTAGTGGATTTTGAGTAGTAGTTTAAGATTTTATTGTTATAAATATTATCACTATATCAAATACTAAAATTATAAATGCACATACATGTGTGTTTTTGTATTAGGTATATGAAGTTCCTTTATGTGAGAGAAGTCTTTTGAAAAATTTCTTTTAAATACAATCAGACAACTCTTCTTGGAAAGGGTTGTGCTATCACTCCCCCTGTGATCTGTGGTGTTCAAAAGAAGCCTAGTAGAGCAATGGGAACTCTACAGAGTCTCTCTGCAGTGAATTAACATTCACTGACAATGTACAGGCACACAAAGATTTTTCACCCTTCTCTTCCCATGGTTCTCTTATCTCTACCATTCTAGTGATTTTCCAGTGGAATCTCTTTCTTTGGTTTTGACTGAATTTTCCTGCTTAGTGATCTGACCAATCATTTGTTTGTCTAGCAATTTTTGTTTTATGTTAGAAAAAATAGATATTGTAAAAAGATGTCTGGTTTTTATGTCCCTTAATAATTGTCCAATTTTGTTTTGGCAGTCATACACATATCAATATGATACCTCTGTGACATATTTTAATGCTACACCAAGGCAGCGTTTAGCTAAATTTCACTCACTTCAGGGCCAGGTTGATCTAGGAAGGACATTGAATGCTCATCACATATGGCTGTGGTATTTCATATTTATTTTGGATATGAGAGTCTTATGATCTTTCTATCACTAAATATCACTAACGTTTCGTTCCTCTGACATTATTTATGTTTACAGAATGTCCAAAAATATTTGTGCAATTCAATAACATTACTTTAAGCTAATTATTTTCATCTTTTTAGTTCTTGTCAATAATTTTCAAGGGAAACCATGGGTTTTGAGTTTTATATCTAATTTTATTGATTTAATATTCTTTTAAAATTTCCTTTCTTTATGTAGTTTGATTAAGGGTTTGTCAGTCTCAATGGTGTTTTCAAGAGGCCGTGGGTTGTTTTGAATCTGTGTACTTTTCTTTTGCCCTCTATTTCACTAATGTCCCTTAATCCTTATTATTTTTTACTTTATGGTGTACTACGATTTGACTATTTTCTTATTTATTCTAGAACACTGAGCAGAATTGAGTTATTTATTTGAAATGTCTTTAAAATTTGCATGTAATTGATAATAGATGTATAATCATCCCTGTTTATTGCCTTTTTTCATCTCAGAGATTCTGGTAGTTCACAGTCATTGAAAATGTTAACCATGTGCACATAGAATAACAATAATAGAAATATAATTAACCATGAAAAATGGCTGTTCAATATAAGCACTGCCAGAAAACAAGAGAAAAAATTAAATATAAAATTAGTAAGTAGAAATTAAACTTAATATTGTCTTCTGAAATTACCTTATTTTAAGAAGTCATTAATTAGCTGGTGGGGTCTTTCCATCTCTATTGGTTACACCTGACTTCTCAATGGAAATGATGAAAGCCAGAAGATCCTGGATAGATGTCCTACAAACGCTAAGGGAACAAGGATGCCAGCCCAGACAACTATATCCAGCAAAGCTCTCAATTACCATAGATGGAGAAAACAAAATATTCCATGACAAAGCCAGATTTAAACAATACGTATCCATTAATCCAGCTCTACAGAAAGTGCTAGAAGGAAAACCTAGATCCAAGGAAGATAACTACATTCACAAAGACACAGGCAATATATAATCCCACTTTACAAAACACCAAAAGAAAAAGGGAGGAGAAACTACACAAACTAACTTCACTAACAATAAATCAAGCACAAACAAGAATCATCAATCAATGGTCATTAATATCCCTCAATGTCAACGGCCTCAACTTGCCTATAAAAAGACACAGACTAGCAGAATGGATATGAAGACAGAACCCTTCCTTCTGCTGCATACAAGAAACACATCTCAACATCAAAGACAGAAGTTATCTCAGAGTAAAGGGTTGGGAAAAGATCTTCCAATCAAAGGGTCCCAAGAAACAAGTGGGTGCAGCAATCCTAATATCTAAAAAATTAGACTTCAAATTAAAATCAATCAAAAGAAATGAAGAAGGACACTTCATATTCATCAAAGGAAAAGTGCATCAAGATGAAGTCTCAATTTTAAACATCTATGCCCCAATTACAAAGGCACCTACATTCGTGAAAAAAACATTACTAAAGCTCAAAATGCACATAAAATCTCACACACTAATAGTAGGAGACTTCAACACTCTGCTCTCACCACTAGACAGAACCTCCAGACAGAAACTTAACAAAGAAACAAAAGAACTAATAGAAGTCATGACCCAACTGGGTTTAACAGACATCTATTGAACATTCCACCCAAATACAATGGGATATACCTTCTTCTCGGCACCACATGGAACCTTCTCTAAAATTGACTACATAATAGGAAACATAGCAAGTCTCCACAGATACAAAAAAATTGGAATAACCCCCTGTATCTTATCAGACCACCATGCATTAACATTAGAATTCAACAATAACACAAATCACAGAAACCCTACAAACTCATGGAGATTGAACAATGCACAATTGCATCATCCCTGGGTAAAGGAAGAAATAAAAAAAAGAAATTAAAGACTTCCTCGATTTCAATGAGAATGAAGACACAACATACACAAACTTATGGGACACTTTGAAAGCAGTGCTGAGAGGACAGTTTATAGCACTAAGTGCCCACATGAAAAAACTGGAGAACAGTCATACCAGAGAATTAATAGCACAGCTGAATGTTTTAGAACAAAAAGAAGCTAACTCACCCAGGAGGAGCAGATACCAGGAAATAATCAAATTGAGGGCTGAAATCAATCAAGTAGAAACCAGGAAAACACTGAGAAGAATCAATGAAACAAAGAGTTGGTTCTTTGAGAAAATCAACAAAATAGACAAACCTCTGTCCAAACTAACCAAAAGACAGAGAGAGAGCATGCTAATTAACAAAATCAGGAATGAAAAAGGGGACATAACAACGGACTCTGAGGAAATACAGAGAATCATGAGGGCATACTTTGAAAATCTGTACTCCAAAAAATTCGAAAATTTAAAGGAAATGGACAATTTCCTGGATAGATATCACTTGCCAAAACTAAATCAAGAGCAAATAAACAATCTAAACAGACCTATAACCCCTAATGAAATAGAAGCAGTCATCAAAAGTCTCCCAAACAAAAATACCCCAGGCCCAGATGGCTTCAGTGCAGAATTCTACCAGAAATTCAAAGAAGAGCTAATTCCAATACTCCTCAAAGTATTCCACACAATAGAAGCAGGAGGCTCAATACAAGGCTACAATTACCTTGATACGCAAGCCACACAAAGACACAACTAAGAAAGAGAACACATCAGAAAAATCATCCACCATGATCAAGTAGGCTTCATCCCAGGAATGCAGGGATGGTTCAACATTAGAAAATCTATCAATGTAATCCACCATATAAACAAACTCCGAAGGAAAAACCACATGATCATCTCACTAGATGCTGAAAAAGCCTTTGACAAAATCCAGCACCCCTTCATGATAAAGGTCCTAGAGAGATCAGGGATAACAGGAACGTACCTGAATATAATAAAATCAATATACAGTAAACCAACAGCTAACATCAAACTAAATGGAGAGAAACTCAAAGCAATTCCTCTAAAATCAGGAACAAGACAAGGCTGTCCATTCTCTCCATATCTCTTCAATATTGTACTTGAAGTTCTAGCTACAGCAATAAGACAACAAAAGGAGATAAAGGGGATACAAATAGGAAAAGAAGTCAAGCTTTCACTATTTGCAGATGATATTATAGTTTACATAAGTGACCCAAAAAACTCCGTAAGTTTACTCCTAGAGCTGATAAACACCTTCAGCAATGTGGCAAGATACAAGGTAAACTCAAAAAAATCAGTGGCCCTATTATATACAGATGATGAAGTGACTGAGAAAGAAATCAGAGAAACATCACCCTTTACAATAGCCATAAACAGCATCAAATATTTGGGGATAATGTTAACCAAGGAAGTGAAAGACTTGTATATCAAGAACTTTGAGTCTTTAAAGAAAGAAATCAAAGAGGATACAAGAAAATGGAAAGATCTCCCATGCTCTTGGATTGGTAGGATCAACATAATAAAAATGGCAATCTTGCCAAAAGCAGTCTACAGATTCAATGCAATCCCTATCAAAATTCCAGCACAATTCTGTACAGACCTTGAAAGAACAATAATCAACATTATATGGAAAAGCAAAAGGCCCAGGATAGCCAAAAATCCCATACAATAAAGGAACTTCAGAGGCATCACCATACCTGACTTCAAGCCCTAGTATAGAGCTTGGCATTGGCACAAAAATAGGCAGGTAGACCAATGGAACCAAATTGAAAACCCTGATTTTAACCCACATACATATGAACACTTGATTTTTGACAAAGAAGCTAAAACTATACAATGGAAAAAAGAAAGCATCTTCAACAAATGGTGCTGGCATAACTGGGTACTGGTATGCAGAAGACTGCAGATAGATCCATGTTTATCGCCTTGTACAAAACTTAAGTCTAAATGGATCAAAGATCTCAACATAAATCCAGCCACACTGAAACTTTTAGAAAAGAAAGTGGGAGATACTCTTCAAAGAGTTGGTACAGGAGACCACTTCCTGAACATAACACCAGTGGCACAAACACTGAGATTGACAATTAACAAATGGGACCTCCTGAAACTAAAAAGCTTCTGTAAGGCAAAGGACACAGTCAACAAGACAAAAAGGCAGTGCACAGAATGGGAAAAGATTTTCACTAACCCCACATCTGTCAGGGTGCTAATCTCCAAAATTTACAAAGAACTCAAGAAGTAAGTCTCCAAAACTCCAAAGGATCCAATTAAAAGGTGGGGTACAGAATTAAATAGAGAATTCTCAATAGAGGAGGCTAAAACGGCCAAGAGACACTTAAGAAAGTGCTCAACATCCTTAGTAGCCATCAGGGAACTGCAAATCAAAACAACTCTGAGATACCATCTTATTCCTGTCAGAATGGCTAAAATCAAAATCACCGAAGACAATTTATGCTGGAGATGATGTGGAGAGAGGGGAACACTCCTCCACCGCTGGTGGGAGTGCCAACTCGTACAGCCACTTTGGAAATCAGTATGGAGATTCCTCAGGAAAATGGGAATCAATCTACTACAAGACCCAGCAATGCCACTCTTAGGTATATATCCAAATGAGGCAAATTCATACAACAAGGGCATCTGCTCCACTATGTTCATAGCAGCATTATTTGTAATAGCCAGAACCTGGAAGCAACCTAGATGCCCCTCAACTGAAGAGTGGATAGAGAAAATGTGGTACATTTACACAATGGAGTATTACTCCGCAGAAAAAACAACGGAATCTTGAAATTCGCAGGTAAATGGATAGCACTGGAAGTAACCATCTTGAGTGAGGTAACCCAGTCACAAAAAGATAAACATGGTATATACTCACTCATATATGGATTTTAGACATGGATCAGGATAGTGCCAGTCTGCACTTCCACTGACAGAGAGTCTGGGAAACAGGAAAGAACCTAAGAGATATGCATAGTACCCAAGAGAAGAGGATTGAGACAAGATCCTCTGAACAGATGGGGAACACGGCAAGGGGTGGGTGGGAGCGGGAGATGGGAAGAAGAGAGGGGGAGAAGAGGAAGAGAGTTGGTCATGGGGGAACAGGAAGGTTGAGGGGGGGGTAAAATAGGGGGAAGAGGGAATCATAGGTTAGAAGACAGATCAGGCATCAGTGTGCCTGATGAAAGGGATGAAACCAATTGGCAAGCTAAGCAATAGTGGAGAGACCACCTCGAATGCCCATTCCTGATAATGAACTTGATGTCTATAACCATCCGGGAGCCTTCATCCAGTGACTGATGGAAGCAGAGGCAAACACCCGCAGTTAATCACTGAACTGAACCCAAGGAACCCAGTGACAGAGAGAGAGGAGTGATGAGCAAATTGGCAAAGAATGGGCTGGCAAAACCAGAAGAGACAGCTGATCTGAACAGGGGAGAGCTCTTGGACCCCAGACCGACAGATGGGAAGCCAGCATGGGACTGATCAGGACCCCCTGAATGTGAGTGTCAGTGAGGAGACCTGGGCAACCTATGGGGCCCTGAGCAGTGGATCAGTGTTTATCCCTGAAATACAAACAGACATCGTGTACCCATAGCACAAAGAGGGATGCTCTCTCAGCCTGGACTCTTAGGGGAGTGCCTGGACCCTACCCTGAATGAAATGACAGACTCTAGATATCCCCTATGTGGAAGGAATTGGCAATAGTGTGGGAGGCTGCGGGGGGGGGCGGGAGGGAATGGGGGTGCGGGAGGAGGGGAGGGAGAGGGAACTGGGATTGACATGTAAAACAAGCTATTTAAAATTAAAATAAAAAATTAAAAAATAAAAAGTCATTAATTAAAGAAGAAATAGGTTCTCGAGTGGTATCTCAGTGAAAAAGAGTGCTTGATGTCCAGGAATGTAGACAGAATTTCAGATCTCAAAGTTTTCGTAACACCTGAAGGTGACTGCATTCTATGCCTGTAATCATACTGATCTGTGTTTGCAGAAAGTTTTCTGAAGCTTCCCAGATAATAGCCTAACTTCACGTTCAACGAGAGACCTCATCCCAGAATTATATAGAGAAAAATGATGGTGCAGGATACCTGCCATTTTATGCACCTAGCTACATATGTATGCGCACTGGCATACATATGCAGAAACACCACAAACACGTCCACTACACTATTGTATCTCTATACACATACAATAATGATAAAGCTAGATGAAAAGAAAGGAATTTAATGTAAAGTCAATCATTATGTGTAAAGCATTAAATACACATACCGTTTCAAAGGAAAAAGTATGGAAACAGAAGCACATTCAAGAACTGAGGAAGAATAAAGATAACATGTCTCTTTCTACTCATCAGATCATGTACATTTTAGAATAAGAAATTGAGTTGGGGATGAAGGGAAGCAGAATCATGACAGAATATTGAGTAGAAAGGAATAACTTTCCAACAGGCAATGTATTCAGCAAAATACATGAATCAAAAATTTAATATCAACAAAACGACACTTACATCCACTGTTTTAACTGTAGACTTCAAATTTTCTTTCGACATTATCCAGGCATGTGGCATGTCTCAGTATCTCTCCTCTATGTTATTCTCTATGGTTCTTTTGAGAATATGTGCTTACATCTCATGCTACAGGTAACCAAAACACAATGGCTAGAAAATGCTGATACAAACCAGACATTTGCTTAGGTCTATAAACACCAAAGAGCAGCCATTGCCATGAAAAGGTCCATCATACCAAAGACTGTAGTTGGAAATTTTTCTCTGTCTCGCCTGGTCCCACTGGACGGGTTTCTCTCCCACCTATCATGACACCACAGCCGCTTATGAAATAATACTCTGAAGCTTCATGTCAATTACAATGGTTTGACCAATTGCTCTAACATATTACTGGCTAGTTCTCTCTTATAAATTAACCAATTTCTATAAATTTATGTATTGCCAAGAGGCTGTGGTTTACTGGTAATGATCTGGCACATTACTCCTTAGGTGGTGCATGGAGTCTCCATAACTCTACCTTCCTTCTCTCTGTATCTTTGTTTGGATTTCCCACCTAGCTATATTCTGTCTGCCCATTGGCTGAAACAACTTTATTCATCATCCAATCAGAGGAACGCATATTCACAGCATGAAGGACATTCCACATCACCTAAAGACCTACAGATAATTCATAGTTGTCTAGAGGAAGAAATTAAAAATACAATTAGGTTGTGATCTTTTTGGCCTCCAAGTATGTTTATTGACACAAAGAAGAACATGGGGCCTGGAAGAGGATAACTGAAGAAAAATCCTAAATTTTATTTGGTTGCAAAGCCAATATTCAGTAAAAATATTTGTCACTGAAAAAAAGCCACTGATTGGATCTGGCTTTTGTGCCACTATCATATCAGTTATGAATTGAGTGTAACATCTATTGAAATGTACCAAATATAAAGTCTTAATCAATACTGAGACTCAGATTACAGTTATGCTACATAATACTCACTGTAAATGAGGAAATTACTGGCTATACAATGAAATATCAACATATACACTCTACCTTAAGTGTTTGTTGTTTTGTTTGCTGATATTCATAGTAACCACTTATCAGATTTTAGGATAATCCCATAATGGTTATGGCTACTCTAATACAAAGAATAGGAAACTAAAATTAAGTACAATTTTGTTAGGGTTCTAAATGGCTTGACAACATGGGACTTTTTGGCCTCATTCTTCTCTTGCTAATAGATACATATATATTGAAGTAGGGCCTGTGATAATTGAAAAATATTGTATAAAATGCATATGACTATTGTTTCTTTACCTCTCTTAACAGCCTGATTTGTCTATATTTTTAAAAAAGGATGGTGATGCAGAGTGAATTATTATAATGTCAGCGTTGTCATTCCATTTATTGAGATTACAAACCCAGTGTGAGGCCAGCTTGGTCTAGAGAGTGAATGCCAGGATACCAAAGCTACTCAGAGAAGCCCTGTCTGAACAAAACAAACAGAACAAAATCAAACCCAAAACAAGCAAACAGGATTACAAACCCATTATTATGAAGTTATAGGTCGCATCTAACATGAAACCCTCAAGTCTCTGCAGTGTCCGGGTTAATGCCTTTCAAGTATTATTGAAATTATACATCCTGTCTAACATGAAGTCCTTAAATCTCTATAGTGTCTATGTTAGTATCTATCAAACTTACTATGCCTTCAACTCTGAAGAATAAAAATAAAATTTTACATGGAAACCAATTGGGGACTCAAGATACAGTCATTATATTATAACCACATTGCATTTTCTATACCACAAGCATCTTGCACTAGGGCATCCTCCTCAGAAAGGATTCATTTGACATTCACATTGAGGACAGAAAACATCTCAAAACTCAAAATGGTATTATTCCATATGAACTACAACATTATGCACATGTGCTATGTTTGAAAACTCTGTGAACTAAGCACGTTTTATACTAACAATGTCAGAACACAACTACAATTTGTTCTCAACAACTTTTAGACTTTCTGTTTCTTTTTTTAGTTATAAAAGCAATATATTCCTTTAAAGGAAACTGCTTAAGAACACTTGTGATTTGAGAAGCACATCATATGGGACTCTGTCCAGCTACACATTTGAAACATCTCCAAATTTCGATATGACAGGCACTTACATAAATATCTCCTGCTCCTCTTCATTTTGGAGGTTCTATAATACTTATGTTTCCTGAAACATGCATGATGGCCAAAGGCTATCTTTTGCTTTTCTTATGCGCGAAATTGCTTTCCTCCACCTATTTGCATGCTGCATTTAGGACAGGGAAGACAGTTAAGTGGGTGAAGCACTTAGGACACAAACAGTTTGTTTCAATGATGATTCTAACTCCAGTTATCCTAATTACAATTGCTAAGAAAGTTGGTGGGAATGATTTTCAGGGCTAAAAGATGTTGCAGTATATTTGATCCCACTGTGATCCCTGAGTTTGTGCTTGCATTAATTAAATAAGATCAATTTTGGGTCAGAAGGTAGAGTCAGCAACTAGTTTCAGAAAGCAATCATAGAGAGTCAGAGGAAGACAGTGAGGCATATAGGAAGTAGGGATTTTGAGTGTGGCAGTTTTGTTTTTGTTTTTGTTTCGTTTTTGATTTGGAATTGCAGAAGGAGACTTAATTCTGAAAATCCAGTGAAGAGGGAAGGTCAGCTAGTTGCTACTCAATGTCTCTGAACTAGCGGGTTTAACCCAAGCCTCTGATTCCCGAGTCTTATTGATAAATAGAATGCTAGGGAACAAGGGAAAAGCTACATTTGGTGGCAGCGGCAGGGTGTGGATCCAGCAGGACAGAAAAGTGCTGCCAGTTTACTGCCTGAGAAGAGGGCCACTAACTTCAGAGCCCCAGTTACTGGCTGAAACAGTAGATTCAGGTGCAGCTGCTGTGTCTACGGAAAAATATTTTGACACCAAACAATACACATAAACTGAAGACTTTCCCACAGGGATCAGCAGGCAGTATGCCTAGTACCCATGAAAGAAAGGATTGTTTTGTATAGAGAGTTTGCAGAAGTAAGAGAGAAGTACACAAACTTTCAGTTAGTCCTGTAAAGTAAGCTCCTCAGGTTTCAACAGTAATAGAGACAACACAAAATATTGAATCTTTCATTTGAACCTATACTGCATGGATACATTGCTGCCTTAAAATAAATTTAGCACTCAAATAGGATTAATAGTTTTAATGATCAGGAGAAATGCCACCTTAGGAAGTAGCTAGGCTTTTGACCTGGAAGCAAAAGGCAATATAATGAAGCAGTCATTAAAATGAATGCTGCAATCATATTCTTTACACTCAGTAAATACAATCAATCAAGTTACCCGTGTCGCCTTTGTCACATGGATAATGCATTACTCCTGAGATAGAAGCAATGTTGTGTCCACATTACTTAATGTAGGTGATAATATTCAGTTCATTAGTTTGCCAGACAGAAAAAAAGAAAGAAAGGAAAAAAGAAAGGAAGGAAGGAAAGAAGGAAGGAAAGAAGGAAGGCAGGAAGAAAAGAATTTAAGAAGTTTGATATTGAAAATTCTGCATCTGTGTGTGTGTGTGTGTGTGTGTGTGTGTGTGTGTGTGTGTGTACACGCACAGGGTTCTTTAATCAACCTGGTTTAACTTCTGTTATTTCAAGAAAAGCTGAAATCATAACCATCAATTCCTATATTTATCTATCATAGAATCTTGAACACTTGGTTTATTAATCTGAGGTCTTACTACTCAGAGGAGGACAAACATGTAAAGAGTCAGAGTGACACAGGGAGAATGCTATGCCACAAAAGCTGCCATGAGGGGAACTAGGTAGTTGGAAGCCAAACAACATCAAGATGGTGGGCAACTGGTAGATACTAAAAGGGGGTAAGAAAGATTCCCTTACAGGTTTGAGGAGTGAGGCTTTCCAGCTCCTCGATTTGAGACATGTGCCAACCTGAACTGGGAGATAATAGAGTTCTCTGTTTATATTGTTGTATCAGAGAAGTAGCACACTGGTCTTTGCTGTTCATCTAGTGTTCTCTGATTAATGTGAGCAATTTTAGATTGATAATTGATAACATACCCCCACTTTCCCACATTAGCATAAATACTGTTTGTTTAATCTTTATTATACCTCTTGTCTTCATAGATATTTCAGGATTGTTGAAGTTAAGCTGTTGGATGGCTTGAAAATATTCAATACTACAAATTTAGATTTCTACATCTTACAGCTTCATCCATCTTAATGTTTTTCTTGTGTACTGAGCTTAATCAATCAAATTTTGTAGCTTTAAACAGGATTCAGATGCTTGCTTTTCTGAGAAAAATATTTTATTATTTCTTAATAAATAAAAATATAAATTTTTGAGCTGCTAAAAGTCTCTCTGAAATTGGGACATTTTCTTCATTTGTTTCTGGCATTTATTATAAGTGAATCAGAGGCCAAGAGATTGTATGTATCCATTAATCTTCCCTGAATTTAGCCTTGTAAATATGAAGTTTAGAAATGTATTTAATGCAGAAAATGGTTATTTCTATCAAATATTGTCATTACCTCTCTGAATTTATTTTACTCCTCAGAAAATAATAGGAATCCATAATTTGAATTTATATTACTTCTACATATGAATAACTTCCTTTCCTTTTATCTTGTTTTTGACCTCATCTTTCTAAACTGGAAACCTTCTTGTATTGGTGTTTTGCATAATAATAGAAATTTCAAAACTGATTACCTATTGTTGAATATACAGATTTAAAATATCTCATTGTTTTCCTTTCTTAACATTTATTGAGTCATAAAACTGTCTTATTCACAACTCTCATCATGTTCTTTTTGTAATGGTTTGAATGGCTTTGTTCCTTTGTGTCTGTCTTTTACCTTTGGTTCCTTATATTTTCAGACATCTTGGATGTTATTATGAAATTGGAGTGCATACTTCATGAATATGTCTGTAATGATTTTTTCAGAGACACATTGTTCCTCTTCATGGCCAAGGCCATGTTCTCATTTACTTTAGGATATGCACTGATCCTTGAATGGTAAACCATGCATTCAGTCCTGATAGTCCTGAGTTTAAAATTTTGTGATTTTTTTCCTCTCTTCTAAACTCAATACTTTCTTAACAGTTTACTCTATTCTGGGGCTTTTATTTGAAAATGAATACTGAATGCATATATATTTGTAAGTTAAATTTTTATATATTGGGCATGAGTCTCTTAAAATGATATCTACTTGGTTACTAAACTCATATTTGGGAAAATGAGAGCTCTAACTCTTTATGAATTTGTTTTCTCAAATATATAGAATAGAAAAATTTTCCACAACTGTGTCTAAGACAATCCTTATAAAATTTTGTAATAGATTGGGTTTTAAGACAATATTGGGATTGGAACAATAAGTTATAGTTTGAGAACATTTAATGCTCTTATAGAGTACCCATATTGGGTTCCCAGCACACACATGGTGGCTCACAACCATCTGTACCTTCAGTTTCTGAGAATGGAATGCCCACTTCTTGACTGGGTGGGTACAAGACAAGAATGTGTTACATACCCATGAATGTGGTCAAAACATATAAGAATATAAAATTAGAAATTTATTATTTAAAAATCAAATCAAAATACTTTTAAGTATTAATATACCCTCAAAAAAGTATTTACTTCATGTCTGTATTTTAGGATGACATAAATTTCATAGCACGTATTTCACAATAGGTAACAACTGTTTACCTTAGATAGGTCTTTTAGAGTTGCAATATCCATTCAGGGTTCAACTGAAATACTAGTTTAACTTCTTTTCATTACTTAATAATCTTGTAGACTCATTCACTTCTTGGTATCACTACAGCCTGCTGACAAGGCTTTAACATGAGTCTTTGGAGTGGCATTGGGAAAAACAGAGTGCATAGAGGCAGTTTATTTAGGGTAAAATACATTATACATTTATTGTTTGAAAAAATATATACCTAAGCATTCCTCGACAAAATTTTAACTGAATTTTAAGCCATTTTGAAGGCAGGTGTGGCACAATGATGTTACTTAGGTGATTATACACACATAAACAAACACAGGGGTATCAGTCTCTTCCACCAATCCGGGATAGTTTCTCAAATGTCAGGAGGTATAATGTCCCTGTGGTCCTAGGAATAAGAATACGTGAAGATTCCAGAATCTAGGCCTTGGACCCGACTTCTGCTTGCCCACTCTGGGAACTCCTGGCCTGGGGACTGCAGCAGATCCATTTGCCACCCCCCCAGCATGCCAAGCAACTGCGAGCCTCCTGATAATACTTTGTTAGTCCAGCTCCCACCCGCCAGTAAAGGGAGAGCCCCAGACCTGCCTGCACACACCATGACTGCCATAAGAGTATCTTATCTGCTTGCACACAGTGGAAGAGAACCTTGAACCCCGACCCACCAGAGAGGAAGAGACCCCACCTGCACCCACTGGAAGAAGGGATGGGAAGATGAAAAGATGAACAGTTTCAACAGAAGAAAAACCAATATGATGCCACCAGAGTCTATGGATTCTACACCAGCAAGATTTGAACATGCCAACACTGATGAATCAGAAGAGAATGACCTTAAAAATATCATGCAAATGATATAGACCTTAAAAGAGGAAATTATAAAATCCTTTAAAGAAATGGAAGAAAAGATAAACCAAAATTTGCAAGAAACATTTCAGACAGTGCAAAGTTTGAAAGCTGAAACAGAGACAATAAAAATAAATAAGTCAGAGGGAATGCTAGAATTAGAAAAGATGGGTAAATGATCAGGAACTACAGATGCAAGCATAACCAACAGAACAAGAGATGGAAAAGAGAATCTCACCTGTTGAAGATACACTAAGAGAAATAGATTCATCGACCAAAGAAAATCTTAAGTCAAGCATATCCCTAACACAAAATATCCAGGAAATATGGGACACTGTGAAAAGTCCAAACCTATATAGAAGGTATAGAAGAAGGTGAAGAAACCCATCTCAAAGGGGCAGAAAACATATTCAACAAAATCATAGAATAAAATTTCCCCAACCTAAAGAAAAACATGCCAATGAAACTACAGAACAAGAAATAGAGTGAACCGTGAAAAAAACTCCCCTTGTCACATAATAACTAAAACAGAAAACATACAGAATAAAGAAAGAATATTAAGAGCAACAAAGGAAAAAGGCCAAGTATTAGAAACAACCTAGCATTATACTGGTCATCAAGAAAAGCAGATTTCTAATGATCAGTTACAGAAGTCTCTGGTCCAACTCATGTAGCCAGGAAAATATTAACAAATGAAATTTGAAAGTTTTGGTGTTTATTTGCTTATAACCCTTGAATTTGGACAGTATTTAATTTCTATCATTTAACTTATATTAACTTTGCATTTCTGTGAATATGAAATATGGATAAAGAAAATTTCCTTACACTAGTAACATAATTAACTGCTTCAATAAAGATATGTCACTTTAATCAAGGTATGTCTCATACATCAATAGTCTTGGAGCTCCCATTTACAAACTTTATGAAATACAGTTTTTAAAGTAGATTAACAATGAAAACATTCTTGTACTTTTATAGAGTTTAAGGCTAATCATCTGATAACCTGCAGTTTCTTCAAACATTTAATTACATACAAAGAATGTTACTCCTAATTTTCTTGAGTCACATCTTGTAGAATACATTGAAAATTTGGAACGGTGAGTATTTTGTATGAGTACCTGAGGCAGTAGGTTGAAGAGCTATGGCAATGATTCAGGGTAACTGATTTTCTCTCCTGATTATAAATTAAGGCCATCAACCAGTCACTGAATGAAATTTGGGCCCATAAGAGATACCATGAAGATTTACTGTGTTAAGTCAGCACAAATAAATTCAGATAACAGGCTTATAAGAAGTTAAGCAAAATAAAAGATTAGGATTTCGTAGGAAGGTAATATTTGGAAAAGATTTTAACCTGATGGTGGTCTTTTGGCTTCAATGACATAAAGAACATTAATAACGTGTGTGTAGAAAGTGCCTGTAATCTTTACTATCATAAGATGATGATTTTCATGTGCAAAATAAAATTTCTTTTGAGGAGTATTACATGGGGTGGTGTGGAGGGCTAAGCACAAGGCTTGACACATACTAGGCAAGTGCACTACCAGTCACTTTCATATCCAGCAGAATAACATTCTTGTTATCCAAGGAAAGTATTAATAATAGAAAAAAATGAATGAAAATGACATACATGATGATTAATAATCAAGAAGTTGACTTTGACAATGATTTCTTAGTAATAGTGATAGATTTCCCACAACAGAGATAGTTTCACACTGGAGATACAGTACAGTAGATTCTACAATTGGGATATGTTTAGTGCTATGACGATAGAGATTTCTCATATCCTGAGGTTTGACTGATACATATGTGTTGGTATATCTGCGAGTAATTACAGCTGCCTTCGAAGTGGTTTAAATATCAGTAAATTTGCTAGAAGTGCTTAGACATATATTTTCAAACAATAAAAAATTACCTACCTGCATAAATTATGTCTATGCACTCTGGTTTTCTTAAAAGCCTCCCAAAGGATATGCTCCCAAAGGACATGTGCTAAAACCTTATCAGCATGCTATAGCACTGCCAGAATATGAGGGAGTCTGTAGGAGAATGAAGAAGAAGAGTAAGTGAGACTGGCCTTGTATGGATATTGCAAGTACAGTGGACCCACCAGAAGTAAACAGTGTGTTTTTAACAGGCCCTAACTGATAGGGCTTTTGTGTCATTGCCAATCCAATAACAACTGAACCAACCGATCATGGGCTGAACCTGGATTTTTGAATTACAATAAATCTCTTTTTCTTTAAGTTTGCTTCTATGTATGTATTTTTGTATGTAAGTATGTATATATATATATATATATATATAATTTACCTTACACACACACATAAACACCACGGTGAGAGGAGACAGAAACATAGAGACATACAGAGGAAGACAGAAAGAGATAGAGAAACAGAGGATGTCAGAATGCTAATAAAGAAGAATAATATCAATATGTGACGTTGCTGTTGCAATTATGCCCGATTCTAGTTCAGAAGCTTTGTTGCTTTGAATCCAATGCCTTCCATATGTCTCAGGAACTTAGATACTTGCTCCTCAATTCACATTTTTGGAAAACAATTAGAGCATGCGACCTTGATAGAGGTATGCCATTGGGAAGAAGCTTGTGGTTTCAGAAGTTTCCCACCACCTCTAGTGCTGCTCTGCCTCCTGCTTGCAGTTCACATTATGAAATGCTAGCCGTTCCTAACACCATACTTTCACACTGCCAGCACGGATTCTAACCCCCTGGAACCATAAGCGCTATTAAATGCAGACTAGTTGTCTTGGTCATGATTTTTTCCTCACAGCAATAAGAAAGTAACGAATACAGAATTCTGTGGGTTTGGCTTTAAATATTAAAAAATATTGGGGGAAATCAGGCTCTCTAAAGCAAGCATAGAATCCTGTTAGTAGAGATTCCCTAGTTGCTTCTGGAGAAAGTTGGATTGCTTTTAAAAATAATCAGAGTAAAGGTCAGTCCCTTGGGTTAACAGAAATGTGGAATCTACACGGAATTAAAAAACTTGCCATCTGTATCATATCCTGTGAGTACTCTGATACTTGGCAGGAAGCTGAGTCTGAAGGAGAAAGAATAGTTTACTTGGTAGAGGAAATATCAAGGCCTCACACCACTTAGGCAAGTCACATGGGACATCACTGGAAGACTCTTGTCAGATATCCAATGAGAAATGGGAGCAAACAGGATTGGAAGGTTTGAAAAACTTCCAGAAAGGAGTGTAATTAAAGTTGCAACCAAGTGTGTTATGGCTGCCAAAGATTCTAATTTTGTACTGAGAAATCAGAGAAGATTCCTTGATGGCCTCTCAAGAATCAGCAAGATTGCATCTGTCACAGCCTCAAAGACTTTTTTTTATGATGAGAGCCCTAGAAGAACCCTCTGAAGCCAGGCTGTCTCAGGTGTTTTTGTGGAATTCACGCTTCTGAGTAGGGCAGCTCAGGTACTCAGAGATCTTTTATCCATGGCCGAGTGAGCACAGCTATTGATCATACTGGCATGGACTTTAGTGTCATCCACAAGGTGCTGGTTTGGAAATCTCTCTCTCTCTCTCTCTCTCTCTCTCTCTCTCTCTCTCTCTCTCTCTCTCTCTCACACACACACACACACACACACACACATATATATATAGAGAGTATGTGTGTGTGTCTGTGTGTGTGTCTGTGTGTGAGTGTGTGTGTGTGTGTATTTAGTCACTAAGTTGCCTGACAATCAAGAATATAGACCCAAGTTCAATATAAGCAGCCACATAAAAGGGCTAGGTAGGCATGGTGGTGTGCATTGTAATTTTAGTGCTAGGGAAAAGGAGACAGGGAGATTCTGACTCTCAATAGCCAAGCAACCTAAGGTAATCTGAGTCCCCGACAACAAGAGATCCCATTTGTATAACAAGATGTGCAAGATGTGTGTTGTCTGAGGAATGACACATGATCTTAGAGTAAGGCCTCCACACATGTGAACATAAGTGCATACATACTTGCACACATGTGTTCCCATACACATACACACACACAGAGAGAGAGAGAGACACAGAGAGAGAGAGAGAGTGAAAGAGAGAAAGAGAGAGAGATAGCATACAAAATTAAAAGTTGTAAGATCTTATAGTACATTTCCTGTTCCTCTGGCTCCACCCCTTTGTCCATGATGTTCCCTGAACCTTGGATACTAGGTTTGTATTTTAGATGTATCAACAGTGACTTGTTGTTTGTAAATTTATCAGTTATGGTTGTCTGTAACAGGGTCCTTCTGTTGCAAAGAAAAGTCACTTTGATGAGGGCCTAAGAGCTAGGAAAGGGGAAAATGATTTAATTATATTTCAACTTAAAATATTTTTAAAGAATTGTAGAATCATAGAGATTTTCACTAAAATTCCAAATCAAAACTTGAGAGAATAGGCAGGAAATGGTACTGAGGACAATGCAAGAAGGTATGGGAATGATGCCAAAGAAAAAATGGAAACTCCATAAAGTCAGAGATGCCAGGAAAGTGAGTTCCTTGCACAGGGATATCACAGACTATGAACTAAACCAACTAAAAATGTAGCCATGAGGGCTGTAGCCAGAAAAGCCACAGGAATATAACTGCTCTAGTCTTTGGTGACCCATATGAAACTCCTGTGTGTTTGGGTTTTAAACAATGCACTGCAAATTTTAGTGTTTGCTCTGCTTGGTATTTGCCTTGGTTTCATCTAATTCTTCATTTGTAGTTTTCTATTACTTCATTTTGGATGCTAATATTTATCAAGTGACATTGTGTGTTATAATTACATTTAGCTTGTTTTTAATTTATTTTATACGTACAACAGAAACAGAGTAGAAAGAAATAAGTCATCTGAAACTATAAGCCAAAGTAAATTCATCATCCTTTCAGTAGATTTCTCTCAGCTATGTTATTCATGGTGACAGAAAGCCAAATGCCATGGTAATGGGGGAAGTCCTTCTGTGCATATGTTTGTCTGGTTAGTTGATAAATAAGGTATTGTTGGTCAATAGGGAAGCAAGATAGGTGGGACTAGCAGTTGGGGAGGATTCTGGAAAATGTAGTCAAGAGTAGAGAGTTGCCATGTGACCCCAGGAAGAGAGGACGCATGAGGCTGCATCCATGGTAAGACTATATATATATATATATATATATATATATATATATATATATATATACACACATATATATATACATATATATATATATTAGTAATCATGGGTTAATAATTAAGTCAGAGCTATCCATTAGGAAACCATAGCAAACAATCAACAACTTCAAAATTATTATAGCATCATGGGTGTTCATTTGGGACCAGACCGGCTGGGAGAAATCATGTTACATGATGGCATAAATGGAATAAAGAACCAAGGTAGAAAACAACTCAGGTGGTGCCAGGTTATGTAATGTTTATTATTAGATCCAGGTTAAACAAGGTTAACTGAGGTACTGAGCTGTACTCTGGCGTGGCCCTTTACAAACTCACTGCCGGGGTGCATTTCCAGGAGCTCCCTAAGGAAACCTTGAATATTTAGCTTTAATTTTATCGTCAGACTTAACAACTATAAATAATTTGATTTTAGCAAATAAATGAAAACACTATTCCATGCTTAATTGAGTTCACATGATATTTTGAGAGGATTTCTAAGCCTTGGTTTATTCTTTTGAAACAAATGTTTTGGTTGAATAAACTTTGCAAATTTAATCCCCAAGTGTTTCTGTTAGTTATACTGGCATCTGTTAGATTGTTAATATTGAAATAAATGAACTGATAGATATTCTTGGGTAACTATATATTTGGATATGGTAGATTTATTTTTAATGTATTCTCATACAGAAAGGAAAACTTTTTCAACCCAACAGCCTGGCAAAAGATGTCCCCTTAGTACTGACTGATGACTTGATTAAGTAGCAGGCATTGGACAAATGGTAGAGATTTTTGCTGTTGCTGTTCTTTTGTATTTAGGAGATATGGCATACATTGTGAAAACTACAATGAATTTTCAAACAAATGCAATTGTTCTACAAGGATCAGTTTTCAAAATTGAACGGATTGGGACTATAGCTACTGCTCATTCACTGTCCACTTTTATCACCGGAAACAGCAGCAAGTGGAAACATGAGGGAAGAGAAGACTCAGTAACTTTTACTCTGCTTTCAGTTTTCTGATATGTGTTTTATTTTAATTTTTTAATTTAAATTAGAAACAAGCTTGCTTCACATTTCAGTCCCAGCTTCCTCATACTCTTCTCCGCCCCACCTACTCCAATAACCCAGTGCCCTACCCAATCCCAGCTCTGCTCTCCAGGGAGGGTGAGGCCCAAAGTCTGTCATATCTTCCCAGGCAGGGCCTGGGCCCTCCCCAATGTGTCCAGGCTGAGAAAGCATCCCTCCATGTGGAATGGGCTCCCGAAGTTCATTTGTATGCCAGGGATAGATACTGATCTACTACCCAAGGCCCTATAGATTGCTGAGGCCTCCTCACAAACACCAAAATTTAGAGGGTATGGGTCAGTCCCATACTGATCTCTCAGCCATCAGTCTGGGGTCTATGAGCTCTTCCTTGCTCAAGTCAGCAGTTTCTGTGGATTTCACCAGCCCAGTCTTGACCCCTTTTGCTCATCACTCCTCTCTCTCTGCAACTGGGCTCCAGGAGTTCAGTTCAGTGTTTAGCTGTGGGTGTCTGCCTCTGCTTCCATTAGCTACTGAATGAAGACTAGGATGGTATAAAAGGTAGTCATCAGTCTCATTATTCAGGAAGGTCATTTAAGGTAGCCTCTCCACTATTTCTTAGTTTGCCAGTTGGTGTCATCTTTGCGGATCTCTGGAAATCTCCCTAGTGCCAGATCTCTCCTCAAACCTATAATGTCTCCCTTTATTATGGTATCTCTCATAGTGCTCTTCCCCTAACTCAACCTTCCTGATCCCTCATGTTCTCCTCTCCTCTTCTCCCCCTCTCTTTTTCCCAGCTCCCTTCCCTCCCCTGCTCCCGGTCCACTGAGGAGATCTTGCCCCATTCCCCTTCCCTGAGGTACCCATATCTCTCTTAGGGTTCTCCCTGTTTCCCAGACTGTTTGGCAATGGGATTGTAGGCTGGTACTCCCCTGCTCCATGTGTAAAATCCATATATGAATAAGTATATACCATGTTTGTCTTTTTGTGACTGGGTTACCTCACTCAGAATGGTTTCTTCTAGTTCCATCCTTTTGCCTGAAAATTTCAAGATTCAATTTTTTCCACTGAGTAGTACTCCATTGTGAAAATATACCACATTTTCTCTATCCACTCTTCAGTTGAGGGGCATCTAGGCTACTTCCAGGATCTAGCTGTTACAAACAATGCTGCTATGAACATAGTGCAACAGATGTCCTTGTTATATGAATGTACAACTTTTGGATATATGCCTAAGAGTGGAATTGCTGGATATTGTGGTAGACTGCTTCCCATTTTCCTGAAGAATCTCCATACTGATTTCTCTTTCTTCACATCCTCTCCAGCATAAAAACACCAATGTGTGTTTAATAGCAGCAGAATTGGTACTTCCAATGTAAAGAAGATGATTAATATTGCACTATGAAATAAAAACATTTTGTAAGTGTACCAAAGTGAAAACCATAGATTTAAAAAACATTAAAGTGGTAAGTCTGTTAGTATCCAGGCATCTCTCCTGGCCTGTCCTTGGGGTTCTGACAGGATACACCCTCAACTGCACCCAGAAAGAGCACCATCTGTACACATTCACTATGTTCCCTTTTAAAGGGGCTCTGCCTACCTCCCATCTTTCTCTCTCTCTCTCTACTTCTCTGTCTGTCTGTCTGTCTGTCTGTCTGTCTGTCTGTCTGTCTGTCTCTCCTTCCCCATCCCTTCTCTCTGCCCCTTTATTCTCTTCTGCTGTTCCTATCTCCAGAGGCTGGTCTCCCCTTTCCCCTCTCTGCTTTCTCAGTCACAATTTTTTTTGTTTTAAAAAAGCTCTCCACCCAAGCTCTGTTGAATGGAGTCTTTTTCAACAGTCTGTTTTTCTACCTATTGTTTGTCATGATGATATTCTATATTGTATTTCCTGACATGACAGTTGCTCGCATGTAGCATATTTCTCCCAAACTTCTCACAATCTATTTTAGGAATGGTCGCTCTTGCCTTTGTAGAAAGTGAAATAGTTGAATTACTTGTTGTGTTAGTTGTTTCTTCACTGGTACAAAATATAGGGAAAAACCAATTATAGAGTTGAGGCATTTATTCTGTCTCACAGTTTCAAAGATTTCAGCCTGTGAGGACTCTGCATACAGTACATGCAGGGCCTGCATGAAAAACAGTGGGGAAGTGTAGAGGGCAGGACTTAGAAGCACTGCTTACTTTATGACAGCCATTAAAGAAAGATTTATTCCCCACAATTAGGCACTATTTGCCAAATTTTCTGTGTCTTCCAAAACAGTGCCACACTTGGAAATCCAGCCTTCCACACATAAGTTTATGGACACATTAAATAAACAGCTTCATAATACTCATATTGAATAAAGAAGAAGTTAACTTTTGCTGGTGGGAGTCTGTCTCTCTGGGCCTTCATAGGTCAGAGTATATGTCTCCATATATATATATATATATATATATGTATATATAAAACTTACTTCCTTAGGACAATGTAGGAAGAGACTTTAGGACTGTGCCACTAGCCACACCCACTTTGGGCATGGTTAAGGGCTCATAAGGATGTGGTAATGAAAGGGCAGTGAACTACTCTGCTAGCCATGCCACTCTGTCTTTTCAGCTTCTGGCTCTGTAGCGAAAGCTGCTGAGTCACCTTGGTTGCCTGTTTTCTCTTGTAAGTAATTTCTACAATAAACATTTACCTGTACCTTCAGCAAGTGTGCTGATTACACTTGTTACAGCGTCAAGACAAGAATGTCTCATTTGGAGTTAGTCTGGGGGACACAGCAAGCCCCTTTGTTCCCATGGTGTTTACCCCCACACTCAGCAGCTGAGTTAAAAGAGCATGTGTGGCCCTACCCAGATGTATTCCAATTGTTGGTTTAAGATTATCCTTGTTTGTGCCTACTTGTGCAGATCTGTTCATGTGACTGAAGATGTCTACGGATGCCAGAGGCATTGGGTCATCCTGGAGCTGGGGTGATGGGTCACTATACTTATGGGGCTGAGAACTGAACTCGAATTATCTGAAAGGCCTACATTCATGTACACTTAACCACTAAGATGAGTGGTCTCTCTAGCCTAGCAACTTTTATTTTTATTTTTTCAACTTAGATCCTGGGATTTGAATTCAGGTTCATTGTTAACACAGCATATATTTTTACAGAATCATCTCTCCAGCACTTGTTCCACAATCATTTTAAACTTTGAAAGCCTAGAATGTTTGAAAAACACTGTCCAAGTGAGATCATGCTCTGGTCAATACTGATAAGAAAAGTATGTCAAGAAGAATGTCTGCTAGCTTTAATTTGAATTTTCATTTATATTTAAGATTCATCATTCCTAATTCTAAAATTCAGGATGCTTGAATTAGGAAAAACCATACATTCATTGGCATACTGGGCATCAAAAGGAGTTTGAGGCTTTCCTGAGACTATGTAGTAATACCCGTAGTGAGTAAAAAATGCAAAAATGGCACTTTATTCTATATTTATTTTGATATAACCAATGACCTTCTTGAATCTGTCATTGACAGCAGAGAAAATGCCTTGTAAATACATTTGTGTAGAGACTCTGTGTTAAACACTATATTCAATTAAATTAGCAGACAGCAAGCATAAGCAATGAAGGAAGTTCTTCTGAAATTTTTAGGAAGGCATGTTCTTTCTCTATATATACCTATATCTTAGTGCTATCTGCTCCTGGTATCACAGTGAGCCTGTCAATCAGCTTCTTTGCTGGAGTAAAGGAATGGATAGTGTAGTTTAATTATATTATGGAAATTCATTTGCATCTTTTATATTTCTTGATTGAAATCTTTCCAGGTAATGGCATTGAAGAATGCTCATAAAACTGCCATGACTATGGTAATAACTATTATTATGATCAAATTTAATAAAAAAAATCCTTGCCTGCAATATGGGCAATATGAATAATTCATGTAAATTGTTGCTTAAAATGTGATAGAGAGGGAAAGACTTATAGAAAAAAAACTTAATGTGTCCAGACAGGAATGATAATTGGTTTTTGGAAATAATGAGTTCTTCATGTAAAGCCAAGACTAACAAGCTGATAGTAGAAGCTTCATACAGATGAGACAAGTCCACAGCCTGAGTTTTGCAGGGTAAATGCTATTAAAAGAACCATCAGGAAATAGACACCCTTAAATATTTAGAACCCTGGTGTTTTATAAGCAAGACTTGAAGAATATTCAAAATCAGTCAGTATTTGTATACTCTAAAGTATCTATGCACGTTGACTGTAGCACTCAAGCTTATTAGTGGAGGTCTAGAAAAATCAAGATAATACTGAGGAATTTGTCCAAATTCAGCACCAGAGTAGTAGTTTTCTTAACAAATTTAAAATGATTTTATTTTGGGAAGATGGTTATTTCTGTAGCTATGAAAATTGCTTTGGTTTCAGTTTAATTTTATTTATTTTAACTCTGTTAATCTCTTTTCTTATTGCTTTTATTGGCTACCATCTGGTGGAAAAATATTGCAATAGCAGAGGAAGGTTGAAATATATGTAAGAAGACAATAATTCCAGTCATAAATATAATCATCACATAAATTAATGCTAGCATCAACAGCAAGACTGACATTAAGTTCCTTTTTATGACACTGAGCTATATTATTACTAAGCATATTACTCAAGTGATTCTACAACATGCATTTGTTTATGGATTAAACAGGATCCATACTATGAGACTGTCAAAGGAAATAGATCCCAGATTGTTTGAAGTCTCTCCATGTGTGCAGAATATGTAGTTTCCTAAACAGATATGTTTTATAACACTTGTTTCAAAAAATTGTAATTTTACCTCATTTTGCATATAAACAATGTTTCATAAGAAAGAGAATTCTAAAGACCAGAGAAATTGGAAAGTCCTCCCATGATCATGGATTGGTAGAATTAACATTGTGAAAATAGTCATCCTACCAAAAGAAAATTACACTTTCAATACAATCTCAAATAAAATACCCAGGACAGTCTTCACAGAAATTAAAAATAACACTCTAATATTCATATGTAATAACACAGGGTTTCTGATGGTCAAAGTAATAATGAGAAAAAGGAGCAATGCTACAGGATAGCCATACTAGATATCAAGCTATATTATACAACTGTTGTTATAAAACAGCATTGTAGTGGTGTAAAAACAAACTTGTATACTAATGGAACCAAACAGAAGATGGAAACAGCCATCTTATATTTGACAAAGAAGCCAAAAAATACATAGTGGAGAGAAGACAGCATCTTCAAAGAATTTTGCTGGGAAGACTGTATGTTCACATGTAGAAGAATGAAATTAGACCCCTATCTATCACCTTGCACATAGATCAACTCCAGAGATTACAGCCTGAAATTTGAAACCACTAGAATAAAAGAACAATGACAACAAAACATAAGCTGAATCCTAGCAGATACAGATACAGGAATGAACTATCTGAATAGGACGCCTTTTGCTAAGGAATATTGGCCAACAAATCACAACTGAGACATTATAAAATTAAAAAATGCTGCATTATAGCAAAAGGAGCAATCAGTCTAGTGACAAGCATGCCTACAGAGGCAACTGTGCTAGGTATGCATCTAAGAGTGGATTAATATCCAGAATTTACAAAGAACTCATGAAACAGGGCTGTAACAGGACACATTTACATATTGGCAAAACTATAGGGACTTTGTTGGAAGCCCATCTCCAGATTGGTTCTATGACCTGGGATGGATATATGAAGTTTCTAACTGTGACCGCCCATTTCAAATAACCTGGATAACCTGGACCATTTTTGTTTATGCAATTTCAATGACTTACATGAACAATCTTACAATCAAATTTGTTTCCTTAAGTCTCTAAAAATGGTCACAATAATTAGCAGTTTGTTCCTTGCTTCTTTCCCCTTCTGTTCCCCAACTTTCCCACGGGTAACCATTATCCATTTGATCCATAGCTCTAATATTAGAAGCATAAGTGGTGTTGAAACACACAAAGGAAATTTTCTAACGAGGTACACCTACAGATAGAACACTGTGTTCACCTGGCAGCATTTGCAATTACAGCATCATGCAGGCTGAGACAATTTTGTCCATTGTGCTTAATATTTATATGTGGTAGGGGCTGGGTCCCGCCCAGCTGGATCAAATCATCCTTTCTCTACTACCCAATCTCCTCTGGAGATATACCAAGCATTTTACTGTTATCCCATAAGCAACATTATGTAGAAGCTTACTGTTAACAGTCGGTGCTATTTCTCTCTTCTCATATCCTTGTACTCTCAACTTATTACAGTACTAACTGGCATAGCTATTAGAAATGAGGACACTTGGGTTTCTCTGATTCTGTTTTAGTCCCTGTGTCCAAATTGTTCCCATTAACTCTGTTTTTTTCTGGTCCTTTTGTTTTAAAAAACATTAAAACAATCTTTTCTTATTTTAAATACCAGCTCCAGTTCCCACTCCATTTCCTCTTCCCACTCTCTCCATCTTCTGTGCACTCCACCCCATCCACTCCTCAGAGAAGGTAAGGCGTTCAATGCAGAGTCAACAAAGTCTGGCATACGTCTTTGAGGCAGGACCAAGGCCCTCTCCCCTATATCTAGGCAGAGCAAGGTATCCTTCCAAAGAGATTGGGCTCCAAAAAAGCCAGTTCAAGCACTAGGGATAAACCCTGATCCTCATAGATTGCCTAAGCCACACAACTGTCAGCCACATTCAGAGGGACCAGTTCTGTCCCATGCAGTTTCCCCAGAGGACAGCAGAAGCATTCTGTACCCATTAACTCTTGATATCACCTATCTATTAGCTTTTCTCTAAGACTCTTGAGGTTAAAATCATTCTCTCCATTACAGTTACACAAATATGTGATATTAAACTTTGAGGTACTGTGACTCTTTCAGGTTAGTCACAAGATGCATTGGAAAGGCAGCATCCTGTTCTTAAAAAGCCTGAATTCATCGTCACACTTGAAACATCAAAGGCTTTGGGGCTCAATCAAGACACTATATTTTTAACAACATTTCCTCTGGCTCACTCAGAGGAGAGTCATCAGGGGGAAGTTTTCCTTTTGTAATAGCTATTTTATCAGAGAAATCGAAGCTAAAGATAGTCACCAGTCAGCTGATATAGGGAAGCAAGGAGATCAGGTAGCAATAAGCTCCTGGGGTCATGCCCAGAATTATGCAGCAAACTATTCACTGCCTTTGCCAAAATGGGTCAGGGTCTCCAGAGCCTTGCCACAAGGAGAGCTTGTTCTTGCTATTCTCAGGCTGTGTTCCCCAAAAGAAGTCACATGGCTCCCCCCAGGATTCAGTAGGTTATATATCCATATATGAATATGTGTGTGTATAAGTATACATATATGTGTATGTACATGTAACATTAATTAAAGTAGACCTTATAAATTTGAGAGGGAATATGGGAGGAGTTAAACAGGGAGAAGGAGGTACCAGAGGGGTTTACATGCAGTACTCACATATGAAGTCTTTGAAAAAATAAAAATTTAAAAAATTGTTTGCAGTTCTAAACAGAGACCATAATAGAAGTTTGAAAATTAGCTAATATTTTAGTTGTAAGCCTAGCTATTAATGATTGAGGAAATTGCCAGGATTCCACAAGGATGACCCCAGCTAGGAACATAAACAATAGTGGAGAGGGTACATTAACTGCCCTTGGCCTGTAATTAGAGTCACAATAGAACTAGAACCTTCATCCAATAACTAAGGGAAGCAGATGCGGAGATCCATAGTTCAGCACTGGGTCAAACTCCTGGAGTCCAGTCGTAGAGCAGGAAAGGGAGGTAATATGAGCAAAGGGGTCAAGAGCATGGTGGGGAAACCCACAGAAACAGCTGACTGAACAAGTGGGAGCTCGCTGACTCCAGACTGACTGCTGGGAACCTACATAAGACAGAACTAAGCCCTTTGAATGTGGGTGACAATTGAGCAACTTGGGCAGGTTTTTGGGGCCACGAGCAGGGGAACCAGTACTTATCCCTATTGTATGAACTGGCTTTTTGGAGATCATTCCCTATGGAGAAACACATTGCACAGCCTAGATGGGGGGGCGGGGTTGGTCCTGCCCTAAATGATGTGACAGACTTTGCTGATTCCCCATGGGAGGACTCATCCTCTCTAAGGAGTGGATGGGGAAGCAGGGAGCAGGTAAGGGAAGTGGGATGAAGGGAGAGGGAACTGGGATTGGTATGTAAAGTAAGATTGTTTTAAAAATAAAAAAGTAAAAATGCTAATAAATACCTTAAAAGTGATTAACATCCTTATCAATTAGGAAAATGAAAATTAAAACTACTTCTGACATTTCATCTTACCCCATTCAGAATAGCTAAGTTCATAAAGCAGTTGTTAACAATGCTAGTGAGAATGTGGGTAAAGAGTAACTATTGTTCACTCACTGTTGATGGGATTGCGATATGGTTCACCCATTATAGGTATCATTGGAAACATTCTCAGAAAGCTTAATATAAACTTAGCTGTGGCACGCCTTGGCATGTGACCAGACACCTCTATATTCTAACCCATAGTTATTTGATCAGCTGTTTTTACTACCACTCTATTCATAATGCAAATGACTTACACGTCTTTTAAAAGATGAATGAATTATGAAAATGTAGTATATATGTACAATGGAATTTTATAAATGAAAGAATAGGAAGCAAAGTCATGAAAATTTCTGGAAAATGAATAGAACTAAATTTTATTATGCTGAGCAAGTTAACCCAGTTCAAAAAAATCAAATGTTACAAGTTCTTTCATTTTGGGAGTCTAGATCCCCATCTTTAGATGTTAGTATATAACCTAGAGTAACCACAAAAACCAGGAAAATAAAAGGGATCATGGGAGAAAGTAGCCTTAGTGTCTAATGAAAGGGATGAGCAAGGGGCAGACTCTGTTGGTCAGCAGAGTCAAAAGTACTCCCAAAACAATGCAGGCTATTGCTATTACTGTTAGCTGCCTCCTAGAACTTGAAAGAACTTGAAGTCAAAACACAGATACTTTGTATGCAAGACTTGTAGTAAGCTGACACTGACCTGGAAGCTTTCTCTCTGAGGATGAGCTCTCAGAGATGCTATGCAGTCTTCCTAGAGAGAAAATGAATGAATAACCATACCCATTTGTACATGCATGATGCATAATAATGACCAGCATGACAAAATACTCTCAAACATTTAATAGTGACACATAACGTAGGGATAACCAACAACCATCTAATGGAATTGGACTTATGACCTGCTCAATATGTAATTCATAACATGATACTGTAAACTTAGAGAAATACTCAGGATTGATGATGTCATGGATCCCAGAGAAGAACCTACTACTACCACTTTCATAAACAATAAACTAGTGTAAGTATTAACTGCAACCTACTTATTTTATACTCTCTCTCTATATATATATATATGTGTGTGTGTGTGTGTGTATGTGTGTGTGCGTGCACGCACTTAACCTTACATAAATATAACTGTTACTCCTTAGCCCAAAGCTTCTATTTTCAGAGGAGGTAGACCATAATCAAACTCCTCAGCTGGTAAAAATGCAGAGAACACCTGAGCATAGTCTAAACCAAGGGATATATATTTTTATCACAAACTCTATGCACTAAATAAAGCTCAGGGACATACGGGAAGAGGCCATAGAAAGATTTTAAGAACCAAAGACAAATTAGATGTCTGTGAGTGTCTTCAGATTATGGCAAGCAAGCTGTAGACATGGGATCTTAACAATATAGTCTTTTAAAGTAGACTTTTATAGTTGTAACACCATTTGACAGGCTTCTGAGGGTGGTGGAAATCTCACGAGGACCCAGCTCTAGAAAAAGCTATAGGCAATTAGTGGTTGCTGAGGGAGGAAATCCAGAAGTCTTTTCCAGTGTTGAGCCTCCTGGTAGATTGTCCAGTTTCTAGTCATCCCTAGGCATATAAACACAAGGACAACACTAAATGCATCCAGCAGGTTTTTTGTATACACACAATTTTAATTTAATATACATTTTAATGTATATTGTGCCTAGTTTTAAAGAAACACAGACAATATACACAATAGTTTAAAAAAAGAGGTCATGACCTAGTAGTTGTTGGTGGCATGAGAAGAGTTGGAGGGAGAAAGAGAGGGGGGAAATATATAATTACAGTACCCATCGTAGCATGGGAAACTATTACAATTTACATGCTCCGTCCTCTCACAAACACTCACCCTAAACCAGCCTCCGTCAGCTACCAATAAATCCTCAGAACACCTCTATCTTCTATTCAGGAATTTTGACTAGGTTGATCTTGCACAGGTCTTAAACAGATGCTGTGAATTCATGAATTAAACAGCCATATCCCAAATACAGTTGTAACCGGGGATTACATATCTCTACTCCTGACCTTAATGGTGGCTGTTAGTAAGAATATCTCCTTTAGGACTGGAAATTTACCACCTCATTCTGAGAACATCCATAGATCCAGTTCTGAGTCTCTGCATTAACCACTGCCACTGGTAAAAGATGCTGGTCAAGAAACTCTTGGCTATTCTGAAACCTTTTTTTTTTAAAGCAAAGAATCAAGGGTTTATTCTCGCATGTCTATATAAGCCATATTCTATAATGGTAAATTAATTCTTAAAGGAAGCTTTGCTTTATGGAAATACCCCAACAATTACATTATATTAGAATCATCATATTGTACACCCTAAATAATGGATAATGATAACTATCATTAATGACTTCTGTCAGGCAGAACCAAGATGGTCGGATATCATGGTCTTTTATTTCAAGGACAAAAATAACTTCTATTACTCAGAAGTAGTCACAAAATTCAAAATTGAATTTCTATCAAAACATGAAATAACAAGGGCCCTTAAAATGTAGTCATGAATCTATTGAGACTAAGTACTCTATTTTTATCTGAGTGGTGGCAATGCATCCTTTAATTCCAGTACTCAGAGACAGACGGGTAGGTCTCTATGTGTTCGAGGATAGTTTGGTCCACAGAGCAAGTTCCATGACAACCAGGGCTACACAGAGAAATCCTGTTTTGAGAAAAATAAGAAAGCACGCACCCAGATTTTAACAAATCTCAAGTAGAAGGAAAGATCAACAGAGACAAATATAAAATGTTAATTGTGCCCTGGATGAAATGACAGACTTTAGAGATCCCCCCCCCCCAAGGAGGGCCTCACCCTCCCTGGGGAATGATGTGGGGGTTGGGAGGCTGGTGGAGGGACAAGGGACTAGGGATGGGAGAGGGAGCTGGGATTGACATGTGAATCATTTGTGATTCTAATTTAAATAAAACATTACAGAAAATAAATAAATAAAATGTTAATTGCTTTGGTTTATCTATATCCTGATCTTGATCTTTATATTTCCTTATATAGGTAAAAATTTTGAAAACTCACTGAAGATTGATGGCACTATGGAATTAGGCTCATTCACTTAGTTGGTAGCATTATGACTGTGTGTTTGCTTTTCTAAATGAGTAGGAAATACAGACAGAAGAATGACAATAGTCACTAGGTTTAGCTCCTTAACTTGAGATAACATTAGATGATAAGGATACAGAGGAAAATTGGTTAGCATTTTATTCACTAGAACTGATGGATACATGTGTAGGGTCTCATTACACTTCTCTTCCCTCCATTTCCTTCTACTGCAAGAAGCTTATATGTGTTTATTTCACAAGCACATATATACATAAGTGTATTTTTATATAAACATTACATATGCCACCTTCACACATGTATGTGTGTATACATATATACAGGTGTATCTACCATGGATTATATTTTCCTACATGGTTTTATTGAATGTGAAATTCACTTGTTTTACAGAAGATTTAGTGGCATTCTCTATTCAGTTAGAGATGCTGATATGTTAGGATTGCAATTTTCTTACTTTATTATGCCAGTATTTCAATCGCATGAAAAGAAGTAATTTATGAAAATGTACTTCATCAAAAATAATGACTCATATATTCTTCTAATGCTTTAAATATAAAACCTTTGAGTAACAAATATCTCACTCTCAGGATCTCTATTATTTTCACACAAAACAGTGCTTAGTTGTTTCAAGGTTCTAATTATATCCTTTTTATTTCAGAAATTACATTTTGAATTATAAAGATGAGGAAGTTCAGTGAATACCAATGTGGGAATTAAAAATCTTTGGATCACTCACATTGTTGCAATGAGGTAATGGTGGCAACATGGAAGCATCTAAGTATGAGTAACTGGTTTGCTGGGAAAGTTATACTGATACACTGCTTAATCTGGAATGACAGGGGATTATGGAGTGAAGATTCATAGAATAATACTGGAGTCCCTCTCAAAGAACTTACTTTATCAACTCATTAAATATATATGCATACACATATTAATTCTAGAATATATATGTATATATATTATAGGATGTGGTGTATCAGAGAATATAACCTAATACAATTATAAAGTTGTTTTAGCATGTTATGAATAGGCTTCTTCCTAAAGTTTGGTATATTAATCAACTCTGCCTAAAATATGTCTTGTGTTAGCATGCTGCTATAATCAGTTTCTATGACAACCAAAAAGCTTGCAGATTATATCGATTCATACAGGATGGTTTCCTAGGTTATGGACCAATTTATTAGACCTAATTATTGTATGAAAATGACTGGGAGCAGTGGCTGTAAAATAAGTGATAGAATTTCACCATTTTAAATATTCTTACATTCTAAACTCTTAGCATATTTATATAATCTGCATGCTAATAATTGCAGAGGGTCAAATTGGACCGCAACTTCAAAGTACGTATTAAGTTACTGAAACTAAAAATATGTAATAATTATGGTATTAGGACATTTGAAATATCCATTTTAATACTATTTTGAAAATTCATCTAAAATCAAATCATGTAGCACAAACCTTGAAGTATATGATTCATGATACTATGATCTTTGCTATTATCTTATAGCACATACATTTTTGTCTTAGATTGGCCTTTTTAAAATCGTGTTTTACAGCCAAAAGATGTAATGGTGAACTACTCTTCATCATCAACTGTAAAATACATATGTACATTCCTATTTTGGGGTTTATGATTGGACTGAGGGACTATGCTTGTCTCATACAAATGCAAAATGTAGAGGACTCAAGTCCCATTTCCAAAATGTACATAGTGGCTCACAATCACCCATATCTCTAGTTTCAGGGGATCTAGTGCCCTCTTCTTGCCTTTGGGGTCACCTGCACATAGCTAGTATACATACACATATGCAGGCAGAACAAAATAAAAATAAACAAGGTTTCAAGCAACTATAACAGAAAATGCAAAATAAAGTAATTCAATAGTATATTCCCTCTATCTCATAGTTGCATCATTCTGTTGATGGGAACAGAAAACACAAGGATGCCCTGACATGCCAGAGTGCCAGTGGTAGATGAGTAGTTGCTTATGCAAGAGATGTAAGGTATGCTTCAAAGTGTTCATAAGCAAGCATACATTACAGTTCAAAATCTTCTGGTGTAAAAGTGAGAAATTTCTGCTGCTTCATACAGTAGTCAACATGGACCAGCAGATCTCAATAGTCAGTAATTGGGTACCACACGGTTTGCTTGAGACATTCCACTAGGCTTTAGTTTGGTGTAGCAGCTGGACTTTAGGGTAAGGGAAATTTTCCTGTTTTAAGGCCCACCCTGGAGAGTGAACAATAACACTGTGAAGGAAAATTCATGAAACTGCTTCAGGAAGTCCATTTAAACTGTTTGACTTCTTGATCTTCAAGGATCCAGAAGAGTCACACACAGCTGATGCTTGTTTTGATGATCAGATGCCTTATTTCCAGTGTCTTAAATACACACATGTGTTTGTTTTTCCAGTAGAATCACCCTGGTATGTTCATCGTAGTGCTTTAACAAAGAGCTAAAAAGAATCTAGACTTGACATTAAGAGCTCTTCAGATCTCCTCCTCTCTTTTGGTTTTCTCCTGACTGTTGTATTTTCTCTGTCTTATGCTTGTATTTTCCAGCTGTTTTCATTTTCTTTGGCAGTGATATGTTCTCCAAAGCTGTCATTGGGCTGCAGTGACAGAATGTGGTGAGCAATGAGTACCAAGACCACTGGGACATCACACTGTCCAAATATTTGATTAGCAACAGCTATTCATATTATAGGCTATGTCTTAAATCTATTGACCAACAGGAAAATGTTTGATGCTTTGTGGGCTTCAAGAGAATCCTAGGCTAATTAACCAAGGATCCCATTATGTTTATTTTTTAATATGTTTAATACAGTGACAATATTGATTCCAACTGCTTAAAGGTGTTAAGGTTTTCATTTTCCCCTCATTATTGTAGAATGGTTACTGGAAAAGCTAGAGATTTCTGTGACGTTTCTTAGTGTTTACTGTTAGCTGTTCTAAGCATAAGAAAGATTTTGTCTGAGGGACACCTTTGAGGTATTACACAATATTTTTGCTCACTTAAAATTGTTAAATTGAACTTCAACAACACTATCTCACTTTCTAATTTAATTTGTGTGTATTTTATTATATATTGGCAGGGTCATACTCTTAAAGATGAGTGTTCAAAGTAATTATCAGATCTTTGTTTTCTGAATAGACCTTTTTATACACATTTATGGAAACCAAAGTGTGTGTGTGTTTTTTTTCAGATTTCCTAACATGCTTACACTTGTTAGCAATATAAAGGAGAGCATAATAATATTTTTAATCACTTTTTAAATAAACAGGCAGAGAAATGAGAAGCAAGAATAAGCAAGGTCACCTGAATGCCCTTTTGTAGCCAATGCACAAAAGTGCCATGGAACTGAAACCTTCCAATGTTTTAATTCACCAGCACTCTCACCAATACTTGATGTCTTTTGTTTTGCTATTCTAAAGTATTTCTAAGAGGCAGACTGTTGTGGGATATTTGTATACTATGTGAAGATATGTTGCTGTGATTGGAAGAATAAAAAGCTAAACGGCTAGTAACTAGGCAGGAGGCATACTTGGAACTTCTGGCAGAGAAAGATCTCTGGGAAGAAGAAAGGCAGAGTCACCAGTCAGAAAAGGGGGAAGCGTGACATGCAGGAGGAGTGGTAACAGTCACAAGTCATGTGGCAGGATGTAATGTAAGCACATTTTATTTCTTATTCTTTACTCTGTCTCTAGTTTTTGTATTGGGTGGTGTTGATCTTATAAAGTGTCTTTGGAAGTGTTTCCTGTTTTAGTATCGGTTAATGAAAATTTTATATTAATTATTTAAATGTTAATAGACCTCATCAGCACAACATTCTGGTATGCATTGTACTTTTCTTTGTTGGGAGTATTTTATTACCAGTTCAGCCTCTTATTGATTATTTGGTTACTTAAATTTTTTATTTCCTCTTAATTGAGTCCTGGGTGGGTACATGTGAGTAGTAATGTATCCGTGTCTTCTAGATTATGTAACTTTTAGTGTATTGTTTTTTATCACTTTCTCTTATGGTCCTATTTCTACGGTTATAAGTCCCAATATCTTTTTTCTCATTTAATTGTCTTTTTACATTGTAGTTATTGTAACTAAAGGTTTGTCTTATTTATTTACTTAAAATCAACTCTTGGGTTCAATGTTTTTCTATTGCTGTATTTACTATTTTGTACATTTCTGTTTTATCATTTTTGTTTGTTCCCAGATCTTTGAACTATGAAGTTCAGCAAACTCTGTCCTTTTCCTTGAATTCTCTAAATCATGTTCTGCTGTCTTTCCACTTATTTTTTTAACTCAAGAGATTTTCTTCCTCCTTTCACTGCTTTTTAAAACATGAAATAAAGAATATTAAACATGTATCTTTAATTAGTACATTTTTTGGAATGTACCAGTCTTAGTAATGTTTAATTTTACTGCATTTTGACAGCTTTTTCTTAAATGCACTGAGAGTGCTTTGTGTCCCAATGTGATTTATCCTGTGGAGTACTCCTTGAACACCTGAGAAGACCATACATTTTGTTGGTGGGTAGGGTGTGTGTGTGTCTGTTTTAGGTACACTTGGACAATAGTGGTATTATAGACCTCTATTATCCTATTGGTATTCTGTTTAGATGTACCCCATCATTAAAATTTGGGTATTAAGGTCTCCTACTAATATTGTGATGCATTAGTCATACCTTCATATGTAGCAATGTCTATGTTGCAAATATGTTATATTCTGATGTTTGGCTAATTTATATAATTTCCATTCATTGTTTTCCCACCTGTTCTTGCATAAAATTAAAATGAGCCCCTTGTCAACAAAAGGGGAGCTTGCTTTTTGTTTTTGTTGTTGTTTTGTTTTTCATCAGCCACTCTATTGAGGATATAACCCATTTAAATATTAAGTAGTCCTGACAGGATTAGGACTTCCACTTTTAAGTTGTTTTCTATTTTTTTGTATCACTTCTGTACTCTTTCATAATAGTGTGTATGTTTGGGGGGTATGTATGTGGATATGTGCATTGTGTGTGTGTGTGCATATATGTACTTACATATTATTGTGTAGCAATTTCCTCAGAAGTAAAAGTCTCTATCCTGGATGAAATCTGGTTAAGACAGGGTGTTCTAAAAGGAGGTGAAACATCCCATCTTGCAGGGGACTTTCTCAAGGCAGGCAGTACACAATGCAGTAGTTTCTGAAACTGACCTGATTCACCATGTGTCTCTTCTCCAAGAACATGTAAGCTGAACGACACCCTAAGACAGGTCAAACATCTTAGAGGGGCTCAGAAAAACTGAACAGAGATCACTATCCTGTCCAGAAGAACCATAGAGCAGTTGGACTACTGAATAGAGGCACCGACCAACTAAGCCTTCTGGAAAAGATACTCTCCCACCTCCTGAACTTCTTGAAAATTGTTCAGAGTGCTTCACAGGTTCAGCTATCATGAGCTGTCACTTATGCTGGATAGCCTTTTGGTGACACAGCTGTCTTTTAGTCATTTTCTTCTCCAGTAAGTAACTCTTTCCTCATTTTCCTGTATCTAACTCCATTAAATTCATTGGTTCCCCAAGCTGGGATTTAAAGGTATTCATATTTGTTCCCTATCTGGGCTAGTAGACTGGCTTATGCCTCCTCAGGAACAGTGTCACAAAATATAATGGGTGCTTATGTGAATTCGTGTGTGTTTGTATGTGTGTGTGTGTGTCTATATATGTGTATGTGTGTATTTGTGTATGTTTATGATTTGTGGTGATGGTCTTGGATAATTCTGTTGTTTTAAAGTTTTCATGGGGATTTTATTAAGCGATTACAATAAAAATATACTTTGAGTTGCTAACAACTGAACTTCCATTGTATGTAAAATGCTGTGTTTTTATTACTCATTCAGTTTTATGCTTTGGGATTTATAATTTATATCCTTTTATGTTGTGTAGCCATTACATTTCTAAATGCAGTTATTGTTAATATTGTTTTAGCTCTAATGTTAGAGCTAAAAATGATTTGTGAATTTATGTACATTTTTACCCATGAGGAATTTGTTTCCATATACTTTGTGTGCTTCCCTTTTACCTTGAAGGATTCATAGCACCTCTTAGGAAGCAGGCCCAGTGGCGATGGGTCCACTATATACTTGCCATAGTGGATTGCTATTAATGAATAACACTTAGACTGCACTGACTTTGGGAGTCCCATACAATATTTTACTTATGACTAATATACCAGAATTTTATCAAAGAAATATTTCTAGTTATAGTGGAAGCTATAAAATATCACGTTCCTTTTGCTCTCCCATGTCTCAGAGAAGAATCTACTTTTAAATAGAAATGGAAATAAAAATTGTCTATCAGATATTAACTGATGTTTCTGTTTAATTTCCCAAGGATTGGTGATGGATATATACTGAACAAAGAAACAGGGTTTTGAAAACTGATAAAGTTCAAGTAGGAGATACTGATTTCTTTTAGAAAAATTATAGCATGCCCCAGTTTCTCCTCAGTTGTCTTCGTGATAAATGATAGAGATTAAAAACTGGGAAGCCCATTTTAAATGCAAAATTATATATGTCAGGCCCCTGATCATTAGAACTCTGGGTGTTTGGAACTACTTTGTGTGTATACACAGCAAGATAAGAATGTTTTTTTTTTTCTGTCAAACAGTGCACAAGTCTACATGAGCTATGATCAGGACAAGAAGTAACATAGGGTTGTAGCCCATGCTCAGTGTAACAGGTTTTGTGTTGCTAAATTATATTCCCATGTAGTCAGAGCAACATAAGTTATCACATATCACCAGTATATCTAGCAAGAACTATGCTAATTATCTATTATCTAATTACTACTTTCATTAACTCTTCCTGGTAATGTTATATCCCCTTTTGCCACGCTGAAAGTTGAAGCTTAGGGACATTATTTAATTTTAATGTCAAAATAGTTATTTTGTGGCAAGTTTAGTTTTCATAGCCACATCTGTCTGACATCAGAGCCATTATAAGAAGATGAACTCTAATTATATGTGAAACTAGGTAATTAGGAGACGTTCTCTTAAAAAATGAGGCAACTGGAATTAAATCAGGTTTCCTGAGAGACACATGTCATGGTTTTCAGTGTGCTCATGACATACATTTGAAAGGCAATCATGTAAAATGGGAATGTATATGTTAGAGAAGATCTTCTGGGAAATAAACTATCTTTAATCATTCAATTGTTAGCAGTATTGACAAGGTAATACCATCCACTCTGTAGAGTTCAAGAAGAGAATCAAGGGGGAAAACACACATATATTTATGTTTCAGAGACAATTCTATTTATTTGTTTTCTGTTTTTCTAAGACATCCTTTTAAACACAGAATGCATACTAATGTGTGAGTTCTAGTACCAGTAAAGTGTTGAATCAGAGTTAGTGGGAATATCTACATTGTCATTTGAGTGACTTTATAAATGGATTGCATATTATCATCTAAAAATTGCTTTTGGATTTGTATATATGCCACTGTCTCTACTTCGTAATGTGACCTTTTACTTGGAGAGGAAGAATGGAAAGCTAAAAGATTTGTGAACTCAAAACATGAAAACATGGTCTTTGTGAAAACAATAAGTTTAAGGTGAGAGCCCACTGATTCAGATAGGTCTTAAATTCAATAATGGGTGTTCTAACTAAAAGGGACATGGATAGAGACATAGATTCAGAGGGAAGATGGCCATGGGAGTAGGGGAAAAACTGAACTAAGGGTACATGAAGTGAAGGAATTCTGAGAAATTATCAGAGCTTAGCAAGCGTTAGTGGGAAACAATTCTTTAGAGCCATCAGAGGAAAGAGTTCCTGGCTGACATTGATTTCACCATTCTGACTTCCGGAAATTAGGAAGAATGTATTCTTTGTTGTAATCCCCTTGGATTGCAGTTCATTGTTATGAAAACACAAGGAAGCTAACACAAGTCCTTTCAAACCTGAAAATAGAATCTACTTTAATAAGGCTACACACCTCAGAGAATTTAGTCTTTAAATACAGAATGCTCAAAGAAGACAGCAACCTTCAGTTGGTTCACAAAAGATAAACAGAGCGAGGGAAACAAAAGACAAAACAGGAAAACAAAGAGACAGAAATCATGTGACCCAGTTCTGAAGCTCAGAAAATAATATGGGATGGGGGGGGGGGACTGGGAGAGTCTTTTAAGCTTTGGAGATCCAGATGAAACAATTTACTAATTTTTTTTCAAATAGTACTAATGCTGAAATAAAGTTCCATTTATTTTACTGCATTGCTTCATTATTTAGGCAGGTGATAAAACAACATTTTGTGGCATATTCAGGCAGTAAAATAAACAGTGGTGGAGCAATTCTTTTTGTTCTCAGCCTTGGATAATTAAGTGTGGAAAACTATAAATAGAATTCAGTTCACAGAGAGAAACTAGACTCCAGGGAGCTGGAAGAAGGCTAAGAAATGAGGACATCTGTGAGTGAGAAAAAGGCTAGTTTAGCATCTTCTGGAAACTCATTTAAGAAACAATCATTTAGGGCTGGGAAGTACTATGGAAGGTGATTCTAGAAAAATTGAGGAAGAGTGTACATTGTTGAGAATAATGAGAAGAGCAGAGAGAATGCAAGTGAGACTTGGAGACAGAAAGACAAAGAAGCCAGAGGAGAGGGTCATTGCTGTGTGCTTGGATCTCTAAAACATTGAAATGCTGTCTTTATGAAAGGGTTGATGTTCAAATCTCCTAGGCTTGGAAGGACACAGAGTTTCTATAACAATGGTTAGTTCTGCTTTTCTGTGTAACCCCTAAGAAATTTGGTTTTATAGTTTCAATTTATTTTATCTGGACTTCCTGATAATTTTATATTTTTTATAAATAGAAATAGATATTACATATTCTCATTTGGTATCTAAAAATCTAGAGATGAAAAACGGTGATTATTAGAGAGTGAAAGGGAAATTTGCTGTTTTTAATAATTTCTTCAATTACTATGTACTATATAACGTTTCATTAAAATTTACATGTTGTTATGTTATATACACAAGTGTTTAATTATTAGGGATATCATGTCCTGATTTGATGTAGATAGAGGGATGCTATTTCTCTCTTGAGTTACTTTGTCAAAGGAAATTTAACTGTTTCCATAGTGGGAGGCACTGAGCCATACAAGTCAGAGAGAATACATTTGCTTTTTTCCACTCAGTAATAGGACTGCATTTTTAACACATCTTTAATGATTCAATGTCATCTCATTTTATGGTTACTTATGCATAAGCACTTCTGAATTAATCTCTACCATTTCTGAGGTAGGATATTGTGAGTAACTCAATGAAGAATGGAAATGTGATGTTCGATTTTCACATTTCCTGCACAAAGTTAAATCCATGTTCATAATTATATGCCAGGGCAACACTGTTGCCTGAAAATTTTTGTCAAGAATAATATATAACATCTGTCATGCAACATAATTATAATAGGTTTCTCAGAATCTGTTTGTATAAGGTGGTAATAAAATGACTACTCCAGATTAATACATGCTGTTGATTTCTGAATATAATGTAAACAAAATCTTCACAGACCATTATTTTTAAGATTCACTTACTTGTTTTCCATGTGTATAAGTGTTTGCTTGCTTGCATATATGTTCACCATGTATATGCCTGGTGTCTTCAAACACTGGAAAAATGAACTGGATCCCTTTGAACTGAAGTTATATATGTTTATGATCACCATCTAAGGACTTGGAACTGAATTTGGATCCTCTGAAAGATAAGCAATTACTTTTAACCCCTGACCCAACTTTGCAGCCCTTTCACAAAGCTTGTTTAATTTGTAATTTTTCTATTGCTTGCTTACATAATATGACAACAAGTTAAATTAAATGAAATATTAAGTTGTATGGTAATTCAATATTGTGTGAATATAAATAAGTCAGCTAGTAAAACTTACAAAATACAGGCTGTGCATGATTTGCCATATGAATTATTATATTTATATTTAATTTCAAAATCTTTCTCTCAGCTTGTAACAAGAGACTCATGATGTTGTGAAGAAAAAAATTGTGACTAGATCTCTTGCATCATTATATGTATTTGACAAAACATTTGGAAACTTCATTAATTTATGTCAAATTTTTAGAGAGGTTTTAACTGGATTAGTGTACACTTCAACTTGAAGTTGAATTCAAGTATATCAAGTTGATCCTCTTGGCAAGAAATTACAGTGCTAATGAAGCTGGGAAGGGAAGGATTCCACTTTATTCTCTGCTGTAAAAATGTGAGGATTGAAAATGAGAAAAAGGATTTCTATAATTTAATGATGAATATGAATCATTTGAAGTACTGTGGCATTGGGAATTAATTAGATTAAAATAATGATTATAGACTTAAAGATTATATCTTTCATCAAATTGGAAAATGGTGCATTTAAAATATTATTTTGTATTTCTTAGCTTTGGTTTTTACTTAATTGCTTTCTTATACTTCCCTGCTGTTGATTACATAGATATCATCATGATTATAACCATATTCATACAAAGAATATTCTGGACCCTCTTGTTCAACTCTCTGGCAGTATAACAAGATACCTGAAACAATTCATTTAGAAGTATACAAGGTTTATTTTGGAATAGAATTCTAGATTATGACTGGTTGGAATCATAGCATTTGACCTGTGTCAAAACAGGATATTATACTGGGACAAAGTAGGAAAGCTGACTCACAACTTACCCAAGAAACAAATAGAAGAAACAGAGAGTATAGGATTCCCTAATCTCTTCAAAGATCGGCTTTCTGCAGCCTGACTATCTCCTAGTAGGTTTCACCACCCTAAGTTCTCTCTGCACCCCCTGAAGCATTTTGTGGACTGTGTTGGTTTCAATAAGAATGGTCCTACAAGCTCAGATATTTGAATTCTTGATTATCAGGAAGTGATATTACTTGAGAAGAGTTAGGAGATGTAACCTTATTAGAGTAGGTGTGGCCTTGCCTAGAGTAAGTGTGCCCTTGTTGGAGTAGGTAGAAAAAGTTTATCACTGGGTCAAGGTTTGCTTTGAGGTTTCAAAACAATAATGGATTGTTTTTTGAAACAATGAAACACCAAAAGAAGATTCGTATCTATGTGCAATATCTCAGAGTGCCTCAACATTTTTCTTAACAGATTTCACATGGTTCAAATATATACTTGGACCCGACCTCATCTGATAGAGAACAAAGAGAATATGTGTACAGAAAGACAAGTTTTTCCATATGCAGTCTGAAATACAGAACTTTATATTAAAAATCACAGTGGCAAACCCATTTGATTGTCAGCAGGCAAGAATCCTGGGGAAGGCCACTCCACCCCCATGCATTGTAATCTAGACGTCCCAGGAAGCATCAGTGCCCCCGAGAGTCACAGAAACCTCCTGAAATGATTGGACAATCTGAGGAAGTATTTGTTGGTTTCTCAGAAAATTGGGAATCCATCTAACTCAAGACCTACCTGTACCAGTCTGGGGCACATCCCCAAAGAATGCTCAATCATCCCACAAGGACACTTGCTCAACTATGTACATATGCATCAGTATTATTCATAATAGCCAGAACCTGGAAACAATCTAGATGGCCTTCAAGTGAAGAATGGATAGAACCCTCATCTAGTAATTGATAGAAGCAGATTCAGAGATCCACCACAAAGCACCAGACTTAACTCTAGGAATCTAGTCAAAGCTAGGAAGGAGGGATTATACTATCAATCAGGGGTGGTCAAGATCATAATGGGGAAATCCACAGAGACTGCTGACCAAAGGTTGTGTGAGCTCATGGACAGACAGCTGGTGAGTCTGAATAGGACTAATTAGGTCCTCTACATATGGACAACAGCTGAGTAGCTTGGTCTGTTTGAAGGGCCCTTGGAAGTGGGACAAGGGACTAACCCCTGGAGCATGAGCTAGTTGTTTGGAGTCCTTTGCCTATGGTGAGATGCCTTGCTTAGCCTTGAAGGAGGGCTTGGTCCCACTTCAACTTAATATGTCAGGCTTTGTTGACTCTTCTTGGGAGGTATTACCCTTTCTGGAAGTGGATGAGGGGTTGGGTTGGGGGAAGGTTGAGGCAAGCAAGAGGAGGGAAGGGAGGGGAACAGTGGTTGATATGTGAAACAAATAAAAATATTTAAATAAATATAGTCACAAAATAAATAAAAATAAAAACAAAAAGTATGGTTACTTAGAGAAATAAGATGAAAGATATTTAAGAAGGTGATCCTAGACCTTTTTCTTTACCTCAATTAATCAATAAGCATTAATTAAATAATCAAAGACATGTGGAGTGTGGGTTCTGTGACATAAACTGTCATGTGTGTGCCTGTGTATGGTGTGTGTGTGCACATACATTGTGTAGTCAGGAACGGGATACAAGTGAAGAATTAGTTATTTACAAGGAATTAGATCTAATATGTATTATTTGTAGACAAAGATGCAAAAATATATGTGAGTGTTTATGTGTATACATATATACACCATCTCTCTCTAAGTATATATATAAATGCATTTATATATATAACTTATATATCGAAATAAGAGGTAATTAATTTGAAAGAGAACATGGAGGGACATTTAAGAGACTTAGAGGAAGTATAAGGATGGTGAAAATAATTAATTATATTATAATAGCAAAACAATGAAGAAATAACCTTTTAAAAATTCAACACTTTCATTTTCAAGCGATTATAGCTAGAGATAGACAAACCAGATGTTATGGTACCATACCCATGAACTCTGTCCAGTCATCTCCAGGTTCTAGACAATGTAACATGGACTCGGTAAAAATTCTGACCTCTAAAAAAGCCATAATTCAAGGTGCTGAAAGGTTATATGTCTGGGGAGAACTCTCCTCCTGGTTTTTGGGGGGCTGTCTTTTCCTGAGTCTTTATATGTCTTTCCCTTGGCACTGCAATGCCTCAGAAGAAGTGGAGAGAATAATCTAGTTCATGTTACAGAAAGAGTATATCTCTCTTGTTGATGGAAGTTTAAAGAAGAGTTAGAGATGTCTGAACAAGATCCTGTTCTGGGCTTGCTCAAGTTACAAAAGAAAGGTATTTTAAATTCTAGCTTGAAAAAAATGGTCCAGGGTTTTAATTTCCTTCTCATTGTCATTTTCCAGGTGTATTTGTAATTCAGAGATATCCGCAGAGGTAGAGTAAAGGTACCTTTGTATATTTATTTTGAGACAGGGTGTTTCTTTGTTTTCCATCTGGCCTGTAACTCACCATGTAGACCAGACTGCCTTTGAACCCTCAGCCCTAAGCTTTAGTTTCCAGAGTGCCACAATTGTCATCATACTCCACAGTGACCTGTCAAGGAGCTATGGTTTATAAGCCCTCTGTCTCTCCTTTCATCCACTGCCATGACAGCACCCATTAAGTCCATCATCAAAGCACCACTAATTAGAGAAATAAGCAAGACACAACAAAACATGTATATTATTTTAAAAATATTGGAAAGCAACCCACAATCAATTATGTTTTAGTAGAACAAGAATGAGCAATCACTTGAAAATAATGTGGCTACATTAAATTCATGTAACAGTGGCACTCTACCTTAATCATTACTAAATTGGATCATTAGTTAATTAAAATAGGCACTAATTAAATACTCTTGGTTTTTATTTGTATCATGAGATCAAATTTCCTGATTAAAATTAGAGTGAAGATTGGGTATATTTAAAGATTTATGCTTTCTAAACACACTGCAGTGGAGAGAACACATTGTGAGAGCCATAGTTAAATCCTGAAGCCTGTTCTTTTAAAGGTGTGCCAATCAAGCAGTTCACACTATCACATTACCTCCATAGAAGTAACTCCTCCCCTTTATCACCTCTGGCCACACAGTTGAGTCAGATGTGCTGCTGTCTTTCAACATTTTCTGATGTTAACACAAAACTCTCATACTTTCTACATAGACACGTCCATAAAACGTAGATGAGATTGTGACTCGTTGTAGCAACTAACCATATTTTTTTCCTTACTAACTTTCAAGTACATTTGAAACTCTCCCAATTTGCACAGCTTCTATGACTGTCTTGGTAAATCATTCACAGGCAGATACTCCCCTTTCCAAAACTAGAGATTTGAGGGAGAAAGCATTCAATGGAGGAAAAAGGAAAAGGAAAGCAGAGACAGCATTTGGGTGGCAAACAAGAAATCCACTTTTTATTGACGGTATCTTGGGTGATTATAGGCTTCAAAATGTTTTTTAAAGATCTTTATCATTGCATTTAAGTATCACCTACTCACATTTGTGTTCAATGAGACAGTTTCACAAATTCTTTACAGCTTTCTACTACATGATAAGCAGGACTCATTTGAGACAGGAAGTATGGTTAATTACCATTCTAAGAATTCCAAGAAATATACATCTTAGACAGATGTGAATAATTTCAACCAACACTATGAAGAAAACATCTGTGAAGGACAATATTCTGTCTGAGAGTGAAAGGGTTAAACGCCATTTAATTCCTTGAATTTGGCAAAACTCCCAAGGGTTTTACTAAGAGGCTGTTTATGTTTTCTGCCAGGTGGATGCAAATTCAGTCCACAAGAAGGAATTAATTTACCAAGGTATCATGCCTCTTTTCTCTTTTCTATTCTGGTAATTGAATATTCATCACATAACAAGTGCTGCTAATTAGCCGATTATTCCATTTACTGGCAAATAATGAACTTGCTATTCCTATTGAATAAAGCAAGAGTTTCAAAAAATCTAATTTTATTTAGTTAGTGCTGTTCAGATAATTTATAAAGTCTTCAAAACATGCAGTGCTTCTCCTCATAATAAATCTTTATTTAGTAACTATGGGATATAAGCTCCAATCTCTTTAGGTGAGAGTTTTATGTTAATAACTACTCAGTATAACTCATTCTATGATCTTAGTAAGATTATGTGAAATTTTTAGTTTAGTAAAATTAACATTAATTATATGTGTTTCCTTAATTTTCAAATATATATGCTGGGTATTGCATTTTGGGAGTTGTTATTCACAATTTTAGAAACTTTAATTATTTATGATGACATTTAGCAAGTCAGTCTAAAGGTTACATGAGACAATGAGTTACATATCAAGAATATCTCTTATTTGCTGGGAAGTTGCACTATTTACTTGCATTTTGTTCAATGCTAGTAATTTTATTCAATTAAATACAGTTTTTGTCAACACAGAGACCCTTCTCTGGCCACCCTGAGTACACACCCTCATCTCCAACCATTATGAATAATAAATAGTCTTCCTAAAACAGATGGGTTAAGTAAAACTTGGATGATAAAGGGTAAGAATGTTGGCTCCTTTACTCCTTGACTAGTCTCAGGCACATTAAGGTTTGATTGGCTTCAGAGAAAAGACGAGAGTTCCCCCATTTCGAAATCTGTGTATAAAATTGCCCTTTCCCATAGGTAAGTCTTGGGGGAGTGCAGTTTATGCTAATATAAATAGTCCCCACACTAGTTTCAGTCACATGTTCAAGGTAAATAAGGACACTCAACTGAGAGACATAATGTAAAGTAAAATATGAAGTTCCAATAAGCAGGAAATAATGCCCAAATGGAGATAAAATGGGTGATTAAGAAATGAAGACATAATTTGATGGGTTTAAGGGGGTGGGTGGAAGGCTTTGTAGGGAAGAATAAAGGCAGAGAAAATTAAGTTCTTTTCTCCCATAAACGAATACGAATTAATGACACATAAATTTTAAATCAGAAAGAAATAAAATTTTCAGGAACAATAGTGCAACTACCAAGAAGAAAATTGAATAAATGTTTAAGCTAAAATAATTGGGGGCATTTGATTCAGAAGGATGAGCTATGAACTAAATTATTTTCTGAATGACTGATTTTCTGTAGATAATAGTAATGTAAAAATGTTAAGAATATAATTAAATTCCACTATGTTCATAGCAGCATTATTGTAATAGTTAGATCCTGGAAGCAACCTAGATGCCCCACAACTGAAGAGTGGATAGAGAAAATGTGGTACATTTACACAATGGAGTACTACTCAGCGGGGAAATAAAACCACAATGGAATCTTGAAATTTGCAGGCAAATGGACAGCACTAGAATAAACCATACTGAGTGAGGTAACCCAGTCACAAAAAGACAAACATGGTATGTACTCACTAATATACGGATTTTAGACACGAATCAGGGGAGTGCCAGCCCAGGGCAAGTGAGTCTGGGAAACAGGGAGGTTCCCAAGAGATATGCATTATACCCCAGAGAAGTGGAAAGAGGCAAGATCTCCTGAGCAGGTTGGGAACATGGGGGAAGAAGAGAGGGAACCAGGAAAAAGAGAGGGGAATAAGAGGAGGATAGAAGAAGACATGGAGGAGCAGGAAGGTTGAGTCGGAGTAAGAATAGAGGATGAGAGATACTATAAGAGTTGGAATCATTATAGCTTTGAGGAGAGAGCTGACACCAGTGAGATTTCCAGAGATCGTTAAGGATAACACCAACTGGAAAACTAAGAAATAGTAGAGAGACTACGTTAATAGCCCCTACCTAATGATAAGGTTGATGACTTCCATATATGACATTCTAGAACCTTCATCCATTGACTGATGGAAGCAGAGACAGATACTCACAGCTAAACACTGAACTGACCCTCTGGAACCCAGTGACAGAGATGGAGGGTGATGAGGAAAGGGGTCAAGACCGTGCTGGTGAAACCCACAAAGACAGCTGACTGGACAAGGGGGGGGCTCTTGAACCCCAGACTGATGGCTAAGAGGCCAACAGGGGACTGATTAAAATTCCATGAATAAAGTGTCAGTGAGGAGGCCTCAGAAATCTCTGGGGCCTTGGGTAGTAGATTAGTGTTCACCATGGCATACAAATAAACTTTAGAAGCCCATTCCACATGGAGGGATGCTCTCTCAGCCTGGACACATGGGGAAGGGCCTAAGTCCTGCCCTGGATTAAATGACAGACTCTGGAGACCCCCCCCCAAGGAGGGCCTCACTATCCCTGGGGAAAGATGTGGGGATTGGGGTGGGGGTGGGAGGCAGGGGTGGGGCTGGGAAGGAGAAGAGGGGGAGCTGGGATTGACATTCGAAGCATGCATGTTTCTAATTTAAATTTTAAAAAATTGTTTATAAAGTCTGTATGTGGGGATTTTAAAACATCCAGTCAAGAGTCTGATATGAGCTTTTATTGCTCAGGATACATCATGATTGGTTAAAAGTTGTATTTGGAAAATGAGATGTGATGGCAAATATAAAATACCTTCTCTTGTAAAGAAGACAGGAGCTTGTGAGAAAACCTACACACACACACACACACACACACACACACACACACACCTTGTTAAGGATCTTAAGGGTTTACTGAATATCTCAGAGGAAATAAAATGATTATCAAACTATTATCTTTCTATCTATCTCTTCTATCAATCTATCTTCTACATTATCATCTATCTATCCATCCATATGTGTGCAAATATTTTGAATAATTTTTCCTAGATGGTGGCATTATTTCCAAGACTGTGGACATTTTTAGAATTTATGCCTAATTGGCAGGAGTAAAAATATTGGAAGAACATAGAAAGGAGGACTGGAAAAAATCCTAGGATATGTGTAAGCAGACCTCAGTGGGTGATTCTGGTGGAAAGACCAGGTTAATGTTAAAAAGATGGGCTATGAAGACTGTGTCTCTGAGGCATAGACCTTTAATTGAATCATACCATGCCCCATTTGTGGTCTAGCTGTTTGCTTCCTGGTCCATTAATGTGAAAAGTTTCTGTAGCGTGTTCCTGCCTCTGTGAACTCTACTATACCTTGATGCACTGAAACCCTCTAGAAGCCAACACAATTTTTTAATCATGATTGATTTTCATGTTACAATTATTTTTTATGGATCTATCTCATTTTATGGCCAGGAGAATTTGCTGTGTTAAATTGAGTTCCTAGATATATTTTATATATCTTCATTTATAATCATATCTCCTTGATGAACTTTCTCTTAATATGTGGTGAACTTTACTTTGCATCCATGACTAATTTGGCTTAGTGGCTACTTTGAGAAAAATGAATGACATATTTTGACTTGTTTGGGACATTTACTTGCTTGGTATAATGACTATGATCTTTTTACTTCAGACGCTTCGTATGTTTACTTGAATGAATTGTATGTATTTCTTTTCTCCAGTGTTAGTTTAGTTGTGAGTTTGGTTGATTTACTGAGTTGAGCATAATCGATTCTTTCTGGTGTCTCATTTGTTTATATTTTCCTCCCATAAAATTATACTAAAAGTTTCCATATATTTTTATTTCTTCCTCTTTTGTTTATGTGGTTCCTTCAAGTATCATCTGCAATGATGACACATGGTTAGATATTGTTCCATATTATGTGGGATACTTTTCTTCATTAATTTTAAGTGATAATTTTAATGGAACATAGTTACCTTATTACATAGTTGTTTAGATAGAAGGCTTTGAATATATTTTTGTAGGTTTTCCTTTTTTAAGTTTCTTCTGAGAGATTTTACTTATATTGTCTTTTAACTGCACAGAAATTTCTTTTACAACTTTTGATACTTTTTGTAGAAATCTTGTAATTTTAATTGTATATTTCTTTTTGGACATGTCTATTTGTAGTTCTACATTTTTATATTTGAATGCCTAAATATTTCAAAATTGTTCTGGTAAAATTTCATCCAATCTATTATCAATAGATGACAGTCTTGCTATTCAGGCTGGTGTTGTATGTAGACTGAAATTTGGGGTGGTTAAGATCAAACTGTCCTCTACTTTGCTTTGTTTAAACTTGAAACATCTTCTCTTTGACTACCTCTATTTGCTACTAGTCACACAAAGTTTTGCAGTATACCAGATATGCATGCTTTCCTGGCACTTAGGGATGCTAATGTCCAAACAAATGGATGTCCCTCATTTATGTCTTAGAGCAAGCAAAGCAGACAGAGCACAGATGTAAGTACTGAGGGGAAGAAGACAGGGCACCCAGTACTCTGCTTTTAAGTTTCTGATGTTTTCACTTCTTTTACAGCCGCAAAGCACTGCATGAGTCAGGAGGAGCTTTCCAGAATCAGGTGCTCTACTTGGATTGGACTCAGATGTGGGGCACATCTGGCTGCAAGATTTACAGCCTAGAGGAGTTGAGAACATGGTTGGAAATAAGTTCATGGATTTCATGTGTTGCCGTTGATGATCTTTAAGTGTTTGAACAGGCTTGAAACCACAGAGTGCCTGGCTATCTACTATCATCCCCTTTACAGCCCCAAACTCTTGCTGATTTTCTCACCACACACACTTTCTGATCCTCTACTACCTGGGACCATCTCTGACCCAGACACTGTAGCAGGGTGTCTGTCCTCAGTCTCCTTGAACTGCAATTGCTCCATGGTTTCAGATTTCTTAGAGCAGCCTAGTCTCAAACAAAACTCTTCGAGCTATGATATTCTAGCTTGGAGGTTGAAAAGCCTCTGGTCTAATGCTGACTTACCACAGGAGGAGGCATTTTCCCACCAGGTCTAAAACTGTAGGAAGAGCAGGTTAAACTCTTAGTGTGCCCTACCTGTCTGGTTGCTGCACGGAGGTACTTTCTGGTGGTGATGTGTCCCACCTCACAGAGTTCTACATCTTTCTGTATACATTCTCAGTCTCCTCATGCTGTTAAGCTGTTCTATGAACTCTTTTGAGAAGCCCAAGGTTCTTTTCTGTTTTTTTTGTTTTGTCCTTAGTTTCTCTGAATCTTCTGATTCACACAGTCATAGTGGGCAACTTTTAAATCATCCCCCTCTTACCCTCCAAGCCTGTTTCAAGCTGTATGTGTGCATCCTTTGTAATATAATGACAACTTTCCTGGAAATCCAAAGCTATTTTAATTCAAACTGTTACTGCTTTTCTTTCCAGAAGTGATACAAAGAGAACAGAACATATACTCCAAGTAACATGAAAAACAAGATTTTCAATTATCTAATTGGGAAACAAAACATGATTGTTGAGAGGATAGTCACTGGGGATAACAAATGCCATGGCAATATTATGTTGGTAGGAGAATTCTGGACATTAGGCTTATGAAAATGGGAAACAATAGATCTTTGTTGAATGACGAAATGAATCTGAGAGTTTTAGGGACCTCAGACAGCACCTTTACAGAAAATATTTTACTTCGTCAAAGAAAAGAGAAAATTTTGCAGAAAATCCAGAAGCACATCCTTGATTCTTTAAACTGGGATTTATTAAATATGTACAGTCATTAGCTAAAATAATTAGAAATGATTTCCTAAGTAGTGAAGTCATCAACTGCTTTTAACGTAGAATTAAGGAGATACTTGTATTCCAAGAAGCTGCAACATACCTTTTTGTTCATATGAATTGGAGTAGAAACTTGGAGGGAGTCACTTTAGCAGGAGGGATTAAACGTATCTTATGTGGAAACTCTAAAGGCCTCCCCGGAATTGTTACAAAACAGACCTGAAAAGAACCAAACTCCTGTTCCAAACATTATCTGTCAAAACTATCCTTAACAATCTCTACTGAAAGCCATTGAAAAGAAAGACAATCAGCAATACAATTTTCACAAAATTCAGCACCCAACCAAAAAAAACTGGAAGCATACAAAGAAATAAGAAATTGTGACTCAAAGTCATTTATTTTTTTTAAACTCAATAGAAACTGACCACAAATGTCACAGATGTTGATGGAACTAGTGAATAGAATTTTAACACGTGTAATACTTTTGTCCAGATATTTAAATAAAGGATTTGAAATAGGAATGAGAAAAATGGAATTTAGGAAGAAAGGACCATTTTGTTCTTCAATTCTCAAGAAGAAGGCCGGCACCTTTTTCTTTTTATTTCTATTCAATGTTGAACTGAATGTTCTAGCTAGTAAAATAAAATCTTTGTATAGAGACGGAGCAGAAAGAAAAAATACTGCTTTCATTTTCAAAATACATAATTGTGTTTTGTAGATATTCTAAAGAATCTAATACACAATAGTAAATTCAAGACTGATGAGAAAAATCAGGGAACATAGAAGGCAAAGACAGGATGATAGACAAATAGTGCATACACAATATATGTACAGAAATAATGCCTAAATATCTTCATTAAACAATAATATAGAACAATTTTATTAGAAAAATATATTTCACATTTTCACTATATTTTGGATAGTATTATAAATTTCAAATTCTACTGATGCATTGTTAGAAGAATATGATTTACTCTATTATACTGGGTTGTTATCCTAGATCTCTCTCTCTCTCTCTCTCGCTCGCTCTCTCTCTCTCTCGCTCTCTCTCTTGCTCTCTCTTTGGTTTTTGAGACAGGGTTTCTCTGTATTATTTTGGAGGCTGTCCTGGAACTCACAGAGATCCGCCTGACTTTGCCTCTCTAGTGCAGGGATTAAAGGCATGTGCCACTAACACCCGGCCTAGATCTCCCTTAAACTAGGTCTGTATACTGTTTGCAAGTGTGTGTGTGTGTGTGTGTGTGTGTGTGTGTGTGTGTGTGATCCTAAATCTTTCTAAATACACTTACTACGTGTAGGTACTCTGTGTGTGCATATATATGTGTATATGTGTGTATGTGTGTGTATACTTGTGTACATGTGTATCAGTGTGCTCTTGGCCTATGTGTTTATGTGCTCATGTGTATCAATGTGTACACACATGTGTGTTGAGACCACTGGTTTTCTTTGGTGACTTCTAGTACTTCACACGTATTTGAAACAGACAGGGTTTCTTACTAAACCATGAGCTCACTGATTGGCTAGACTGACTTGTCAGCCAGCTCCATGGGAACTTGTGTTCACTTCCTGAATGATCAGGTTATATTTATGTGCCACCATGCCCAGCTCTTTAGATAGATGCTAGGGCTCTCAACCCAGGTCTCTACTCTTTCATGGAAATCATTTTACAAACTCAGCTGTACCAGCCTCTATTTCTAAGAACCTTCCAAATAGATTCCCAGTGATGTTCTACCTAAAAAAAATCACATTTTGTCAGAGACATTTTTATTGCTTCCATTCCAACCTAAATGCATTTCATTTCCTTTTCTTCTCTTAATTTCTCTATGATTTCCAGTACAATATTGAATAGAATATCTGATGATGCACTATTGTGAGAACCAGAGAGAAAAAATAACTCCTTCTTTGTTCATGTTTAGCTTAAATCATTTTCTTTCACCATTTATGACCATGTAGTTAAGATGCAAGCTGTTATGCTAACAGCTGTCTCATTTAAGCTAAAGAAATTCTTTATTCTTCCAAGCTTATGAGAATGTTTTTAAATTGTGAATACTGGATTTTGTTGGGTACTTTTCTTTGATCTATTGAGAAAAATCAAGGTACTTTTTATGATGTTTTAATTTTTAAAAGCTTTTTCCTTTTGATATTTTGAATAAGGTATCTTTATATAGTCTATTGATAATAATGAGTACCATTGATTTTCAAGTGGTGACCGGAACTTATGATCTTGTGTTTCTAAATCAACCTTATGTGGGCATAATTTATTATAATATTACTTTTATTAATTGGTAGACAAACTTTACTCACATTTCTCTTGGTCATTTTTTCTTCATAAGGTTCACAGAAGCCATTAGTTTTAATTTAAATGTGGTTATTCTATGTGAAACATTGTACCCTATACATATATGCACAGTGCTTGAGGATGAATCTACTATCCTTTCTGGTGGGCTTTCAGTTACTCAGCTATGGTTAGGTGGGCTGTCCCCTTTAGTATACTCAGCAAACCACAATCTTCATTTTGCCTTAGTGATCCCCGGAATATTGAAAAATCCTGTAAGTCTTCCAGATAGAGGAGACTTAAAATTTCTATTTTTCACGGAAATTGTTTCTATCCTTGACTTAATGGGAGTAGTTAGATTAATGGTACACATACATACCTTTCTTAACATATCTGTGTGAGTGCACATATTCACTTATAGACACACAAAAAACACACGTTAGACATTCTTCTTATAGATGAAGACATGTGATCTTTTTAGGAAATAAAAGAGACAGTTTTGTAATGTATCTTGGTGTTGATTACCCTCCCCTCCTTTAACTAACAACACAGTAGGTAATTTTTAAATGTTCTTTCTCACAAACTGGTGGCACATACCCATAATTTTAGTACAGAGATTGAGGCAGGAGTATCAGGAGTTCAAGGTCACTCTTAGCTACATAATGACTTTGACATCATCCTAATCTACATGGGCTCCTGTCACTGTGCTCTCTCATCAAAACAAATATATTCCCTTACAATTTCTTTGAGTATTTGTCAAGACTAATGGAACAAGAATTGAAAAAAAGTACAGACCTCGTCTTATCTATTTCTACATCATTTATACTTGAATTTTACCAGTTCTAACAAATCAGCTGTATTTTCTCAATGACTTCTATAATGTAAATTGATAATGCATGATTGAAGTAAATACAGTCCTGTTTCTTCATGCAAGTTTATCTTTATCTAGATTTATGATCAATGATTGAACAAGACCTCAATTATCTGTTGGCTTTGAAAGATTACTCATTTGCAATTTCTTTTCTTATTGGAAGACTATGCTAATGGCCCATACTCCTAATATTTATTCTCTTCATTGTTTTAGTTTTGGATCTGTTCATGAACTGTGAATTAAAATGTACAGTAACAGCTAGGTTGCCATATTATGCATTCATATTACTAACAGAATTAAATAAATAAGTAAAAGAAACATGGAAAGGAAGGGGAACTATGATAGTTTGTCAAACTTGATAAGAGAAATGGAGATTAAAAATGTAATATTTATTATCATTTTAAATAAATAGAAACTCGGGCATCGTATATAAAATGCTTTGTTCACATTCTTGTTACTTTGAAGCAAAATAATTGATTGCTCTATGACTGTTTATTAGTGATAACCTTGCAAGGCCAGTAAAGGTTAACTTACGTTTGTTCTCTTTGAAGTTGAGAAAGGACTTGATTCATAAGCAGGAGATAAATCCCTCACCCACATGGCTCACTTAACAGCATACTTCCCTCAGAGCACCCTGCATTTAGAAATAGAGACCCTGGTCACCTTGAGAGACAATGTTGAATGCTTTTTTTTATTATTATTTTTTTTTCCATTTTAAATTTAGATAAGAAAGAAGGTTGCTTCACAAGTCAGTTCGAGGTCCCTCTCCCTTTCCCTCCCCTCCTCCCGTGCCCTCCCCCCAGCCCCCCCGTTATCCCCTCATTCCCCCAGGGTGAGGCCCTCCATGGGGGTGTCCATAGTCAGTCATTTCATATAGGGCAGGGCCTAGACCCTTCCCCAAGAGTTCAGGGTGAGAGTGCACCTCACATTGTTCTATGGGAGTCCAGCGTCCGTGTGTATACTTGGGATGGGTACTGATCTGCTGTCCAAGGCTCAATAGATTACCTAGGCCTCCTCACTGACACCCAGATTCAGGGGGTCTTGATCAGTCCCATGCTGGATTCCCAGGCTGATGCCTGGGATTCAAGAGTTAACCTTTGTCTGGTCAGCTGTTTCTGGGGGTTAAACCAGCCCAGTCTTAATCCCTTTGATCATCAGTCCTCCCTCTCTGATACTGGCTTTCTTGAGTTCAGCTCACTACTTAACCAGCCACTAAATGAAGTTTCTGTTTCCCAGAATCTCTGGCCATAGGATTGTAGGCTGGCACTCCCCAGATCTATGTCTAAAATCCATATATGAGAGAGTACATGCCATGTTTCTCTTTTTGTGACTGGGTTACCTCACTCAGGATGGTTTCTTCTAGTGTCATCCATTTGCCTGCGAATCTCATGATTCCATTATTTTTTTCTGTTGAATGCTTTTATTACTATCCTAAGGCAGTTTCTATTTTTATATTTTTACCCAACATTCATATGACTTTAAACTGGGACACTGGCCCTGTGATTGTCTTGCTCAGCATCCAAATTTCCCTCTCCTAAGTACCAAAGGACATGGCAAATTTAACTGTCTCTTGCTTATATATTAGCATTCCACTAAGCAATGAAAAGCACAAATACAGAAGTGAAATATCGTCCAATTTAGCTTCTAATAATGTGAAATTACTAACCGATCAGGATATAAGATAAACCTTGTCTATGTAATTTCTCATGTGTGATTTACCTTTAAATTTAGAACTAAATAATTAGATGTAGCATTTGATGCACGTGAGTGATGTCTTGGAAGTTGGATCATATTCCAATTTCTGTATTCATTTTGGTTGTGACTGGCTTGGATATTTTATGACCTTTTAAAATAATTTCTAAAATTCAAGATCTATCTCAGCTCCTGTATTCTGGAGTCAGTAGACTGTGCCATCATAGCTGGCTTATGGCAAAACCATAATAAATAAATTCAATATGGAGAAGTTATGACTATAATATACCTGATATAATAATTTTTTAGGACCAATGAGTCTAGGAAAGTTTTGAGCATATCCATGTATGTTAAGGATTTGACATAGATGCCTTCCTACAGTTTAGTGTATTCTTAAGCCTAGTTTCACTCATAATAAAATGGAAAGTGTATTCAAATGCACCCACATGTTAGAAGAGGAAAAGTCAAAACCTCCAAATGTCAGCATTATTGAGTTTTATTTTTATATACACTGGCTTTTAAGATGTGTTCTGAATCAGTTAAATTTATTTAATATCAGGTTCAGTGGAATAAATTAAAATAAGAAAAATTAACCAAGTTTCAGTATTAGAAGCTTAGCCTATTTCTGGTGAATTTGATAATTGTATTTTTCAAGAGATTTAGTTTTTGCATTAGTAATATCACTAGTAACTGTTTCCTCATTTTAATAACATTTAATCAAAATAACCTTAATATACATTTAGCTAACAACATACTAATATTAAATAATTTCATTAGTTAAATTATTGCTTTATATTGTACAATGACAAATGTCTGAAATGAATGGAAGCATATTTATTTGTCAATTCTATAAAATATAGTTATGTATGTAAATAAACACGTGCATGAATTGACAAAATATTTGCTATAGACTTTGCAACTAGCAGCAAAGCTGTACTAAGTGGCTTTTCTGCAAAGAAAGTCATGCCTATTGCAGATATTTAAATTTTCATAAAATTTGATGCTACTATATGAAACATGTGATGAACATCATACCACCAAATTATAAGTGTCACAGGAAAATTAAAGTAAAATGAAAGCTAATGACTGGAAGTAAAAACTACTTTAGATCTGGTAGCAAAAAAGTTCTTACACAGAGTATAACATCTGATTAAATAACTCTATGACAGAAACTCAACAAAGAGTGAAGAAAATAAATGACCCAATTGAAAAATGGGCTAAGGAACTGTACAGAAGGTTCCCAAAAGAAGAAATAAAAATGATTAAGTAGCATTTCAAAAAGTCTTCAACATCCTTAGTAATGGGGGAACAACAAATTAAAATAATTTTGAAGTTCATTCCATGCCTGTCAGAATGACCAAGATCAACAAACAACTGACCAAAAATCCTGGAAAGTGTGTATGTAGGGAAAGGAAAACCCTAATTCACTGTTGGTGAGAGTGAAAACTAGCACAGTCACCGCAGAAATTAGCGTGGAAAACCCTCTTAATGTTAATAAAATCTATCACAGGACTCGTCTGTACCACTCCCTGGCATATACACATAGGATTTGACATTGTACTACATGGATAATTGCTCAGACATGTTCATTACTGCTATATTCACAATAGCTAGGAAATAGAATCAACCTAAATATCCTTAAACATATGGATGAATAATAGAAATCTGGAGCATATATGTAAAGGAAAACTATTAAGCTGTAAAGAAAGTTGAAATCATAAACTTTGCAAGTAAATGGATAGAACTAGAATATATTATATTAGGTGACCATATCAGAACCAGAAATGCAAATTCCAAATGTTCTCATAAGTGGTTCCGAGTTCCAAATCTTCAGATATGAGTAAATAACATCAGCTAGTGAGGACATGGGTCTTTACTAGGGAAGCATTGTTTGTTTGTTTTTCTTTTTCAAGACAGGGTGTATCTGTGTAATAGCCCTGGTTGTCATAGAACTCACTCTCTTTGTAGACCAGGCATGTCTCACACCCACAGGGAACTGCCTACCTCTACCTCCTGAGTGCTGGGATTAAAAGTGTGTTCCACTACTGTGCAGGTAGTATTACTTGTAAATTGCATGCAAAAAGTATTATTACATCCATACCCCACATTAAATATGCATTCCTTTGTAGCAAATGGAGAAAGCTATTGAAAACCATAAGTTTTATAATAGTGAAGAGATCAACTGAGTGTGGGAAGCCAAGCCATAAATGACACATCTATAACACAACTCCTGTACCTAAGGCACAGGGAACATCAAGAAAGGGGAGCCACAATGGTTGTAAAAGCCAGAGGACCAGGATATCTGCTTTGAGATTTCATGTTCTGAAAATCGAGGGAGGTTACACCTATGATATCTCTACAATATGGCTATCTAAATAGTACTGGACAATAGCAATGCCAATATACATGCTGACAGGAAAGGGGTAAATATCATGGGTCCTACAGCTAGATAATAAACAAAATACAGCTAATAACTGATGAGAAAGGAAGAATTCATCTCCAATGGATAAGTTTTATAATTGGTTATTCAGTACAGAGTAGATCATCTCCAAATCATATACACACAAGAAACATTAAAAGGTCTGGACAATTTGTATTTGCATATATACGCATATATATTAAAGAAAAATAGAAAGAGGCCATCAATTTGAGAGGGATCAAAACAGTACATGGCGTAGGTTGGAAGAAAGATATAGGAAAGGGTGGAGGAAGGAAAGCATAGGGGAAGGAAGTAATGAGATTGTATTTTAACTAAAAATACAAAAAAGAAAAGAATATGACATTCGGTATTAAAAGGATAACTAGATTACAAAGACAAATCTAGGTTACTTTTAAAAATAACATGTGCACCTTTTATGAATGAAATTCCCAGTAAACAAGTTAAAATTTCCACTGAACCTTCAGCATTTATTAGAGATTCAATGAGTATGGAGAAGTTGGAATTTTGCAAGGTCCAGAGACCAATTACAATCACCTTGGACTATCTTTAGCTGTCCAAATAGCCATTATTTGCCATCTGTGTTTGATCTAATACCCTGTGACTAACAGGGTAAAACCTTTCAGAATGTACTCAATAAAACACCATTTACCACAAATCCAGAGGCAGAATGCATCAGAAGCAGATAGGTTAGATACCATCCCAACTGTTTAGTGTTTCCATTAATGTATTTGAAAAGCACTTTAATTTACAACTTCCTTTGTTCTGTTAATATAAACTTTTGAACAAAATATATTTTCTGGAACATGGAATTTTGGGTAGCCATAATTTATGTTTCTTAGCCATGGACACTCACATCAGATTCAGAATTAAGTATTCTTTTTTTTTTTAATTTTATTTTCCAGTTTAAATTTGGATAAGAAACAAGGTTGCTTCACAAGTCAGTTCCAGGTCCCTCTCCCATTCCCTCCCTTCCTCCCAAGCCCTCCCCCCCCCCGTTATCCCCTCATTTCCCCAGGGAGGGTGAGGCCCTCCATGGGGGTGTGCATAGTCTGTCATTTCATATAGGGCAGGGCCTAGACCCTTCCCCAAGAGTTCAGGGTGAGAGTGCACCTCACATTGTTCTATGGGATTCCAAAGTCCGTGTGTATACGTGGGATGGGTACTGATCTGCTGCCCAAGGCTCAATAGATTCCCTAGGCCTCCTCACTGACACCCAGATTCAGGGGGGTCTTGATCAGCCCCATGCTGGCTTCCCAGGCTAATGCCTGGGATTCAAGAGTTAACCTTTGTCTGGTCAGCTGTTTCTGGGGGTTAAACCAGCCCAGTCTTAATCCCTTTGATCATCAGTCCTCCCTCTCTGTTACTGGCTTTCTTGAGTTCAGCTCAGTACTTAACCAAGGGAGACTGCCTCTTCTTCGATCAGCCACTAAATAAAGTTTCTGTTTCCCAGACTCTCTGGCCATAGGATTGAAGGCTGGCACTCCCAAGATCTATGTCTAAAATCCATATATGAGAGAGTACATGCCATGTTTCTCTTTTTGTGACTGGGTTACCTCACTCAGGATGGTTTCTTCTAGTGTCGTCCATTTGCCTGCGAATCTCATGATTCCATTATTTTTTTCTGCTGAATAGTACTCCATTGTGAAGATGTACCACATTTTCTCTATCGACTCTTCGGGTGCGGGACATCTAGGTTGATTCCAAGTTCTGGCAATTACAAATAAAGCTGCTATGAACATAGTGGAACAGACATCTTTGTTATATGAATGGGCATCTTTTGGATATATGCCTAAGAGTGGAGTTGCTGGGTCTTGTGGTAGGTTTATTCCCATTTTTCTGAGGAATCTCCATACTGATTTCCAAAGTGGCTGAACCAGTTGGCACTCCCACCAGCAATGGAGGAGTGTCCCCCTTTCACCACATCCTCTCCAGCATAAATTGTCATTGGTGTTTTTGATTTTAGCCATTCTGATAGGAGTGAGATGGTATCTGAGAGTTGTTTTGATTTGCATTTCCCGGATGGCTAAGGATGTTGAGCACTTTCTCAAGTGCCTCTCAGCCATTTTAGACTCCTCTATTGAAAACTCTCTATTTAGTTCTGCAGCCCACTTTTTAATAGGGTCCTTTGGTGTTTTGGAGACTTGCTTCTTGAGTTCTTTGTAAATTTTGGAGATCAACCCTCTGTCAGATGTGGGATTAGTGAATATTTTTTCCCATTCTGTGGGCTGCCTTTTTGTCTTGCTGACTGTGTCCTTTGCTTTACAGAAGCTTCTCAGTTTCAGTAGGTCCCATTTATTAATTGTTGATCTCACTGTCTATGCTACTAGTGTTATGTTCAGGAAGCTGTCTCCTGTACCAATTCGTTCAAGGGTACCACCCACTGTCTCTTCTAAGAGGTTCAGTGTGGCTGGATTTATGTTGAGGTCTTTGATCCATTTGGACTTAAGTTTTGTGCATGGCGGTAAACATGGATCGATCTGCATTCTTCTACATGCCAGTCTCCAATTATGCCAGCACCATTTGTTGAAGATGCTTTCTTTATTCCATTGTATATTTTTAGCTTCTTTGTCAAAAATCAGATGTTCGTACGTGTGTGGGTTAATACCCGGATTTTTAATTCGATTCCATTGGTCTACCTGTCTATTTTTGTGCCAATACCAAGCTGTTTTCAGGACTATAGCTCTATAATAGAGCTTGAGGTCAGGGATGGTGATGCCTCCGGACGTTGCCTTGTTGAACAGGGTTGTTTTGGCTATCCTGTGTCTTTTGTTTTTCCATACAAAATTGATTATTGTTCTTTCAAGGTCTGTGAAGAATTGTGCTGGGATTTTAATGGGGATTGCTTTGAATCTGTAGATTGCTTTTGGCAGGATTGCCATTTTTACTACATTGATCCTACCTATCCAAGATCATGGGAGATCTTTCCATTTTCTGAGGGCTTCTTTAATTTCTTTCTTTAAAGATTCAAAGTTCTTACGATACAGGTCTTTCACGTGTTTGGTTAGCGTTACCCCAAGGTATTTTATGTTGTTTGTGGCAATTGTAAAGGGTGATGTTTCTCTGATTTCTCTTTCAGCCCTTTTATCATCTGTATATAGTAGGGCTACTGATTTTCTTGAGTTGATCTTGTAGCCTGCCACTTTGCTAAAGGTGTTTATCAGGTGTAAGAGTTCCCTGGTAGAGTTATTTGGGTCATTGATGTAAACTATCATATCATCTGCAAACAGTGAAAGTTTGACCTCTTCCTTCCCAATTTGTATCCCCTTGATCCCCCTTTGTTGTCGTATGGCAATAGCTAGAACTTCAAGTACCATGTTGAAAAGGTATGGAGAGAGTGGACAGCCCTGTTTTGTTCCTGATTTTAGAGGAATTGCGTTGAGTTTCTGTCCATTTAGTTTGATGTTGGCTGTTGGTTTACTGTATATAGCTTTTATTATGTTTAAGTATGTCCCTGTTATCCCAGATCTCTCCAAGACCTTTATCATGAAGGGGTGTTGGATTTTGTCAAAGGCTTTTTCAGCATCTAGTGAGATGATCATATGATTTTTGTTTTTCAGCTTGTTTATATGGTGGATTACGTTGATGGATTTTCGTACGTTGAACCATCCCTGCATCCCTGGGATGAAACCTACTTGATCGTGGTGAATGATTGTTTTGATGTGTTCTTGGCTCCGATTTGCTAGTATTTTATTGAGTATTTTTGCATCAATGTTCATGAGGGATATTGGTCTGAAGTTCTCTTTCTTAGTTGTATCTTTGTGTGGCTTGGGGATCAAGGTTATTGAAGCCTCATAGAAAGAGTTTGGCAAAGACCTTTCTGCTTCTATTGTGTGGAACCCTTTGAGAAGAATTGGTATAAGCTGTTCTTTGAATTTCTGGTAGAATTCTGCAGTGAGGCCATCTGGACCTGGGCTTTTTTTGGTTGGGAGACTTTTGATGACAGCTTCTATTTCCATAGGGGTTATAGGTCTATTTAAATTGCTTATCTATTCTTGATTTAATTTTGGCAATTGATAGCTGTCCAGGAAGTCATCCATTTCCTTTAAATTTCCGAATTTTGTGGAGTACAGGTTTTCAAAGTATGACCTAATGATTCTCTGGATTTCCTCAGAGTCTGTTGTTATGTCCCCCTTTTCATTTCTAATTTTGTTAATTTGCGTGTTCACTCTCTGCTGTTTGGTAAGTTTGGACAAAGGTTTGTCTATCTTGTTGATTTTCTCAAAGAACCAACTCTTCGTTGCATTGATTCTTTGTATTGTTTTCCTGGTTTCTACTTTATTGATTTCAGCCCTCAATTTGATTATTTCCTGGCATCTACTCCTCCTGGGGGAGTTTGCTTCTTTGTGTTCTAGAGCTTTCAGCTGTGATGTTAATTCTCTGGTATAACTGTTCTCCTGTTTCTTCATGTGAGCACTTAGTGCTCTGAACTTCCCACGTAGCACTGCTTTCAAAGTGTCCCATAGGTTTGGGTATGTTGTGTCTTCATTCTTATTGTAATCGAGGAAGTCTTTAATTTCTTTTTTTATTTCCTCTTTGACCCAGGGATGGTGCAGTTGAGCATTATTCAATTTGCATGAGTTTGTAGGTTTTCTGCAATTTGTGTTGTTGTTGAATTCTAATTTTAAAGCATGGTCGTCTGATAAGATGCATGGAATTATTCCAATTTTTTTGTAGCTGCTGAGGTTTGATATGTTGCCAAGTATGTGGTCGATTTTTGACAAGGTTCCATGTGATGGTGAGAAGAAGGTATATTCTTTTTTATGTGGATGAAATGTTCTATAGATATCTGTTAATCCCAGTTGGGTCATTACTTCTATTAGACCTTTTGCTTCTTTGTTGAATTTCTGTTTGGTATTCCTGTCTAGTGGTGAGAGTGGTGTGTTGAAATCTCCCACTATAACTGTGTGGGGCTTTAGATTAGATTTAAGCTCTAATAATGTTTCTTTAACGAATGTGGATGCCTTTGTATTTGGGGCATAGATGTTCAGGATAGACACTTCATCTTGTTGGGTTTCACCTGTGATGAGTATATAATGACCTCCTTCATCTCTTTTGATTGATTTTATTTTAAAGTCTAGTTTGTTAGATATTAGGATTGCTACCCCTGCTTGTTTCTTGGGTCCATTTGATTGAAAAATTTTTCCCAACCTTTAACTCTCAGGTAATGTCTGTCTTTTTTTTTTTGTTTTTGTTTTTTTTTTTTGTTTTTGTTTTTGTTTTTTTGTTTTTTATTTTTATTTATTTATTTTTTATTATTTATTATTATTTTTTTCCATTTTAAATTTAGATAAGAAACAAGGTTGCTTCACAAGTCAGTTCGAGGTCCCTCTCCCTTTCCCTCCCCTCCTCCCGTGGCCTCCCCCCATCCCCCCCGTTATCCCCTCATTCCCCCAGGGAGGGTGAGGCCCTCCATGGGGGTGTCCATAGTCTGTCATTTAATATAGGGCAGGTCCTAGACCCTTCCCCAAGAGTTCAGGGTGAGAGTGCACCTCACATTGTTCTATGGGAGTCAAGAGTCCATGTGTATACTTGGGATGGGTACTGATCTGCTGTCCAAGGCTGAATAGATTACCTAGGCCTCCTCACTGACACCCAGATTCAGGGGGTCTTGATCAGTCCCATGCTGGATTCCCAGGCTGATGCCTGGGATTCAAGAGTTAACCTTTGTCTGGTCAGCTGTTTCTGGGGGTTAAACCAGCCCAGTCTTAATCCCTTTGATCATCAGTCCTCCCTCTCTGATACTGGCTTTCTGGAGTTCAGCTCAGTACTTAACCAGCCACTAAATGAAGTTTCTGTTTCCCAGACTCTCTGGCCATAGGATTGTAGGCTGGCACTCCCCAGATCTATGTCTAAAATCCATATATGACAGAGTACATGCCATGTTTCTCTTTTTGTGACTGGGTTACCTCACTCAGGATGGTTTCTTCTAGTGTCATCCATTTGCCTGCGAATCTCATGATTCCATTATTTTTTTCTGCTGAATAGTACTCCATTGTGTAGATGTACCACATTTTCTCTATCCACTCTACGGGTGAGGGACATCTAGGTTGCTTCCAAGTTCTGGCTATTACAAATAAAGCTGCTATGAACATAGTGGAACAGACATCTTTGTTATATGAATGGGCATCTTTTGGATATATGCCTAAGAGTGGAGTTGCTGGGTCTTGTGGTAGGTTTATTCCCATTTTTCTGAGGAATCTCCATACTGATTTCCAAAGTGGCTGAACCAGTTGGCACTCCCACCAGCAATGGAGGAGTGTCCCCCTTTCACCACATCCTCTCCAGCATAAATTGTCGTTGGTGTTTTTGATTTTAGTCATTCTGACAGGAGTGAGATGGTATCTCAGAGTTGCTTTGATTTGCATTTCCCAGATGGCTAAGGATGTTGAGCACTTACTCAAGTGCCTCTCAGCCATTTTAGACTCCTCTATTGAAAACTCTCTATTTAGTTCTGCAGCCCACTTCTTAATTGTGTCCTTTGCTGTTTTGGAGACTTGCTTCTTGAGTTCTTTGTAAATTTTGGAGATCAACCCTCTGTCAGATGTGGGATTAGTGAATATTTTTTCCCATTCTGTGGGCTACCTTTTTGTCTTGCTGACTGTGTCCTTTGCCTTACAGAAGTTTCTCAGTTTCAGTAGGTCCCATTTATTAATTGTTGATCTCACTGTCTGTGCTTCTGGTGTTATGTTCAGGAAGCTGTCTCCTGTACCAATTCGTTCAAGGGTACCACCCACTTTCTCTTCTAAGAGGTTCAGTGTGGCTGGATTTATGTTGAGGTCTTTGATCCATTTGGACTTAAGTTTTGTGCATGGCGGTAAACATGGATCGATCTGCATTCTTCTACATGCCAGTCTCCAATTATGCCAGCACCATTTGTTGAAGATGCTGTCTTTATTCCATTGTATATTTTAGCTTCTTTGTCAAAGATTAGATGTTCGTACGTGTGTGGGTTAATACCCGGATTTTCAATTCGATTCCATTGGTGTGCCTGTCTATTTTTGTGCCAATACCAAGCTGTTTTCAGGACTATAGCTCTATTATAGAGCTTGAGGTCAGGGATAGTGATGCCTCCGGACGTTGCCTTGTTGAACAGGGTTGTTTTGGCTATCCTGTGTCTTTTGTTTTTCCATACAAAATTGATTATTGTTCTTTCAAGGTCTGTGAAGAATTGTGCTGGGATTTTAATGGGGATAGCATTGAATTTGTAGATTGCTTTTGGCAGGATTGCCATTTTTACTACATTGATCCTACCTATCCAAGAGCATGGGAGGTCTTTCCATTTTCTGAGGGCTTCTTTAATTTCTTTCTTTAAAGATTCAAAGTTCTTACGATATAGGTCTTTCACTTGTTTGGTTAGCGTTACCCCAAGGTATTTTTTGTTGTTTGTGGCAATTGTAAAGGGTGATGTTTCTCTGATTTCTCTTTCAGCCCTTTTATCATCTGTATATAGTAGGGCTACTGACTTTCTTGAGTTGATCTTGTAACCTGCCACTTTGCTGAAGGTGTTAATCAGGTGTAAGAGTTCCCTGGTAGAGTTCTTTGGGTCATTGATGTAAACTATCATATCGTCTGCAAACAGTGAAAGTTTTACTTCTTCCTTCCCAATTTGTATCCCCTTGATCCCCCTTTGTTGTCGTATGGCGATAGCTAGAACTTCAAGTACCATGTTGAAAAGGTATGGAGAGAGTGGACAGCCTTGTTTTGTTCCTGATTTTAGAGGAATTGCGTTGAGTTTCTGTCCATTTAGTTTGATGTTGGCTGTTGTTTTACTGTATATGGCTTTTATTATGTTTAAGTATGTCCCTGTTATCCCAGATCTCTCCAATACCTTTATCATGAAGGGGTGTTGGATTTTGTCAAAGGCTTTTTCAGCATCTAGTGAGATGATCATGTGATTTTTGTTTTTCAGCTTGTTTATATGGTGGATTACGTTGATGGATTTTCATATGTTAAACCATCCCTGTATCCCTGGGATGAAACCTACTTGATCGTGGTGAATGATTGTTTTGATGTGTTCTTGGATCCGATTTGCCAGTATTTTATTGAGTATTTTTGCATCAATGTTCATGAGGGATATTGGTCTGAAGTTCTCTTTCTTGGTTGTATCTTTGTGTGGCTTGGGGATCAAGGTTATTGAAGCCTCATAGAAAGAGTTTGGCAAAGACCCTTCTGCTTCTATTGCATGGAACACTTTGAGAAGAATTGGTATAAGCTGTTCTTTGAATTTCTGATAGAATTCTGCAGTGAGGCCATCTGGACCTGGGCTTTTTTTGGTTGGGAGACTTTTGATGACAGCTTCTATTTCCATAGGGGTTATAGGTCTATTTAAATTGCTTATCTGTTCTTGATTTAGTTTTGGCAAATGATAGCTGTCCAGGAAGTCATCCATTTCCTTTAAATTTCCGAATTTTGTGGAGTACAGGTTTTCAAAGTATGACCTAATGATTCTCTGGATTTCCTCAGAGTCTGTTGTTATGTCCCCCTTTTCATTTCTAATTTTGTTAATTTGCGTGTTCACTCTCTGCTGTTTGGTAAGTTTGGACAAAGGTTTGTCTATCTTGTTGATTTTCTCAAAGAACCAACTCTTCGTTGCATTGATTCTTTGTATTGTTTTCCTGGTTTCTACTTTATTGATTTCAGCCCTCAATTTGATTATTTCCTGGCGTCTACTCCTCCTGGGGGAGTTTGCTTCTTTGTGTTCTAGAGCTTTCAGCTGTGATGTTAATTCTCTGGTATAACTGTTCTCCTGTTTCTTCATGTGAGCACTTAGTGCTATGAACTTCCCCCGTAGCACTGCTTTCAAAGTGTCCCATAGGTTTGGGTATGTTGTGTCTTCATTCTCATTGAATTCGAGGAAGTCTTTAATTTCTTTTTTTATTTCCTCTTTGACCCAGGGATGGTGCAGTTGAGCATTATTCAATTTCCATGAGTTTGTAGGTTTTCTGCAATTTGTGTTGTTGTTGAATTCTAATTTTAATGCATGGTGGTCTGATAAGATGCATGGAGTTATTCCAATGTTTTTGTAGCTGCTGAGGTTTGATATGTTGCCAAGTATGTGGTCGATTTTTGACAAGGTTCCATGTGGTGTTGAGAAGAAGGTATATTCTTTTTTATGTGGATGAAATGTTCTATAGATATCTGTTAATCCCAGTTGGGTCATTACTTCTATTAGACCTTTTGCTTCTTTGTTGAATTTCTGTCTGGTATTCTTGTCTAGTGGTGAGAGTAGTGTGTTGAAATCTCCCACTATAACTGTGTGGGGCTTTAGATGAGATTTAAGTTCTAATAATGTTTCTTTAACGAATGTGGATGCCTTTGTATTGGGGGCATAGATGTTCAGGATAGACACTTCATCTTGGTGGGTTTCACCTGTGATGAGTATGTAATGACCTCCTTCATCTCTTTTGATTGATTTTATTTTAAAGTCTAGTTTGTTAGATATTAGGATTGCTACCCCTGCTTGTTTCTTGGGTCCATTTGATTGAAAAATTTTTTCCCAACCTTTAACTCTCAAGTAATATCTGTCTTTGAGGGTGAGGTGTGTTTCTTGTATGCAGCAGAAGGAAGGGTTCTGTCTTCGAATCCAATCTGCCAGTCTGTGTCTTTTTATGGGTGAGTTAAGGCCATTAACATTGAGGGATATTAATGACCAATGATTGCTCATCCTTCTTCAATTTGTGATGTTTGTTGTTGGTGGAATTATGTGTGGAATTTCACACCTTTGTTCTTTTGGCTGTTGGTAGGGAGGGATTCTCTAATGCTTATGTTTTTCTGGTTGTTGTTAGCTTCCTTGGGTTGGAGTTTTCCTTCCAAAATTTTCTGTAGGGCTGGGTTAGTGGACACATATTGGTTGAATCTAGTTTTGTCATGGAATATCTTGTTTTCTCCGTCTATAGTGATTGAGAGTTTTGCCGGGTATAGTAGTCTGGGCTGGCATCCATGGTCTCTTAGTGTAGGTAGAATATCTCTCCGCGACCTTCTGGCTTTCAGAGTTTCCATGGAGAAATCAGGTGTAATTCTGATAGGTCTGCCTTTATATGTTACTTGACCTTTTTCCTTAGCTGCTCTTAATATTCTTTCTTTATTCTGTATGTTTGGGGTCTTGATTATTATGTGGCGAGGGGATTTTTCTTTGTGGTCCACTCTATTTGGTGTTCTGTAGGCTTCTTGTACCTTCATTGGCATGTCTTTCTTAAGGTAGGGGACGTTTTCTTCTATGATTTTGTTGAATATGCCTTCTGCCCCTTTGAGGTGGATTTCTTCTCCTTCTTTTATACCTATTATTCTTAGGTTTGGTCTTTTCATGGTGTCCCATATTTCCTGGATGTTTTGTGTTAAGGATTTGTTGGATTTAAGGTTTTCTTTGGTTGATAAATCCATTTCTCCTAGCGTATCTTCAACACTTGAGATTCTCTCTTCCATCTCTTCTATTCTGTTGGTAATGCTTGTATTGGTAGTGCCTGACTGTTTGTCCAGCTTTTCTATTTTCTGCCTTTCTTCAGATTGTGTTTTGTTTAATGACTCTATTTCAGTTTTCAACCCTTGCAGTGTTTGCATTGCTTCTTGCAATTTTCTGTTTATCTGTTCGTCCGTTTGTTGCCTTTCATGAATTTTTTGGTTTGTTCTTTCTTCCATTTCTTGCATTTTTTGGTTTGCTTTTTGTTCCATTTCTCGCATTTTGTGCTTTGTTTCTTCTTCCATTTCCTGCCTTTTTTGGTTTGTTTCTTCTTCCATTTCCTGCCTTTTTTGGTATGATTCTTCTTCCAATTCTTGCATTTTTTGGTTTGTTTTTTCTTCCATTTCTTGCATTTTTTGGTTTGTTTTTTCTTCCATTTCTTTGAGGGATTTTCCAATATCCTCTTTTAGGGCCTCTATCATTTTCATGAAAGTGCTTTTAAGGTCGTTCTCTTCTGCTTTGTCCGCATTGGAATGTTGGGGTGTTGCTGGTGTGGACTCTCTAGAATCTGGTGGTGTCATATTTGTTTTTCGGTTGCTGACTGTGTTTTTGTATTGTCTCTTTCCCATCTCTTCTTCTAGTGGGTGCAGAAAGAGCCCCTTACTGGTCTAGGGACCGGAGTTCCCTTTTGGTGGGTGCTAGCAAGTCCAATAATCTGGTGGTTCTTATATTCCTTGTCTGAATGCTGGTCCTGGTCTCCCTGGGTCCTCTGGTTTCCTGGTCTCGTTGGTGGGAGAGAAGACTTGGGGTCTGGGTGCTTGGCTCCCGCCGGGATTGGGAGCTCTGTGCAGTTCCCAGGCGATCTGCAGGCACTGGAGCACAGGCCGGGAAGCCGGCCTGTTTACCTGATGCTGCCCGAGGAACAGCTCAGAATTAAGTATTCTTTATTCCCTATGAGGAAAGACTTGGTTTTGGCTCAATAATGTTATCTGTTTATAACAGAGACAGGATGGTTCTCTAAATACCCGACTGCCAAAGTAAATTTTAGACCAAAGCAATGCATTATTTGTGGTTTATCATTTTATAATGGGTTCAATTTATCTACAAGACTTTATAACTTGAAGATGTGTTCTCATAATTATGTAACTTGAAATTACATAAAGGATAATTAATGGAACTGAAAAGCTAATAATATTAATGAGTGACTTCAACTGTTTCTTCACAATAATTGATGAAATGGAACATAGAAAAGAAAGAATAATATGTAGACAAGTCAGATAATATTTTCACTCCCTTGTACTAATGGATTGCTTTGAGAAAGATCTTGCTAAAAGCAGTGGAATTTATATGTACATATACATAGTTATATATCTCCTTATATAGAATTATATTGCTAAATTCATGCTTTATATGTTGGTAATACAATAAGTTGACAGAATGCTTGACACTCTAAAAAATATGTTCCACAATAGAAGGAAGTAGAATTATAAGTAAATAAAATAGAAACAGGTAAACAGTTTCATGCTCATTATCTCAGCATGGGTGAGGGAGAGAAGGGAGGATCAGGTGTTCAAGGTCAGTCTGATCTATAGGAGACCCAGTCTACAAACAGAAGTATTCAACAAAATAAGACAAATCTAGAAACCATTTTTGTATTCCAAATTAAGTAATGCATTTTAAAATAGTCTGTGGTTCATAAATATTTAAATATTAGTTACACTGTATATTTGACAAATTCAATATAACCATGACCATAAATTTTGCCTAGTTAAAGAGAAATAAAATCAGATACCAATAACAATATGGCCAATAGGAAGCTCTCTAGGTTTTAGAAATTAAATAATATGAAAATTTTGGAGTCAAATGAGCAAAACCAGAAAATAATTTGAACTGAGTTTTGATGATAGTCACTGTTATGAGAATGTACTACAGTAGATCCTGAAACACTGTAGTGTTAAATTCTGTGATACGCCTGGGTCCAGCCAAGGCTCAAGTTAATGTACTGAGATGGGGAGGGGAATGGGCACAAGGAAAACTTCTGACTGCTAAGTGGATTGCATTCAAGTGGCCCCAAATAGACTGAACTATCTTTATTTATACTTAAACAGTGGTTTTCTTACCAGGGTTACATGAATAGCCTCTATTTTTGTGATGTTATTAGCCTCTATGAGATGTTAAGAAATACATCACATTTTAAAGAATACATCATGATCATCATGAAAGCTCCCATTGCTCCCCTTTATGCTTCCCCAGGCTTAACTTTATGCTGGCTTAACTAAATATCTAGCCAGATACTTCCTGATCTCATAGCAGTTATGCCAGCTGGCAGATACTTGTGGTTACAAAGTTAAAAAGTAATAGACATGGGCATAATGCATAAGGACAGCAATATTTAAATCCATTCAACTCTTTCCTGTCTGCAAGATATGTTTTCATACTGTTTTCTTTTCTACAAAGGAGTCCCAAGTCTCAATCTCTATATAAAAGGCAGACTTTGATAAGACACTCTGTTTTCATCCAATTGTATCATACTTCTTCCACCAAGATAAACTCCTACTTACGGTGAAGACAGATGCATCCATTCCACACTTTGCAGTGTATTTGTTCCTCTTGGGGCATACCAGATCCTACCAACGATTGTATGCTTGTTGTCTAGGGAAATTACTCTCAATAGTTGGCACTATCTGTTTCTTTAAGCTTTTTGACTATTCTGTGTTTGCATGCCTTACTCTCCTTTCCAGAACTCTGAGACATGGTTAATGTTCCAAGTATTGTTATCTCACATAGACCTAACTGTCTCTAGTGAGTCAGAAATGTTCCCAAGATTAGAAATTGTACCTAGTAATCACATAACATATTTGAGAAGTGTTCACCCCCTATTGAATCTTAGCAGAAATATTTTGAGAAAGAACAGAATTTCCAGAGAAAAATTACCCATATTGCATGTGTGACTGATAAAGTAAAACTAAAAACCATCCAAAGAATCTCCAAAAATAATGAGAGAGAAAAGAGCCTGCTAGCTACATAAATTTTGCAAGTTCCTACACTGTCCCATGGACTACTGGTCCTTGCTAAGCAAGAGATCATTTCCACAGTTGCTTTACCCTGAGGAACCCAATGGCCAGGTAGTCCCATGATCCAAGACTTGGCTGCATGGCTCCCAACAGTGATATATAATAAGGAAGCTCACAATTTCAAAGAATTACACCATAGACTCTAAGAGGCAAGATTAAGAAACCAGTAATAGAATATAAGTAGATTCCAGAAATTGATGAATATTGATTTCACGTGTATGCATAGAAGTGCTCTTATATGTATGGATGTGCACCACATGAGTGCTTTTTGCTCTTGTATGCCAGAATGTGCATAAGATCCCCTGGAACTGTAGTTACAGGTGGGTTATGAACCACCATGTGGATGCTAGGAATCTACCTCAAGAGCAGCAAGCTCTCTTAACTTCTGAACCATCTCTCCAGTCCAAAAATTGTTGAATCTTACACAAGAGCTGTTTTTAATGTCAGAGCTGCCTTGAAGAAATAAAAACAAACTAGCAAAATCAGCAAACAACAAAAAAGTCAGCACCAGGAGAAAGTGACTGTGATTTAAACAATCTTTTATTTCCTAATTTTGTGCTTTCCTTGTTCAGATCCTATTTGCTTTTATGTCATTTAGGATATTAGTTCATTATCAGATACATGTATCCCTTCATCTTTTGGTGCTATTTTCTACAAAGCAGTTCTTAGGACAATTATAGGTTATCTGTTTTGTCAGGATTTTAAAGATGCTACTTGTCCCCACTTGCCATTGAAAACTTGAGCACTGGCTGAAATATATATATTTATATATTATATTTACTTATATAATTGTAAGCCTCCTAATGTCACTATGTACTCCCAGATCGTGCCTGAAAGTCACTATGTAGCAGCCCACAAGCTATTTGAGTTTGAGGTAGTCCTCTTGCCTCAGCCTTCCCATTGCTGGAAATAGATTTTCCCCCATGATTTCCAATGCATGTAAATCTTTACTATATAATACAGACCATCCCCTGATGTTAGCTTAAAGATTTGAAGACTTTTATTCACATATTCTACACTTAGCTATTAATAGGAATTCATCCCCTCAGAAAATGTGAAATCATTCAAGATTTCCTTTAAGTGCATGGATAACTATAAAATATGTGATGGAGAATAAGCCAGATGGAGGAGCAAAGTGTGTTTTTTGTGTTTATTTATTTATTTATTTATTTTTGTTTATTTGTTTTTATATCCTGATCATGGTTTCCCCTCCATCCTCTTCTCCTACTTCCCCTTCCCACTCCCCTCCCAACCTATCCACTCCTCTTCCTCTGTTTATTTTCAAAAAGGGGCAGGCCTCCCATGTTATTTTTTTTCTTTTGTGAGAGAGGCTGCAAGGATGGAGTACAGACATAGAAGGACTGAAGAATGAGTGTGACTGGGGTAGATGATGTGAAATTCCCAAATAACCATTAAAAATTATGCTGAAAATAAATAAATAAAATAACTCACTCCCTGGAAAACTTGAGATTTGTATTTTAGGCAAACTTTATCTCAAGTGAATGAAAGTGTTAATTAGTTCTTCATTTCTTACTATTTATTCATAAAATGTTCATGACCCAGCAATTCCACTCTTAGGCATGTACTCAAAATGCACATTTATACAACAAGGACTTCTGTTCCACTATGTTCATAGCAGCATTATTTGTAATAGCCACAACCTAGAAGCAACCTAGATGCCCCTCAACTGAAGAGTCAATAGAGGAAATGTGGTATACTTACACAATGGAGTACTATTCAGCGGGAAGAAAAAAACAATGGAATCTTGAAATTTGCAGGCACTAGAAGAAACCATCCTGAGTGAGGTAACCCAGTCACAAAAAGAGAAACATGGTATGTACTCACTCATTTTTGGAGTTTAGATATGAATCAGGGGAGTGCCAGCATACAATCCCACTCCCGTGAGTCTAGGAAACAGAACCTTCATCCAGAGACTGACAGAATCAGAGGCAGACACCAACAGCTAAACACTGAACTGAACTCCTAGAATCCAGTGACAGAAAGGGAGAAATGATGAGCAAAGGACTTAAGGCTAGGCTGGTTTAACCCACAGAAAGAGTTGACCTGAACAAGGGGGAGCTCTTGGACCTCAGATTGATGGTTGTGCAGAAAGCATGGGACTGATCCAGACCCCCTGAATGTGGGTGTCAGTGAGGAGACCTAGGTAATTTATTTTTCTCTCAGCCTTTCTCAATTGTGTCTGGTGTGTGTGTGTGTGTATGTGTGTGTGAAGCTGAGACAATGAAGTAAGGAATTTCTCTAATTTAAAAGATCCAAAGTTGTGTTTAACTTTTCGGGTCTATACAATTTGGTTTAACATGATATGTATTAGGCAATTAACAAGATAATTTCAGATAAGTATTCATATTTTTACAGTTATTTTTGTAAAATATTTTAGGAATTTGGATTCATTGAGTTTTCACCATAATATTGGATATCCCTATCAAAAAATAAATGAACTAGTGTCTGTGTACATAAATATCTAAATATCTACTTTCTAGTCAGATAATTGCTTTTTTATTCAATAAATACAGATGAAATGGAAAAGAAATACCCAGGGCTCTGTCACTCATAGTTGCAGAGGTCCTGTTTTCTTGTATGGATGATAATGATCTGCAGAGCTGAATGACTGTTGTTCTCATTTTCCCCACAGCTGGCAGATGACATAGCAAGTCAGTCCTAATTACCTGATGGTCTGTGCATGAGCAAGGGGAAAATCAGCAGTTCAGTGGTGTAATCAGTGCATAACATTAGCGTGAGATCCATCAATTGACTTTGATATACAAACTGCCATAAAAGGCTCTTTAAACTGTTTTTTAGCATTCTTGCTGCCATTCAGAAATTTTAAGTATCATTATCTCATAGAATTCTTTCTAGTACTGAGACTGTCAACACTCTCTGCTGGAAATGGCATTGAAGAGTTATTAAGATCACCAAGGCATTTAGGAGATTAACTACAAGGACTGGTGCAAGCCCATTTTACTTTGTATTGTGATGAGTTCTGACAAAGTGATATACCCATGCACAAACCCAGAATCATTAGAGTAGCTCTACTTCCCTCATGCCTTTCTCAGTTAATTTCATTCTTTCAGATCTCAGACCTAGGTAAGAACTGATGTGCCTTCCATTCCCATGAGTTCTAACCTTGGTAACACTTTTGCTCTATTTTTCAACTTATTTACTTTCATCTAGCAAGGCTCATTCCACAAGAGAAATCAACCAGTTATAATGAGTTGGAAATGTACTAATCTATTTATATGTCTTTTGTGTTTCAGCATTTCTCCTGATTACATACATAGTACCTTCAGAGGCCAGAAGGTATCAGAGGCTTTGGAAATACAGTTACAAAGAGTTGTGAGACAGCGAGTGGGTTCTAACAGCTAATCCTGGATCCTATGCAAGAGTGGCAAGGACATTTTAACTTTTGAGACAACATTCTCGCTCCTAAACAATCTGTTGTCCATACTGGAAACTTGCCTAGGGTAGTAATATAGAACGTTATTCCCAATACTTGGGAAACCAGAAGAAGGTAATCCTCTGAAAGTTCAAGCCCAGTTTTGTCTGTGTAAAGAGCTCTATGTGCCTCGGGCTTGGATCTTCCTGGGCCTGCCCCTCGCAGAGAGTGTCTCAGACCCTCCTGCATCCATTGTGAGACCCATTGGAGTATTAGACCTACTTGAACCACTGGAAGAGAACCTTAGACCCATACCTACCAGAAGAGGAAGAGAATGACCTTCACAACAACCTCATGAAAATGATACAGGCCCTCAAAGAAGGTACAAGAAAATCCCTTAAATGAATAGAAGAATAAAACAAAACAAAAAATGCAAGAAATCAACAAAATCATAGAAGAAAATGTTCTCAACCTGAAGAAGGTCATGCCTATTAAGGAACAAGAAGCTTACTGTACACCAAATAGAGTGGACCAAAAAATGTCCTCTTGCCACATAATAATCCAAACACCAAACATGCAGAATAAAGAAAGAATACTAAGAGCAAAGAAGGAAAAAGGCCAAGAAATATATAAAGGCAGGCCTATCAGAATTACACCTGACTTCTCCATGGAAACTCTGAAAGCAAGAAGGTCCTGAATAGATGTTTCACAAACACTGAGAGACCACAGACTCCAGCCTAGACTACTATATTCAGCAAAACTCTCAATCAATATAGATGGAGAAAACAAAATATTCTATGACAAAACCAGATTACAGAATACAAATCCACTAATCCAGTCATGCAGAAAGTTCTGGGAAGAAAACTCCAATCTTAAGAAATTAACTACACTCACAAAAATATAGGCAATAGATAATCACACTTTACAAAAGACAGAAATAGGGGAAAAGCTCACACATAACACAACCACAAAAATGAATCCAAAACAAACAAGAATCAACCATCAATGGGTATTATATGTTTATTTCCATATAAATGTTTTCAACTTTATATGGAAAAACAAAAGAATCAGGATAGCCAAAACAACCCTGAACAATGAATGAACTTCAGGAGGCATCACCATCCCGACTTCAAGCTCTACTATAGAGCTATAGTCCTGAAAACACCTTGATATTTGCATAAAAATATACATGTAGACCAATGGAATGAATTGAATTCCCTGATATTAACCCACACACCTATGAACACCTGATCTTTGACAAAGAAGCTAAAATTATCCAAGGGAATAAAGAAAGCATCTTCAACAAATGGTGCTGCCATAACTGGATACTGGCATGTAGAAGACTGCAGATAGATCCATATATATCAACATGCACAAAACTTAAGTCCAAGTGGATCAAATACCTCTAAATAAATCCAGCCACATTGAACCTCTTAGAAGAGAAAGTTGGAAGTACCCTTGAACAAGTTGGTACAGAAGACACCTTCCTGAATGTAACACCAGTAGCATAGACATTAAGATTGACAATTAACGAATGGAACCTCCTGAAACTGAAAAGCTTCTGTAAGGTAAGGGACACAGTCAACAAGACAACTCGGCAGCCCACAGAATGGAAAAAGACATTCACCAACTCCACATGTGTCAGAGGACTGATCTCCAAAACTTACAAAGAACTGAAGAAGCTAGACTCCAAAATATCCAATAACCCAATTAAAAGGTGGGGCAGAGAATTAAATAGAGAATTCTCAATACAGGAGTCTAAAATGGCTGATAGACACTTAAAGAAAGTGCTTAACATCCTTAGCCATCAGGGAAATGAAAATCAGTTCCACTTAGAGAGAGCTTACTCCTGTCAGAATGGCTAAAATCAAAAACACCAATGATAGTTTATGCTGGAGAGAATGTGGAGAAAGGGGAACACTCCTTCACTGCTGGTGGGAGTGACAACTTGTACAGCTACTTTGGAAATCAGTATGGAGATTACTCAGGAAAATAGGAAGCAGTCTACCACAAGACCCAGCAATTCTATTCTTAGGCAGATACCTAAAAGATGTGCATTCATACAATAAGGACATGTGTTCAACTATGTTCATAGCATCATTATTTTTAACAGCTAGAACCTGGATAGAGAAAATGTGGTACATTTACACAATGGAGCACTACTTAGTGGGGAAAAAAATGGAAGCTTGAAATTTGCAGGCAAATGAATGGGACTGGAAGAAACCATCCTGGTGAGGTAACCCAGTCACAAAAACACAAACATGGTATGTACTCACCCATATGTGGATTTTAGACATGGAGCAGGGGATTGCCAGCCTATAATTCCACTGTCAGAGAATCTGGAAAACAGGGAGGACCCTATGAGTGATAGTCATGGTACCTTGGAAAAGTTGAATGAGACAGGACTCCTGAGAAGTTTGGGAGTAAGAGGGAGGGGGGAGAGGAACCAGGGAGAAAGACAGAGGGAGTAGAGGAGGGGGGGAAGAGGATATGGGGGAGCAGGAAGGTTGAGTCAGGAGAAGAATAGAGGAGAGCAGGTTGAGAGATACCATAATAGAGGGAACCATTATAGGTTTGAGGAGAGATCTTGCACTAGGTAGTTTTCCAGAGATCTACATGGATGACATCAACTGACAATCTAAGCAATAATGTGGAGGCTAACTTAAATGCCCTTCCCTGATAATGAGATTGATGATTACATCCTAGAACCTTCCTCCAGTAGGTGACTGAAGCAGAGGCAGATACCCACAGCTAAACACTGAACTGAACTCCTGGACCCCAGTTGCAGAGAAGAAGGAGTGATGAGCAAAGAGGTGAAGATCAGAGTGGTGAAACCCACAGAGACAGCTGACCTAAATAAGGAGGAGCTCATAGACCCCAGACTAATGGCTAAGAGGATAGAATGGGACTGATCCAGACCCCCTGAAAATAGGTGTAAGTGAGATGGCCTCAGCCTGGATACATGAGGGAGGCCCTAGGCCTTGCCCTGGATGATATGACAGAATTTGGACATCCCCTATGGAGGGCCCTATAGTCCCTGGGGAGGGTAAGGGGGATGGAGTAGGGGTTTGGAGTTTGGGTGTTTGATGGGGGGGTCTAGGTAGGCAAGTGCTAAGAGGTGATAAACTATGTTCAAATGGTAAAAGAAAGTAAACTGAAAAATATTAAATGATGAGTTTCCCATTTATCATCTAACACATTTTAGTAGTCCTGTTGTAATATTGTGATTAAATTAATAAATATTTGATCTTAAATTTATTGACTCCATAGCCATGACAATTGTTTACTGAAAAAATCATTTTCAGGTACTCTGGTGGGTGCTTATGACTCAAAATCAGTAGAAGAACAAAAGTACACAACACAGAGGTAGCAGAGAATATATAGGAATTGATTATTTTTTTGAGGTATGAATATTCAAAATAGGCTTGGGGTTCAGGTAAGATTCCTCTCAAGTGAAACCACAAGAATTTTCAAGAAGATGCCATGAATATAATTTCTTTTTTTAGTTGAAAAAATAACTTTTTCATAGATTATATTTCATGCTCCCACATGCCCAAATTCCTCCCCTATTATCCCCCATCTACCCAACCTTATGCTGGTTCTCACTTTCTCTTCAAAAATAAAAATAATATTTAAAAACAAAATAGAAACACATTGACAAAACCCACAAAATCATCAAAATGGAAAACAAACTAAGAAAAAGATGCCCAAAGAAAGCAGTGAGACAAAATGTCTACAAAAAAAACTACCAATGAGTTCAATTTTTGTTGGCCCAGTATTGCTAGGCATGGAACCCATCCTGGTTAATATACCCAGTGATAAACCAGTAGATGATCTTAAAGTTTCCTTTGCCAATGCATATAGATTATGGGTAGCTTTTCCACTAAGGGTAAATGCTAGGGTTCACTACTCCCTCGCAGTGTTGAGACCCCATCTTGCTTGAAACTGTGCTGGCCTTCTGTGTGATGCCACAGTATCTGTAAGTTTGCATATGTGTCAGTCTTGTTTTCATATGGAATGCACTGCTTCTTTAGAATCATTCACCCCCCTCTGGCTCTTGTACATAGATCCCTGAATCTTGGGAGGGTTCAAGGAAGACTACTCATTTAGGAATTTATGCTCTAAAGGCCTTCGATCTCTGTGCGTTGTCAAGTTGTAGGTCTTCCATGTACCACAAGTGGAAACTTCTCTGTTGATAGCTAACTGAGGCACTGATCTATGCACATAGCAGAATATGCAGATAGCAGGAATCATTTTATTGATATGTTCCTTTAGTGGATATGATGGTTTCTATAAGATTGACCACCATGGGTTCATATATTTGAATGCTTAGTCATTAGGTAGTGGCACCATTTAAGAAGGATTAGAAGATCCAGGAGGTGTGGCCTTGTGGAAGTGAGTGTGGCCTTATTGAGGGAAGTGTGACACTGGCAGTGTGCTTTTATGTTTAATAGGCTTACACCAGGCAGAGTCTCTCTTTCTCTCTGCCTGTGGATTAGGATGTAGCCTTCAGCTTCTGCTTCAGAGCCTATCTGCATGCTGTCAGGCTTCCCACCATGACTATAATGACTAAACCTCTGAATCTGTAAATAAGCCTTCAGTTAAGTGCTTTCTCTTATAAGATTGCCTCGGTCATGGAGTCTCTTTGCAATGATAGCACAGTGACTAAGACAGAGAATAATCTTATTTGGCTTTCTCCTAGGCCCATGACTCAGGTTCTTGATCACTTTGGCAGTGTTAGGAATTAGTTCCATGAGATGGAACCACTGGCTTTAAATTTATAAGGAAATGGTTGGTTGCTTCCATTATTGCACAAGTATATGTTATAAGCACAGTATTGTTGTAGATCCCAGGGTTTATAACTGATTTCTTATTACCTTTCTCCTCTGGTATAATGCAGAGTACCTGCATGAAAGCTAGTCAGCAGGGTTAAGCCTTCTAGTGAAAGACCCCAGCAGGGATACTTTCACGGAAGGGAGACCCGAACCCAAGGAACAACGAGACCACGAGCTTGGATGCAACAGCAAGAGGCTTTATTAGTAACACACGGGTACCCGGGCGTCTCAGTCTCGGGGAACTGAACGCGCCGAGCTGGGGACTCAGGGGTTCTTTTATAGCAAAAAGCCCAGTACAGAAGCGAGAAGCCTAGTAACAGGACCCTGATTGGGCAGTTTAAATGAGGCTAGGGCTCAGAGCGTGGGCAATTGAGGTAATTGAGGTTTTTCTTGGAACTCAAGTCTCGGCCTTGGCCCTATCTGAGGAACAATTGGTCTCTGTGTTTGCTCAATCCTGCTGAGCTGGCCATCCGGCCACCTGCAGATACCCGACAACCTGTGTCCTTGGGACTGAGCTCCCTTCTGATAGCAATGACTATTCAGCTGTGGGGGAAACAGAATTTTCCATAAGCCTCAGCTGCCTGTTTAGACTGGGCCAGGGTCTTTCACTAGTTAGGCACCAACTCAACTTCTCTGTTTTCAACAAGATATGTAGGTGCTGTCTTCAACAATAGGCCTTTTTCTATCAGAATGTGTACAGTAATCAACAACCTTAACAGCAGTCTGTGATATTTGAGGTTCTCATGGGGACTATACAGTATGTACCCGATCAAAGGAATATAATTTTGAACCAGCTAAAATTCAAATAATTTAAATAACAGAGGCATTGCAGTTTTCCTACAGGAATTTCTGCTGATGACAATAGAAACACACAGATGGCATTTAAAGTGTGGTGATGATTCAGCAAGATTATTCTGACTTCCTCGAAGGAAACAGACATTAGCTATACAAACAGTCACGTTTTCCAATGACATTAATACAGAACATGGGGCGGGCTCTGAAATGATCAGACAAAGTCTGTTTAAGAGCTAATATTTACGAACTACATAGGACTGTGGTTATACGTGTAGAGAAGCAAATCAGTGTTTCTTAGTTTGACAAATAGGTGAAAGAGTCAACCATTTCTAATCCAGGAAATCCAGCACAAATGTACACATGGAGATGTCTGTGATATTTGCATAATTAATGAAGAGAACATCAATATACCTTTTCTGAGACTTACCAATTAGCATTTTCATTTTCTGCTCTCTGACATACTCACAAATATGCATGTTTTAGTTAAATTGCTGATACTCTGACATTTCAGTCCAAAATATTTCAGCATATATAACAAAGACACAGTTTAACAAAGAAATAAAGTTTTTAATTTATCCAAGAAGTATAACATGGATCAATATTTTTATACAGTATTAAATTTACCCAATTATTCTAATTATGTTTATTACATCTATTTAATTGTTCTTAGATTGGCATACATCCACAAACATTTACAAACCTTATTGTTCAATTTTTAAATAAAGAATAGTTAAAAATTGTACATGGAAGTATAGGCCTCACCCCTCATTAAGGAAACTTGTTTATGAAACAGAGGGAGACTATTACAGAAAACCAAAACCAATCAAAATTTGGGGTTGTATAGTCCAGTCCCAATGAATACATCTATGACATAACTACTGTACCTAAATCTCAGGGGTCAATACAGAACAAGTTGGTGGAAATATTGTAAGAGCCAGGGGAGCAGGGAGTTTGCTATGAAATTGTGTCTTCTGCAATTTCAGAAAGCCCTACCATACAGTCTCATCAAAATGGCTACCTATATGTGACCTGAATAAGGAGCATACCAATGGGCATGCTAACATGAGGCCTCAACCATAGGAAAAAACTGCAGACAACTAAGAAATGCTAAGAGTAAGAGAAATAGTCTTCCCCATGGAAAAGTACATAAATTAGTTATCCAATATCATCTTTTGGCATTCTATTCTCTCTAGCTATGGATTTTTTAAAATCAGTACTATAGTACCATATGTTTAGCACACACACACACACACACACACACACACACAAACATGCACACTCACACATACACATCATATAACACACACACCCCCACACACATATAATGAATTTAGCATATAGAATATATCATTAATTACATCATGATATAGTTTTGAACTTGATCAGAAATTGTTTGGTAACTACATAACTTCCCTAACACTCTTATACCAGTAGACACACCTTATATGGCAGGTTGTTCCTTTAATATTCATGATTCATAGCTGAGAAAGACATTCGATTATTTTTTTCCTCAGCAGCCTATGTATCACCTTCTAGCACTATGAAAGATAGCCAGCAAGAATCAAACTTTTAGCTTAGCTCCACACTGAGGTCTCTATGTTCTGCAACCAAGGTGAGTGGGGTCTTAAGAAATAGTGTCTTGCTATCTAGTTATGGTAAATAAGCATGAGAAATAGTAATATCTTGTATTATTTGAGGAGCCTTTGTGTCCTCCTTGAATAATGACAGGAGGTGTCTCATATTTGACACTGGAATTTTCATTTACTCAGCAGTGCCTTCTGAGTTCAACATTCAACATTGCAGGATATTTCCATTCAACCTCTTTTTTAATCATCTTATAACTAAAATAGTTCTCTATCTTTTAAATATAACTTCAGTTTTATTTATTGCCCCTGTGAGCTAGTTCTTTTCCTATTCTGCCCCCAGTTCTACTACCACTAATCCTTTCCACCCCCATATTACTCCCTCTACATGCAACTTACATGTGTTCTACTGCCTATGTTCCTTTAATGCTCTCACCCTACTAAAGTCCATTCCTTTCTCATTGGCATCTAGAGACTCCCCAAGTAAACAAAACCTAAAACTAGGATCCACCAATAAGAGAAAGCATGTAACATTTGTCTTTCTGAGATTGGGTTATCTTATTTGGAACAGTATTTTCAAGTTCCATAAAGTTTACTACAAATTTAATTGTTCTTTACAGATGACTAAAATTCCCCTTTTCATATGTACCATATTTTCATTATCTATTCATAAGTTGGTGGGCAGATACAAAAATGCCAATTCCTAATTACTGTGACTACAGAATCATTGAAAAGGTAATTGTAAGTCTAAGCATAATGAGAAAGAGTGGTGGAGATATATGACTAAGAGTTATACAGCTGGTCCAGATGGTAGCTATCCTTTTAGCTTTTTGATAAATATCTATACTGATTTCCATAGTGGCCTCAGCATGTGTTTCTCTTTTCCAAGATTCCCACCAGCATTTGTTATCCCCTCTACCCAGGCCCCTTCATTGCCTTATTATAATTTTTTAAATGATAGTCATGCTGACTTGAGTGAGATTGAATCAAAGCACTTATAATATTTATTTCCATGACAACTAATGATGTCAAAATCTCCATTTGTATTTTTTTGTGGACACTTAACTCACTTTCATTGTCCAGTTTTTTTTCATTAAGTTGTTTAAATTTTAGAAACATTTTCTGTTATTTTATACTATGGTTATTAATCCTTCTTTTGAAATATTAAAAATAAAAAAGTTCCACAAAAGTATTTCAATGTTTATTTTGTGTAGGATAATTTGCATATATTTGCATATTCTTTATGTCTGATCAAGGAAGACAGAGTCTATTTCCTGATTTTCTTCTTTCAACCCAATTGTTTCAGCTTCAAGAATACTTATTATGTATAATCTATAAAGTATTTGGGCTTATTTTTATTTCTTCTGTTTCAGTGATCTGATTTGTATTTTCACACATATACACATATATACATATATACACACAGATATATGCATTAATATTTAGCAATTTAAGGAAACTGGCAAATATAAAATAATGATATTTCATTTAGTGTGGAATTATAAGCTGTGATCATCCAAGTTCTGAGGCACAAACAATTCATGCCTGGCTGTATTGTATTTTAAGAAAAGATTTTTACAATGTGTGTCTAGGAATTCTTATGTACTAAATATTTCTTATATAATTTGCAATTTAAAATGTATCCTATAAATATTTCAATTGCTTTTATTTATTTAAATTACGTTTTCCTTTTAAATAATGCTAATGTTTGGTAATTTCATGTGACATTTCTTTTGGTACACGAAGTTAGAGAATTTTAACATTTATAATTACTTATCTCCAAATAGTTTATTAATAAGTCACTCTTGCTAATTTAATCCTGGCCTGAGGGTACATGGGCTAAATTCTTGGTTCCCACTTAAATGTAAAATGATACATGTCTTAATTTAGTTGTCAGAATTCATCAAACTGTACATTATAGGTGATTACCGTGTATAATACTGTGTGAAAGTTCTATAATCAACAAAGTTGGCCTAAACTGTCATAGAACTCTACTGCATGCTCACAATGAGTAAAAGTTTAAAATAGTTGTTTTAACAAGTGGGGATTTTATTGGCTTTTTATAAAGTGTTGAAATATTATTACTTTTTATTTAAATCAGAAACCAGCTTGCTTCACATGTCAATCCCAGCTTCCTCTCCCTCCCTTCCTCCCCTGCCCCCCACCAATCTCTCCAACCTTCCACCCCATCGCCTCCATGGGGGTTCTCCAAAGTCTGTCATATCATCCCAGGCAGGGCCTAGACCCTTCCCCATGTGCTCAGGCTGAGAGAGTATCCCTCCATGTGGAATGGGCTCCTAAAGTCCATTCATACACCAGGGATAAATACTGATCTACCACTGCCAAGGCCTCCTCACTGACACCCACTTTTAGGGCATCTTGATCAGTCCCATGCTGACTTCTCAGTCATCAGTCTTGGGGTCTATGAGCCTCCCCTTATTCAGATTAGCTGTTCCTGTGAGTTTCACCAGCCAGGTCTTCACCCTTTGCTCATCACTCCTCCCTCTCTGCAACTGGGTTCCAGGAGTTCAGTTCAGTATTCAGCTGTTGGTGTGTCCTCTCCTTCTATCAGCCACTGGATGAAGACCCTAGGGTGGCATATAAGGTAGTCATCAATCACATTAACAGGGGAGGGAATTCAAGGTAGCCTCTTCACTACTGCTTAGATTGCCAGTTGGTGTCATCGTTGTAAATCTCTGGGAATCTCCCTAATAGAAGATCTCTCTTAAAAACTATAATGGCTCCTTCTATTATGGTGTTCTCATCCTGCTCTCCTCTATTCTTCCCCAGATTCAACCTTTCTGCTCCCCCATGTTCTCCTCTCCCCTTCTGTTCTCTCCCTTTCTTTCTCCCTGCTCCTTCTCCCCTCCCTGCCATGCTCCCAATCCACTCAGGAGATCCTGTCATTTCTTAGGGGTACCATGCCTATCTCTCTTAGGGTCCTCCCTGTTTCTCAGACTCTCTGCTTGTGGGATTGTAGGCTGGCAATCCCCTGCTCAAAGTAAGCATATTTGCAAGGTTGTAGATCCTGCTGAAACTCACTTCTACTGTATTTAAGATGAAACCTTCAATGAAATAGCATACATTTCCCAACACTGTTAATTTCTGTTTTCATACAACTTAATGGAACCTTTCTACTGTCTAAATATGATTCTTTATTCTTCAAGCCTTAGGATGTCTTTCTCTTCCTAGATATTTGTTATATAGCATACGACTTACTATCCTAAAGCTAAATGTTAAATTTTATTATTCTCATATTTCTTTTTTGTGGGTAGATGTATGCACCATGTGTATATGATGTGAGTGTGTGTGTGTGTACACAAGTGAATATGGATAAACCTGCTCTGTGTTACACATGTAGAAGGCAGAGGGCAACAGTGGCTGCCAGACCTCAATGTCTACCTTGTTTTACACAGGGTCCAATTTGTTATTTTTCTGCTGATTATATCAAGTTGGTTGACTCCCAAGTTGATGGAGATTCTTCTGTTTCTACCCCATGTCTCCATATAGGTGTTGAAATTACAGACATACAAATTATGGTTTTAACATGGGTTTTGGAAACTTGAACTCAGGTCCTTACACATGCATGACAAGTGCTTTTATCCACTGAACCATCTCTTCAAGCCTGACATTAACATTTACATTGTTAACTAGTCTGGGGCTTACTGAAGTGTTTTGCAAGTGAAGTCACACAGAGAACTCTGCAGAGTGTAGCCTCAATGCTCAATGGCTTATATGTATGTATATAGCTGAAAACAATAGCTGCCATATTGGGGGTATATTAGATATATGTATATATATTTTAAAATCATAGAATATGGGCTTAAGAAATAAATACTTAATCAGCAGAGTGCCTGTATATACAATTGGAGGTTCAGAGTTTGGATGCCCGAACTCATAGAAAACCAGTAGATTTTCCTGTTCCTATAATACTACTGCTGAGGGAACAGAGGCAGGAAGATATCTGGCGCTCTATCCAATGGGTCTACATCTAGTCCAATCAGCTGCTGAATCAGTAATCTTATAGGTTCAATAAAATACCCTGTTTTTGACCTCTGGTCTCTATATACATATGATGCATGTGCACACATATGGACTTCTAAACACACATAGCAAACCAAAGAGAGAGAGAGAGAGAGAGAGAGAGAGAGAGAGAGAGAGAGAGAGAGAGAGAGATTGAATGAGAGAGAGAGAGAGAGAAGAGATAAAGAGCAAGTTTAATTAGTTTAATAAAAAGGACAAAGGTTTTGCAAGGGTTGGCGGCAGAGCTCGAGCACACCATGAGTGGTAGGTACCAAGCAGAAAGCACTGTCGAAGTAACCGCTGAGCCAAAAATGGGGAGCAGGAGGCTGACAATGAGGTAGATGAAGAAGAGGAGAAGGGTGAAGTTGATGGTGAGGAAGAGGATGGAAATGAAGATGAGGGAGCTGAGGCTCCTATGGGCAGGCTGGTAGCTGAAGATGATGAGGATGACTAGACAACAGAAAGGAAAAGCTAAACTTAAGACCACTGTGACCTATTCACCCTCCACTTCCTGTCTCAGAATTTACACGTGGTCACCTTTGAGTAGAGGAGCAGGCCCCGCTCGCCCATAGCGGGCAGTGCCACCCATAGATGACACAAAACCGCAACAGGGGAGGAGAAAAGAACCAAAACTTCCAAGGCCCTGATTTTTTCTTAAAAATACTTTTAAAAGGAAAATTTGTTTGTATTTTTTATTTACATTTTATATTTTTGTACATATTGTTAGGTGGTCAGCCATTTTTAATGATAACTGGTGACCAAGCCAACCTTCAGAGCATTCTATGTCCTACTTCTGACCTTACTTGTGGTGTGACCATGTTTGTTATAATCTCAAAGGAGAAAAAAAAACCTTGTAAAAAAAACAATAACAGGGATTTTTGTTCTCTTGTAATTCACACACATGTGATACTGAAGAAAGACTCGGTCGCACATCTTATTTTAAGAGAATGCTGGGGTCTAGAGTTGTTAGCCAGCCAACTCACTTCTAACCCAGCAAACTCTGTATTGTTGGGCTTTCTAAATTATGCTTAGAAGTTATTTGGAGGTCAGTCTTAGATTTAATTTTATTTTCTGTTATTGAAAAAGCAGATCCGTATTTGTCAGCATTTTATTTCCTCAGGAGGTATTTTTTCTTCTTTAAACATTTATTATGTGAACTTTTATCTAAAAATGACCTCATGTGATGACTTACAAATTACAGTTAAACGTAAATTGTAAATTCTTACAATGGTTCTGGTGATTTTTTTCTCTTCCTCTACTTATCATGTCCTTAGGGTCTACAGCTTGTGGCAAGGGCAATGCCGGACAACTTAGACACTTAATAATGACAGCACCCTAGTCTTAGTGTGATTTTTCATTGTTAGGTAGTCATTACTCAGCTTCTGTATCTTCAGGTAAGCAATGTATTGGCTGAAATCCTCTGGATCTGATCCTTGAGCCAGTGAGCCAGTCATGCCTTCCCTGATGCCAATGCCTACATGCCATTTCTATTCCTGGCCAAGTTATCACCATTAATACTCCATCACATAAAGTGTTTTAATGTAAATGTAAGGAAGACAATACCAACACACTCAAGTGGGAAAGACCAAAACATCACATGGTTCCATGGCTGTAAATATAAAAGCCAGTGTAATTAGGACAACAGCCAGTTTCCCTTTTTGCTGTGGTGGTGTGTTTTAGTTCATATGTATAATGAAAGGATAGGGATAGAGCAAACATTTCATGTCTTTGAAGAGAAGATCTCTGTGAATAATGGAAATCTCCTAGGAAATGTGTGACTGAGACAATTTTATAAAGTTGTGTATTATAAGATAATCCAGATGTAGATTAGTGTACACTAAGGATTCATGTATCTGCAGCTGAGATCATCTATTAGCACAGAAACTGCTTTAGTCATTTTATTTTCAGTTACCGAGGTTATCACTGTCTAACATTATTTTCTTCTCAAAGTAAAATGTAATAGTAGTGTCCATAGGGCTTGTATCATGGTTAAGTCAATGTTTTTAAAATCCATAAGAAATGCTTTTCATATACTGTATACCATGTTCTGCAAAGGTCACTCTGAGCAAGTGATATTTCTGTTTTGTTGAATTATAGTAGGCACTGCCTAAGGAGACACATTCAAGAACCACTCATATAAAGTCATGCAAATGAAAAAAAACCTTGACATCATAGGACAATAAGAAGAAATCAGTATAGTATTCATTTATTCACATAATGATTTCAAGCATGTTTTCAATGTGAATAAAGACTTGTATTGCATTACCCATAGTTAACATCTTAGCACCCAAAATGCAAATACCTTGGGTTTCCAACTAATTACTGCCAGGCACATTCATATTACTGTCTTTACTCTCTTCAGAACTCAGATTATTGGAAATTGAAAATATAATTTTCTTATCATACACCTTGATTTTTCTATAATCAAGACGGACATAATATTCTTCCACTTCCTACTCTCTACAGGCAACTGAACATAGTATCCTGAGACGGGGAAACAAGCAAACAATAGAGCTGCATTGCTCATTGTTCCGGAGCCCTAGAAGTCCTTGTAGGTTTCACGTTGTGGGCTCCATCATCCTGTCTTACATTTGGTCCTCTATGTGTCACAAGGCTGATGGGGTAAATAAGGTGTTTTGTTTTTATTTTTTATATTTACTTACTTAATACTATCTTGCATATATATGTATATGATGTATGTGTGGTGGGGAGAGGAACCATTTCCTCATGTTATTGTGTGTAAAAAGGTCAACATAGCACTCTGCAGAGTCAGTTCTCCTTCCAACATGGGTTCCCGGGGTTGAATTCAGCTTGCCAGGCCTGATTAGGAATTTCCATTACTTGCTGAGCCATCATTCTGTCTTATAAAGGATCCTTGTCAAGAAGTAGTGATACTTCAATCAATTTTTTCTTTTCGTATGATCGTATTGGAGATTAGGTAGCAGAACCTAATTTGTAGAAGGACGCAAATGTTTTCTATCTTATTTGCAAACTCTACTTCCTAAGCTTTCCTTTTGTTTTGAGAATAATCTCTTTGTTGTTCACCAGATCTCATAAATTTATTTTGTAATCTCATGTACTCCTATTTGGATTAGAGTCTTCATTTACCATTATGATCCAGTAGTGATTTTATGCATTGTCTGCTATCTTTGATTTTAAGATCATTTGAGTTAATATTTATGGAGATGGTGAACTACAACCTCTTCCTATTGTATCACTCCTCTAAATTCTATCTCTACTGCTTTTATGTACTTAAGCTATTGATTCTATTAGAATATACGTTATATCGAGACCCTTAGCTTATCAACAGGAGCTTTAATCTTTCGAATATTCACATCTTAGCAAGTTAATTCCTTAAAGTTGACAGTTTCCATTTTTTAAAAGGAAGAATTCATCCACTCCCTTTTCATTTATTCATTTTCAAGGTTTTCTTCCTATTCACTTATAAGTATTTAATAAATATTTACCTATTGCATACCAATAGATAAAATGTAAAAAAAAAATGAAGAAAACGTGTACATGGGAATATAACATTCAAGGAGTATTTACTATGTCTTCATTGTATTTCCAATACTGTGAAGATCCAAAAGAAGGCAAGTGATTGAAAATAAATCCAAGTAATGTTTGTTCCTAAGTTACAAATACAAAACCTAGAAGGAATTACAGAAAACCACATTCTCTAGACATGCCTTCAGAGCTTTACTTTCGACCAGCTAAAAACTCACTCTTCTCTGAAGTACTTGATTAAAGTTCCTACTTATTAGATTAAAACATTAAAAACTGTACTAATTATGTTTTTTTTCCTAATTTATTTCCATGGAATGTTATTGTAGGAAACTAAAGACAGGATAGTTTGGGGCATGTTTAAACTTTAGGTCTGGTGATGAGTAAGTAAAGCCTTGTTTAAATAATTAAGTAATTTGGTCTTTGCCAGATCATATTTTAATTAAATTTGTGTCAATAAAGATAATACAGCATAGAATAATATTACAGTGGATTTAACGTTCAGTCCTATACTATTTAAATTGGGATAATTAAACTTGGCATATTTATTAAAGAAAAAAACATATCAATTTAAGATTCATCTTTAATGAATCCATTTGGTGGTAAAAATCTTTTACATTAAAAATTTAAAACAGCTTATGAATATATTTTATTCCATCAAATATACTAATGAATATTTAATATAAAACAAATGTTCAGTTTTAATTCTTCTTAAAGTGTGTTTGTGTGTGTGATGTATGTAAATGTGTTTGTACATCCTCTAAAAGTGTCCTACTGTGTACACTATAAATAAGTAACTTCATTCAAGTGATTGTTTTGGTGGACATCAAAAGTTTTAAAACCTTTTCCATATAGGTAAAATATGGAATCTCAAATTCATAAAGTTAGAGAAAAAGTCAGACAGATTTGAAAAGTTTCTCACATCTTTATAAGCTAAAAGCCAGGAGACCTACATCTTCAAATACTCTGCCTTCTTCAATGAGACACTTTGTGCTTTAAGTATTGAATCAGTCATATGAAATCTTCATTTTCCCTTAGATTAATGTAAGTTCATGTTTTAAAATAGCATAGCATTGATTTAAATTATTTAGCCAAAATGTAAAACACACTTTCAGTATAATCATGAATCAATCTGTTTCCAAACAAACCTTTACATAGAATAGACTCTTCCATCTCTCCACACCTTGGAGATCCATCCAGCTATCTTGCTTTCTGGTCCCCTTGTTCTTAGGCCAAGTATTTATATTTCTATTAAGTACGTGGATACTATGTGAATTGCTTCTTAAATTGCATATTTGTTTTCCAGATTAAAAATTATCTTTTCCTTAATTAGGATTCAAATTCTATTGTGCTAAGTGGAGACATTGAAGAGAAAAACCACCCAAGGCCACATGGTACACTTGGCATGCATGGGGTAACCAGTTTACCTTTACTACAATGAATTTTAATCAATCTCTGTCAATTTATGACCTGATAGATTATTAAATCACTCATCTTGATTCATTTTTGAAATTTAATTGTTTCATTTAGAAAATAAAATTCGTGTACTTGCCAAGTAAATCACAAGACATGGTGTATACATTTCCCATTCCCTGCTAATCTACGTAACTAATCACATTTGAGAATCTGTGACTTATCTTTTTAGGTGGAAGATAACTAAACAAAGAACTGGGGACTTCATCTAATACGTAGGCCATATTTTAAATCCAAGAGCCATGATATGTCTATCTAACCAGACTTGACCTTCACATTGACTCTACTATGTCATTTTGGGCATTGGTTATAATCATTCCCACAGTTTAATAACATTTTGTATTTAACTCCCTTTCATCAAAAAACTGTACTTAGATAGAAGCAGTTTATATATTTTAGAGTCAGTTAATTTGCTTTCTATTTTATATTCAGCCATTATTCTTTTCTTCATAGTTCTCAGAATAGACCCCTTCTTATACTTTAAAAAAGGAAAAAAAACCTCAAGAATTAGTTTAGCTTTGTCTTGAGGTTCATGGCTCATTACTGATTCGATAAATGTTTGCAAATACATAAACACAAACAAGAAGACTGCTCAATACTACTGTAATTTTATATATTACACACATACATGCATGCACACATATATTCTTTATTCTCATCTAGTTCTTTCTTGAAACCATTTCAGTAAAATTTTTCCAAATTCTCTATAGAAGTCGTTAATGATCTCTCCATTAATAAATGTAATGACCAGTGTTTATACTCATTAAGAAGAATTACTGGCCGGGCAGTGGTGGCGCATGCCTTTAATCCCAGCACTCGGGAGGCAGAGGCAGGCAGATCTCTGTGAGTTCGAGGCCGGGGTGGACTGATAGCCTCCAAAACAATACAGAGAAACCCTGTCTCGTAAAAAACCAAAAAAAAAAAAGCAAAAAAGAATTACTGTTGATTGCCTCTCCATGTAATAACTTTTAGCGTTAATTCATAACAATACTCTCAGTTTCAACTTTCTTTTAGTCCACAATTTTCTTCCTTTTTGAATATTTCCCTTAAGATCTTAGTGATGAATTTCCTCAGTATTGATGTTGTCTTTGTATGTTGTTCTATATTCTACCTTTTGGTGACTGAATTAAATATGATGGTGTAAAATTCCAGTTGCTTTCAGAAAAACTACAAATTCTTTTATGCCCAGACATGCAACTGCTTATCCTTCTCCTTTATTACTTTTCATACAGACATTTTTCAGCTTCTATATCTGTAAAGAAATTCTTCCCTCCAAATTACCTATCATCTGTCTTTTAGTTTTACTGTTAATAGTGACCAAACGTACCAAGTTTTAGAAATCTCTCTGCACAGTGCAGGTTAGCCTCATACTAAAAGTCCTATGACCTTAGTATCTTTGACTAGTAAGTAGGGTTTTAGCTGTGTGCCATGTTCAATTATTTCTCCAAGTTTAAGATAAAAACACTTCATATTTATATACGTTTTGACTCGTGGCTTTTTCCTTTGTACATATGTTACTCCAGGAAATACTGATCAATTATCAAATTATAGGAATAATGAAGCTGCTTTTCATATTGCAATCTCAGGTCAAACTGCTTTCCTCAGTAACTTCCAAATTTTTGCCCATAAAACATCAGTTCTCAATGTAATAGCTCACATGATCTTGGTTTATCAGGATATTATAATATCACCTATTGTAATTTCTCCTGAATACTCAAATTGATTATGCATAAAAATCTAATACTTCTACACTTTTAACAACCTTTTTGTATTAAAGAATATCCCATTGTCTTCTCTGACATATCTAGCCTTTCCTCCCATTTTCTTCTCAGTTCATTCTCAACTGATATACTTCTTATCGTCTGTAACACAGATGCAGTAAAATGTCACTGTCCATACAGTGAGTGCTGTATAAATATAGTATACTTCCTAAGGTGTCAACAGTGGCAATAATATAATTTCTTCAAATTGCAATGAAGTTAACCATTGAAACATGCAATAAATCCCCTCAACACATTCCAGGTTCTCCTATGCAGTTTTGCTGGATACTTGTTATCTTCTTATCCCGATAGAATTACATTAAAATACTCAAAAATATAATGCATATTAAGCAAAAGTTATTGGAATGAAATATTCACTGACACAAAGTGTAGAATTGCTCTTAATTCGTGTCCCACATACACAACATACACACACACACACACACAAACACACATGTGCACTGCACACACAAAAGTAGAAATGTAAATAAAGACATTATTGTGAGACTTTTCATGGTGACACCTGAACACATGTCTAGATACAGCACTGCCAGGAGACTGAAGAATTAATTTCACCAAAATCTGGTTTAAAGAGTCAATTAGTTTACTGGGCTTACATATGAATCAGGAGTTATTTATAATTGGGGCTGGAGAGATGGCTCAGTGGTTAAGAACACTGACTGCTCTTACAGTGGTTTTGAGTTCAATTCCCAGCAACCACATGGTGGCTCACAACCATCTACAATTCAATCTTGTGTATATGTAATAAATAAATAAATCTTTAAAAAAGTGAATTGACTCAAACTGCAGTGGTGGTGCATGTCTTTAATCCCAGCACTCAGGAGGCAGAGACAGGCATATCTATGTGAGTTCAAGATGAGCCTGGTCTACAAAAGCTAGATCCAGGACAGTCTCCAAAGCCACAGAGAAAACTTGTCTCAAAAAACAACAACAACAGCAAAATTGCCTCAAAGGCAGTTTCATCACTGAAATTGTATCTCTGAATCTCCTTGAACAACCTCTAGGATGTTTTGTTGGTGGAGTTTTCTCTTTAGCCAAGTTATATGGCACTAGAAGAGAACTCCTTAGTCCTGCAAGTTTCAGGAACTTCCTGGGGTGTATACATCACTTTTTCCTGAGTCTAGTGTGTTTTATTTAAGTCCTACATTTTAAAAATTCTCCTATAGGATAGGACGTTTCTTTTGGAGGAAATTACTACAAAATATACCTTGCTCTGTTGGTCTTGTGTTTTGTTAAAGTAGAGAATGAAAAGGAAAAAGAAAAAGTACCAAACAAGGCTTATATATCAAGTACATTTTCTTTCTTTGCAGTTTACATTTCTCTTAACTACTGTGTACAATAATTCTATTATATTTTTCTCAAGAATAACATGAACATGTGAATCTCTGTATCTGCTTCCCATTAGTTACTGGATGAAGACTCTTGATGACAATTAGGGTAGTCATCAATTTGATTACAGTAGATAACCAGTTCAGGCATCCTCTCCCCTGTTGCTGGGGGCCTTAGGTAGGGACATCCTTGTGGTTTCAGGGAGTTTCCCTGGCACCAGGTTTCTCCCTAATACTGAAATTTTCCCTCCTCATCAAGATGTTTCTTTGCTCTTCCTGTCAGCCCTGCCACCAAAATGATCTTCCATGCCCAGACTCCCCAACCTGCTTCCTCAAGTTCCCATATCCCCATACCTCTCCCTACCTCTCTTCTGTTTTGCCATACAATTGTGATCCATATAAAACATTAAAACCAAATTTACTATGTGAGTCTTTACAAAAAATGGCAAAGCTTCTCTAAAGGATTGACTTAGATGTAAAAAATCAGAAACAATCTGGGTGCTGGAGAGATAAATGTAAGGTAAGATGGGTTTGGAAGAGTTTGAGATGACTTCATGTCCTTGACAACAGTGGAAGGAATGAATCTGTTTAAAACAGATGCACAATGGAAATAGGTTGACCTAGTAGGAAGCCAGCGAAACAACCTGAGACAGTTTGAACAAAGACAGTCTGAATGGGGAACTAGAGGACACGATGATAGGCTTTGTTTTGCACACTGAAGCACATACTCACTTTGTCTTATTCTGAGTTGCAGGTTGGTGAGAGACAAAAAAGGTCAAATTGAGCTCAGCCATGCTAGCCTTCTCTTGTTATACAAACCTGGTGCTTACTGTCAGGGAACTTAAGCTTTACTCTCCAAGTAATGATGAGTAAACAAACATATTATTTTGAATACAATAAAAGATAACTTATTTTATTATTTGTAACAGTTTCATTTTATTCACGTGTATGCACGTCTGCCTGTGTTTATGTATGTCACATGTATGTAGGAAGCCAGAAGAGGCCAACGAATCTCCTGGAGCTTGCATTATAGTCAGGTGTGAGCTGCCAAATGTGTGTGCTAGCAACCGAACTCTGGTCCTCTAAAGGAGCAGCAAGTGGTCTTAACCAGGGCGCCACCTTTCTAGCCCTGTGTTGTGAGTTTTTATGATGTATTTTTTTTCAAGTATGTAGTCGTACTTACCTTCTCGTATAAGCAGGGTCTAAACAAGGTCTCATAACCAGTAGGGATTTAAGGAGCCTCTATGAATAATAATGAAGTATTTCTCATCATTTTCAGATTTGATAATATACTAATCCATACTCATGGCATTAAAGGTAGCCACAATACATTAAAGTACTATAAATGATGTTGTCACTTTGAATGCTGTGTTGCAATATGTGTGTTTGTGGTTCTTAGTGTCTGCTTTCATAATCCCAGAATTAACTGCCCCCGGCACCAAGTGATTGCCTTTGCTTTATGCATGGGAGGTTTTTGCAAGATTTGGCTTCCTTGCTAGATGAGACAGATAGGAAAGCCATGGCTGCCTCATGCATTGGTGGAGGAAGAGTCTGGCTCCCCTGCTGTTTGGGGACAGGAGCCCCTTTTATTTTCCTTTTCTTGCTTGGTCTTCATTAGCATTGGTGACTCAGGCTGGCTCCATTTTTCATCCAAGTTTTTCTTTCAAGTTACTAATCAATAACTCGTTAATGAAGCCAGAAAAAGAGAACGAAGCATTCTTAAATGTCCACTCCCACTCCCAGGAACAAACAAACAAGCCTGGAGCTTCACAGAAGAAATCATTCAGCTGGCAAAATTGTGTGGTTGCTAAGAGGGAGGGCGATTGATTTAGTTAGGAGGGGTTGTCAGACCTTTAAGTATTCAATCCAACACATACTATATTAAATGTTGCTTTAAGTGGCATTAATATTTACATTATGATTTTCAATTTCATCTTCATGAAATGTCTCATAATGCAGTCTTAATAAAATGCTTCTCCAGTGATAGTTCATCCTAGGAGCCATTAATTCAACTTTCTCCAGATGGAGTTCTTAAGATGAATATTACACTCTGGACTTTCCCAAGGAGCGGAGCAACGTGGGATACTGATCCTTAGTATTCATGCAGGTATCAGAGAAGGTCATTTGCACTTCATTTTCAAAAATAAAAGAGGAAGAAAAAAAAAAAGGTGAAGTCTCAGTGCAGAGTTCAGAGAAATGTCCACTAGGTGGCAGAAACGCTCCTTCCGCCAACTTGGCCTCGCCTGGTGTGGGCTGTAATTAGGTCAGTGTAAGTTAAAGTAGGGCTGAGAGATGAATAAAGTAGATTTTCTCCTCTGGAACACTCTGCAGTTTAATTTCACTTCTTTCTACAATGTGCGATGAAGGTGGACTTAACTTTTAAAAGCAAAGGGACAAACCATTGCCAGGATAAATGAAAAGACGCAGAGGGGGTGGCTGGCACCATACAGAAGAGGAAATGCTTTCTGGCTGGTTCCTAATTTTCATATCCGGGTCACCGTCAGAAATCATTCTCAGAGGTAAGGTGATGAATGTTTTATGTAAGGAAGAGGTGACTTCTGAAGCTCACGGGGTGTGTGTGTGTGGGGGGGGTTGGTGTCTTGCTGGTTGCTTTTAAAAATTCATTCCCTTTATTGGTGATCCTTGCAATAAAACTGTATATTTTACCCTTGATGCTCTTCTTTTATTTATTTATTTTTCTCAATTTTGTCAGCAGCCAGAAACACATTAATCTGAGGGAAAGCACCACATACCCACACAGACTTCCCCTTCCTGCTGATTGAGCCAAGGAGGAGGAAGTGGTCCTGAAGGTGAAAGTTGAAACCTTCTGTTCTGCAGTCTTGGTGGCTCTGGAAAGGACTCAAACGCCTGGACATGGAGGTCCACCTCTAGTGTTAAAAATGCAGCAGACCACCTTGCGTGGCTTCGCTATCCAAAAGCATTGGGGCCACCGCAGTCACTTGCAGGAAGAACTGTAGGAAATGTGAACAAATTACAAGAAAAAGCTACTTTTTATCCAGTTGCTGCTGATCATGCCATTAAATGGCCAAGATTGGTTTTTGTGTTTGTTCCATGTTTGTAATGTTTTGTTTTTCTCTTTAAGCAAAGAGGAGCGAATGAGATTTAAGCTAGACACATTTTAAATAATACTACTCCTTGGTTTTAAATTCTCTAGCATTTGAGAGTATCTACTGAATTCCATGTTGCTTCTTTAAATTACAGATCAGGTCGAAGGTAATGCCACATTCATAATAATAATAATGATAATAATAATAATGATAATAATGTGTAAACTCTTCTGATGGTTAGTGAGAATATCAGTTAAGCACAAAGAGGTCTCAGGCAGGCTAAGATCCCTCAAGTAATTTCTAGGGTTCTCCAGCATTGGCCAGTTGCTAGGTTTCCTGTTACCCCCAAATTTCTTCCACCTCTCTGTCAGTACCTAGTGTTTGTTCAGGCTGCTTTCCATCTGTAGCCACATATGACACAATGACAGAATCTCTGTGCTATTCTGTGTTCATGTTTGTCTCCAGAATCATAATCACATTAAATCTATGTGGTATCTGACTGAATACTCTGTGCTGTAAATGCTGTCTTCTGTATGTCTCAGTATTGTAAAGAAGGAAATCAAAAGGAAGGAAGACTGATGGAGAGTGGAATAAGAAGCAAATGATAAGAAGCAATCAAAGAAAACATCTTGAACTCTTGTTTTTGAGGTAGAATCGGTAAGTTGTAGTCTTCCTTTCTAATTAATTATCCTAACAATTTGCTGACAGACAGTTGTTAGATATGAGAGAGTTACTGTACTGTTGAAGACATTAGAATCAGAAAAAGTCAACAAATTATAATTCACAAAGACCCTGGACTGATCTCTGAAATACATATCAGAGATCTGATGCAATCTTATCCTGAAATATCATTGTCAGTTAATCAGAAGGTGCTGACAGAATGGAGTATAACCAAAAAGCAAATATAGTTACACAGACAAGTTGAACCTTTATTCAAATGTTTTAAACATTTAACATTCAAATGTTAAACCATTATTTCTTTGTGAAACATATCATATCTACTTTTTCATTTGTTTGTTTTATAGCATTTTGGCCTTTGTGAAGTGCATAATGTCTTCATTGTTTTTGAAGTTATGAGCATTTTTTCCAGTTCCTGATGCCCCACTCATGATGTGTATTCTTCATGTTTATGTTTAGATAATGATCAGTTGAATTATTTTTTTACTTGATATACATTGGGGGTTGAAATTTATCTTATTTATTTATTTTTATTTTTAAATTTGAATTTAAATTAGAAACAAGATTGCTTCACATGTCAATCGCAGGTCCCTCTCCCTTTGCTCATCAGTCCTCCCTCTCTGTCACTAGGTGTTATGAGCATTTTTTAACCAAGTCTATAATATAGAGTTAGAAACAGCATGGACTATCATTGAATGTAGGGTATACAAGAGTGAGTGATTTTGTAAGTGAGTAAAGGTAGACTTTGCTGACCTCCTGGCATCTTGTCTCAGTTTTCTTTTATTGTTATAATATAGACTCCTTGTTTCTCTCATCTTCCATGTTTAATAAGTGTATCTCATGCCTAACATTGTCATTTATAGTTGTAGTTTGTCCATTACTAACCTTGAAATGCATATTGTTGAGTGATTCTGACTGTACTTTACTTTTACATATAGAAATATCCTAAAGAACATACTGGATAACAAATTGGATTTATTGGCTAACATTTTCAGTAGTGTTGCATAAATATCATAATTGATCTTCATTCTGTAATCCTTTGACATCTTTGTCCTTTTCACTCTTATCATTCTATTTTTATAGAAATATGAACACGCCAGTTACATGTTTAAGATAAGACAGGTGTTAGGATCAGTTAGTCAATTCAAAATAACTTATTTTCTTTCAAAGAATTGGCCAACTTTGTTTTGTCTGTCTACAAAAGAGTATTATGATTTTTATGTTAAAAATTTGTACAAGTGAAATTTGCAAAGGGAATGAATAGCCTTGTATTCTAGTTTTCCTTCCTGTCGATTTGAAAAGCCATTTTGACTAATATGAATGGGAAAGCAATGATTTTATTTCATTCATATTTTCAGGCCAAAAGCTATCATCAAGAGATATCAGAGCAAGAGCTCCTTTAGATGATCCTAGGCTTTGTTAATTAGACAGCTGAAATGAACTAAGATTCCTTGTGGTATTTTAGTATATGAACATCAAATTAATGATCAGTTTCCTTTGCTGTCCAAACAGTCAGAAGTGAGGATAAAGAAGGTTAGAAGATAAAATTTAAAAATAAAGTTCATTACATGAAGAGGGATGTACTCTTGTATGCTGTGAATTATATATTTATCTCATTGGTTGATGAATAAATGCTGACTGGCCATTAGCCAGGCAGGAAGTATAGGTAGGGCTACCAGGCCAGGGAAAGCTGGGAGAGGAGTATAGAGAGGAGGCGCCAGACAGATGCCATGTAGCTTCTGAGAAAGCAAAAGTTTTGGAAATCACAGGACAATCCAAGAGCTCATGGAGATACACAGATTAATAGAAATGGGCTAATAATTAAGAAAGAGCTGGCCAGTAAGAAGCCTGAGCCACTGACCAAACAGTTTATAATTAATAGAAATTTCTGAGTGTTTATTTGGGACTAACCAGCTGCAGGACTGGGCAGAACAGAAACCTCAGCCATCAATTATGTCTCTACCACTCATTCTAAATTGGATACCAAGAAAGAAATGAGTCTCATAGAAGAAGTATTTTTTCATTGTTCTATGAGAGTCACTTGAATTCCTTGTATTCCCATATTATATATTCTTTTCTTTTTCTCTATATTTTTAAATATCAATCCCAGTTCCTTCTCCCTCCCATACTACCCACCAACATTCTCCCATCCCATCATGCTTCTGCTCCCCAGGGAGGGTGAGGACTTCCATAGGGGGATCTTCAAATTCTGTCACATTATTTGGGGCATGGCCTATGCCCTCCCTTATGTGTCAAGGCTGAGAGATATCCCTCTAAGGGGAATGGACTCCCAAAGTCCATCTGTACACTAGGGATAAATACTGATGCACTACTAGAAGCCCAGGCCTCCTGACACCCACATTCAGGGGGCCTGGTTGAGTCCTATGCTGGTTTCCTAGCTGTCAGTTGGGTACCATGAGCTCCCCCTTGTTCAGGTCAGCTGTTTCTGTGGGTTTCCTCAGCCTGTTCTTGACCCCTTTGCTCATCACTCCTCCCTCTGCACAACTGGTGGAAGCTGAAGCAGACACCCATATTATATATTCTTAAACAGAGGTGAGGGTTACATAAGTTGGAATAGTCTATATGCAAAGCAGTATATACTCAACACATGTGCACTGATTCTCTACATAGACCAGTACACAATGTGTTTGATAACCAATCCACACCAACAAGGCAGACAAACAGCCTTGAGATTTCATTCTACCTTGTTCTGTAGAACTGATATTTGCATGTCAAAGCAGGCTATTTCTCTGTTAGTTCAGCATAATTTTCATGTGTCTTCCGTGAAACCACTGGTGTCTCCTGGCCAGAGGATAATGAGTAGAGAGAGGCATCATTCATCCACATTGTCAGTCTTGTGCACAGGACTGTGAGAAATCAGTCCAGGTGGGCAGGAAAAATCACCAACAAGATGTATATGTGCATGTGGGGTGAAGGACAAAGCCCAAATGTGACTTACTTATCCCTCTGTGTCACCTGTACCAACATACTCAGACTCATAGAAAACATTTAAAGAAAATAAAGGAGTAAATGCTTGAAGAACTGAGCAGAGGATTTTTTTTAAAGACACTTTTAGAATTTGCATTCTTTTTCATGAAGATGATGACCTTAACCTCAAAGATCACAGACTATTTAATCCAGCTTCTTGGGAGATCACAATGGAAATTTTGACACGATTACTGAAGTATTTACTTTATTTATTATTTTAATCAGAATTTCATGCAAGAATTTTTTCTACATATTTTTACATATAGTTTTGAAATGTACAAAGTCATTAAACACACCATGGAATAATCTGATGCTGAATTACACTAGCTATAAATGTCCTAAATTACATATTGTCTCTTTTTAAGAGTTTAAGTAGTTGATTAGTAATATTTGGATTATTGTACTGTTATACAGTTAGAGCAAACATGCATGGAGATTCACAAAAGGTATTATCTGAAATGAAATATTTAAACACATTCATGTGAAGAAAATTTGGCAAGTTTAAGAAAAACCATTTAAACATCTAAGTTATATATTATACAGAGACAATAAGCACGATATTCGAATAATTTAAGTCTCAAATATCCTATGTTACATAATATAAAATTTAGTAAGAATTTATTGTGTTTAATTTGCTATGCATGATGTTGGCCATATAAGATACATGGTTTACTGAGACCATAATATTACTATGAAGAATTTGGAATGCACCTGAGAGGATTGACATTTTAGATGTCTAATATCTATCTATTCCTGTGTCTCCTAAGAGAAATTCAAATTATACTATCTTACTCTTTAAAATATTTATACAGGCCAAGTTCTTTTTATTCAATAATTTTATATTCCTTAAAGATTGAAACTTACATTGAAGATTCACAGATATAGAATGAACACAGAGACAGCTGTTCTTCAAAGCTATGGAGAAAGCTATTATTCTTTTATGGCAAAGAACTCAATCAAGTTTGAAGTACTAGGAGGTATTTTATTAGTCCTTATAGGTTTAATCAAGGAGTCAATGTCAAGTGCTCAATAGAGGACATAGCAATTCAGTCTTTTCCTTATATCTGTGTCTCAACCCACCATTTAAAATCATCTCAAAGTTAATAGTTTCTAAAATTAGATTTATAAAGGAATTTGAAAGTGAAGCAGCACACTTGTTTCAAATATTCAAAATAAATGAGGAGTGTGCAGGCAATTTTGTACTTTTCTGCTCATATTTGATTATAATTTTCATCAGGAACTAGAACTTCTTATTTCTGAGTAAACACATTATATGGAAATTATATGTAACTAAAAATATAAAAACTTTTGAATGACAACAATGGCTCCACACACAATTTCTTATCCTTTAAAGGATGTGCGTGTGTGTGTGTGTGTGTGTGTGTGTGTGTGTGTGTGTGTGAAGAAGATGAAAATGTGAATCTAAAGAAGTTAAAGGAAATGAAAACAGCCTGTTCTTGAGGGATTATGTCAATAGTTTTAGGATTATCAATCCTCAACTTTAAAAGAACATTTTCTGCTTTTGTTATTCATTGCCTTTCATCTAATTACTTAACATTTCATAAATAAGACATCACAGTTTAAAATTACTGATTGAAGGAACATGCTATTGACAACTGGGATTTTCAGAATTTGAATCTCCAATTTTAATGAAACATGATCGCTATGCCAAACGTGTCCTCCCCTGCAGCCTTCAGCATTCTCTGGAGATTAAAAAGAAGCTCTGAGAGATAAACATCAAACTGAAATCTGATCTACACGCAGGCTGAAATGTATCTGTCCTCTAATGCCATATGGTCATGATAATTGTTACAGAATAAGGACTTTATTGTTTTACAACAAACATTGTACTTACAGATGCAAATTCACTGCACATGTATATTGGTCTTATTTTAAACAATTTGCAAATGACATTTTAATGTTAATAGTTTTGAGGAATGCTTCTGTCTTGTGTTCTACATAAATCTCTTTTCCTTTTCTTCCATCTGCATGCTCTTCTGCATTAGTAGTAAATTACTTTTTTAATTGTCTCTATCATTGTCCAAGGGAATCAATCATGTATCCATATGCTCAATGTTCTTATGGAGTGACTGAAAATATAAGTTCAAGAAGTCAACCCTGTTAATTCAGTTGGGAACTCATTCACCTGTGTTCTGAAACATTTCATTTTCTAAGTCAAAGGAAATTTCATAGGGACAAAAGAATATACATATATCTGTGAGATGGCAATACTGGCTAACAGGCTAATGTGAATGAGGGAAATATTGCAGGGACTTACCAGAGTTGAACTATAAGTAATTAATGGCTACTGAGAGAATCATTCATCTCCATTGACAAGATTCTCATAGGTTGTCCAATTCTCTGTAGTGAGTCTGAAACACATTAACATATGAGCAACACTAAATTTGTATGTGCGTGTTTAAGTGTGTAAAAGTTATAATTGAAGAAGTGGTTATGAAGGAATGGAGGAGAAAATGAAGGAAGGTTTGGGGTGGGACGTGTTGACTACAAATGTGTACATTATTAGATTTACCCCATATAATTACAGTGATTTTTAAAAGGTACTTTATATTTTGGATAAACATTAATAAGAATGTATATGACACCTAAATAAGGAAGATACTATTTAATCACAAAATTCACAATGAAAACAGAAGTCATGAAAATAAAATTGAAACAAATTCACAGAACAAAAAACAGCAAGCTAGTTGGCACCTTTTCATATATGTTCATGATTACTTTAGATGTAAAGACGTGTATTGGAAAATGGGACACAAAAGCAAGACTGAAGTGAGTCCTGTCACAGGAGAGTAAAGATGCACAAAAGCTGAACTCATGTGGGATATTGGATTCAGTCCTGAAACAGAATAAACGTTAGCTGAAAAGAATTGTCGGTAACTGAATAAAACATAATCTAAAAGAAAGAAAAATAATTTTTTTTCTAGAATGAAAACCAGAGTAGCCCGGGATATTTTACATCATTAATTTAAAAGAGGTTTTTATTACATAATCTATTTGAATATATAACTTTGCTTAAATAGTTAACAATTTTAGAACAGGACTTCAGCAATGGCTGATTAAGAAACTCACTGGGTATCTGGCCTCTCCAAATAGTTATTAAACTGAAAATAAAAATAAATAACTAATAACCAATATACAGCCCTAGTCATTGGTCTGTGAAATATAATATGAAGAAAGTTAAATATCTACCCAACTACAAACTCCTTAGTCTCTGATGATGCAAGATACATTGATGCAATAGTGGCACAGAGCCTGTGGGAGTGACCAAACACTGTGTGATTGGATGTAAGCCTCGGTCCATGAGATGGCATCTATCTCTGTCTCTGCTGGGTGGCCAAAAACTGGAGACCAAACAGAAATCTAGAGGAAAACCAAATGATACTATTCTGCTAAAAGAATGTAGCGATAGAATGACTCTTAGCAACATTCTGAGCCCATTCCAAATGGAGAGATGCACTCTCAGCCTGGACACATGGGCTAGGGCCTAGGCCCTACCCCAAATGATATGACAGACTTTGGAGATCCCCCATGGAGGACTTCACCTTCCCTGGGGAGGGGAGGGAGGACAGTGTGGGGAGTTGGGGAGAAGGGGAGGAGGGAGGAAGGGAGCTGGGATTGACAGGTAAAGCAAATAATACAAGCTTGTTTTTAAATAAAATTAATTAAAAAACAAACAAAGAAAGCTACACAGCAGGATAGACACACACAAGAAATCACAGAGGCTGTAGCAACATTTAAAAGACATGTCAGTCTCTGACAGGGTCCATGCTTAGAAAGAAGGGGACACAAGACACCCTCTGGGACCCAGAAGCTATGTCCAATTGATAACCAATTGTAAATACAAAAATCAGTTCTCTCCAACATAGTCTCATTGGGGTTACAAACCACACTGGAGAGCAGGACCATGTCTAACACAGATGGCCAAGATGAAACAAATTCAAAGGCATAACTGGATTTTTTTTGTCTCATAATGTTTTGATAGGGTGTTTTTTTTTTTCTTTATATATCCTGTACACATACATTATGTCTTCATGTTTTGTGTTCTTAGGGGATGCCTGTGAGGACAAACAAATGTCTTTGCAAAAACAAAACAAAAACATTAAACAATAAAAAGTCTACTGAAGGATAGTCTAGATTAAAAGAGAGAGAGGAAATCCTAAATATTTGGACAGATGTAGTGACTGTACAACCTAGTAAATTCACTAGAAGATTTAATTTTTTAGAGAAGATATATTTGTATTCATTTAATGTGTGTGAGTGCTTTGCCTACATTTTATGTGTACCCCTTGCATGCCTGGAGCCTGCAGAAGTCAGAAGATGGTGTCAGATTGCTGAGAACTAGAGTTATAGGTGTTTGTTAGTCATCCTACATGGATGCTGGGAACCAAACTTGGGTGCTCTGGAAAAGCAGTATGTGCTTTAATCACTGAGTCAACTCTTCAACCTGTAGAAAATAATAATCAGATGATACACATAGTTTAAGTGAATATTATCAGGTTTAGGTTGTAGTGAAAATATTGCTGTACACTGAAATAGTAAAACAAAAAGCTAATGAAACTTTTCAACAATGTAGATTTTTCCAAGTGATTAATAAAATGGCAGTTTTCAAATTTTATTTTGTTGCATTCCCTATGTTCATGATTCACATAACTGTGATCAGGGTGTCACCTGTAAACACAGGTGCTCTCTTATACACATCTGGTATTTTCTTTACCCCTTTGTTCTGCAACATAAGCTATAGTAGAGTCTATGGAGAGCTTTCCACAATTGTCACCAATTCCTGCAGATGTCAACTTCCCTAAATAGAAATATTTTCATGCAAAATTATTTTATATTTTTAACCATTCGTTTTGTTAAACGGAGTGCAGGTAAGTACTTTTATAGACAACTACAATAAGGCAATAATTTAAAATAAATGTAAAATAATTTCCCTTCTCTTTCCTTTATTCTTTTATTTTAAATTTTTTACTCATTTTTACATACCAACCACAGTTTCCCCTCCTTAACCTCCTCCTGCTCCTCCCCCGACTCCATGACTCCATCCACTCCTCAGAAAGTGTAAGGCTTCCTGTGGAGAGTCAACAAAGCCTGGCATATCAAGTTGAGGCAGGACCAAACAACTGTATCAAGGCTGAGCAAGGAATTCTTTAAACTAAGGAAGGAGAATCCAAATGTGTTTTAGAAGCATGAGGTGCATGGCCAGTCAGAATCATAAGGGAGGGAGTTATACTGAAAAGCCAATGGGAAGCTGTTCGTGTCATGTTGACAAGACTGCATTATGTGGTCTACTGCAATAGTTCTCAATTCTTAGTAAGACAGAAAACCAAGCACTACCCTTTCTTGGAACCAGTCAAAATAATTGATTTAAACAAACTAGTAGCATATATTTGGAGGATTTAAAAAAAAACTTTTTAAACTTTAAATGCAAACAATCATATTTTACATACCAATCCCAGTTTCCTCTCCCTCCTGTCCTCCCATTCCCCCCCAATAACTCCTATCCTATCCTGCATCCACTCCACAGGGATGGTAAGGCCTCCCATGGGGATCTTCCCAAGAATGGATAAATAGGGCACTGCCTCCTCAGTGCTGGGATTAAAGGCTTGCACCACTACCGCCCAGCTCAAACATTTTCTTAACTTCTATGGTACACTGGTGAAACCTAGACAAGTTGAAAATGAATCAAAACACAATATACTCAGAAATTTTATATTTTCTAAGGTTACTTAAAACTGTTAACTACTTAGTCATATGAAATGTGACAATGTATGGATCTTTTTCAAGAAAGGTAGTTTTGATTCCTGAATCTATATGACTTCTATTAGAAGATTATGGAAGATTTTATTATTCTTTGTGTAGACTTCTACATATTTGAAGGGACATTTATCGTTGTTTGAATACCTGTTTTGTTTTTGGCACTCTCTCACACAGACCAGGATTCACACTAGTATGCTAGTATACTAGGTAGCCAAGGGTGATTTTCAAATTCTGATCCATCTACCATCCTATCCCAAGTACCAAGAATAAATATGTGCAGTGCCTCACCCATCTTTCATGGTGTTGAGGGCCAAACCCAGGGTTTTATGTATGGTATGAAAGTTTGTCAACTGAGCTACATCCGCAACTTAACAGTTTTAAATCAAATTCAGTGACAAATTACTGGGAAATCTTACCATACATCTGAATTTTCCTTATGAGTTATGTTCTGTTTTGAGAAAGCATATGTCAAGCTATTTCAGTATGCTGACAAGCAATGGTAATAAGATCCTGAGTAAGTATCTTACTAATTATTGCTCTAATAGTTCTCTGACCTGAAAGCTAATATGTCATGCTAAATTATTAGTGCATACTAAATTCATCAAGATTCTTTACTAATACTAAACAAATTAAGTTGAATAGTCATTACACTTAGAGTTATAAAATGAAAACTAACATCTATCTCATACACAGCATCTCACAAAATCCCTCTTATATATACACACACACATACACACACGAGACAGAGAGAGAGAGAGAGAGAGAGAGAGAGAGAGAGAAAGAGAGAGAGAGAGGGAGAGAGAGAGAAAGAGAGACACTAGTGGTTTAATGTCTTCTGAGAAATATATTGTTTTAGAATTTAATACAATGTTTTATAGTCATATTCACCCTCTATACACCCTCCTCCCCAATCCATATACCCTTTCCAACCCACTCAACAATGTGTCACTTAAAACAAAAACAAAACAAAAGCAGAACCTATCAGGTGTAGTTGCTGTTGTTCATATACTTTTGGATGTAACTTTCACAGGAGCATGGTCTACTAAATTCATAGAAAACATACTACACCTCTCCGAGAAGCTATTAATTACCAATAGCTCCTCAGGTAGGGATGTAACTCAGTGCCCAACACTACCTAAATTGTCAAGCAGAAATTTTATCTATCTTGGAGCTGTACAGCTCTTTGGTATACTATCTGAACTGCCATGAATTAATATGTGCTACTACCCTACTTCATCTTGAAAACACCATTTCCTTATAGACATCCACAATTTCTGGTACTTACAATATTTCTGCCATGCTTCCCCAATACACTGTCTTTCTCTCTTATTCACGTCTTGTTGTATTAATTAAAAAACATTGCTAGCGACTGGGAGTTTACTTCCATTGGGATTATGCTAGAGTGTAGGTTCTACACTAGTAAGGGTTTTCCAGTGTTTTTACTAATTGCCTCAAGCCAAGAATTTAGGAATGTGTTTGACATGCTTGTAAATTCATGCTAAATAATTACATCTAGCTGAAAATAGGTCTCATGCTATGATACCATCAAATTCAGCTGTTTTAAGGTCTATATTTCTTTTAATAGATTATTTTCTTCCAATAGGTCAGAGAGATTTCATATTTGACTCAATCATTTTTCCTTCCACTGAGGTCAAAGCTCTTTTATAAAGCTGATCAGAAGCAAACTGATTGCAAGCATCATAGCATTCCTCTGTGGTTTAATGTCAATTGATGAATGGTGTGAGTCACGGTTTTAAGATTTAGAGAAAATAATAGTATTAGTCAAAGATAACCAAGCATTCACAGCACCTTTCAGCACTATGGCAACTAGACCACAGGGGTGAGACTTCCAGGTCCATACCAACTTGATTTCTCTCTGTTCCATGACTTAATTATGAGGCATCTTCAGAAATAGACTCTTAACAAGTTCTGAAAGGTCACCAAGAGCAGTGACAATAACAATAACCTGTAGCATTTGAAGGTCTATGAGTCCTCACTAGCCAAAATTTATTTTTTTGGTTATTTTTAGATTTTCTAAATTAATTTATTATTTTGAAATCCCATCCCAGTTCTCCCTCCTCTCCTCCTGGTCTCCCCACTCCCCCATCCCACCTCCCATCTGTTCTTGGGAGAGGGTAAGTCCTTCCCTAGGAGGTCTACTAGGTCAGTCCCATCATCTTCTTGAAGCAGGACCAAGGTTCCCCCCCTTGCACCCTTGTGTCTAGGCTGAGCAAGGTTATCTCTCCGTATGGAGAGAAAATTCATTCATGGCACTGGGTTTTTTATTAGCTTGTAGTGTTTATTATCAGTACTGTTGTCCTATACTCATATGAACACAATGTTGATAACATTTGAATTTGAACTTTTATTATATGTAAACTCTAAAAATTGAATATATATAATATTTAATTGTCAAGGTAAAATTAGATCCATAATTATCTAACAAAATGCTTCACAGCAGTAAAGCTGAAAAATCTCATGGAACTTATGTGTTTGAACATAGTTGTAAAACCAAATAGAGACAATATATTGTTTTTGAAGTTCTCATTGACTTCCTCAGAGAAGTAATTATTCTTTGTGTGTGTGTGTGTGTGTATGTGCATATGTGTGTATATGTATACCTGTGTATGTGTGTACATGTTAGTCCTCATTGATATGAGTGTGCATGTCAGAAGGACAGGGAATAAAACATCTTTCTTTTGGTTATATTACAGGAAAGATTAAGGTTCTCTTAGTGATGAGGACAAATGCCCCCTTGAAAAGTTCTGTAGACTTCTGTGACCAAATATTTCATAATAAAAATTTCAATATCATTTTAGTAAGACCAAAAGGCAGATAGAACTTTGTGAAAGTCTCATTTTGAATAGTTATGTTTCTGTTGGTATCTCCAGATTGGACCATGATGTACATAGATAACTTTAGACTTTTTAAGACAAGAAAAATTCTTTCACTTATTTCAAAATATGTCGTTATAACTGATATAAAAACAGTTCAAGCCCTGAAGCATGAAATTTGATTGCTAACTCATCTACTTTCATTGCTCCCTACACAGTATCATGATAATGTGTCTTCAAATTTTAGTGAGAGATTTATTTCCACTACAGATTAAAAACCAGCCATTCCCTCCAGAAACACATTTGCTGCTATCCTTTTAGATTAGCGGGAACTTTGTTAATAGCGTTTAATGTGGCTGCATCTGGATACAAGTTTGTTTATGCATTTCGAAATCACAAGCACCACAATTAGACATTCTGGCATTTGTAAAAACTCCACAGAATCCGAAGCTGTTTGCATAAATGTGGGGAAACCAAGACACTTATGAATATCATATTATACAACACAGGAGGATCTATTGTATTATGTTCATGCTAGCAAGTCTACTTTAGGCCCCATCCCAGAAACTCCAGCCTGAATACACAAGTCTGAATGCACATGCTTAAAATAGGGATAGCATGCATAGCCTCTATATCACAAAAAAGATATTCTTAAGCATAAGAACAAACATGATTGTTCATGGTACACACAGAGAGAATCCCTAATCTCCCCAAATTCATAAAAGAAGGGATTTATATAGACATAGAGGAAAAATTGAAGTCTAGAAATCTTAGCACTGGACAGAAACAACATGAATCTTTTTAAAAAAATTACCTTCCTTAAAAAGGAATATTTTATAGGCACTGACATATGGAATACAGAGAAAAATTTAAGAATTTTTAAAAAGGAAAAATACATTGGAAATCTATCTTATTATGGTGCTGTGATTCAAATCCACATAAAAGAGTGTTATAACTCTTCACTCTAGAGATTAACAATAAGAAAATACAATGGGATGAAAACATTTGCAATTTCACAATGTGAGAACTGTTTAAGAACAAGTTTGACAAGAAATGTAAAATATTTTTACTTAGAAAGTGAAAAATAGTATTAAGAAAGTTAAATTAAACGTGAATAACTACAAAGTCAGAGCATGGATTTTAACCTTGAAAGTTTAGTATTATCAGTGTATCAGTTCCCAAATTCATTCATTAATCCAATGGTAACCAGGGGATGTTTTGTGTGCTTAAATTGACTCGTTAATTCTAACTATATTTGTAAAGAATACTGGCCTTTGAGTTTAAGTGAATTAGAAAAGTGAAGTTGAAAGTGCTACACTTCCTAATTCAGAATTACTGTCAAGCATTTGTAATCTACAGTATTATATTAAGCTAGACTGCTAGACTAAATACCACAGAATTTTCTTAACATGTATGTATCAGTTGATCATTTTGTTTGGGGTTTGGGGATCTAGACTCAGGTGAGCAGGCTTGCACTGTAATTATTTTATGGGCTGAGCTAGTTCCCTAGTGCCAAAGTCTGTCTGTTTGGTTATTTTTCTTTCTCTTCCTTCCTTCCTTCATTCCATCCTTCGTTCCTTCCTTCTTTCCCTTCCTCTTTATTTCTTTCTTTCTTTCCTTCCTTCCTTCCTTCCTTCCTTCTTTCTTTCTTTTTTTCTTTCTTTCTTTCTTTCATTCTTTCTTTCTTGAGATATGGCGGAGAGGTGGTCTAGAGTTCACTATGTGAATAGGTGATAAATCTTGATGACTAGATTTTGACATCATGTTTTTCTCCAGAGACTTAAAGATAGCACATTAGAAAGCTTTTGTCATGAACTTTTGGTATTAGAAAGACGACGAGAAAAAGGAGAAAAATGTTGGTTCATCAGAATAAAAGTAAACTTGAACTTTGTAAGTAATCATAACCATGTAGCATATGGCAGACAATTTTGAAAATTACTTATAAAGTAGATTTTTATGTACTACATTGTTTTATGATTTTCTTTCGCTGTCAGTTTTAGTTTTAGGAGTTTCACTAGCTTAGAGGCTATTGTTAGATTCTTGAGAACATTCATTGCAACTGTGCTCTTGGTTAGTTTTGAAAACCAATTGCTGTGATAAAATACCATCCAAGGTAATTTATAAAAGAAAGTGTTTAATTTGATGTTCATGGTTACATAGGGTTAGCATCGATGAACATTATGATGGAGAGCAAGGTGGCAGGCAGGCAGGGATAGTAGCTCATACTTTACATCTTTTTACATACAAACAAGGCAGACAGAGATAAGTGGAAATTGCATGGGTTTCTGAAACCTCAAAGTTCAACTCTAGTGACACACATGCTTGAAGAATACCTTTTTTCCAAATCTTTCCTGAACTGTTCCAGGAACTGGGGATCAATCATTCTACTTCATAAGGATATGGCTGCCATTCTCATTTAAACTAACTCATTCCCATAAACTTATAGCCATATCATAATGCAAATTGCATTTAATTAAACTTCAAAAGGCACTATAGTCTTTCTCAGTATCATACACTTCCAAAGTCCCAAGTCTCTTTTGAGACTCAAGAAAATCTCTTAACTGTAACCCTGTGTAAAATCAAAACCAACACCAAATTATATACTTTCAATATACAATGCTCCAAAGCACATATTACTATTCCAAAAGAGAAAAAAGAGAACATAATGAGGAAATACTGGACCAGAGAAAGACTGAAATACAGCAGGTTAATCTCCAAATATTCTAGTTCTAAATTCAGGGTTAAATATCTTAGGTGGCTCTCCCATCCAAGTTTGAAGACTGCACACACTTTTCTCTTTGGGCTGGTTCCACTCTTCCCCATATGCAGATCTCATTGGCACATATCCCATGACTCTGGCATCTCCAACATCTTGGGATAACCAACATAATCCAGACATCATTTTGCAATGTCATGCAATGCCCACTTTGGTCTTCAATGTAGCAACTCCTCAGCAGCATGTTTGGCATCAGGAGCTACAGTTAGGTGAAAACAAACAGTCTGTAACCTTTTACTTCTGTATCCTTCCAGGCTCTACAGCCAGAATGATGTGAATGAAGCTGCCAAGTTGGCTGTCTGCTTGGGATGGAGCTTGGACCCATCTTTGAATTACATTTGTTTTTCTGTAACCTCTTAGTGTCAGAAAATCCCTCAGGCACTTTCCTTTCATAAATTGAAGAATTACCAGGGTAGGGTCTTAGCCTGGGGGCATCAGTCTTTACTCCATTTTTTTTTATCAGATCTCTCCTTATCATTTTGAACACAAGCTTTGGCTCCAACATTAAATATCCTGCTACTCCAACAGTACAGTTTATGTATATTTGCTTTGATTTTAGATCCCATGAGAGTTGTTAGTAATAACCTATCAATGAAATCAATATTAGGCTGTTTTGAAATCTCTATTAATGACCTTAGTCCAAAACTTTTCAATTTAGATTCAGACACATTTTTAGGACAAAAGCAGTCACATTCTCTGGCAAAGCATCATAACAATTTTTTCTAGCCTAGCTGCTAATACTGTTTCATTATGAAAACACTTGAGGTGGACCTCTGTCAATAAGGTGAATATGAGCACTACTGCATTCCAAGTTTAAACTGGGATGGCCCATTAAACCCTACCTAAAGCATTAAACTTTGTAGTTCAAAGTCTTCTATATGTCTCCAAAAAGCCAACTCCTGAAAATAACTTCCACCTTAGTTACTTTTCTATTGATTATATATATATATATAGTATATATATTTATATGTATATAATTTTACTGAGGTTTATGATTTCAGAGAATGAGTCTATGGCCACCTTGTATCAGGCAGCATGTCATGATACTGGCACAGTATCTGAGAGGTTATATATTGATACCTATATAGAGGCAGACAAAGAGAAAGACTGAGCCTGGTGTGCGCTTTTGAAACATCAGAGTATATCCTTAGTGACTCTTCCAGTAAGGCCACTCCTCCTAATCTTTCCCAAATAGTTTAACCACCACCATGGGATCAAGCACTCAAAATTATGTGCCTGTGGAGGCCATTCACATTCAAACAAACACTGGTAGTGACACTAAGGCATATAGGACCCTCAATATGTTCACTATAAAAATGTGCTTTTCTCCTTTAGGTGAGCTCCCAGCAGGCACAGAAACTTGCTGTCTGAACTTCATAGAAGATGCAGAAAGAAGAGTGTAAATGGCAATGGAATAGAAATAAGAATACTTAAAATCCACATAGAGGGATACTCTCTCAGCCGAGACACACGGGGGAGGGTCTAGGCCCTGCTCCAAATGATGTGACAGACTTTGAAGATACCCCATGGAAGACCTCACCCTCCCTGGGATGCAGAAAAGGGATTGGATAGGGTATTGATGGGGGTCAGGTGAGGAGGGGAGGGAGAGGGAACTGGGATTGACATGTCAAAGAAGCTTGTTTCTAATTTAAATTAAAAAAATGGAAAAAAAATCCCTGCTGCTATTTTAAATTTTGACTCTGTGATAATTCATAATAATATTATTCTATAATTATGGCCTAAGAGAAGAAAAGAATACTTTAGGGTAAGACTTCCAGAAATGGAAAGATAGAGTAGATAATCTTTTCTCTAGTCTCACCACAAACATGGGAAGATTCTAAACAGAAATCAGACCCACCAGCATTTCATGATGTAAGAATCAACATGCCAATGGACTCCCTGGTTCTGTGATTTTTAGCTGATGTGTATTATAACAGTACTGGAGAAAACAGAGGCCTCGGAATGCAAATATTTGCAAACTGGAAAAGCCTTAAAAATCTTTATCCCTTTAGGAATAAGAAAAACCTTTCCTGACAAGTACTGATATTTTAAGAAAATATTTTTTCCAGACAAACACTACAGAACATCCTCTGTAAATATTACTGTAACATCCTCTTCTCCAGAAAAAGGCCAAGCATGGAGTTTCCACTTGCTCTCTTACAGGTGAAGTGATTCACTCTGTTTCCAGAGTGGTGTCAGAGAAGGAACAGTGGTAGCTCAAGTATTCCTCGTTGCTGCCTGTAACACTATCCTTTCTCTATGCTGTATTTGGTTCACTACATATGGAGTTTAAACTTTTAAGCAAAAGTAGTGAGCTATTTCTTACTAATCTTCTTGTTTGTTTTCTGAGTAGGTGTCTTGGAGGGCCAGGATTTTCATTCCCACTTGTGCATCGGCGAGTCTACCCTCCACTCTTGCAGTGTTAATGATGGTCACAAGGAGGCAGTCAGGAAGCTATCTTTTGCATAGGCATTGTTAGCGGAGCCCTCATGGAAACAATAGGACTGATTCTCAATTATAACATTTTACTTCCCTTGAAGCAACTTTTAACAGGAACCAGAGTTGCTAGAGTTAGCTCCTGGGTCCCAGTGACTCTAACAAGCTAGTTGACTACCAATCTTCAACAGGCCAATTAAACAGATAAGATCTTGTAAAACAAAGGAAATTTATTCAATATGAGCACTTTTGAAAGAGGAACAAGGAAGTCCTTGTGTAAGGGCCTTTAACATGAGGTTTATGTTTAAATGAAAACAAGAGTTACGTAAAACCATACACATATCTGTTCAAAATATGTTACCCATCTCCACTGATCTATCAGTGTTATGTGTTCTAATGAGTTTTCATAACTATGGTAAAACTCTTTCCAGGAGACAAGCTATATTTCTGACTAGTGCCAGAGCCATAACCTTGCTGAATTTTGTTTATTTTTGTTGGAGATCAATGGGAATATCCAATTTTTTATTTTAGGTTCCATTATGTCAGTAATCTAATAGTCAAAGGGAAAGGCATTCATATCTGGAATGTCTTTTTTTCCAGAATGAACAGTACAAGCAAAAGTCAAATATCAAACCTGCCTGGGGAAAAAAATAAGACACTACCCTTTTCAGTTGGAGACCTGCTACACCACTAAGCTTGACTTCAAAGTTTCACAGTAACTGACCTATCTTCATTTTTTCCCCCTGAGCACTAGTTATACTGAGTGTTGTATTTTAAGAAAAGCAGCACATGACAGAAAGATACCATGTTCAAGCAGAGGGTTTTGTTCATTAAGGAAAGGGATCATAAAAAGTTTCTAGGGACAGGAGCAGCTGGAGAGAGAGGAAAGAGAGGAAGAGATGAAAAGAGGCTGACAGAGACAGGGGTGGGGTGGGGGGAGAGGGACAGCGAGGGGGAAGAGAAAAAAAGAGAGACAGAGGAAGATAGGAGGTGGGAAGGGTCCTTTTAAAAGGGAACATCGTGAATATTCACAGATGGTTTTCTCAGTGACTGCGATTGAGGGCATATCCTGTCAAAACCCCAAGGACAGGCGAGTACAGACACCTGAATACTAACACTGAGTATGAGTAGTATCTCAAATAATTGATAAAAGAAAACAAGCAGATAATAAACCTGAGATAAAAGCATTATAGCACTGCCTAAAAAGGATTCAATGATGACCTTCATGAATTGTTTTGTGTATGTAGTTTGTAAAGGAGAAAATGTCAATAAAATAAAGAGGCAATAAAAGAAATATATGAAAACTGTAACATTGAACAAAATACAGTAAGTTGAAATTAGAAATTTAAAAATCCCAGGTAAATAAGCTTCATAACAGAACTATTCTCAGATTAACTGTAACACACACTCCACCTAGCAGCAAAATTTCAATAGAGTTCTGCAACTTCAATGCTATCACTCAGCTTTATGGTAAAACAGTAAGACAGAAATCATATATAAGGAGATCATGATTCAGATTAAGCGATTTACTATTACAAGGCTTAAAAGTGCTCTGCCAAAAAACACAAGTTAAATCAGAAATGATTTCCTTTGTCTCATAATTCAGAGATAAAGTTAATAATGACAGGGAAATCATGGTGGTAGGGTGACAGGGAAATCAAGATGCTTGAGATCACATCAAGTTGCATGATATCCACACTCGGGAGGTAGGGAGTGATTAATGGTGATGCCCTGTTCCTTTTTCCCTTTTATTCAGTCTGATTCCAGCCTTTGGAAAGTTGGTGCCTATTATGGAGGTAGGTCTTCCCACCTTGATGTAAACTAGATTGTACCTCTCAGGCATGCTCACAAGCTATCCTCTAGGTGATTCTGAAATTTGGCAATCAATATTCAGCATTTGGACCTTGTAAGCAAAGAGAAACACAGATTTCGTTGTCATCTTGTGTTTCTTAAATTGCATGTAGAAGGTTAAGAAAAACAATAAACATATTTAAATAGTCCAAAGTGTATGCAAATGAAAAATTTAAAACAATTATGTCATAAACTGAGGAGGGTGAAGGCAGGTAAGAGAGATTTTATTACATAAAGTGATAAATGATCAAAATAACAGACTGTGGTAAGTTGTGCCTACATAATGAAAGACCTAAAGTTTTCTCGATAAAAGCTATTGATACAGATATAGTAAAACACTATCAGTAATTGGTAAAATTATAAAACACATTCTATGGTACCACATGAAGGTTACAAAAAAGATGGAACAATGAAATAGAAATGGAAGGAATAAAAACCAAACAAATACCAAAGGAGATTTTATTTTGGGTTATAAAACAATACACTGCAAATTTACCAGACTTTAAATCATGTGGAAATGTTCTTTTACCACAATGGATTCAAACTATAAATCAATAACAGGAAGCTTATCTGAAATTCTTCAAAGACCCAAAAAGACACTTGGTAAATAATCCATGAGCAAAGCAGAAGTCTCATGGAAGTAAAGCACACATTGTATTGAAAGAAAATAAAAATGTAACATGTCAAAATTTGCAGGGGAGGTAAAATAGCGCCTTTGTGGAAATGCATAGTGTTAAATGCTTAATTTGAGAAGAGAAAACATGAAAAAATGCTCTAAATCTGTACTTCATGAAAGGAGAAGTATAAAAACAATAATAAACCCAAAGGATGGAAATGAAACAACAAAGGGAAGGTAAATGTAGTATGTGTGAAACTAACAGAGTTAAAAGTAGGGAAAACCAATAAGCAGCCTATATAATTCTTAATTGTTTCATCCTTAATACATTCAATATGATTAGAAATCACTCAGTGTGGTTTCTTTTAGCTCCATACAAGAATGTAAATCTCAGAAGTCATCATAAGAAGCGTTTTGGTGCACTTGTTCACTTATGTAGCTGCACATTTAACAGAAATCTATAATTTCAAGTCCAAGACTTTCTAGATTTCCATATGAAAATATATTTAAAATATATACTAAATCCGGGAAATGCAAATCAAAACAACTCTGAGATACCATCTCACTCCTGTCAGAATGGCTAAAATCAAAAACACCAACGACAATTTATGCTGGAGAGGATGTGGTGGAAGGGGGACACTCCTCCATTGCTGGTGGAAGTGCCAACTGGTTCAGCCACTTTGGAAATCAGTATGGAGATTCCTCAGAAAAATGGGAATAAACCTACCACAAGACCCAGCAACTCCACTCTTAGGCATATATCCAAAAGATGCCCATTCATACAACAAGGATGTCTGTTCTGCTATGTTCATAGCAGCATTATTTGTAATAGCCAAACTTGGAAGCAACCTAGATGCTCCTCAACCGAAGAGTGGATAAAGAAAATGTGTTATATTTACACAATGGAATACTATTCAGCAGAAAAAAAACAATGGAATCCTGAGATTTGCAGGCAAATGGATGACACTAGAAGGAACCTTCCTGAGTGAGGTAACCCAGTCACAAAAAGAGAAACATGGCATGTACTCTCTCATATATGGATTTTAGACATAGATCTGGGGAGTGCTAGCCTACAATCCCATGACCAGAGAGTCTGGGAAACAGAAACTTCATTCAGTGGCTGATCGAAGTAGAGGCAGACTCACTCCGTTAAGCACTGAGCTGAACTCAAGAAAGCCAGTAACAGAGTGGGGGGACTGATGACCAAAGGGATTAAGACTGGGCTGGTTTAACCCCCAGAAACAGCTGAACTGACAAAGGTTAACTCTTGAATCCCAGGCATCAGGCTGGGAATCCAGCATGGGACTGATCAAGACCCCCTGAATGTGGGTGTCAGTGAGGAGGCCTAGGTAATCTGTTGAGCCTTGGGCAGCAGATCAGTACCCATCCCGAGTATACACATGGACTTTGGACTCCCATAGAACAATGTGAGGTGCACTCTCACCCTGAACTCTTGGGGAAGGGTCTAGGCCCTGCCCTATATGAAATGACAGACTATGGACACCCCCATGGAGGGCCTCACCCTCCCTGGGGAAATGAGGAGATATTGGGGGTTTGGGGGGAGAGCATGGGAGGAGGGGAGGGAAAGGGAGAGGGACCTGGAACTGACTTGTGAAGCAACCTTGTTTCTTATCTAAATTTAAACTGAAAAATAAATAAAAAAAGAAAGTCCTTAGTTTTAAAAGTTGTCTTTAAATTTTCATGAAGACTTTCTACCAAAGAAAACTTAAGGAATTTATGTTTTGACTAATGGATTAATCACACACACATGCATGCACACATATCTATCTGTTCTCATATGAATACACACACACATATATGTGTGTATATATATATGTATATATATGTATATAATTTAATAAGTCTAACTTACCAGTTCCTTGACTAACATATGTTAGTCACATATGGGTTAACGGATGTCCTGTTAAATGCTGTATGCTTTTCTAATAAATTGATATATTAAATATAACTTAAGCATTCTACAATTTAAAAGCATTATCTTATTTGCAATTTATGTAACAGGATGTGGTGGTAATTATGGTTACTAACTAGACTGGATCTGGAACCATCCAACACATGATTTTAGATGGGTCTCGTTATTTCCTGGAAAGGATAACTGAGGGAGGAAGATCTTACCCCAGAGTGAATGGCAATTTTTGTAACCTAGAAGGAAAAAGATCTGAGGGAAAAGCTATTGCTTTTTGGCTACTTGCTGTTACCTCTTGCTTGTGAGTGCATCTACTTTGTTGCATGCACTATGAGGATACTGTTGTTTCTATCCTTTAGTGACATAAAAACTTGCTTTTCTCAGTCTCACATCACAGATGGAGGACAAATGGCTCTCCTTGAACCATTACACTGGAACTACTGAGACTTCTGATCTTATGCAGTTACCAGGTTTTCAGTCACTCTAATGTGAAAACAGTCATTGTCAGACTACCCATATTGTATTGTGCACTTAAGTCTAATAAATTTCCTTTTGATGCATATTTGTTCTATCAGTTCTGTTCCTCTAGAGAATATTGACTAACACACAGCATGTTAAGAAATGTCTTACTATATTATGAGACTAAAGAATGCCTCTAACAATTATCTTTAAGAAATCATTTTGTCTCATAATGAATTAGCATCAATACCAGAACTTTAAAAAATTAGCTATGCTAATATCTGGGGCCCTTGTTGTAGTCAGGGATCATGTTGGTGTTGGTGGTCTAAACCACCACTGGAGGCCATGATGAGGTCCAGGTGTCCATGGTTCACCTACCCTTATGGATTTCTTCCACTGTGTGGCTGCAGACTGTAATGAACAGGCAACTTTTTTTAATGATATCAATGACTGAAGACTTCAGTTGAGAATGAGAGACACTGAAGACTTCCAAGACAACCTGCTACCTCCATCCCCAATCCAAAAGAAACAGTCTGGGTAGAAAGCCACTGAAAAGATCTTATAAAAATTGTGATAAGGATACTCAAATGTAGCTTTTCACTGTTGATGGCTTCCTGTAGGATCTCAATTTTCTTTAAGGGAGTGGCCACTGGAAGTTGGACAATGCGCCAATTAATATGTGGGCAACACAAATTGTACTAGATGTATTTTCCTTTTTTATTCTTTTTTGGGGAGAGAGGGTGGAAGGCACAAGGCTGTAGCAATAGATCCGTGAGGACTAGGAAGTGAGTGTGATAAGGGTGCATTATGTGAAATTCCTAGATAATCAATAAAATATTATATTAAAAAAGAAAAAATTATCAAAAAGAAATTCAAAACATATTTTAGGTATTTAACACAAATGTCTTCTGTGAAGAATCTATATTATAGCCGGGCGGTGGTGGCGCACGCCTTTAATCCCAGCACTCGGGAGACAGAGGCAGGCAGATCTCTGTGAGTTCGAGGCCAGGCTGGACCGACAGCCTCCAAAACAATACAGAGAAACCCTGTCTCGTAAAAAAAAACAAACAAACAAAAAAAGAATCTATATTATATTTATAAGTCATTGTGAAACTATTTGCTTGGATTTGAACCATTATTTTTCCTATAATTAAAAAGAAGTTTCCCAAGACTCAGGTTGTAAGCAAAACACGGAAGACTCAGGAAACTTCTGAAACTTACAGGATTTACAAGGCCTTTGCCAAAGGGTGATGTGAGCAGTAACAATGGCTAGAAAGAGAAGATGGAGTGGGATATGCTAAGGTGTTTCCCCATTGCTCAGCAAGCCCCATGCAAGCAGATTTCATGTCACCTTTCTATCCTAATCTTCCACGGACTGCTGCTGCCCTTGGGTAACTCCTTGCCCATTTTATCAGTGATAAAATTGTACTTCCTTTGATCAGTGGAAAATGATGCCAATGTGATGAATTTGGAGTTGTTGCACAGTGTCCCCAATTTCAGACATCATTTTCACATATAAACTGTGTATTTTGTTATTGAATGATGATTTAATAGTTTATACTGTAATTGTTTACTTGGAGCCTCTGGCTCACCCCTACATATTCCAGATAGTCTCCCTCCCTCCTCTTTTTAAACCTTGCCTGCTCAGAAAGCTCTCTAGTTCTGCATTCTTGGCTGCTACTGTAGCTTCCTCCCCTAAAAGTTGTCAACTGCCCAATTTAAGATTTTGACCAAACTAGTGCGGAAACCCAAATTGTAGTGGGCATGCCATCATGACCCCTTGCCTACTAACCATAAAGTCTCCCTGCTTTCCTTTGAGGGTATGACTTCTCTGGCACTAATCAAAGGGATGGGAGGACTCACCAGGGAGAACCTGCTCTCAATAAACCTGTTGTTACATTTTAATTTGTCTTGATCTGGCTTACCGAGTTAGCAGAGAAACTCATTATGTGGAAGTGGGCAGAGACATCTTAGTAATAACAACTTGAATGATGTAATGAAAAGAACTATTCACAGTAATTGTTGGGGTGTAAGTTACCCTGGAGGTAAAATCAGGTTTTGCCCTACCTGAACTAAGAAAATACAAAGCAGGAATTTAACTATAGAATATAATATCATGTTGACAGCCAACAAGCTGATATTAAGTGATATGAATAACCTGTAGAAATTTAACTTCCTTCACACTAAACCTAATAATTAAATTGATTTAAGACTTGATATTGTTCAATTTCTGCAATTCTTCCAATGTGACAGATTGCTCCTATAAGAGTCACAGTGTAGATGACCACAGCAGGACATGTTTTGTGATGACTAATGTTATGGTGATTGCTGTCTTTATGCTTAAAAGTTTAAAATTTCTGTGTTTAAGAGAACTACAAAATCAAATTACATCTTCAAATATTATGGGATGTTAAAGGCTAAATTTTCTACAATAGAATATAACTAGGGTTATACTAGTAAAATTAACTATCAGAATAAATGTTATAATTCTTTTACAAAAAAGATTATTTCATTATTCCCCAACTACTCTGTGTGTGTGCATGTGTGTGTGTGTGTGTGTGTGTGTGTGTGTGTGTGTGTGTGTTTGCTGGTAGAGGATAGAAGAGGATGCATGACTCTCTGGAGATGGAGTTATAGGCTGTTATCCATCACTCCACCTGTGTTCTATGAAATAAATTCAGGTCCTCTGGAACAGTAGGAAGTACTCTTAACTGCTATGCTGGTGCTCCAGCACACAAAAATATAATTCTTGATGGAAAGTTTGATTCAGCTCACCAGAACACTCAATGATATTGAGAAAAATGAATGCAGTTGACCTAGAGGAAGGCCTAATTGATTAATTGTAGAGAAATTACCAATCATTGCTAAGATCTTTCCAGTCATATTGCAAATTGAGTATTCTGTGCCCAATGCTGGAAATTCATATAATCAGTAGAAATTTACCTGGAGATAGTAGTTAAGAATTCTAGGGATTTTAGCTGCTGCTACTGGTCTTCCAATATGACCATTCAGTATTGGAAACTAATAAAAGTTTCTTGAAAAATACATTACCTGTATCTTCTCTTGAAATGTGTTTGTGTTTGTATGTTGGAAATATGTTTCCACACATTTTCATTTACAGCAAAAGCACAAAATTTTTATTTCTAGCATATGGTAGCAGTCTTTCACAGCCAATTTGAAAATAAGTGATCATCCTTTAAATGATTGTTCCCTTTTACTAAAAATAATGAAAAACATGTATGTTGATTTTTTTATCAAGAGAAAAGAATATTACTTATAATGACAGTGTGATGGCTAATCTTGGTTTTCAACTTGTCTCTATCTGGAATCAACCAAACACCAAGCAGCTGGGCACACCTGGAGGGATTTTCAAGATTGGATTGTTTGAGGTGGGCACACCCACCCTAGATCTGTGCCACACCTTCTGGTAGCATTCCACTTGTAAACATACAGAAGAGGAAACTTTGCCTTTTGGCTTGCTTACCCTCCTTCTCAGTGGCAAGTTGTTCTTTTCCATTTCTGAGGCATTGCTTCATTGATATTTAACTACTTATTCAGAATTCCAAACTAGACTCAGTACCTCTGGGACTCCAGCACCAGATTAGGGTTACTGACACACCCTGTTTCATGGATTAAACAACTTTATATTCTTGGCTTTACATTTTGAAACAGCCATTGATGAGCTAGGGAGGCACAGCCTGTAAATTAGTATAAATAATCCATATATGTATCAAGATATTAAAAAATTACTGATGATTTCCATGCCTTGGTATTAACATTCCTTATAATCTACTCTACATGATGGTAGTTTAATACATTGATTTGCTTTTAGTAAATGGAAGAAGGCTGATATAAATGAATGTTATTTCTCAGGTTAGACTTTTTGAGACTGTGGTGTTGACATTACCAGCATTTGTTACTGTCCCTGTGGAATTCGAATATATCACAAAAGACTTGCTGAATTCACTAGCTAAGAGCTAGTGAGAAAGTAAGATCCTTTAGCACATGTAAAATATAGATACTAGAGAGCATCCGTAGTGAGAGAACATAGAAATCACATAGTAGGTTGGGTTTGGAGATGACTGCACTTTCTACTATACATAAAGGGGGATTAGAGAACAGGGAAAAAGAAGATTGGGGCCAGGGTCTGTGATCAGAAGAAACTGTGTTATTTTAAGCTATTTGGCATCATAATAAATTTAATAAGTGGAATTAAATAAAAATATAAATAGATAAACCTATAGTATTTGCAGTATATGATATTGACCCAGGACATAACCAATGCTCAAAGGAAAGCAGTGCCTCTGGTACACCAGAAATTACTTATAATTATCCAAATTCAATCAATGTGTCATTTACATGCTAGTGTAATAGCATGTGATAAACTTATGTTATAGAGAAATATTTACTTCTTACTTTTCTGAAGGCTAGATATCCAAGATGGTGTTATTATTAGTTTGGTTGCTGATGAAGTTTCTCTCTGCAATTATATATTTAGATGTTTTTTCTCTCTCTCAGTGTCTTCACATAGAGGTGTATCCTTAACAACTTCTTTCTATGGTATCTCTTTCAGTATGCTCTCTTGTATATTTTCTCTGTTCTGTCTCTGTCTCTCTGCATGTCACATGTATGCACTTTCCCTTTGTAATTTCATCTTTTATAAAGGGAGAAATCATTCTCTGGCCTCCTTGAAAATGGTGCTAATCTGGTTTTCATGGCCTTTGCCCTCATATCCTGCTAAGTTCCCAAAGTCTATATCCTGTAACACTGTCATGTGTGTGTGTGTGTGTGTGTGTGTGTGTGTGTGTGTGTGTGTGTATGTGTGTGTGTGTGTGTAATTCAAAATATGAATTGTGGAGAGACACATATTTTATACATTAGTAAATCAAATACTCTTTTTTAAAAACTTGTTAAAATTTGTTACATGGCCAAGAATGTAGTCTGTTTTGGTAATTAAATAAAATACTATAAATTCTGATATGGTTGTGTTAACTGTTCTTTAAGTTTTCATTATCACAGGGATCAGCAGAGCTTCTGAGGTTAAATATGTCTCTGAATATAATTGTCTCCTTAAACCATAAGTCTCTGAATTTGTGTTGAAATAACAATGATGACAATCTATCTACTTTTTCTTATCCTTTTATCAGTTATTACCTTACACATTCTGGTGGTCATGTGTTGCTTCCACAAACTTCTCTGTTGTTATATCCTTTCTAAAAACCATCCTCTATTGAGTTACGTTATAGTTGATAATTTTGTGTGCAATGGACATATTTACTCTTCACATGTGCAGTGTCCCCTTTCTTCTGTCAGTCCTTTCCTACTGGTAGCCCATGACACAAAACAACAATGAGAAAGTCAGTATCACACAAAGTGACCAGTGTTAGAAGAAAGTAAGCATGGCCACAGCTTGACATTGGCTTTCACGATGGCATTGCTGTGTGGAAACACACTTGCATTGTTTAAGGCTCTTGCTGCTCAATATTTATTGCACCAGTTATAAGAAAAATATATATTGTAGTGGTTTTTAAAACTGTGGTCTTAGAGATGTGCACCGATATTGATAAGCAAACTTAAACTTATAAATGATCCTTCTACTTATGTTCCTTCTTATAACTTGATTTAGTATTTATTTAATAACTTTTGAATTTTCAAATGTTTTATTTCAAATTTGTCATACTACAATAAGTTGATAGAGCCCATGGAAAAGTTAAACATAAAATAAAGTATCCAGTTTTTTTATATTAGTCTTCAAATGAGATCCTTCTCTCTACATTTAAAAGGAATTGCATTTTATATATTTTGTTTGTTTTTTGTTTTATTTCCATTCCTAATGATAACCATTTTTAAATATCTATTGTCATTGAAGAATGATCCATAAGGTAAACATTTCCAATTTGTTTAGTTTTTAGGTTCTAATCTTATTCTTTATCGTGATTAATTTTTGAGTCCAAGAGTAGCTTTCTGTGTATTTTCAGTGTTCTATTAGTTGTGTTGAGATTCTATAGTATGACCTTTTGGCACATGATATTTTAAATCAAAGACTTAAAAACAAAGCAAGGAGGATGGGCAAACTAGAATCTACCATGGGCATGGTCACTGCACTGTTAGCTGACTATTATTTATGTCAAATGAGGAGTTTGAAATCTGACAGTTGTTAGCTGTAAAGAATGATGATGGAGTGGTGTGCCTGTCTAAATATTGTCAGAGCTATAATCTGGAAAATTATATACTTTTCTCTGGATGTAGAGAAGTGCAGAGTAGATTTCATCTGTATCTACATGAAAACACCATTTCAACGGAGCCTGTGTATATTCTTTACTTTCCTGAGGGCTTTTTCCACAAACAGTGTTCAAGATTCTTAAATAACCTTATAGCCAAAAGGACTTTCAAAACAGATTCTCAATTTTGGTATGTATTTCACTACATGGTTTTTCTTGGTTAATGACTGTATGTAAAATGAAAATGGAATAGGAGAATGATTTTGGAATTTATGTGAGCTTTTTATTTGAAGAAAGTGACTTTTTAAATTTAAAAACAATTTATTTCATTAAAAAACTGTATTTGCAAAATGTTAGAGTTTGATCCTAATGATACAGTTGATGAATGTAAATTGGATTCTGAAGTAATTATACTTTCCAGTCCAATAATCATAAACAGCTTTAACAACTTTCCCCTTGCACTGGATCAAAGTGAGCTATATTTAAGTCAGTTATTTAGGAAAAGCATGCATAAAGAATGCATGTAAAGGAAAATAAAGTTGAAATTTTAATCATGAGGCAGACACATCTCTTTTCACATGGGTGAAATATTCACCTGACAGGACATTTGTAAAGATATTCCGGCATTTTCCTTGATTTTCAATTATCACTCTCAAGAAAATTATTCTGACAGTGCTACCTGAGTTTCTGGCCAAATATCACATGCCATTGACTTCTTGAAATTATACTATTGTCAGCAATTTCCCAAAATGAGAACCCAGGTAATTATTTCAGTAACTGCTTTAAGGTAAATAAAATGGAACATGTTAACAGATCATGAACAGAAACCATTTAAACTCTGTACCATAGATCTTTCCAATTTAGAAAACAGTTGATCCTCTGCATCATTGGAGGCTACCCTATGAGACTTCTGTAGCCTCAGATTGATTGTCCTGTCACCCAGTATCACAGGAGACCTTCTCGCTATTCTAATGGTAAAAGTTTTCCTCCTTGCTCTAATTTATACATGTATATGATTTCAAAAATGACTTAGTCATTACCCTAACCATGCCTGCTTGTAATCAAAGCTGCCCACACAATTTTCCACTGAAAATTACAAACTTTAATTAGATTGAATCAGAACCTTCATCATTTACTTTGTGGGTAATTACAGATGCATTTCAACATATGTATGATGCTTTTGCTTAGTTTTAAACATATGTATATTTGTGTCCATTTCAACTTCTTTTATCCCTTACAGAATATATTAGATTTACAGCGACAGTGCAAATGAAAATACAAAATGCTGTTCAATTTGATTGGATGTCATTTCATACATTTTTGAAGTGAAACTGCTGTTTGTGTTTTGGTAGTTGTTAATGTTATTTTGACACAAAACATACAGATGGAGGCTAATTTAGATTTCTTTTGCATTTATCTCAGGGCTACTTATTCATAAATTTCTGTGGTGTTTCATAGGCAATACTGGCATCTGGAACATAGGAAATTTTTTCCCTTTAGTGCAAGGTAACAAATTCAGGACTTCCAGCCTGGCGAGCTCTGATTCAGTGAGCTGCATCCTCATTCTGCTTAACAAATATGTTTACAGAAACACTAGGACAAAGAAAGAAAAGTCACTCGATAGTAAATGAGATGCTATAAATTCTATATACTAATAATTGGCTTTGTTGTGAAAGATACTCTTACAACTTCAATCACAGTTTACATAGTTAATGGAAAGTTTACTTATCTTAAGGCATTTGTAAATAGCACAAATTATAAATTATAAAAGAACATGTGATAAAACAGCTTATTACCCATAGACACAGCACAACTGTAAGAAGTAGAAGGAGTCATGGACTCCAGGGGCTCACTGGGAGGGAGATGCAAGGTAGTGGAGAGAGCTACACATTTTTAGAGTTGATTACATCAAGACAAGTTCGTTAAATTAAACAAACATGTTATACCATTGTAACACACTATGTTGCTGAATATGTAAATACATCCAACATGTCAAAACTACAGTCACAAAGTGCTGCAAATTAAAAAAATTACTTGAATATGATGGGGGTCTGGTTTGTTTATCTCTGAAATAATTGCTTGATAAACACTCCATTTTAGCCGGGTAGTGGTGGCACATGCCTTTAATCCCAGCACTCGGGAGGCAGAGGCAGGCAGATCCTCTGTGAGTTTGAGGCCGACAGCCTCCAAAACAATACAGAGAAACCCTATCTCGTAAAAACAAAAAACAAAAAAAAAAACACTCCATCTTAAACAATGGTTGTCATAACAGTTGTACATATTCCATGGCCTGTAAGTATTCATTTTTCTTCTTATTCTTAAAGTTAAAGGAAAGATATGGATCTCATAAATATATGTAGATAGTTGAGCAAGGTATAATGTAAAATTAGTGATTTGTACTTACTCCTCTTTTCCACTTCTTAGATTTCAAGTTAATTTGGCTTTAGAAACTGTCATTAAGATTGTAGCAATAACTCATATTGGTGGTGTATTTAGGTTCCAACTTACAATGTAGTTCTAGATGGTAACCAAGAACATCTCTCAATCATTGTAGACAGGCATCTCTTTGCAGTAGGTGGAGAGAGCTACACATTTTTAGAGTTTATTACATCAAGACAAGTTCGTTAAATTGAACAAACATGTTATACCATTGTAACACACTATGTTGCTGAATATGTAAATACATCCAACATGTCAAAACTACAGTCAAAACTACAGTAGGGGGAAAATCATAGATATTCAGGACTGACAAAAGTGTAGAAATAGTCCTACATTGTGCATTTATATCATAATATCTCCTGCTAAGGATTGGGAATCATTGTGCGGAAGAGTACAGAATATTGCAAGTGCCAGAAGTGTGGGTGGCTACAGGAAAAAGATGATTTTTGACACAGCAGGGCATTTGCATATGTTAACTCAAAACAGTTGTATACATGCACAAAACGTTCTTAAAAACAGGCCAGACAACAATATCAGCATGGGAATGGGTCTTGGCACAAAGTACCACCAGTAGCTCAGTAGTTACTGGCAATTTTATGTGCTGGGCAAGGGACAGTCAGATTTTAAAGGTGTGACTCAGGCCAACCACACCCCAGTAAGAGATATTTTCTGCTGAAGTTGTACTGTATATATTTAAAAGAAGACAAAGGACACAAAATTTGATGGTTAGACATGTGGGGTGGGTGTGTGGGAAGTTGACAGAGAGGAATGAATATGATCAAATAGTTTATAAAATAGTCAAAGAACAGTCAAGGAAGTAACTGATGGAAACATATACAGAGACACATATCCAAGCATTAGGACTAGCCTGGTGAATACTACTGAAGAAAGGGAGGAAGGATTGTAGGAGGAAGAGAGGTCAAGAACATCACAAGAAAACTCACAGAAGCAACTAACCCGGTCATAGAAACCCACAGAGTCTGAACCATCAACCAGAAAGCCTGTATGGAACCAACATAAGCCCTCTACATACATGTGAGAGTTGTGTAGCTTGTCTACTTATAGGACTTCTAAAAATGGGAGCAGGGGTTTTGTATCTAATGCTTTGACTGTTTCCTAGGAACCTATTCCTCACACTGAATTGCTTTGACCAGCCTAACTACAAGGGGATGTACTTAGTCTTACCTCAACTTGATATACCATGGAAGGCCTACTCTTCTGAACAGAAACAGAGGAGGAGTAGATTGCAGGGGGAGGGCAGCAGAGGGAAGTGGGGAGGGAATAAGAGGATAGTAGGGAGCAAAAAAGGAAATGAATAAACCTATTGAGTTCATTACTGTTGCTTGCATGTGCGTCTATGTGTGATCATTAGCTAGAATATAGTCACAGCAATTCTCAGTCATTACCCTTTTGAGAGGGCAGAGTCTGATGACTCTTTACGGGGATCATATATCAAATATCCTGCATATCAAATATTTACTTTAACATTCATGAAAGTAGCAAAATTACACTTACAATGTCTCAATGAAAATAATTCTATGGCTGGTGGTCTTTACCACATGAGGAACTATATTAAAAGGATGAAGCATCAGGAAGTTGATTACCACTGAGTATTGGCACTCTCTCAGAGACTTTATCTCTGAAGAAAATTAACCTTCCTCCCCAACTGATATCAGTGGCCAGCAACTCCTCAGATAGAAGTGGGACTTGGTGTGCCTATCCTCTATTCATATTGGAATTTTGAATGGTTTAATCTTGTGAAGGTCTTGTGAATGCTACCACAGCTGCCGTGAGTTCATGCATGTACTCACCACGTCATGTATAGTAAACGCTGTTTTGATGAAGCTCTCTATGATTCTCTGACGCTTACAGTTTTTTCCCTCACAAATTGATAATCACTTGACCTGTAGAGCTGGGAAAGTGACACAGCTGCTGCATTAAGAACCATTACTCCACAGTCTCCTATTTTCTTCATGCTGACCTCATTATTGTGAGATGCACTGTTCTATGAGCTTACAGACAATAAAATACAGTATTAAACTTTTGTCTAATTCCTAAGTTCTAATCAGTCACAGGTCCTTGGTCCAGTTAATGACAGCAAGCATGAGTTGCATTTCAGCACTCATGTGCTCAATCAGTGTATTTGGCTGGGTCATTTCCATCTTTCCATATGAATTAAATTTATTGATAACATAAGTTAAAATTCCTTAAGTTTTAAGGTTTTAAAAATATTTCTTAGAACAAACAATGAAAAAACTAAATTGAATAATTTTTCTAGCAGTGTTCGTTTTAGGATGTCATATAATTCAAAGGCTAGTTGAAACGTATTTCAAGGAGAACATGGTACTTAGTTAAAATTAAATGTAACCCCAGATCTCTCACAAAAGTCCATTTCCAGTGAAATAATAACTTATGTGTATTGAGCTAATATTGATCTATGAGAATGATTACTCAGATCCACATTTCTTTTACCAGCCCAGAGAATAGAGTATCTCTAATCTCAGTCTAAGTCTACAAGGCATTAAAATGTAGTCTTCTAGAACTAAAAAGCATCTGGAATTCAGGGTCATCTAAAGGTACCATCTCACTGCAAATGCTATGATGTCATTGTTGAAAAATGACTCTTACTATAAGTGTGTGGGGATTTATACGTGATTTGAGTTTTAGTAAAGCCTTTGTATTTGGGGCACAGATGTTCAGAACTGAAACCTCATCTTGGTGGATTTCTCCTATGATGAGTATGTAATGACCTCTGATGTACCAAATGATGCTGTAACGATAAACGGCACACTTACTGAAAGTAAAACTAAGTATGTATTGTAGAAATTACTCACAAGATACCAAACAAGTAACCCAGATGAGCCCACTAGTTTTCCGCCGCCAAACTGGAAGCCGAAAGCCGGAAAAAGAGACCAAGACTTTCATAGTTCAATCTTTCATACCTTCCCCTGTAACGCCCCCTAGCCATGCCCAAAAGTGGGCCTGGCTAGTGAAGTAGTTCACCGCCTACGTACGTATACGTGTTTAGTTCTGTCCATATAAGTCTTTAGTCATGCCTAAAGTGGGTGTGGTTAGCGGTGTGGTAAACTGCTCTTTTATTACCTCATCTGTATGTACCTCTAGTAAGTCACATGGTTAATGGCGGCATTGTTTTCCTCCTACAGACCTCCTTCATCTCTTTTGATTTATTTTAGTTTAAAGTCTATTTTGTTAGATGTTAGGATTGCTACCCCTATTTGTTTCTTGGATCCAGTTGACTGGAAAATCTTTTCCCAACCTTTAACTCTGAGGTAATATCTGTCTTTGAGGCAGAGTTGTGTTTCTTGTCTGCAGCAGAAGGATGGGTTCTCTGTTTGAATCTATTCTGTTAGCCTGTGTCTTTTTATGGGTGAGTTAAGATCATTAATATTGAGGGATATTAATGGCCATTGATTGTTCATTCTTCTTTTATTTGGAATGGTTGTTGTTGGTAGAATTATGTGTGGAATTACACCCCTTTTTTCTTTTGGCTGTTGGTAAGCTGGGATTATCTAATGCCTATGTTTTTCTGGTTGTCATTAGCTTCCTTGGGTTGGAGTTTTCCTTCCAGGCTTTCTGTAGGGCTGGCTTAGTGGATATTTATTGTTTGAATCTAGTTTTGTCATGGAATATCTTGTTTTCTCCAACTATAATTATTTAAAACTTTGCTTGGTTTAGTAGTCTGGGCTGATATCCATGGTCTCTTAATGTTGTTAGAATATCTATCCAGGACCTTCTGGCTTTCAGTGTTCCCATGGAGAAGGGAGACTTCAACACCCCACTCTCACCTCTAGACAGGAATACCAGACAGAAACTTAACAACAAAACAAAGGGGCTAATAGAAGTTATGATCCAATTGGGATTAACAGACATCTACAGAACATTCCATCCACATTAAAAAAATATACATTCTTCTCACCACCACATGGAACCTTCTCAAAAATCGACCACATACTTGGCAACATATCAAAGCTCAACAGGTATAAAAAAATTTGGAATAACTCCATGCATCTTATCAGACCATCATGCATTAAAATTAGAATTCAACAACAACACAAATCTCAGAAACCTTACAAATTAATGGAAATTGAATAATGCACAATTTCACTATTCCTGGGTCAAGAAGAAATAAAAAAGAAATTAAAACTTCCTAGAATTCAATGAGAATGAAGACACAACATACCCAAACCTATAGAGGACCCTTTGAAAGCAGTGCTACGAGGGAAGTTCATAGCACTAAGTGCCCATATGAAAAAACTGGAGAATAGTTACTATAGAGAATTAACAGCACAACTGAAAGCTCTAGAACACAAGAAGCAAACTAACCAAGGAAGAGTAGACCAGGAAATAATCAAACCGAGGGCTGAAATCAATAAAGTAGAATCTAGGTAAACAATACAAAGAATCAATGCAACGAAGAGTTGGTTCTTTGAGAATGTCAGCAAGATAGACAAACCTTTACCCAAACTTTCCAAACGACAGAGTGTGAACATGCAAATTAACAAAATCAGAAATGAAAAGTGGGACATAATAACAGACACTGAGGAAATCCAGAGAATTATCAAGTCATACTTTGAAAACTTGTACTCCACAAAATTAGAAAATTTAAAGGAAATGGACAATTTTCTGGATAGCTATTACTTGCCTAAATTAAATCAAGAACAGATAAGCAACTTAAATAGTCCCATAACCCCTATGGAATAGAAGCAGTCATCAAAAGTCTCCCAAACTAATAATGCCTAGGTCCAGATATCGTCAGTGCAGAATTCTACCAGAAAGTCAAAGAAAAGCTTATACCAATTCTTCTCAAAGTATTCCACACAATAGAACCAGAAGGGTCTTTGAAAAACTCTTTCTATGAGGCTTCAATAACCTTAATCCTCAAGCCACACAAATATGCAACTAAGAAAGTGAATTTTAGATCAATATCCCTCATGAACATTGATGCAAAAATACTCAATAAAATACTGGCAAATTAGATCCACGAACACATCAAAAAAATCATTTCACCACAATCAAGTAGGTTTCATCCCAGGGACGCAGGGATGGTTCAAAATACGAAAATCCATCAATGTAATCCACCATATAAACAAGCAGAGAAACAAAAATCACATGATCATCTCACTAGATGCAGAAAAAGTTTTTGACAATATCCAACACCCCTTCTTGATAACGGTCTTGGAAATATACGGGATAACAGGAACATACCTAAACATAATAAAAGCTATATACAGCAAACGAACAGCCAACATCAAAATAAATGGATAGAAACTCAATGCGATTCTGCTAAAATCAGGAACAAGACAAGGCTGTCCACTCTCTCCATAACTTTGCAATATTGTACTTGAAGTTATAGCTAGAGCAATATGAAAACAAAAGGAGATCAAGGGGATACAAATTGGAAAGGAAGAGGTCAAACTTTCACTATTTGCAGATGATATGATTGTTTTCATAAGTGATCAAAAAAACTCCACCAGGGAACACCTACAGCTGATAAATATTATCAGGAAAGTGGCAGGATACAAGATCAACTCAAGAAAATCAGTAGTCCTACTATATACAAATGATAAAAGGGCTGAGAAAGAAATAAGAGAAATATCACCCTTTATAATTGCCACAAACAACATAAAATACCTTGGGTAGCACTAACCAAAGAAGTGAAAAACCTATATCACAAGAAGTTTGTGTATTTATATAAAGAAATTAAAGAAGACATCAGAAAATGGAAACGTCTCTCATGCTCTTGGATAGCAGTAAAAATGGCAATCCTGCTATAAGCAATCTACAGATTCAATGCAATCCCCATTAAAACACCAGCACAATTATTCACAGACCTTGAAAGAACAATAATCAACTTTGTATGGAAAAACAAAAGACGCAGGATAGCCAAAACAACCTTATTCAACAAAGCAACATCTGGAGGCATCACCATCCCTGACTATAAGCTCTATTATAGAGCTGTAGTCCTGAAAGCAGCTTGGTATTGGCACAAAAATAGACAGGTAGACCAATGGAATCGAATTGAACACCTTGATATTAACTCATACATTTATGAACATCTGATCTTCAACAAAGAAGCTAAAAATATACAATGGAAAAAAGAAAGCATCATCAACAAATGATGCTGGCATAACTGGATGCTAGCATATAGAAGAATGTGGATAGATCCATGTGTATTACCATGCACAAAACTTAAGTACAACTCTGTTAATCTTCCTCTCCTCTCCTCTCCTCTCCTGGCCTCTCCTCTCTTCTCCCCTCCCCACCTCTCCCCTCCCTTTCCCTTCCCTGGCTTGGTACTAAGGATAGATGCACAGATCTGCAAATTAGGTAGGCAATTCTTCTAAGTCCACAAATTAGGTAGGCAAGTGTCCTATCACTGAACCATGCTTCTGTTCTTGTATCACCTGTTCTAATTTGTTATTCCAAATTGCTAGTTGCTAGTGAATTTTAATCAGTGCTGTCCACTTCTCCATTTCTCAATTAATCTTCAAATCATGTCAGTTCATTAGATTTCTCAATATCATTTTTCATTAGGAACCCCACACTTATTATAAAAAGGAATACTTCTCTATTACAGACAAAATCCCCAAATTCCAGAAAATTGATGAATTCTTAAAAATATTACCTCCATTATACTGTACCCAATGAATTCAGAATTATGTATCTACAACAAAAAAGAAACGCATATATGATTATCAAGTTCTCTAACTCATATCTATGTCTTCAGCCCTTAAAAAAATTATCTGGGGACAGATCTTAAACATACTTTGCATTTTAAGCAAACCTTTAGTGGATCCTACTTCACCCCCCTGTGAGAAACTGAGTGCACCACCAGGTTCCACTAGGCCTGCACAAATCTGAGTAAGTTTAATATTACCAGGCTGTTCAAGTATTTTCAAACTGTGGACTCCTTGTTTTTACATTATCAATGTTGCTCCATGTATGTGCACATCACTTGTTAACTAGAAAACATCTTGTGCTATTCTATGCCCAGTTTGTATGACCTCTTCTGACACACTGTATTATTGGTGCACTTTCTAAGTCTGCAATGAAGAGCCCTTCTTATATCACTGTCAATGGCATTATTTTATGGTAAGCCTACATGAATGGTTCAAGAGACCATTTATTTAGCTGCCAACATAAATCTTAATGATTCTACATAGAAGGGTGATAGATGAATGAAATTATTAGCCTTTTAATCATATAGTCATTTTATATGTTTTATGTCAATTTCAGTGAGAAATACTCCAGATAAATTCTTGAGAGTAACTATGCCAAATACAATATGACAATAGCACATTATGATTTTGTAATAGGTACTTCAAGATGCTTGAAGGATGTGTTATTAGTACTTTATTCTTCATTCCACATATTTATGTCATTAGTCAGTTACTACTCTTCAAATTGTTCTGTATGTGATTAAAGCTTCAGCCTGGACTCTTAGGGGAGTGCCTGGACCCTACCCAGAATGAAATGACAGACTCTAGATATCTCCTATGTGGAAGGATTTGGCAATAGGGTGGGAGGGTGGGGGGAAGGGGAGTGCGGGAGGAGGGGAGGGAGAGGGAATTGGGATTGACATGTAAAACAAGCTATTTAAAATTAAAATAAAAACTAATTTAAAAAGTATAGTATAAAAAAGACAGAATGAAGGAGAACAGAAACCAAGGCCACATGGATAGACTCTCAGAACCCAATATTAGGAATAATAAGAAAGAGGGAGTTCAAGATAGAGAAGGAATTACAAAGAGATTGTGGATGGTGACAAACTCTACAGAATGAATACAAAATTGGTGTCAGTGTGACTGGTAGGTAATACAGAGTTAGACTTAAAGGTACAGAAACCTTGTGCATCAGAAAGGAACAAATGGGAACCTGGACCTTTTGGAATGAGTCACAGGTATGTATGTCAGATATAATAAAAGGCAAACATATATATATATATATATATGTGTGTGTGTGCATTTAAACACACACACACACACACACACACGTATGTCTTTAGCCAATATCATACTCTGTTAGCGCAGAGCATTAAATGAAACTTAAGAACTAGCATCTTGTGTATCTTTTGCTTCATTTGTCTTCATTAAAAATACTCTATTGTGACCACTTTTATTGCAGAATTACATTGAGAAGGCAGTCCTGGTAATATAGCCAAGTTGACTCTGCACATCCACCTCAACAGGGTTTCCTTAGCCTGATTTTATTTAATCCATTTTCAGTTTATAGTATGCGACACTTATTTTTGCTGGTACTTGAATATTCAGCAAATAATTGAAACCAAGATATGAAAAGAAACATTTCAATAAAGCTAAATTTCCTTTGATTAATATCTCTGTAATTTTATAATAGCAACTACAAATAAGGGTACATTTTCTATATCAAGAATCACGTATTATTTTTCTATATAAGCTTCTTTGTTAGGAGTTTTACAGCTAGACATCTGAAAAGTCTAGCATTATTAAACAGAATAAATAAGTTTTCAAAATCTATATGATGGCTTTGTTAAGTCTATCATCAGTGCCTATGGACTCTAACGTTTGCTAATACTCATGTTCTTTAATACAAATAATCTAAGGTATGCTCCACTAATGTTTGTGTGCCAAATAGGGAGACATATACATTATTATTAATATAAATACTACAGCATTCAAGAAGAAAACAAGTAAACTGTGATCTAGCCATGATTTTCTCCTACAAACTTCTGGTATAAAAAGTAATTTTGTGTAAAGAAAACAATCCAGCTGTGCTATATTTTGTCACATTCTGGAAACCTTTAGTTTGTTTTCACTATAAATGAATCACAGCGTTACATAACTATAGAACTAAACTTTTTAAGAATGTCTTTGTTGCATGCCCAGCCAATAGGAAAGGAAATCAGAGACATCTTTGGAGGTAATTTCTTCATCAAGAAGCAACCAACAGTCACTATACAGTCCATGCCAACTTGTGAGCTGCCGTGTGGGTGCTGGGAATGGAACCCAGGTCCTCTGGAAGAGCAGCCAGTGCTCTTAACTGCTGAGCCATCCATCTTTCATAATGTCCTGTCAGGGCTTTCTCTTTCTTTCTTTTTTTCAATCAATTTTTATTTAAATTTCTAAAAACCTCTGATTTTATATACCAATCCAAGTTCCCTCTCCCTCCTGTCCTCCTATTCTGCCACCACCACTCCCCCACGCCACCCCCATCTACTCCTCAGGGAGGGTGAGACCTCCCATGTGGGATCATTAAAGTCTGTCACATCATTTGGGGCAGTACCTAGGCCTTCCCCCATGTATCTAGGCTGAGAGAATATCCCTCCGTAGGGAATGGGCTCCCAAATCCCATTCGTCCCCTAGGATAAATACAGGTTCCACTGTTTGAGTCATCATAAACTTCCCCAGCCCCCCAACTGACACCCACATTCAGGGGCCTGGTTCAGTCTGGTGGTGGTTCCCAGTTGTCAGTTTGTGTTCCGTTAGCTCCCACTTGCTCAGATAAGCTGTTTCTGTGAGTGTCCCCAGCACGGTCTTGACTGCTTTGCTCAGCATGCCTCCCTCTCTACAACTGGATTCCAGGTGTCCAGTCAGTGCTTAGCTGTGAATCTCTGCTTTGGTTAAAATCTTGGTTCACAAGTTCTCTTTCTTTCTTTTTAAATTTTATATTTTAAATTTATTTTCTTTTACTTTTCCCTGTCTAACTTTGTCTCTGTCTCTCTGTCTCTGTCTCTAACTCTGTGTATCTCTCTGTTTTTATTTTTCTCTCTGTCTCCATCTCTATCTCTCTCTCTCTCCTATAGGTAATTTGTGTCTATATTATGGCGTCTGGTTTTGTCATTTTACATGATTCCTGAGTGTATAATGAGTGGGTCGCTGTGTCTATTTTTTCCTTTGGCTCTTTTCTGTTGTTTGATTGTTTTGTCATATTCCAAAGTCTTTGGTTTATTTTATTTCATTATTATATACTTGAAGCCTGTTTGTTTTCTAATGAGAGACAGAGGGGGTGGATCTGGATAGAGGAGAGCTAAAGAGGATATGAGAGGTATAGAGGGAGAGGAAAGCATAATCAGGATATATTATATATAAAAATCTATTTTCAATAAAATAACAAATTAAATCAAACCATGAAGTGCAATTAAATCTTCCTCAATATTATACATTATTAAGAGCTTTTATAATCAGGGATATCTGTTAGTTGGCTTGTTTATTTCCACCTGGTTGTAATAATTAAGGCAATTTTCATTTATTGTTTTAAGGCATTCTGTGGAAATGCAAAAGCTACTGATTAATTCCAAAAAATTGAAAAATTTAATTCCTACTTTACCTAGAAGAAACAACAGTGACAAAATAAATAAACCACAATGATTCCTGCTTAAAAACATGCTTTCCATAAACCTATCTGTTTGATGAATTAAACTAAAATTGCTCAAAAAAAGCCAGACATCTAGACTCCCATATTACTATAAACATACCAAAATTAAGATAATTATTATGGTAAAATAACACTTTATGAATTATTTAGATATATGCATCTAGAACTAGTCTGGAGCTTTCCACAGCTCCCATTTTCCTCAAAGGAAATATTTCAATCAATAGAAATTTTAAGCCAGGTTTTATAGAGAAGAACAGAAGAAAATAAATTCAATACTCTAGAGAAACTAGAGCAGTCTGCCCCAAAGATTCATGGCAGGAAGAGATTTGAGGTGTGTTGTCCTGTCAGAGAATTTGTGAACATTTGTGAGTTACTGGCATGTTCATGGGAGTAAGATGTGTCTTTCCTTCTTCCCAAATCATAGTGGACAAGGTCTTTCCAAAGATACACTTGAAGGCAAACAACAGGGCAAACCCAAAATGCAATAGACATTAAAGGAACTTGAATCTTTGAAAGGTATGTAGTCCCTTTTTTAGTGCACATAAATAGCATTTTCGGAAGCAGTGTTTTTTATTTTTGTTTCTACCTTCAACTGATGTAATAGGTTGGATGTAGCAGTGAATTTAGGATGCTAATGCAAGAGAGACTTGTTATGATTGTTAACACAGCTACTAAGATACAGTTGCTGTTTCCTTGGTTACCTTGTATCCAACTCCTTGACTGCATTGTCTAAGCTTTAAATGCTACATGTCCATTATTTTCCTTTGATATTCTTTGATTTCCTACTTCTTATTTGGGTCAATGAGTGAAAATTGGAGCAATGATGGCAAGTTGGACTAATAAAGACAAAGCCATTTCCATTTGATACTGTTGAGATACCATTTCTTGGAATCATAGCATTTTGCTGTATGAACCCCAAGTACATCATGGATAGATTCATATGAAAAGAATGAATTGTCCCTTAATACACACACACACACACACACACACACACACACACACACACACACACACACACAACCACTGTACCCAGTACTAATGTACTAGTCATACAGGTGACTCATTTTGACACAGAACAATAGGGTCCCTGTCAGGCTACCTCAGCAAAACCTTCATTGAAACAAATGAACCAAACTCACTAAGTACAAGTTCCGATTTCTGAACAAGTAAGTAATTGGCATCCCATAAAACTAGATTTTGGTAACTGATGTTCTTTTCGGGTTGTGGTTAGGGTATCAGTGTCTTCAACAGGTTCATGTGTTTGGAGTTTGAATGCCAGATATCTTTGGGACGTGATTAAATATTGACTATTCTGACCCAATGAGTTGATGATGAATCCTTTGATGTATTTACAGTAATATAGCATCCTTAGGAGGTGAATGGTAAGCCCCAAGGCATAGGATGGCGAAATAGGCTTCTGGAAGCAAATTCTAAAACAATGTACCTTGCCTTGTGCCTTTTCCTCTGTTTCCTGCCTGCCATAAGGTGAGCTGCTACACTGCACTTCATTCTGTCATCATAACTTTAAGCATCAGCTGAGGTACCTAGCAACAGAACCAGTCAAACATTGTCTAAAGCTTCTGATACTATGAATCAAAATATATCAGATGTCTTATTATATTTAGTTTTATTAAAAGCAATCTTATTTTACATACAAACCCAGTTCCTTCTCCCTCCTGTCCTCCACTTCCCCCACCATCTCCACAACCTACCCTTGATCCACTCTTCAGAGAAAGTGAGGCCCTCAAAGGGGGATCATCAAAGTCTGTCACATCATTTGGGGCAGGACTGATTGTCTGCTTTGAAAAGGTTACTATATAAGCATATAGTAATCTGAAAAGCTTATTAACTTGGAACAGTCAAATTCAAACCTTCTGAAAATCATGTAATAAATACAATGTCACTATGCTCAAGCAATGAAGAACACCTGAATATAGCTAATTACCTATCAGCTAGTTGTATTCCCATGGGAGTGAGATATCTAGTTACAGCAAGGTCCATTTAACAATCAATGTGTACAGATTACGAAATCTCCATATTTATTTTTTTATTTTAAATTAGAAACAAGCTTGCTTCACATGTCAATCCCAGCTCCCCACCGAATCCCCACTCCACTCTCCAGGGAGGGTGAGGCCCTTCATGGGGGGATCTTCAAAGTCTGTCATATCAGCCAGGCTGAGGTAGCATCCCTTCACATGGAATGGGCTGCCAAAGTCCATCTGGATGCCAGGGATAAATGCTGATCTATAGCCCGAGGCCTCAAAGAATGCCAATGCCTTCTCACTGACACCCATGTACAGGGAGTCTGGATCAGCTCCATGCTGACTTCTCAGCTATCAATCTAGGTTCCATGAGCTCCCCCTTGTTCAGGTCAGCTGTTTCTGTGGGTTTCACCTGCCAAGTCTTAACCCCTTTGCTCATCACTCCTCCCTCTCTGCAACTGGTTTCCAGGAGTTCAGTTTAATGTTTAGCTGTGGGTGCTTCCCTCTGCTTCCTTCAGCCACTGGATGAAGGCTCTAGGATGGCATACAATGAAAATGTCAATCACATTATCGAGGAAGGGCATTTAAGGTAGCCTCTCCACTACTGGTTAGATTGCCAGTTGGTGTCATCCTTGTAGATCTCTGGATATCTCACTAGTGCCAGATCTCTCTTCAAACCTATAATGTCTCCTTCTATTATGGTATCTCTCATTCTGCTCTCCTCCATTCTTCCCCCAACTCAAACTTCCTGCTCCCCCATGTCTTCCTCTCCCCTTCTCTTCACCCCCTCTCTTTCTCCCAGCTTCCTCCCTCCCAAGCCATTGTTCCCAATACCCTAAATGATTTTTGTCCCCTTACATTTCTCTGGGGTGCCATGCATATCTCTTTGGGTCCTCCCTCTTTCCCAGACTCTCTGGCTGTGGGATTGAAGGCTGTTACTACCCTGTTTCATGCCTAATATATATATATATATATATATATATATATATATATATATATATTTATGAGTGAGTACATACCATGCTTGTCTTTTGAGACTGGGTTACCTCATTCAGGATGGTTTCTTCTAGTGCCATCCATTTGCCTGCAAATTTCAAGATTCAATTGTTTTTATTTCCACTGAGTAGCATTACATTGTGTAAAAGTACCACATTTTCTCTATTCAAACTTCAGTTGAGGGGCATCTAGGTTGCTTACATGTTCTGGCTATTTCATATAATGCTGCTATGAACATAGTGGAACAGATGTCCTTGTTGTATGAATGTGCATCTTTTGGTTATAAGCTGAAGATTGGAATTGATGGATCTTATTGTAGACTGATTGCCATTTTCCTGAGGAATCTCCAAATTGATTTCAAACATGGCTGTAAGAGTTGGCACTCCCACCAGCAGTGGAGGAGTGTTCCTTTCTCTCCACATCCTCTCCAGCATAAAATTTCATTGGTGTTTTCGATTTTAGCCAGTCTCACAGGAGTAAGATGGTATCTCAGTGTTGTTTTTATTTGGATTTCCCTATGGCAAAGAATGTTGATCACTTTCTCAAGTGTCTTTCAGCCATTTCAGACTCCTCTATTGAGAATTCTCTATGTAGTTCTGCAGCCCACTTTTTAATTGGATCCTTTGGTGTTTTGGAGACTTCCTTCTTGAGTTCTTTATAAATTTTGGAGGTCAGCCCTCTGTCAGATGTGGCATTAATGAATATCTTTTTCCATTCTGTGGACTGCCCTTTTGTCTTGTTGACTGTGTCCCTTGCCTTACAGAAGCTTCTCAGTTTCAGAAGGTCCCATTTGTTAATTGTTGACCTCAGTGTCTGTGCTACTGTTGTTATGTTCAGGAAGTGGTCTCCTGTACCAATTTGTTCAAGAGTAACTCCCACTTTCTCTTCTAAGAGGTTCAGTGTATCTGGATTTATATTGAGGTCATTGATCCATTTGTACTTTTTACTCAATGTATAGAGTGTGTAACAGTGTGTATTAATAAAAGCCTGCTCAAGAGCCGTGGATATAATTTGGAACTGAAAAGAAAATTTAGAAAATTGCATTAAGAGTTGTAAAAACGGCCGGGCATTGGTGGCGCACGCCTTTAATCCCAGCACTTGGGCGGCAGAGGCAGGCAGATCTCTGTGAGTTCAAGGCCAGCCTGGTATACCAAGGGAGTTCTAGGACAGCCTCCAAGACAATACAGAGAAACCCTGTCTCGAAAAACCAAAAAAAAAAAAAGAATTGTAAAAACGACAATTTATAGGAATAGTCACAGGAAACTGATGTATAATGAACATGGTGACCTAGCTATGGATGTTGCTCAGCAGCATTTTGAATGCACATTCTATCAGTTTCCAACTATAGTTGGAAAACTTTTAGAGAAGCTGTAACTGGTCCCAGGTTTGCTGAGTTTGAGAATGAAATTTTCTCTCTTTTCCCTAGTTCCACTAGAAGAGGACTTTTGAAGTAAGAAATAATGTAGTTTATGATTTACTCTGGGTTTGTGTAAGGAAACTAAGTACAAAAAAGTAAAAACAAAATCCGTTTGTTAAGTGACTAAACAATATCCTAGAAAATTTCGCATGCACAAATGCCTTCAAAGAATATTAATAGAAATCTCATTAAGTCTTGAATACATTTAAAATGCTTTTTCCAAGTGGAAGGCTTTTCAAAGGGGGCCTCCAATGGAAAGATTTTCTGGATGTAGCTTTTGTTTAATGTAATAGGTTATGATTGATATCTATCAAGATCATGAGTTTTTAGAGAGGCATTACATCACCTTGAATTGAAATCACGAGACAGAATGTAAAAACAAAATAATGAAACACAAAAAAACCTTTAACAGTCCATTGAGGGAAACAAGCAGAAAACAAGAAGAAATCCACCAAGTAGCAAGAACAGAACAACTTTTAACAAAAGAGTCCTGAACCCAGAGCCCAAGGAATGAACAACACACCACATCTGACTTGAACTCCTAGGCAGAAGGATCGTCGTCCAAATGTCAACTAGCAACGCATGCACTGAAGTTCTGTTAACCATTAACTGTTGAGAAAGCCCTTTCTTGGGTAGGGGTTTCTATGTATTCTTGTTCATTTATTCCTGTCCCATCATTGTGTTCTGTGAGGGAGAAAATATAAATAATTTATTTAACTTTATTTTAGATATAAATTATAACACAGAAGTTCTATGCAGAGGTGGAAACCTATGAGAAAACATGTAGGACAAATTTTTATTTACCTGATGAGTTCTTATGTTTCAATGACCCAATGTCCTAAGAGGATAAAACAGCTTTGGGGAGCAAGCACACACATAGGTTCCATATATGAGGAAATGTTAACAAGTTAAATTTCAACACAGCACTAGGTTTTGTACCCTTCTGCAAAAGTTCTAAGGAAATGCAAATAATGATAAGAAATCAGAAAACTTGATATTGATAGATGTTAGTCTGTATTATGGAATTTCCTACCTAAAATATAAACCAGAAAGTTTATGTCCCCAAAAGTATTTTCCCATAGTATGAATTCTTTTGAATGATATAATTTTACACTTTCTTAAAGAGTGGAGTGCATTTGATCCAGTTTGCTTTGCAAACAACAAAGACTTTGGTATTTCCAAATGTTGGTAATAAAAGGACAAATAGCTCCTATTAGATTACCTTGGAACACATGCAGTGCCAGTCCTATGAAATATAGCTGAAGTCTATGCTCTGAAGAAATCAAGGCCTTGGAGGTGCTTTGGCCTATTTGGGGAAGGCTGACTTCAATCACCTTGCATATGTATTAATAACAGATCTAGTATTATTTTTTTCTCATGCTCTTTCTTTTTTATCATTCTAAGAAGCAAGCATCTCTTTTGCTCATTTGAACATATTACATCCTTTCCTTTAGTACTGTGATTATTCATCAGTCATGCTAACTTATGCATGGTTTTCCCTACAGACTTTAGACATTATCTGTGGTTTTCTTTTGAACCAAACTGGGAAGGACTATAAGAAAGATTCTTCTGTCCAATTTTAATTCCTCTACATTACAATATTGACATTTATTATGATTATAGCTCATAATTATATGAGTATAATTTTTTCTGCATTGTTGTTGGTAGGTGCCAGTAATTTTCATAAAATTGTTACTCATCCAAATTTTACTCATTTCCTTAAATACTTCTCAATTAATTTTATCTATTTTGTAGTATGTACTTAAGGTAGTGCTTTTGTATATAAAATTATCAAAATATTTTTTATTATTTTTAAATAGTCACAGTTGTCATGTAAACTATGGCTTCTTGTATTTCTTTACTTTTTGCTCTCTTGTCTGTCAGCTTCCTGCCACATGTGTTGTGAAGGAAAGTCTGTAGAAGGGATGCCCTTTGGCACCCAGAAGCTAGCTTGTGTGGTAGTAAGTGCTCTATGAACGGACTGACCCTCTATAGAAAGACAAAAATGTGACCATTCTGAGTTCCTTTACTAGGAAAGTGATGCAGGCTGTTCCCTTTTGTGCAGAGCCCATGAGCTATTGACCTAAAATTACCTTCCATTCATAATTCTCTAGAATCCATGAAATCCACATAGTGCCCTTTCATGTATCTGTGAGAAGATCTGCAAGCTCTGATCTACATGGAGATGCCCTGATATCCACTGGAATCTGTGACCTGAAGTGCAATTCTAAGAATATGCATGAGTTTCTTTTTGTTTACCAGAGGACCTGAGCCACACATTCCTTGAAAATTTTGCCTTTAGTTCACAGACTGATTTCATTTGAATTGCTTATTCTGGAAATCTTTGTTTCAGGTTGTGGGTTTTTTTTTAAGTTTCTGTCTTTATACTATGTGACTTTCTAACATAAAATTAGTTTTTTTTTCATTTCTTTGGAATTTGGGTCTGATTGATCTTTACAGCATTCATATTCCTTCCCCACTCACTGTATATATTTTTACTCCTTCTAGGACTCCTATTTCAGGAGTTGCATATTTATTTTTGTGCTTTTGACATCACAAGTTCTAATCTTTATTCCATATATTTTATTCTGTCTCGATGATGTCTGTAAGAACTTTTAAGCTCTGTACCCTGTTCAATAAAATATCACTTTGCACTGAATTATTATGCAGTACAATCTTTTCACTGAAGTCTGTACATTTAGTATAAACCTATTTTTTTATAATAACCACTTCTCTCTGGTTCTTCTTTACAATTTCATCATGTTATTTTATGCTACCAAAATGTTTTTTAGTGGTTTTCTTTCTGGTTATCCAAATGCTTGATATTTTTCCCTCTGTGCAAGTTTTAACAAGTTTTAAATTGTAGGGGATTAACAATCACAAGGTTAGAGAATAATAACCAGATGTAAACAATGAAGCCACAAATTGCCTAATCCATGGAGTTTGATAGTGAGTTGAAAGTAGTTAGGAATGGGTCAAATGCACTGAGACTTTTCTACTCCACCTTGTTTACCATACTCACACTGTGTTTGTTTTCTATGTCATCCCCTCCTGTGTACTGGATTCAACCCATGCTTGTTGTTCTTTCAGCTCTTGATAAATATGTCAAGGAGGACACAGTAGGAACATGTTGGTTTGGAAAACCACCTTTCTTTATTTCAGTGTGCTTACTCACTAGTGTTATCTCCATTAACATTAAATTAGGCTAAGTGAAATGTATTTTTTCTTCATTTTCTGGTTTATATTTTAGGTACTATATTGCATATTATAGACTAACATCTATCAATATCAACTTTTCTTATTTCTTATCATTATTTACATTTCCCCAGAACTTTGGCAGAAGGGGACAAAACCTAGTGCTGTGTTGTGATCTCATGAGGTTCTGCTGTGGATGAACTAATTCTTCAAGAGCTTTTGGAAATCAGCTATTTTAATTGTTTAGAAATCCACCCAGTAGTTTTTTCTCTCTTATTAATATCAAGCCTGATTCCTCAACATCTTGGATTTGTCTGTCTTCTAAGGAATAAAACTCATTGGAAAAAAAATGATGTCTTTGTTTGTAAATTTCATAAAGCAAAACAACTTCGGGGAAATGGGACTTATTCACATACTAGAAACCAAAAGTGTTTAATGTACACGATTTAGAAAGTTTTCGATGAAACTTTGTCTTCCAGATTTTTTTTTTTGTTTTTTTTCGAGACAGTCTTTCTCTGTATTGTTTTGGAGCCTGCCCTGGAACTCGCTCGGTAGTCCAGGCTGGTCTTGAACTCACAGAGATCCGCCTGTCTCTGCCTACCCAGTCCTGGGATTAAAGGCATGTGCCACCAACGCCAGGCTATCTTCTAAATTTAGAGTGAGCTTCTGAAAAGACAATCATAATCATGAAAGAACAAATGTTTTGTTCTCTGATATTTTTATGAATAAAGTGAGTGAATATGAATCCTAAGTATACAATAATCTGTAATTGGTCTAGAAACAATTCTCTTGTATAAGCTCTTGAATATTGTAGATGAATTTTTCATAATGACCATGTAAGGGATTCATTAAAACATCTGGTGTTCCTGTGTTCTTGCACACTGATGTTATAACAATTAGTGGCACACATTTACTAAATTGAAACTTTGATGATTGGCCTCATATCTCACTAAAATTCCAAATATTTTCCAAACAGTCACAACTATGTTTAATGAAAGCAAAAATATTAAATAATTTCCCCAGTGATTCCAATTTTCTTAACATCTTACTGTTAGCCCCCTCCCCAGTTTCCAAAACTGCAAAAGGAAAATAGTGCAACCTGGTTAAATCTGAAATGTCTCAGATTAGGATTTATAAAACCTTGATTCTACCCAGGTCTTCCTAATAAATCTCCCCATTTCCAAATTTCCCATTTAAACATGAAATCTTCAATTTTCACACTAGTAAATGGCAAAAATGACTCAAAATGACCTTTCATGTTTTTTTAAATTTTAAATTATGTGTATATCCTGGGTTTAGCATTTTCAACCATGCAGTTATAAGAATTGAATTTCATTTTTAGGAAAAGACAGTATAGAGATCAATCACAAATTGCTTTCTTGAAACCCTAAGGTACTGAGATCACACATACCCAAACTTCCAGTGAACACTGCTACTCAGAGGACAGATAACACACCCAAGGAAGAAACAGACTCTGCATTTGTCAACCAAGCATGGCCACTTAAAATTATCAAGGCCAGGATCAGAAAAGCTAGAAAATTATACAACATTGCTACTAAGGTACAGATAAAGAAAATTTGTGCACTACTGCAAACTCTGAACTCCCCCAACTCTCCCATCACTGAATCACAGTCAAGTCAACATTTTTGAAAATCATGAGTAATCTTGCATCACAGTGCTTGATGTCAAAATTGATTCATTTATCTATCTTCCCTATCAGTAAAACATTATTGTTCAGGTGCAAGGCAGCATTGTGGCTTGGTAGAGCTGGTTTGACTTGGGAAGAAATGACAGAGAAGCAACATCTTATCTTAAGGATGAGTAGGAGGACTTTTGGAGACCCTATCTGTAACCATGTCCATAATATCCTTCATTCTCCTCCCCTGAAAGTAGAAAGTTCCACGGGTGAGAAGATAATATGGATGGGACAGCAAGGAGAAATTCTCAGAGAAATTTCATAAATGGAAAGTCCAAATTAAAGAGCAAACATTCAAAATCTACTCAAGTAGAAATCAGACTTAAAGGCATGCCTAATTCTGTGCTGGGAAAATAGGCCACTGAGGTAAATCCTCAAAGAGAAAGATGCCTCACTTCTTTTTCAGCTTAATAGACATTGGGGGTTTTATATGAACACACACACACACACACACATCAGATTATGCATATAATGCTGTATATATGCTTAATTCTCTTGCAACTAAGAAACAGATCATAGGAGAAAACTATCCTGAAATCAGAAGAATAACTAGGCTTTGAGTATTTGACTGAGCTCAGAAAGATTATTGAATTCTCTCTAATTAAAAAATAAAACACTAATTTCATATGTAATATATATATCATCAATTTAAATTGGGTGCTGCAACACATTGTTGAAACTTTCATTACGTATATGATCATACAAACACATCTTTTTCATAATGCTTCTGCTCTAGCAATATCCTTAGTCATGGGTCAAATCAATAGTGGCAACAAGTCTTGGACCTTCAGAATCATGAACCAAATCAGTCTCTTTTATTTCACCTTCTCAACTCATGAATTTCATTACAGAAACATCAAGAAGTCTAATAACACAACAGGTGAAGAGCCAAATGTTAGTCTTTCTACATAATAGATATTATACTCAGTAATAAAATGTAATGAATTACGGGCCCAAGGATGTAATAAAGTGGATGGAACTTAAGTACACATTTCTCTGTGAAAGACACAAAACCTAAACTCAGTGTATTGGATAATTTAATTTATGTGAAATAAAACAATTGTGACTAGCGGAATGTCAAATTAGTGCTTGGTAGGAATGGGTAAGGGTAAGTGTTTTCTGCTGAAAAGCCTGCTAAAGAAAATTGTAGAACAAAATAACAATCTACTCAGTAATTTAGTTTGGTGAAGGATACTTGGCTGCAATTTTTAAGGCAAATGAAATTGTATAATATGAGTAAATATTTTTAAAACCTAATTATTATATAGTGGGAAGCCAAGTAGAAGGAGAATATGACACATAGATCTGTTCCTCATATGTATGCATGAACTCACTGGCTATGCCAAGATAGAAAGGGCCTGACTGAACTGATGTTGGAATTCAATGTTTTATTAAATATCATCTAGATAAAATGCAATGAATTATACATACTTTTACAAATACATTATACATAAACACTTTACTTAATATTTTCACAGCTTTGAAGACTTTCATATCTGCTCCAATTGGGTTGGTTGTAAAAATAAACAGATTGGGTATAATTATTTCCAAATTTCTCATTTGAGGAGAAAGAAGAATAACCATAGGAAAAAGTTATAATAAAATATTTTGTGTTGTGTAACAATTAAGAACATGAATCAGTATGAACATCTACAAATATGAATGTTTATAAATGTATGTATGCAAACACAATGCACATGCAGTTATATGTAGACCTATATAGATACATAGATATATTCAGGTAGATATCGCTACAATTGCTACAAATATGTATGTATATATATATATGCATAATAGATGACCCTGGTAATCCTGCTGTAAACTATAACTTTCATTTGTCAAGCATGAATTTTATATGCTGAATCTGTGACATAATTTAGAAGCACAGTTTGTTATAGTCTATTGCTAGTTCCCTTGTGACTGTATGGCTTACTAAGACCTTCTACTCCCTGCTGCTTCCCAGCATCTAGAGACATAGTGTGTTACATGTTGCTTGCCTAGAAAAAGATCAATGTTTAAAAAGTTTAGTATAGTTGTTTTACATGATCATGACTTTTGCACCATTGTAAACTAAAAAAATTAAAATCATGAGCCTTCACCATCTGAGGACTTTCTGTATATACCTGAGCATACAGTTATATGCATATGTGCAAGTGTGGTATTGAGCACACATATAAGTAGAATGACTATGCATATGTAATAATGGCAATAAATAACTGCAGATGTATATAATCATGCACACATATTTTCTAAGTCTAACTGCCCAGAGGACTTGGTGTGTGCGCACACGCACACACACACACACACACACACACACACACACACACAACTCTTATCTTGAGATATCAGCTTAAAAGATAATTCCCCATAAAACAAGCCAAACCTGAAAACTCCAAACTTCAGATTCTAGGTCTGTGCAGTGACTCTGTAACCTTATTGAAAAATAAAGGACAACAATATTACAGTATATTACAGAGAATCAAATGAATACCCAGGAGTTCAAAGCAACATCAATTAGGGAAACAAGTGAGACAGGATGTCTTAACTTAGAGAATTCTAAGCCTAAAAAAGGAAAGGATAGGAGAAAAAAATAGTCACTAGAAAATCAGTTATGGCTACAAACAATTTTCAATGATGTCTTCTATATAGAGACAATCCTGAGGATAAGCAGAGATTAAATTTAGTTAAATAGGTTTAGAATATATTAAAATACATTAATGTTAAGGATGCTGTTTTAAAGTACTATGAAATTCTTTATACCATTATTGCATTTCTTTATAAGCATAAGATAATTTTGAAAAATAAACTATTAAAGTGTGGTATTATTCACCAGATTATATTTGTCTTCTGAATATGTCTTCAGTAGATAAAACATTGAAATGCGAATTTATTCAGTGATTTTTCTCCTTAAAATTTGTAGAACCCTGTACGGTTAAATCAGAAAGCACACAAAATTAAATAATATACTTCTTAAAATTACTCAACTAAGCAAGAAAGCAAAAAATATTTGGTTTACACGCTTATAATCACATGCAAAATTTGTGGGTGAAATTACCTAAGTTCAACTTGGAAATTCTAAAAGACTTGAATTTTTGAATAAAAGTAGCCAATTTTTGATAATTCTGGCTTATCAAAAGAATACTGATTTTTTTCCTCATTGGAGCATATGTTTTCATTTTCTTTAAGTGGATTTGATTAGGCTTTCTTATACATAATTAACCAAAATACACAGAGACAATAAACAAAGATAGTCAGTACAAGACTCTGGGAATTAAAAGTATGTAATTTAATAGACTAAGGAGAACAAGAAAAGTACTTCTGCCAACTGGGGAAAAGGTCAATGCAGGAAACAGAAAATGCAAAATGCAATTAGATTTACAAAAAAAAAAAGGTCAACTTACTGAGATTCAGTTGATAATAAGTCACAGCAAATAATGGCTAGGAAATTTAAACAAACACCAATTGCAAACTTTTAAGTCATTTGATTTTCACAGCTTTGTTGTAAAACTGTCTGGGGCGCCAGGCGTTGGTGGCACATGCCTTTAATCCCAGCACTCGGGAGGCAGAGGCAGGTGGATTTCTGTGAGTTTGAGGCCAGCCTGGTCTACAAAGCGAGTTCCAGGACAGCCTCCAAGACAATACAAAGAAACCCTGTCTGGAAAAACCAAAAAAAAAAAAAAAAAACAAAAAACAAAAAACAAAAAACAAAAAAAAAACAAAAACAAAACAGTCTTGGGGCAGCAGCATTGTGATATGGTGTATTTGGCAATGGCTTGTAAAGTTGCCTATGCAGTCCTACACTACGGATGATGTAGTTACTTGGTAAATACCTTAAAGAAACTCTGATTGTATTTTGCACACTTTTGGGAGATGTGGTTTATGCACAGCCTCGTGTTCCCTTATTTGACTTGGATCATCTTCTGCTCCTCTAGCCATCTGATCTGCTACAGAGCAATGTCTGTGTTCTAGGATCATTCTTCCTAGGAAGAAAGAAAGAATACTGTGGAAAAATTTAAAGAGAAGTGGAGGTCATGAGAACAATCAGTAAGCCACTGGTAATAATGGGATAACCAAAGGGAACTGGGAGCCAGCTGTTCCATACTCCTATTAATCTCAAGTAACTAACCTAGAGTATTTTCCACATTCTCCCCAGTGGTCTTCCAACCCCACTTCTCAGGAGTGCTGGAGTTGGTTAAGACACAGCTTTTGTATCTGTTCTCTTGTGCCTGTTTTTCTGTCTGTCCTTTCATTTGGAGTGCCTGGGATCACTTCCAATAAAACCTTGTGTATCCATGACATTGATTCACTTGGATTTGGCAGGGTGTATACTCAAACCAAACAAAAATATGGACAAGATCACTCCAGTAAGATGTGCATAGAGAACATACAAAAATTCACATGGCCTCATTTTGTTATGTTTCATTTTTTTGTTAAAGAACTCCAGAAATTACTTTTACATGTGGAACTGTTAGCTTATATCAGATTCCTGTTCTGAACTGGGAAAAATAATTCTTCAGTTGAATGTATAATATTTTCTAATGTGAAGTCCAAACAGAGTATCACTATTTAGTATCAATATGTAATATAAAATCAAGTGACCATCCCTGCAGAGGTGGCAGGAGCCAAAGTACCTTAGTTTCCTGCTCCACCCACGGAACTAGGACTAGACCAGCTGCGGGTGCTTGGAGACTGCCACTGTGCCTTCCATCCCAGAGGCAGGAGCAAACTCACCCCAGCATCCTAGTCTCCTGTTCCACCCACGTGACTAAGACTATCAGGGCCTGTCTCCAAGCCACATTCCAGTGCCTTGGTGTATACCACTGGGGCTCCCATCCATCCCAATGGGATCTAAAGCACCCCAGCATCCTAGTTCATTTTTCTACACAAGAGAACAGGAAGTGGACTCGCCTACACCCACCAGAAGGGAACCCTGGTCCCACACCCATCAGGAGAGGAAGAGGCACTCTCTGGAACCCACTGCAAGAACAGATGGAAAGGAGACAGTATAAAAACAAAAGAGCAACAGAAAAACCAATATGATACCACCAGAGTCCAGAGACCCTACTCCAACAAGACTAGAACACCCCAACACAAATGAACCAGAAGAGGATGACATAAAAAAACAACTTCATGGAAATGATAGAGGTCCTCAACAAGGACATGAGAAAACCCCTTAAAGAGATGGAAGAAAAAACAATCGAAAAAATGCAATAAATGGAGCAAAAGACAAAACAAAAATTGCAAGAAACAATTCAAACAGTGCAAGGGCTTAAATCTGAAGTAGAAATAACAAAAAGAAAACACAGTCTAAAGGAATGCTATAAATAAAAAAGCTGGGAAAATAGTCAGGTACTACAGATGCAAGCATAACCAAGAGAATACAACAGATGGAAGAGAGAATCTCAGGTGTTGAAGATACAATAGGAGAACTAGAAGACTTTAAGTTCAATAAATCCCTAACACAAAATTTCCAGGAAATATGAGACACCGTGAAAAGACCAAACTTAAGATTAATAGGTATAGAAGGAGGTGAAGAAACACACCTCAATGGTCAGAAAACATAGTCAACTAAGTAAAAGAAAAAAACTTTCCCAACCTAAAGACATGTCAATGAAGGTGCAAGAAGCATACAGTTCCAACAACAACAACCATTCCAAAACAAACAAGAATGAGCTATCAATGGTCATTAATTTCCCTCAATATTAATGGTGTTAACTCACCCATAAAAAGACACAGGTTAACAGAATGGATCTGAAGACAGAATCTGTCCTTTTGCTGCATACAAGAAACACACCTCAGCTTCAAAGACAGACGTTATTTCAGAGTTAACGGTTGGGAAAAGATTTTCCAATCAAATGGACCCAAGAAACAAGTAGGGTAGCAATCCTTATATCTAACACATTAGACTTTAAACTAAAATCAATCAAAAGAGATGAAGGAGGTCACTTCATACTCATCACAGGAGAAATCAACCAAGATGAAGTCTCAATTCTGAACATGCATGCCCCAAATACAAAGCCATCCACGTTCATAAAAGAAACATTACTAAAACTCAAAACACATATAAAACCTCACACACTTGTAGTGGGAAACTTCAACACCCCACTCTCACCACTAGACAGGATCACAAAACAGAAACTTAACAAGGATACGAAGGACCTAATAGAAGTTATAACCCAATTGGGTTTAACAAACATCTATAGAACACTCAATCCAAACACAAAAGAATACACCTTATTCCCAATTCCACACAGAACCTTCTCAAAAATCGACCACATACTTGACAACATAGCAAACCTCAACAGATACAAAAAAATTGGACTAACTCCATGTATCTTATCAGACCATCATGCCTTAAAGTTAGAATTCAACAAAACTGAACAGTAGCACAGATAGGTTTGTCAATTTATTTTAAAATTTTACTTACAAAATGAGTTAGCATAACATAGAATCCTTTTCTAAATTTATATCACATCAAACATACATATATTTCAGAATTGCATTTCTTATTATTTTTGGGGTTCAGAAAAATAAGAAAAAGCAAACATATGATATTATTTTCAACATCCCCTTGAGTTTTATTGTTGTTAAGGTTAATAGTTGATAGAAAGTACAATTAGAAATACATATAGTAAGGACATTTTAGTTATTGGTATATTTGAAATATCATTATTATTGGCTTTTGACTTTTAGTAATGAATTCCTATTATACTGAAATATGGTATTCCTTGTTGCTGTAGTTTCAACTCTAACTTTCTCAATTATTTTCTAATCCACTGGGACATGAGGGCTTGAAACTACACATTGTGCTTTTATTATTAGTGTTCAATATAGCTCAGTGGAGGAAAGGCAACTGAAAGGTCTATAAAATCAAACATCTTTGTTCTCTGAGGGTAACTATGCAGTTACTGAAGAAAGGAAGACATGGAGTTTTTTTCCATTGATTTGGCAGAACCCTTCTGAAAATCCTTTTAGTTGTTACAAGTAGCTGAAACCATTGTTAATAACATTAATTTTTATACCATTTAAACAGCAGACATTCTTTTGACATTCTAACATTGTTCCTATCTCCCAGAAATTACATTGGTTTATAGCCCTGGGTATTAAGCATGGAAGATGTACAATATTAATGTCACCTTCAGTTTCAGTGACTGAACTCTGAACTGTCCACTAGTGGATATGTGCAACTTATTCAAGTTTGCTTTAAATATTTCTGGTTTATTCTGTCAGGTGAAAAAATGATAATGTTTTAAAATTTGATTCAGTCAAATTATCTGCTGTTTTAGTCACCGTTCTTTGACTTTGAAAAGACACTAGGGTAAAAGTAATTCTTATTAACGAAAACACTCAGTTGGGGGTTTGCTTACAGTTTCGGGGCATAGTCCATTATTATCATGATGAGAAGCACGGTGGCAGGAATTTAAGAGAGTTTACATGAGTAGATACTCATTCAGGATTGCTGAGGGTAAGTGTGCAAATTCTGATAAACCTGCTGAACCAGCAGAATTATGAGATCTTGGTTCTGTAACACAATCAGAAAGTATCTATCAAAAGGAAGAGTAAGTGAATTATAGGAGTTTGATTGAGTTTGGAGTTTGAGCTTGAGGCTTGCCTTCTTTGGATGTGATCTGATCAGCTGGCAGTCTGAAGTAGGCTGAAGCTTGGCTACGGTGATTGGTTGAGACATAAAAACCAACTATTACAAAGTACACTCAAAGGTGACTGTGTGAGCAAATGCCTGCAATCTGATCAATCAGGAATTGAAACAGGAGGCTGTGAAGTTAACATCATCCGTAGCTAAAGAGTGAGTTCTGGGCCAACCTGGGACACATGCAGCTATTGGTACAAATAATTAATCAAACAAACAAAAACTGAAAACCAAGCTCTACCTTCTTAATTAAGCTTTTCTGTTTATTCAGTCAGACTGAACATTTTGATTTAAATAATGCAGCCATTTAAAGTACCAAGACAGGCAGAAAACAAATTTAAATTAATTCAATAATTGCCAATATAATGTTAATATTGGTGATAGAAATATTACAATATAATAGGACATGAGACAATCTTTTGCAAGTTCTGGAGAAAATAACAGATTTAAAACCACTCTGCCTCAATACAGGAACTACAAACACTAGTGCTCTCATCAGACAAGAAAATTTGCATGGGGCAAACAGGAGTGCAGTAAATGTCTCAAAAACAACCCATACACTCAGTGTTAAAGTCATTTTTAAGTTGCAGAATTGGGAAAATCTACAGTTATCTGAAGATTTCTCTGTAAATGTAAATAAAATTTTTAATATTCCTGTTTCATATACATTGCAGGAAAGATTAATCAGAGATTCTAAACTCCTAAGGCTAGAGCTGAACTGTGTTTTGAGAACTCTCTCCCTAACCACAAGTCCTAGAAATTTCCCCAGAGCATCATTCACATTTCTGGCCTCATTTTAAAACTGAAATTATTTTGGAAGAAATTCTGAAGAGTTCAGGAGAAGCATCCAAAATTTCAATTGCTTCTCTGGAACCTTGGAATCCTGCCTGTTAATAATCCCCATGCTCTTTGCCTAGAATTTACCCACAGCATCAACCGACAGGAAACTGCCCATCATCCTCCACCCTCAGAGCAAGACTGTGCCAAAACTCTCAGCAGACACTGCAGTGACAAAAATAGAACCAATTGAAGATGATACAGTTACTAAGAAATGGATGTATGGGTTTAGGATATCTTATTTTTCTTTGTTTTGATGACATGATAAAAATGAAGAGAAAGCAATTAATATCATATGGTCAAACAGCTTGCACATGCAGTTTGCACACCAAGTCCAGCTCTGTATGTTTTAAAATATTTCAGGTCTTAAAACATCCTTGAAATTCATGGCTCTTAATCCAAACACTATCGACATGCAGTTGAGTCTCAAACGATGGTTAGTCATCCTGCTGGGCAAAGCTCACAGAACAGCAACAATAATAAAAGAAAATTCTCTTTGAACAGCTGAATGGCTGCACTAGAATTTTCTGTGTTCAGATGTAATTAGAAAACAGCTGTGAAGGAAAATCAATTGTTCCTGGTAGTCAATGGCTAATTTTCCACAATCAAAATAAAGAATGCAATATGACATGTTTGTAATGAGCAAGTAATTGTTTCTCTTTTGTTTATTGTTTTAACATTTTTCCCTTCATTTGTGGGAGCTGTCATTTGCTTGCTTCGTAACTACTTTTCAGTCTCTGCCTCTCCTGTCCATACTGAAATGCTAACAACTGCTGAGGAGGCTGTGCAACTCAACCCTGCTTATTCAAGACAGTCTTGTGATGATAATTTGTAGGATGACAAGGCAATGTTGACCTTGCTTTTATGAATTAACAAGAAGACTTCCATATGTTGAATGATTATTAGACACCAGTATTAAAACATGGAATTTGATCCATTCCACAAAGGTTTGATGTGTCAAAAAGATACAGTTGATGGAATTTATTGACCTTTGGTCTTTAAGCAGTTGTATTGTTTTTCAAAACAAAACAAGGCTGAAGCCACCACACAGCCTCTTTACTTCCTCCTATCATAAGCATGGAAGGAAGATGATGGTGCAGCTGATGGGTAGAAAAGTAAACATCTATAGTGCACATTTGTAGTTTAGAGGATGGAAAATGAGAAGACCAATGAGGATAACATTGTTTTATCATGCAAAATATGTGATTGAATATGCTTATGCCTAATTCAATGGAGAAAGAGTGAGGTAACATTATTTGTTGAAGTTTGTGTTTACCTGGAATATTCTTTTAATGTTACCATAAATGTCAATAGTAATATATATTTCCAGAAATTTAAAGCTAAGGAAAAACATTATTTAATTATTTAAAGTATCATCTAGTCACTAGCATTCACTAATTTATAACCAGCTTCTTTAGTCCTAGATACATCTGGGAATGACAAATGTTTCTTAATATAGATGTTCTTCTCTATTCTGTCTTCAAATTGTCAATTCATGAATACTCACAGTATTTGTTAAATGTATATATTTATGTCCTTGAGAAAGTCCATACATCATAAGTAGCAGGATGTGAGAATATTCCATATTTTCATGAAAATATGAATTTTTGAGTAAAGTAGATTTTAAGTTAAAATTTGAGTACCAATGGGATAATTAAATATCTTTGAATTATTCAGGAACAAAATTGTAAACTGAAATCTGTATTTCAAAATTTTTAAGGTACTATGTACATAGTGTTAGGAAATTCTTAGAGGTATGTGTGTGTTCATTTTCTTACTTAGATTTTATTCTGCCCAGTTTGTATTTTGTTGAGCACATTGCCTCTCACAGAACTCATACCTCCACATTCCTCTATATTTGACCAATTTACAGTATTTAACATTTAAAAGCACCATATTTCATTTGAGAGGGTCTGTTTTATTTTTAGTTTGTTTTATTTGTTCCTATAACATGACATGTCCCAATTTAAGTTTAAATAAAAACATCATTTCGCCTCCTTCTTCCTGGCCAGTTTTGAACAGAAAGATGTAACGGCAGAAGATTAACAAAAAAAACAATTACGACACAAAGAGACAAGGTAATTAAACAAAATATCATAACATAGGAACACCATTTTTAAAGACCCAATAATCAAGAGAAGTAAAGGAAGGAGAAGAAATTGTCCATGTTGGTGCTGTACTAACTCTGAAATATATCTCCTACATGTGAATTAGAACTCTTCACCCACAACCTTGGCCACATGGCTGATAGAACTCTCTCTTTCCTTGGCCACAAACACAAGAATGATCGATCAGTGTCAATTGATTTGTAAAGTGTGAGACTGTGTATTGAGTCCAGGTTCTTTTCACTGAGTCACTGAATATCAGTTTAGATGCAAGGTAGACATCGATGTCTGCTGCTGAGTCTCCATTGCCTCCCTATTCTCTTGCTATTCTCAGGGGTAGTTCCTTTGATTTTACAGTGAGCTCAAACACTTTTCCAAAGTATCTTCTTTACCCACAACTCCAAATTATTTATATTATATGAATGCATCATAGAATTCAAATAGGTTAAAGCAGTGCATGAAAGTCAGAATTGGGCATTGAGTGACTTGCACACAGCTGCCCTTGGGTAGAAGTCAATCAGCAGGACAAGGTGGATGACTAAGAAAAAAATCAATGGAGAGTAAAGAAATAACCATATCTGATGGAAAATATCTATTCTTAATGTTTAATCCTTTGAGACTATAGTCACATTGACATAACCTCTATGAAAAATGTAGCTGCTTCAGGATACAATTTTTATAGGCAATACACAGTGAAAGAAAAATAGAGACAAAAAATTCTGAAGAAATATTGGGTTAGTTAATATATTAAATGAAGAATTCTAAATTTGAGAATTTTATATTAATAGTCCATAGATATGTCAGGCTCTACAAAGATTGCAAAAGCAAATGTCTGGTTTTTCTCTTGAAACAAGAGTAGTAAGAAGCAGGTGCCAAAGTGAAAACTTGACTGTATTTTTTCTGAAATGTTGAAGAGATTGACCCAGCACATTATCAACCATGTCTGTCAGAATTAGGGTATAGATTACAAACACTAATGAGCCACCTGCACTGGGAACATCAGCATAAACAGACAATTGGGGTGGGCTTCTTCCATGACAATCTCTGTTATCTAATGGAAAAGTTTTTATTTTATCACCTTTCATAACAGAACAAATGATTCCATGGTGAGAGGAGACAAAAGTTCTCTGAATTTCTTAAAGTCCCTAGCTAAGACCACATGCCCATTTGGGTGTTTACTTTGCTATTTTTTCAAAAACCATTTTAACTAGATCAAGATAAATAAAAGACAGTATTAACTTTGGAAAAGAGTTATATACATAAGTAGGAATTTGGTAATAAATGTCAGCCAAAACCAGATGAGACCATGCCCAGTGCGAGTAAATATATTTTAGAAATTCTGGTTTATTCTGTATATCCACTCAATGAATGAATATGCATTTGTTTGGGAAATTATGTTGGTAAAAACAAACTCTAATTAAGATTCATCTACACTATGTTACATATTTAAAATTCAAAAACTCCAGGAATATAGAGACATGAGGATAATGAATGACCTTGGGAAATAAGATGTTGAATTAATTCTGCCTTCCACAAACTTTTGTTATATAGCCAACTCCTGCATCTGTCCCCATATGCTTTCCCTTCAATTCTCATGCATGTGTAGAAATGCCTGCAGTACTCTGAGTGTACTGTGAATGAATCCACTCATACCAAGATACAGAAAGTCTCCTTCCTTGATCCTTCATCACTGAGAATCCACAACTCCTAATCCTGAAATTAAACCTGTATTCTTAGTCATCTAGAACTAAATTTGTATGGTTACACTGCTTTTCCCACCTCCTTTCCTTTCATTTTCTCCTGTAGCATCTCTTATTCAGATTGTATTCCCACAACTCAATAACAACACCTTTTGTTAAAATCATACCAATGATTGCCAGATCTGAAACTCATTCCTCATTCAATCTAATAGTTTAAGAAATGCAGATGGATGTGTGATTGTTGCTTCATTCTTGAAACCTTTCACATTTCTTCAAGACATCATTCTTTCTTGTGGTCCCGTTTCTTCCTAGTCAGATTTATGAGTGTTTATTTAGGAATTCCCCAAGCTGGTCCCTTTGATGTCTTCTCTATATCAACCTATCTCCAGATATTTTCGTAAAATCTCTTAAGTTTAATGGCATACAAATAGTAATGACAGCTAGGCTGATGGCTTTTTAGCAAATGTTTTCTGGATTTCACTGTTTTATTACCAACCACAACCTTACATCTACTAAGTGTCCAGTATAACTAATAATGTTGTCATACAAAAAGTAACCACCAAATTTCTATTCCTAAATCCTCTTCAAGTTCCTTTGCAAGAATTTTCTCTTGGCAATATGTCAACAAAACACACTTGCGTACCCGTTTCCTTTTTGGTAGGTACTTACTTTCTTTCTGTTTGTTGAAGCTCATATTTGTATTGATAATGTGAAGGTATATAACTTGAAGTAGAATTTCTTGGGAAATTGATGAGGGTCAAAAATTCCTGAAACGGTACATAGATTGTTGGTTCATGGAGCTCTTGGTGGAAGCATTTCCTGACAAATGCTCAGTCCTATGTCCTTTTGACTTCATAGTTTTGGGTGAGGCATAGAATGTAAGTGTAGTCTGTATGCTTCCTATGTCACTACAGTAATTCTACAACTTTATGTATGTCATTGGCCTTATGGCAACCCCTTAAATACTGATTCAAATCATTTGCGTTTTTTTAATGTCTGATAATTATTAAATGCATTTAAATCATATATTTTATTTATGAGTCTTTAGAGTTATGGCTACAAACTTTTTTCCCTCATTGTATATCTCATGTTGTTCCTTTAATGGGTGAAATGAGCAAGTTTCATTTTTCATTTTGCTACTGATATTTACATTCCATCTAAGAACTTGTGCTAATGCCTAAAATGATAATGTTTGTAGTACTAGTTTTTTCCTGGCATTGCATCGATTTTATGCATCACTTTTAGGACAGTTATAATGTCATCATTAATTCTTCAAATCTGTGAGTTTATTCTTTAAGTATAGAGTATATAATTCTGTTCAATATTGTTTTTTAATTTTGATATAGATATTGTCAAATATGTCACTAGTTTTATTGATAACTATTTTATAATGGAAGAGCCTTTATGAACTGACTTACTTTTAAGTTACATTATTTTTAAGTTATATTATTTTAGTATTCCTGGTATATTTTTACATACCTATTTCCATCTTAACAATACAGTAAATTTTTGTATCTGTGGACATATCTCTGTGAAATTTAGTTTTGTTCTTCCCTTTCTAGCTCTTAGACATTTGATTTGTTATTTAGCTTGCTTTGCTGACAAAAAATATCAATCCAATGTTATCTGGCAATAGTGATTGATAGTATCCTGTGGCATTTCCAATAATACTGATAATATTAATGTATCATTATGAAACTTGTATGAGGTTTAATGAAAGATTTCTGTGTTCTACCTTATGAAAGCAAACTTTTCAAAGAATCCTTTTATTAAATGATTTCTGTTTTAAAATTAACTCTTGTTGAATTTTATAAAACTCTTTGAACAGCTGCTGAGAAGACAATATTAGTCTTGAAGCTTAAACTTTTGAAAACATTCACTGATTAAATTTTATTTTTTATGAGTATGACATTCCTGAATTATAGCTTATTATTTTACTTTTATAGGTGGTGTTTGATTTGCTAATACAAAATATTTGTGTTATTCTTTGCAGACCTTGAATGAACAATAATCAATTTTGTATGGAAAAACAAAAGATCCAGGATAGGCAAAACAACCTTACTCAACAGTGCAACATCTGGAGGCATCACCATCCCCGACCTCAAGCTCTATTATAGAGTTGTAGTCCTGAAATCAGTTTGGTATTGAACATAAAACCAGTAGCACAGACAGTGAGATCAACAATTAATAAATGGGACCTCCTAAAACTGAGAAGCTTCTGTAAGGCAAAGGACACAGTCAGCAAGACAAAAAGGCAGCCCACAGAATGGGAAAACATATTCACTAATCCCACATCCGACAGAGGGGTGATATCAAAAATTTACAAAGAACTCAAAAGCAAGTCTCGAAAACACCAAAGGATCCAATTAAAAAGTGGGTTACAGAACTAAATAGAGAATTAGAAAGGGTAGTTGCACACAGACAACAAGACAAGGTCAGCCCACAGATTGGGAAAAGATATTCACTAACCCCACATCTGACAGAGGACTGATCTCTAAAATTTACCAAGAACTCAAGAACAAGTCTCCAAAACACCGAAAGATCCAATTAAAAAGTGGGCTACAGAACTAAAGAAAGAATTCTCAATAGAGGAGTCTAAAATGGCTGAGAGGCACTTGAGAAAGTGCTCAACATCCTTAGCCATCCAGGAAATGCAAATCAAAACAACTCTGAGATATCATCTTACTCCTGTCAGAATAGCTAAAATCAAAAACACCAATGACAGTTTGTGCTGGAGAGGGTTGTGGTAAAAGAGGAACACTCCTCCACTGCTGATGGGAGTGCTAACTTATACAGCCACTTTGGAAATCAGTATGGAGATTCCTCAGAAAAATGGAAATAAACCTACCATAAGACCCAGCAACTTCACTCTTAGGCATATATCCAAAAGATGCCCATTCATACAACAAGGGTGTCTGTTCCACTGTGTTCATAGAAGCATTATTTGTAATAGCCAGAACTTAGAAGCAACCTAGATGCACCTCAAATGAAGAGTGGATAGAGAAAATGTGGTACATTTACACAATGGAGTACTATTCAGCAGAAAAAAGCAATGGAATCCTGAAATTTGCAGGCAAATCTATGGCACTAGAAGAAACCATCCTGAGTGAGGTAACACAGTCACAAAAAGAGAAACATGGCATATACTCTCTCATATATGGATTTTAGACATAGATCTGGGGAGTGTCAGCCTACAATCCCATGGCCAGAGAGTTTGGGAAACAGGACCTTCACTCAGTGGTTGATGGAATCAGAGGCAGACTCCCATGGCTAAGCACTGAACTGAACTCTAGAAATCCAGTGACAGAGAGGGAGGACTGATGACCAAAGGGGTTAAGACTGGGCTGGTTTAACCCCAGAAACAGCTGACCTGACAAGGGTTAGCTCTTGAATCCCAGACTGATGCCATGGAATCCAGCATGGGACTGATCAAGACCCCCTTAATATGGGTGTGCCAGTGAGGAGGCCTAGGTAATCTACTGAGCCTTGGGTAGTAGATCAGTATTTATCCCGGGTATACAAATGAACTTTGGTCACCCATCCAACAATGTGAGATGCACTCTCACCCTGGACTCTTGGGGGGAGGGTCTAGGCCCTGCACTGGATGAAACTACAGACTATGGACACCCTCATGGAGGGCCTTACCCTCTCTGGGGAAATGAGGGGATATTGGGGGGGGGTGGGAGTGCATCGGAGGAGGGGAGGAAAAAGGGAAACGGACCTGGAATTGACATGTGAAGCATCCTTGTTTCTAATTTAAATTTAAATTTAAAAATAAAATAATAAAATATAAAAACAATTGTGTTAACAGCAGGATTGATCTCTGATTTTTTTCTATAATATTTCTACCACATTTCAACAACAAAGTTACTTAACTTCAAATAATAATTTCTGAAATCTTTCATCTTTCCTAATCTTAGTAGTTTAAGAGTTCTGTTATTTCCTTTTTAATTTATGAAAGCAATAAGATTAAGTGGTTTTGTTGGTGACATTTTGAGTGATTTGAAATGTGCAATTGCTTTAATAGATAATGTCTTCTAATTTTCTGCCTTTTAAGCAAATTATAGAAAATTGTAGTTTTCTAAGGATATAGTTATCCAAATTTTATAGTTTCGCATAACTATATCAGACCTTATCACTGGCAGACTGATTTGATCTATAGTGATATATTCTTTTCAAGTTACTTATCTGTGATTTACATTTTCTTTTTTCTAGATTTTTCTTGCTATCTAAATTAAAAATTATTTTAAGTCACTTGTTGTAGCTTTCAAGTTGTTCTACATGCTTCATTGTCTAGAGGGAAGCCTGAACTAACTTCCCAATTTGACTACTACAGTTTGGATGTGAAAGATTCACACAGACTTGTTTTTGAAAACTTGATTCCCAACCAGCAGTATGTTTTTGAAGAGTACAGATTCTGTTTTCATTTTAATTTTAGAAACACTCTTATTTACATATCCCCCCCCATTCCCTCTCCCTCCCATCCTTCCAGGCTTCCCACTGACCCCCCCAACCCACCCACTCCCCACTCCCCAGGGAGTGAAACCCTCCACTGGGGATCATCATTTGGGGGAGGGTCCAGGCCCTCCTTTTGTATCTGGGCTGCAAAAGAGATATAACCTAACTAGGAAACTGGGTCACTTGAATCAAGCCTTCAGGTTCTATAATCCAGTCCTAGATTTTGTCTGCTTTTTCCCACTTTTTAAGAAAGTGACAAATCTCAGGTGTTCACTGCTGCCATCTTGCCTTCTCCATCAGATGTACCCTCAAACTGAACAAAAAGTTAACAATTTAAGTGTTTTGTTTTGTTTTTTTGTCACAGCAATAAGAATACCAAATATTTATCTCCCTCCTTCCTGACATATGTTCTTAGAGAGATGGTTTGAGGAACCACCTCCCATACTGTTGGGTATCCCATAGCAAGTATGATATAAATGCTCTTATATGTTACTTTTCCACTTAAGATGCATGTCTTTGGTAATAACATAGCATTTGCTATGTTAATGCTTATTCTGCATTTGTCTTTAGTCTTTTTGAAATTAAGTGGGCGATGGGCTCAGCCAACTACTTTTGCTTCTTCCTTCTGGGTAATTTGAGTTATTTTCAGATCGTGGTATCACTGTTGACTCTTAATTGCATTTTTGATTATTTGAGCATGTAAGATGTCCAGAAAGCATTTTGCCTTTAACACTTTGGCATTGGCCCTCTGTAACAGATTTGCCTGAAATCTGCAACTCCTGTGAGAGGAGGAACAAATGCTGAATGCCAAGTCATCTCTTTCACTGTTGTAGCCTTATCTCTGGAATCATGACTTTTTTTTCAATTCTCTAATGCCCATCAGTTCTTTTATATATTCATTTTCATTTTTCTTTTTTTCACTTCATTCTGCTTTTCTCATATTTGCTGGGATCTTTGTTCGTGTGAAAACTGTCTTATCACAGATGAAAAAATGTGTTGAAGCAATAGTTTTTAAAATGTCCCATCATAAAATTCCTATGCTGACAAATGTCATACCATGTCCATATTGACATAAAAGTCATAGTAACTAAGGAATACAATATGATGAGTAGAGTGTTATCTGATTACAGAGCTGAGAGTCTAGCCCCACATCTTTCATTCTGTGATGATCTTCAATGATATTTGCCTGTTTTCTTACTATTTATATTTTCCTCTGAAAATATAATTCATTTTTGTCCCATCCACTCCCCATCCCTGCCCTTCGAATTTTTCTCTTGTTTCCCTATTACTTTTCATTCTAATTTCATGTGCTTATTTTTTTTGTAAACCTCAGGTCCACTTAATTCTTGCTGTTTGTGCTAGGATCACCTATTCAGTCATGGACAGTCTCAGGGACAATGTCCCTGAAGAAAACTTACTCTCTTTACTTGCGAAAAGATCCCCAGTTGTGCGCAAAATTTAATGGAATATTTGGCTAGCTTGATTTTGTGTAGGTTTAGTGGAAAACAAAAACAAAACTTGTAAACCAAACCCATAGTTTCAGGGGTGGTTCAACATAAATAAATCAATAAATTTAATCTACCACCTAAATGGATTGAAAATCAAAACCACATCATCATCTCATCAGATGAAGAAAAGGGCTTTGACAGCATCAAACATCCCTTCATGATAAAATCCTGTGGAAGGATTAGGGATACAAAGGATGTATCTGAACATAAAAAAGGCAGTTCCAGCAAGCCCATAGCCAACATCAACCTAAATGAAGAGAAACTCAAACTATTTCCACCAAAACCAAGAGTAAGGCAAGTTTGTCTACTGTCTCCATGTCTATTCAATACAATACTTGAATTTTTAGCTAGAGCACTAAGATAGCTCAAGGAGATCAAGGGAATGTAAGTAGGAAAAGAGGTCAAGTATCTTTATTTCAGATGAAATTACTGTATACATAAATATCCCTTAGAAGGCAACCAGAAAATTTCTATGACAGATAAACACTTTCAGCAAAATAGTAGGATGCAATATCAACACAAAAAATCGGTAGCATTCCTATATATAAATGGCAAACAGACTGAGAAATAAATCAGGCAAATAACACAGTCACAATAACCAAAAAATAAAACAACCATATTTCAATATAACACTTAGTTTTGGTTACTATTGCTATAAAGAAACACATTGACCAAAGCACTTTGTAGTGGAAAGGGTTAATTTGACTTACACTTCCCTCCCTCCCTCTCTCCTTCCCTCTTTCTTTCTTTCTTTCTTTCTTTCTTTCTTTCTTTCTTTCTTTCTTTCTTTCTTTCTTTCTTTCTTCTCAAACAGGGTGTCACTGTATAACAGCTTTGGCTGTCCTGGAACTCACTCTATAGACCAGGCTGGTGTTAAACTCACAGAGATCTTCCTTCCCCTGCCTCCCAAGTGCTGGATTTAAAGGCATGCACCACCAACACCAAGCTCAATTTTATTAGCAGCACAAATCTTTAATTTGGCAATACATATTTATTTGTACTGTAATAGTGTCTTCCACTCTTTAGAAGATTATTTTGAACCTGGAACCTGGTATCTCGTATCTTGTATAATCCATATCCAGCACTGTATGTAGTCTCTGGCTATATATATATATATATATATATATATATATATATATATATATATATATCCTGTGTGTGTGTGTGTGTGTGTGAGAGAGAGAGAGAGAGAGAGAGAGAGAGAGAGAGAGAGAGAGAGAGAGAGGTATGCAATACATACCTGATTAACAGCTGTGGATTATTTCTACACACGGTTACATTTTGTTTTGATCCTCAAATTATTTTCTGTTAGTCTAAAATCTCTATGAAGTGGTATCTCTGAAAACCTTGAAAACTTTTTCAGAATAATAAGGAAACACCAACATGTCAAGAATAAAAATATTAACTCTAAAACTAGCATGGAAGCAAATGCACTTCACACTGTATTTCAAAGAAATTCTGCTAAAGCGATTGACGTTAAATTGTAAGGTTTTGAAGAAAATAGTATCAGTATATCTGATAAATACCACTTATCACAGTAGGTAATAATTTGTGTTCTCAGAAGGAAAAGGCATTTAAAAGCAACACATAGGATTTGAAAAATAAAGGAGAACTTTAGAGAAAATAAACAGCATTTTATATAATTAAAAGGAAAAGAAAAATGTGTGATCTCTAAAGAAATAAAGCATTCACATCTAATTATACATATAAAAAGATAATGTAGGTGCAATTTTAAATAATTTTTTCTCAGCTGAAGGTAAGTTCCAATGAATTTAGAAATAAACTCATGCTATACAGGTAGAAGAAAGGCAAATTTCTCCCATCTAAGTCCCTTTCAGAAAAAAAGAATTGTGCAACCTCCTTCCCGAAGAGGAGGGAAAGGATAGTTTAGATTAAGATTGATTTATAGGTGAGTAAATTGTCCAAATTTGTTCCTGTAGAATTCATATACTGAATTTGTAATCGCTACTGCAGTAGAATGCAATACTTTTACCGGTAAGATCTTTGAAATGATAATTAAGTTCATGTAGCATCGGTGGAATGGGCTTTCCCCTCATTTAATTTGTAGTCTTTTAAGATAGAAAGATTGTGCAGACTTTCTAAGGGAGAAATACATGCAGATAAATGATAGTTATGTACAAGTCAAGCAGAGTCCCTCAGAAGAATGTTGATATGCAAACCATAACATTCTGTTTGTTAGAACTGAGAGGAAATATATCTCTGTTGTTTAAATTTACCCAAACAGGGATTTGGTGATGTACAAACTAAAGAAAAATAACGCAGCCATGTTTTTTAACTAAAGGGAAATAGAGAAGAATCAATAAAGCAATGCAAAGGAAAGGTGATTTTTTAAACAAGGGAAAAATATTGCCAGGTGATGGTGGCACATGCCTTTAATCCCAGCACTCGGGAGGCAGAGGCAGGCGGATCTCTGTGAATTCGAGGCCGGGCTGGACCGATAGCCTCCAAAACAATACAGAGAAACCCAGTCTCGTAAAAACCAAAAAAAAAAAAAAAAAAAAAAAAAAAGACAAGGGAAAAATATGTGATATCATATATCTACTAGTGTGATGATGAAGTTAAAATTGAGAATATTTTTTATACACTTTGGAAGAAATGTACAGTCAGAACAATGTACATAGTCATCTCCAAGTTGTTCACATTCCCCTTGAATCAGGACCATACAAGTAGATGATATTTAAGGATCTAATAGAATTATGAATAGTTACAGAAGAAACAAACATAACTAGTAATATGCAAATATTGTTATTGCTTTCCACATATATGATAAATACACATATTAATATATAAATATTGGCATTATAGCATTTCATTGAATTAGAAGAAGAGGAACATAAAATTTAAGGATATGAATTGGGCTGTTTCACAAATAGTGAGAGACCCAGACTGATACTGCTTTCAAGCTTCAAGCTGGAGATCAGAAAAACAAAGCAGCTGGCCACTATCTCTTAGTCTACCTCAGGATGAAAGGCAGTTCTGGCTCCATCAAACCTCAGAATGTAATCACTCCTCACAGTGGTTGGAGAATCCTGAGACTTCATTGTCTTCCGATCTTCAATGTGACTAGAGAATGAATCCCTCCTATACTCAACGTAGCTGGAGAATGTATGCCCCATACTCTACTGAAGACCCTGCTCTTATATTTTATACCCCCCTAATTCTGTGAATAAAGACATGTGATCCTTGGTGCTGAGTTCATCTTTGTGTAACCTGTTCCTGTTTAAGTCTGGATCAATCTTGTGTAGATCTGGGTGGCCTTGGTCTCACAGAGATCTATCTATCTACCTCATAATCTTGAGTTCTAGGATTAAAGGTGTGTCCCACCACCTCCTGCTTCTGGCTGCTAGTTTTAAAGGTGTGTATCATCACTGCCTGATCTCTATAGCTTGAGGCTTACTTTGCTTTCTGAATTCTCAGGCAAGTTTTAATGAATCATAAATAATATATCACCACATTGGGTTACTATGATATGCCCAGAAACCCTATCCTAACCCTTCCCTGACAGGAGGGATTCACAGAGTTGCACACATGTACAGTTAGCTTCTATGTGCACTTTGAGTCTTTTTATTAATTTTAGTCTTATGAATTCATCACAATTTCTCAGTTTTGGTTTGAGAGACTGTATAATCAACTCCTTATTCAAATTATTACATATAAAACTGAGACCTCATTTTCATTTTATTTACAGTCCTTGTTGCTGATACAGACATATTAATAAGAATTTGACCCTGAAAAAATCCTTTTGTAGAGAAAACAACCTTATTTTTAAAGAAATGTTTGAAACATGCTTTTGGCATTTCTAATGAATAGCTACACACATCAATCAATCAGGGATTTCAAGTTCAATGTCCTATAACTTCTCTGTTTTCTTAAATTGGGTTGACCTCTGTCTTGTGGGAAAGGGTGTTTAGATTACAGAATGCTCAGAGGGCATTGTAATTCTCTGCAGGCAGTGAATCTCCAGCCATTGATCTGAGTGTCACTTCTCAAGCTCCCCAGGCAGAGGAGTGCTACAGTCAGAAACATATCCTAAACACAGAAAACAACCTCCTATTCTGATTACTAAAAGAAAATAAAATCAGCACATTTCTTTGCTTTGCATTGTAGGTTGTTCATGGTTAAACATGCTAGTTACTTTTTGAAAAGTAACAGGATTATGAAGCTTATTCCTGCAGCATTTGGAATCATATACATAAATATGAATATATACATATACACACATATGCATATCATACAAAGATGTACACATGGGCACAATAAAATAAAGGATAGAAACAGCATTGGAAAATAAACACTGAAAATGGAGAAAAATGAAGAAAGCATGGGTTGGGGGAGCATAAATAGACACTTGAGAAAATTTCAAGCATGATTCTTTGTCTTCTTGAACTCTGATTTAAAGGTTGCTTAGCAACAGTGGCAGTAACAGCTGGGACACCCTTGATCTTGTTGTGTAAACTATTAAAAATAGGTGATGGAAAGTGGCACCATGGAAACAATGACTCCACGAAGCAGGTGTTTGCAGTGCTGCTTTGCAGGCTAATGTTAGAGGTGTAAATTACAGAAAGACAAAATAACAAAATAACTTGGACCTTCATTCCTCAGATCTTTTCTTATCGTCTAATAAAAGCAAATAAAAAGATAATTACATTTCCTTTTCACTTTTTTCTCTAAATTTTCCAGCATTTTAGTGAAGCAGACTATAATTATTATAACTGATTAGCAGTGTAAAATGTGATGGATGAATTTCCAAAACAAATTCTACGTAGAGTCTATACAAATGAATCCATTTAGAGAGTTGTACAAATACCTTTTGTGTTTTATTCATGCACTAGCATTAATTTTCCCAAGACTGATTACCTTGTACTTATTTTTCATAAAATCTGTTAAAACAAATTTAAATCAATGCAAATACATTTAATTTTCCTTGTGTTTTATTTCATAGCTAAATATATTTTAGTTTAATTTTCTGATCACTTTATGCTTGAGTCTGTATTTACACCATTTCCACTTCTCTTATCTTAATTCCTCCTGTGTACACCCCATTATGTCTTAGAATCATGACCTCTTCTCTATTATTGTTACACCCCAACCTCCTACATCCCTCACTCCCCACCCCCACCCCCACACTCACACACATGCATATGTATATACAAATACAATATGCTCAGTCCACTTAATGTTGTCTCTTAGGTTTGGATGGCCTACCAGGTAACTCATCCCTGCGGATGACTGGTTCTCTCTCTGAATAGTCCCTTCTAACCTGCTTTTCATCTAGAGGTGGGACCTTGAAAGACCTCCTCTGCTCATGGTGGCATGTCTGCTGTGTTATTATTCTGTTCCTCTTGTTTAAGTGGTTAAGTTGTTGAGATTTCATGGACTCATCTTCCATGTCACACACAAAAGTCACTATTGTACATCAGACGTCTTAGTCTTCTGATGCTTTTATTTTCTACCTCTTTTCCAAGATGTGCCCTGAGGACTGAATCTAGGGGTTGTGTTTGTGATGTGTCAGTTTAGGTTTGGCACTCCATAATCAGTTGTTCTATGCATTCTGAGCAGTTGTGAATTCCTTTAATAGTCTTTGTCTATTGCTACAAGAAGCTTCCTTTATGAGGGTTGAGAACCATACTTAACTGTTAATAAATATATTTAGAATACAATTTGGAATTATGCTGTTTTTGGAAAACGGCTCTAATAGGTTCTTTTCTAGGTTATGTGTATTCATCAGCCACAAGCAATTGCTTAAGCTTAAAATAATTATCATGAATTTCCTTCTATTGAGTGTGTCTTAAATCCTATGAGGTGTGTATCGGTGAGCTGAAGATATAAATGCCACTATTGCACCCTTGTGTTATCTTGCCATGCTGATAATTATTTCAGTTCGTATGCTTTATAGTTGAGTGTGAATTTTGACTGCTCCCCCTGCACCCCTGTCAGCTTGCAAAGCTTTCTGATATGATAAGAAATGATCCTTAAGAAGGCTTCCAGAGAGTTCCAGCTCAATTCCTCCAAGTTCTATGTTAAGGTACGTGTGGTCTTCATTGTGTGGTCTTTCCTTCTAGCTTTTGGAAGGTGTGTGTGTGTGTGTGTGTGTGTGTGTGTGTGTGTGTGTGTGTGTGTGTGTGTGTGATGTATGTATAGGCACACATGACATGGTATATATGTGGAAGTGAGAAGAACTTTACAATATTGGGACTTTCTTTGTGCTTTTAGGGGTTTCCAAAGATAGGGACAAAGCTTTTGTCACGCATTTCTTAGAAGAACTTTACGTGCTGAATCATTTCATGGGCCCAGCCGACTTGTGTTTTGAAACGTGTCTCGTTGGTTTGGGACCTGCCAAGTAGCACTCCACCTATGTCCACTTTTCAAATATTAGCATTTAGAGATCAGAAGCATGTGCAAACATGCACGTTTTTTTTAATGGGGTTTAGGCAGTTGGACATAGCTCTGTATACTTATGTGGAAGGCACTTTACCTGGTGTTCTGTCACTCTAGCAAGATAATTAATTGTTTTACATAATAATCACATAAATATATTTTACTATTAACTAATTTTCACAGAATGTACCATGTTTAGTACAACGTCAAGGACACTTGCAATGTGATTCTCCCTGCCAGCCTGGTCCCTGAGATGCATCAGGCCCAAATGAACACACAGGACACTGAATTAATTATGAAACTGTTGGCCATTTGCTATGGTTTCTTAAAGGCTACCTCTGACTTAATTATTAACACATAATTGCTAATATATATTTTACAAGGTCTTATCTTACCAAGGACACAGCTTCATGCATCCTTTCTACCTGGGATCACATTGCAACTCTCCAAACTTGACTACATTTCCCAGAATCCTCCTTGACTCCTACTTCCACCTATCTTGCCTCCTTATTGGCTGACAGTGCTTTACTTATCAACCAATCAGATAAACATATACACAGAAGGACTTCCCTCTTCAGAGTCTATCTTCAGCTTATTTACTTTTGTATATACTGTGAAACAACATTGCAAACTCCATTGTTGATTTAGATGAAAGACGTTCTTTTTATACAGTGTTCACTAAATCCACCTTTTCCTACCAGCTCAGTGATTATGTTTTTCAGAAACTCAGCTTATAAGTTATTAGAGGAGCAAAAAATATTGCAATATTTAAATTACATAAACATATGTGATAAAACCTAGAATGGTCAGTAAAGTTATTTTTATGTTTATTTTACATATCTGATACTGAGGAGCCAAAAAATGACCATAACTAAAGAAGACAGCATAATCTGTAAAACATTCTATGTGCTGGTAGAAAAACTGTGATTTGGACATTTGCTTCCTTTATTTTAATTTTTCAGGAAAATAAAAAACATTTATTTTATTTTATGTGTATGGGTGTTTTGCCTGAACTTATGTCTGTGCCATTAGTGCTGCTGAAGATGGCAGAAGTTGGAGGATGGCATTGCATCCCATGGAACTGGAGTCACAGATAGATGTGAGCAGCAATGTGGTGCTGGGACTAGGACATGGGTCTTCTTCAAGAGGTGTTCTTAACTGTTGTCCCATCTCTCCGTTAGCTGAAATCTTTGCTTTTCTACTTCAGAGTTATGTTCGCTGGCATCTGAAGCTAAATTTAGTTGACTGCATTAAAGCTTTTGAAACAATGAGTTTATTATTGAATAGTACTTAGATAATAAGTACTATTTATAAAAATTCCAGATCATTTAAATCAACTCATTTATTTTAAATCTCTGCCATCATTAAACTCATGAAACAAATAAAAAAATATAAAAGTTGAAAAATATTAAGGGAGTGATATTACTCAAACACATGATAATGCAGGGGCACACTAAGTTTAAGGAAAGGCCAAAGTATTAGCAATGCTAATATACTGCTATTCTGAAACCTAGGATTAGAAGGAAGCAGAGAGTATTGAAATCTTGGATTCTACAGAGCAATGTGAAAGTAATTCTACACTTGGAGTCAGGGTCTCGTTTGAATCTAAGTCATGAAGATGACCTTTCCACAGGAAACCCCTCACAAATCAAATCCTATGGCCATGGAATTCATTAATACACACAGGTGGCAACAGAAGCATTGGATATAATATGTCAGATGAAATCTTAATAAAATTTTTTATATATATATATCATCAATAAAAATTGAAATAGAGGAACTATGTGCTTTGCATCATTTTTTTAACATAGTGACTCCACTGCAACTTAGTTCACAGAGCCATTTCTTTGGTGAGAAACGTTAGTCAGTAAATGGCCTGAAAATCCTTTGCTTCAAGTCCTAGATCTAGACCTTCAATTTTCTCAACAGCAGTAGGGATATAATTACAATATTACACAAGGTTCTGTGAGTCCCTTGGAAGGCTGTGCGGCACAGGACAATTCTATGGGGTCATCCCAGAAGCTGCTTGCTGACTGGTGAAACTGTGCTGATGAAATCTGGTATAGTAGGCACTGCCTTCAGGAGACCCTGAGAGTTTGAGGACAAATAATGAAAGCCAAACAGAACAAAACCAGAACTTGTTTATGTTCAAACTCTATGATACTTTTGTTGTTTTTAATGAAATGATGATTACTCTTGAAATAATATACATGGAATGAATGTAATCATGGCATTTAAAATTCAACATTTTAATTTTAGTTCTGTAAAATTCAATCAATTTATACAAAGTATTCATTGATAGAAAATTCTTTAGTAATACACATTATCAAGATATAAGCAATTAGGTTTGTAAATGTATAAAACTGCCATTAATATTCTCACACATCTGGTAAATACTTACAAAGGTATATTAATGAGGATATGCTGCAAAGGAAAAATACCTTAGGTCTGAATTTCTCAGATTTTTTATATGTATTTTAAATTTAGGGAAAATTTGGAAGGATAATTTTCATATAATAATCATCCCAGTCCCTTTAACATTTATTGAAATAACAATGCATTTGCAGAGGCTGTAACAAACAAAACCAGTCATCAGTAAAATACTATTCAAAAACTCTGTAACCATTTTACCGGTCTTTCAAATAGCTCTCTGGTTTGAACGCCTGAGTGTCAAAGCTGGCTCCAAGCTGGTGGTATGATTGGGAGAGGTTTGTATCCTTAGGGGACAGGAATAGCTGTGGGAAGCAGGTACTGAGGAACAGCATTGGATCTACTGCTCTTTCTGCTTCCTCATCTAGTGTCACATGGGCAGCCTTCATCACACAATCATCATGACTTCCCTGTCTTGGATTAAAATCCTCTGAAATTATGAGACAAAGGAAACATCCCCTGTTTGAATTGTTATTCACACGAATATTTGCCACCATAGTAGAAATAACAGATTATTAATAAGGTATTAACAAACAGTAATCTTCTTATGCTCAAAAACTGAGTGAGGGCACCCGTTCCATTTAGTCTTATTTGTTTCTCTGTGTCTTCTGCCAATTGCTTAATTAGTATTTATCCTATAAAACTGGAGTTTTAGGGCGAGGAGAGAAGGCCTGACTGTTATTATCATCACTTTTCCTTCCAAAGGACCTGGTTTTAATTACCAGCACCCACATGAAGGTTCACAGTTGCCTGTAATTCCAGTTGCAGGCATCTGACATCCTTTAATGGTTCCCATGACCACTGCATACATGCGCTACACAGACATACATGCAGGAAAAACACCTATATGTATGAAATAAAAAATATCTTTAAAAGAATCCTGATGTTTTGAAATGTCTGGCCAAGGTTAGTGTTTATATTTTAAAATCATTTAGTCTAGCATCTACCATAATTCATTTGTAGTTACAGAGTAAAACAAGGGAAAATAGAATGCTTCTAAAATTTCTTTCCTTGTAATTAACTTAGGACTAGTGAAAATATGACCATCTTTACTACTAAAATAAATAAACACAGTAAAGAAAACCATGGCCCTTAAATTAGAGAACAAAAACATATCTAGCAGGCACATTTAACAAAAAAAAGTTCTAATTTACAAAGTTTGGAACTGTAACATCAGTTCATAAAAAACAGCACACAGTATGTTAGAAAGATGCATGTTGAAATTGGTCCTCCACGGTACTTTCAGTGTGTACCATTAGATAGTTTAATGGCTTAATGGATATATCAGCCATAGGGTAGTTATCTTTTACAACTGTAAGAATTCACCTATGGTCTAAAAAGATACATTATCAGTGCACAGATAAATGACAAACAACTGTAGAGTAATTGCTATGTCAAAAAAAGAAACAAATGAAAAAGCGACGTGTTTTTTCCATTAGCATAGATTGTAGTACTTGATGCTCATGTATTCATAAAACCATCTTGGCCATATTATACACGGTACTAATTTAGGCACTGAGTACAGAATAGTGAACAAATCACCTCTTCCCTGAGATCATGAGCCTCCACACTGGTATAGACCCTGAATACTAAAGAGATTAGGACACATATGAAATGTGATAGATGAAGGAAAACGTTAGGGTATTGTGCAGGAAGGCAATCTGAATTGATTTATATTTAAATTAGGTTATCTGGAGAGACCGCTTGAGTAATGACTTTAGCTGATATATGAAGATGGCTGACATTTTTAATGATGAGAAACACGGGAACTTCTAAAAATGAATTGAGCGAAATTTGAATAGCAAAGGGGAAGTATGAAACTTATTTTTGTGTTACTAGTTACTAGAACTGCAATATCTCTGCCAGGAGTGCAGAGCATGTCAGAGACTACTGACAGCCTAGGAGTTTTAATGCAAGTACATTTTAACCCTTTTAGTAGCTTGATCTGATACATTTGTTGTAAAGAAAGCAACACATAGAATAGATGTAACTGCTTGTCAGTAATTGACAATTTTTAAAAAAGTGGGTATACAAGAAAATTTACATTTTTGTTTTCTAAAAGAAAATTTATAATGTCCAGTTTCAGTTAGACTTCTACCTGGAGTTTACTTCTATTTGGAGTCCACTCTGTGGTGTTAGAAATGTTTTACACATCTGTAATATTATAAATATTAAAATAGTAGACAAATCATAATATAAAATAGCATTGAAATATAGCATACTTATGGTTATAATTTTAAATATAAAACATTTAAATAAGGACTATTTATCACATAATATAATTATCTCTTAGACTACTTTTATAGTCTTCCATTAATATGCACTCTTGATTGATTAGAAAAATAAATGCTGGTTTCAAAGCATTACAATACAGAAGCCTTTCAAATTTGCCTTTGATTTTTGCTTTGTGTTGGTCATCTACTGCTGGGCATAAAGCCTAGTCTTCAGAGTGATTTATATACTCAGTGAGACTATGTTGAAAAACAAAACAAAATGACTAAGTTTTTATTTGTGAATGATTATTGACCGGCGATAACTTCTGGATAGGGAATGTGGACTCGTGTCTACTTCTCTCAGCTCTGGGACCACTTCAGGCTCAGATCTGTACAGGTCCTATGAATGCTGCCACAGCCCTGTGAGTTCATGCACAAGTCTGCCCTGCTGTGTTTAAATGGATTTGTTTCCTGGGTGTTCAACATCCTCTCTCTGATTCTTACACTCTTGCAATCTCTTCTGAAGGGTTCTCTGAGCCCTGAGAGGGGATTTTGATGGAGACATGTCATTTTGAACTGAAGTGTCCCAAGGTCTCTCAATCTCTACACCTTGACTGTGGGTCTTTATTTACTTATTCCTGTCTGCTGCAGGAGGGAGTCACTCTGATGACAATTGATTAAGGCCCCATCTATTTTAGCAGAATGTCATTAGAAGTCATTCAATTGTTCTTTTAGCAGAACATAGTATTTTGTTTCCCCTAGGTCCCTGGCCTTTCTAGTGCCAGGCTCTTGGCCAAGGGTGTGTGTTTGTGTCTGGTAGGTAGGGAAGTAGGGAGCATCCAAGAGAAGTTCAGGGAGGGAAAACCATAATCAAATATAATATATTAAAAAATATCTATTTTCTATTTTTAAAAATCTGTTTACCACACAGTAGAGATACCCATTTGATACCCAAATATACTCCTGTATATTTTCCACTTTGGTTTCTTAAGTTTCACTAAGATGGATATTGTGTCTTCCACTATTCATCATTTTTCATAGAATTTCCAACATTGTGACTTCATTCAATACACATATTTCCAGTATTGTTAATATGGCATTATGAATATTTACTAGATCAATGAAGGAAAACAAGAATTTAAAGAATTCTATTGATCTAATAATAGATTTTTATAAATCAAACCTAATTAAAGCCCACACAGTAACTTCAATGTTGCTTCAGTTTAAGATTAATGTGAATGAATTGTGTGACTTTGATTACTGGGATGAGATTTTATTTGCCATGAGTACTGTTCAGAAAGTGGAATTTGAGGAATTTTTCAGGACACATACAATTATTTAACAAGATTGTCCAGAGACATTCAGTAATGTTACATAGACAAGGGTTATATTTCAAATGTGATTTATTTTTCATATGTGATTATTGCTTATACTAAGAAATAAATGAAGATTTCATGATATTTTCATCAACACACTCAAGGTTATTTAACCATGTTTTCCTTTTTCTCAACTCCACATTTGTCAATTTGTTAGGTTACTGCTTATTTGACTTATAATTATTATAGAGATTCTTCTAATTTCACCTGTCTTTTGTGTCACCCACTGACTTTCTTAATAAACAGAATGTGGCTTACCCAATGAACACTTCTTCTTGACTGATATTATAGTTAGGACCTTGATGGGACCTTACATTATTTGGTGTCTTATTGTATAACAACATGATACAGAGTGTATATAGAGGGAGCTCACTTCTGCATAAACCACCTTATGGGCCTGAATTCTTTAGAAATTTATTTAATCCTTTTTGTTCTTCAAGGGAAATTTATGGAACCCTTAGTAGATATGTTTGTGAGAACAACCTGGGGAGTTCATGCTAAATACAATTTCTGACACAAAATGAGTACTACATACAAAAATATAGGTTAATGATTTAAGTCATTATGACCACATCCATGAATTTCTTAACTGTTAAACTGAATATTCTGTGACATTTCAACATAGCATGTATCAGTTTCATACCAATTATTAAACTTATAGCTTCATATTTGTTTAGGAAGTTTCTTAAATTTAAATCTTATACTCTTCTAATGCTATAATATTGTTGACAGTACTATTTCTTTTATTTATTTTTAATTATTTTATTTTTGTATGTGGATGATTTTCTACATGTGTGTTTTTGTACCTCAATGTGTACTTGGTTCCCAAGAAGACCAGTAGAGAACACCAGATCACTTTGAACTAAGTTTACAGATGTTTTTTAGCTGCTATCTGGTCCTCTGGAAAGCAAAAAGGGTTCTTAACCAGTGAGGCTGCTTGCCAGCCTTGGTGGGCAGCACTGTTTCTTTTGTTTAATTTTCTCCATACCTTACAGCTGGCACAATAGTTAGCATATAGAAAATATCCAGTGTGTGAGCATCCAACTAGTGAGTGAATGGGTGTACATATCCTAACACTGTACCTTCTTCCTATTATATCTTATAAATGATGAAGTGATGCTATGCAAGGTATCATATCTTCTGTTTTCATACGTGGCTTTATAGCACTTTAAGTTTTTTATTTTCTTCAATGAGTACATCAACAATTTTGATGTTTTGGAATGAATGTATTGTAATTATGTACGAACAATTAACACTCTAGAATCTCCAAGTGGAATTGTATAAGTATATCAATAAAAGTAATACAACTTTTTCTTGTGTTTTTTATTATAACAAGCTTTGCAGATACTGATTCATAGAAACCAAAGAAGTTTCTACATGATATTCACATGGGCAATGATTGAATCATAGATAGAAACTTAAGTTTTAGGGCTGAAAACAAGAGAATTTATACTCCCTTTATCAGTTTTGCTTGATGATAAATTAAATTTTTTATGTGAAATAATAAACTGAATCAGTTCCTAACAGACTATGCAAAAATAATTCTGCTTCTCAGCAAGTGGAAATCCTCACTGGCATGCTCTAGTTTGAAAAATCTAAAAATAATTTAAATATTGTATCTTATTATGGTCAGGTGTTAATTGCTTATACTAATTGAACAACGGTAAATACACATTTCCCTTGAGCTGAGGAAATGAATACTTTATAATTAAACTTAGCTGTTCATATAATCTTAAATAGAGCTGAACTCAAAGAAGTTTCAAGGTTTCCTTGCGATATTTTTAAGTAAGTCTTTGTTTTAATAAAAGTCCTTCAAGGAGGGTCAGTAAAGGTCTCAGGAAGAGAAGCTCTTGCTCAGAAGCCTGGGGAGATAAGTTTTATCTTTTGACCCCACATAAAGCTTGTACCAAGAAATTGTCTCATAAAAGGATATTACCTGATCTTAAGCATTGTAACTAGTATGTGTCCATACATACATACCATATACACATACACACTCATAACAAAGTAACATAAAATTCTATTTTTCAAAGTCCTCAAAGGAAAGCATATACATACATACAACTATGCATGTGAATTTATGTTGAATTTACATAGCTTGTTTTATATATATATATGTATATGCACATATATACACATACACATATATATATATCTTTTACAATACAAAACAAATAAATACTTTTAATCCAAAACTGTCTATAGATCTCTCTAATTTTAACATAAACAACAGATATATTTTAAGTCATCTAGCAAAATAACTAATCTATAAAGCAGTTAGGTAATTCCTAAAGTGAGAACAGAAATAGATTGCTATCAAGTCTATAGTCTCATTAACTCACTGCTGCATAATTTTCTACAAAGAACATTTATCACTACAAGAACTGTAATTGGTAAACTTTAAATTCTACCAATGTTTTCTTTAAATTAAAATTTCTAAGTATTTACGGTTTAACCTTACCTTTGAAACTCTCAAGAGACAAGAGACATGCAGTAATCATTTATTTAACTTATTCTTGTGTAAAATAAACATTGTTGACTGTTCATTTTATATGGTTAACATAATGTTAACATCAATGTAAAAACACAGATCAAACACTAACATAGATAAATAAAACTATAACATTAGTCAATTTAGTATATGATCTTCCTTACACATATAAATGAATGATATATATTTAGAGTAGAATACTAACTCTCAGAGGTTAAACAAAGTACAGAAAATGGACTGCATACAGATACTGTTACATTAAGCCTATGTGATTCGTGGTGCCACAGATAAGGATAATAGACAATACATTTAAAAATGCTATAAGAGGATTGCCCATTCTGGGATCTCCTGGCCTGCAGACTGCAAAAAGGTCGACTAGCCTCCCTGAAGACCAAGCAAAGGAGCATCTGCTGCCATCACTGTTCTAGTCCTGTCCCCATCCACTGGGAGAGCTGGTGTCTTATACCTGTGAGCACACACTGTGAGACCCATCACAGTGTTGGACTTGTGTGCACTCACCAGGAAGAGAACCTTGGACCTGTACCCACCAGGAGAGGAAGAATTACCATCTGCAGCCATGGGAAGACAACAATATAAGAACACATTTAACAACTGTAAAACCAGTATGACTACACCAGAGTCTAGGGACTCTACACCAGAAAGACCTGAACATCCCAACACAGATGAAGCAAAAGAGAATGACCTTAAAAACAACTTCATGAAGATGACAGAGACCTTAAAAGAGGAAATGGGAAAATCCTTTAAAGTAAAGAAAAAACAAACACAAAAACTCAAGAAATGGAGGAAATGAAAAAGTAAAAATTGCAAGAAACAATTAAAACTGTGCAAGGTTTGAAAGCTGAAATAGAAACAATAAAAATTCTGAGAGAGTGCTGGAATTGGAAAAGGTGGGTAAATGCCAGCCCAGACTACTCTATCCAGCAAAGTCTGAATCACTATAGATGGAGAAAACAAGATATTCCATGACAAAACAGATTTAACAATACATATCCATTTATCCAGCCCTATAGAAAGTACTGGAAGGAACACTCCAACCTAAGGAAGTTAACTTCAGTCACAAAAACATAGAAAATAGATAATCCCACTTTATAAAAAATCAAAACAAAAATCGGGGTAAATCCACAAACAGTACCACCAACAACAACAAATCCAAAAATAAACAAAAATTAACACTCAATGGTCTGAAATTTTCCTTAGTATTAATGGTCTCAACTTGCCTAAATAAAGACACAGGCTAACAGAATGGATACGAAGACAGAATTAATCCTTCAGTTGCAGACAAGAAACACATCTAACTTCAAAGACATAGGTTACCTCAGAGTAAAGGGTTGGGATAAGATTTTCCAAACAAATGGACGTAAGAAACAACCTCGTGTAGCTATCCTCATTTCTAATTAGTTAGACTTCAAACTAAAATCAGTCATAAGAGATGAAGAAGGTCATTTCATATTCATCACAGGAAAAAAACCAAAAGGATGAAGTCTCTATTCTGAACATTTATTCCCCAAATACAAAGGCATCCACACTCGTAAAAGGAGCATTACTAAATCTCAAATCACACATAAAACCTCACACAGTTATAGTGGGAGACTTCAACATGCCACTCTCACCACTAGACAGGACCACCAGACAGAAACTTATTTTTGACAAATAAACTAAAATTATACAATGGAAACAAGAAAACATATTCAACAAATGATGCTGACATAACTGAATACTGACATGTAGAAAACTGCAGATAGATCCACATCTATCACTATATAGAAAACTTGAAATTCATAGGCAAATGGATGGAACTTGAAGAAACCATCCTGAGTGAGGTAACCAGTCACAAGAAGACAAACATGCTATTTACTCCCTCATATATGGATTTAGACACAGAACAAAGGATTACATGCATATAATCCATACCACCAGAAAAGCTAAGAAACAAGGAGGACCCTAAGAGAGACATACATGGTTCCTCGGAAAAAGGGAAAGGGAAATGATCTACTGAGCATATTGGGAGCATGGGGAAAGAGGAGAGGGAGCTAGGAGAAAGAGAAGGGGACAAGAGGAGGAGAGAGGAGGACAGGAGAGAGCAAGAAGATTGAGTCAGGGGATGAATAGAGGAGATCAAGGAAAGAGATACCACAATACAGGGAGACATTTTAGGTTTAAAGAGAAATCTGGCACTGGGGAAATGTCTTGGGAGCTAAAAGAATGACACCAACTAACAATCTAAGCAATAGTGGGGAGGCTACCTTAAATGCCATTCCCTGATAATGGGATTGATGACTATCTTATATGCCCTCCTAGAGCCTTCATCCAGTAGCTGATAGAAGCAGAGGCAGACACCCACATATAAACACTGAAGCGAACTCCTGGAATCAAGTTGCTGAGAGATAGGAGTGATGACCAAAGTGGTCAAGAACAGACTGGAGAAACACACAGAAACAGCTGACATGAACAATGGGGGTCTCATGGACCCCAGACTGACTAATTGCTGGGAATCCAGCATACGAATGACCCTGACCCCTTGATTGTGGGTATCAGTTGGGAGGCCTGGGCAATCTATGGGGCCTCTGACAGAGCATCAGTATGTATCCCTGGTATATGAATGTACTTTGAGACCATTTCACACCGAGGGATACTCTCTTAGCCTAGAAACAAGAGGGAGGGTCTAGGCCCTGATCCAAGTGATATGGCAGACTTTGAAGATCCCCTAAGGAAGGCCTCACCATCCCTGTGGAGCAGAAAGGGATTGGGATATGGTATAGTGAGGAGTCAGGGGAGGAGGGGAATGAGAGGGAACTTGGATTGACATGTAAAACAAACTTGTTTCTAATTTAAATAAAAAAAACTGAAAGAAAAAGTGCTACAAGAAGAATTTTGAACTGTTTTCACTTTAAGAAAGTACAAAGTATTTGAGAATATAGATACTTGAATTAATTTGAAATTTCCAAGAAACTAAGAACAAAGGGTATCTTTTGCACACACTCATCAGTCAAAGTGCCCATATATGTGGGTAAGAACAAGTGTTGTCCACATTATAGAAGCATATAGTCTTGTATAGCTGGATGCTCAAAAGTATGCTAATAAATTTCACGAGCTAACCAGTACTTATGCTCTGGATGGTTGACATTTTCATTGACATTTTCCCATTTGTAGTACGCTGGCCTTCATTATGACACCACAATTCTTGCCATCTGATAAAATAAGATCCTCCTTTACATAGTATGGCATCAATTTCACCACTTTCTAACTATAGACTATTTAACATCTGGTTCACCTTCCTTTACTTGAAGATTTTAGAAACTGGCTTATTTTCCTCATTACTAATTATTTAGTATTTCTTAAGACTCAAAATTGATCTTATGTCTATTGGTAGTTTAGGCTGCTGATAGAGAGAATAGTGGTGAACATAGACAGCATTTTAAAATCCATGTTAATGAGTCACAATAATTAAATCATGACTATAATCTTTAAGCAAATAATTAATGCTGATAAATAGTCATATTTTGGTCCTTTGCTAACTTATTACCCATCACCTCCAACATTAAACTGTCTCAACATCTCCTCTTGTAACTACTAAGCAATAATCACTCCTATCAATTGAATGAAAGAATATTTGAGAGAGAATTTTTGCATTCCTATTGCCACCTAACAATTTATCATATGAGCTAATACCCATTTTATTTCCATGGTTTTTTGTTTGTTTGTTTTTTTGTTTTTGCTGCTCCTCATTCCTCTTTAGAGTAAATGAAGTTACCTCTGCCCCTAATGCACATTAATCTATCTTTATATGATGACTGGTTCTTGAAATTCTTTCTCCCCTCATGCCTTGATTTTGTTGTGTATTAAAACAGTTCTGTCACTATCGAAATCAGGTACAATATCACTTTTCCTCAAGTAACAATTCATATTTTCACATATCTCTCAAGTGATTCATGAATGTGTCTGTTTTACATCAAAACAATTTTAAAAAATCGCTCATCTTCTATTTCCACTCATGGTATTTATCTCTCAAACTCAATTCATGAAACCATACCATCATCACTGATTGAGCATTCACATCCTCCATCCAAGCACACACTGTAATGATTCTAACAACCTTACTGAACAATATCCCTTACCTCTCTGTGAAGTACAACCTTCATGTTGACTTTACAATAAACTATTGAAAGCAAGTATCCTACTTCGTTATGTGTGGGGAATGTAAAGAAGGAGGTATAATATCTAATAATCTACTAATCCCTATAAGGCTTAAGGTTCCTACTGATTCTACGACCACATGTCTCTTTTTACTTTACCTGTGGAGTAGCCTGCCTCATTCATTACCCTGGCATCTTTGATATTTCTGGAATATACCTGTAATTTGGTTACAATTTCAATCTTTTCATTTACTATTCATCTTATAGGGAAAACCTTTCAAGCTTAATGTGTGCTGCCTCAACCAACATTGTGTCTCATTTCATTCGTACATGCCTTCACGGATGAGCTACAAGAAAGAGGTTTCCTGACAGGTCACTGTAAACATATATTTCTGTATTTGTTTCTTAGAACTCAATTATCTATTCCTCTCTTAATGTCCTTATTTCTTATATTGCCTTCTAATATAAAGAAGCAGAGCTAATAACACCAATAAATTATATTAAATGTATATATCATATAAAAGGCTATAGTTTTGGGTTAAAAAACATGAATAATGTGGGGTGAATTTTCTCCAATTGTTTTACACTATAGTTAATACATATTTTAAACATGCATCCCCCTTAGAAAATCCAAAATAATTCAACTAAACTTTAAATTATTAAAAGGCCATTGAAATAAATCAATCCAGAATGCTGAGACTAAAATGATACACAGAAGGTCAAAAAGAACACAAACGTAATTTCAGATACTAATGTTTCACAGTGGAAATGATGGGAGCAAACCCACAAGCACACAAAGCATCTCTTTCATTTTTTCTGGAATATGGCACTCTGATAATAAACTCCCCAAACAGAATGAAATGTACACAAGTACTACACTTGGTAAATGAGTGTCACAGGTTAACAGCTACTAAAGCATTCTATGTGTAAATAAGCACTGAATTAAACACTAACAGATAAAGGTTAAAAGGAAGACTATTGGAGGGACCACCTCGAATGCCCATTCCTGATAATGAACTTGATGTCTATAACCATCCGGGAGCCTTCATCCTGTGACTGATGGAAGCAGAGGCAAACACACAACTAAGCACTGAACTGAACCCAAGGAACCCAGTGACAGAGAGAGAGGAGTGATGAGCAAATTGGCAAAGAATGGGCTGGCAAAACCAGCAGAGACAGCTGATCTGAACAGGGGAGTGCTCTTGGACCCCAGACCGACAGTGGGGAGGCCAGCATGGGACTGATCTGGACCCCCCAATTGTGAGTGTCAGTGAGAAGGCCTGGGCAACCTATGGGGCCCTGAGCTGTGGATCAGTGTCTATCCCTGGTATACAAACTGTCTTCGTGTGCCTATAGCACAAAGAGAGATGCTCTCTCAGCCTGGACTCTTAGGGGAGTGCCTTGACCCTACCAAGAGTAAAATGACAGACTCTAGATATCCCCTATGTGGAAGGATTTGGCAATAGGGTGGGAGGGAGGGGGGGAAGGGGAGTGCGGGAGGAGGGGAGGGAGAGGGAACTGGGATTGACATGTAAAACAAGCTATTTAAAATTAAAATAAAAAATGATAAAAAAAAGGAAGACTATCAGAAAGGAAGTTATACATCTGCAAGAAACAGAGCTAATGTTCACTGTGCTGGAATCAGAGCTTGCTAATGAATTATGTTTATCTTAATAGGACCCCAGAGATGGACAAGCACTAGAACAGCTATAAATGTGTATATACACAGTACATGCTACACATGCTTAACTTCTGACCACTGAGAATGCTAGAAGGACTAGAACCCCAACAACAAGAATCCTACTTTACTTTCTCAGACCTTCCGTTCTCAATAATTTTAACCTGACATGGTTATGAAAAATGGGGACAGAATGAGATACCATTATTTTCTGGAAAAAGTCAAGGACTAGAGGCACTAAATGGAAAATGGAGACACTCACTGGAATATGGAACAGCAGTAGATATTCCTTGAAAACTTGTTAAATATACATACAATTTATGATTAAAATAGTTGTAATACACATACCCAGATTTTTTGTAATTTGACACCTGTAGCATGATATCAATAATAGAAAAAAATTGAAAGGTGCATGATAATTTGGTACCCTAACATTACAAGTTTTAATTATGTGAAGAAGTATTCCAAAATACAAAATGGTTAAAATATAACAATGTTGTTTCAAAATAAAATGATGAAAAATCAATGATTAAGTTTTGAATTTAGGGAGAATTAGCAAATTGAATCAAAAAAATCAGAATTCAATTAATAATCAATATAATGATTTAGAAAATACAAAGAGTAAATCATATTAATTCAGTCACAACTTGTAACTTTCAAAACGTTCAGTACAACTTAAAAGCATCTTGTTAGATTTTGTAGTGTAAGTGGAGATTTATAAAAGAATTTCCTAACAGATGTGATTGATTGATTTTGATAATGACACTAAGGAATTTCAAAGGGAGAAAAGAGAGTATTCTATAAAGTTAATGGGACAGCTGCACTTCCATATGAAAATGATTGACTATAAACCCTGAATGTGATGGTTCTTCTTGATTGTCAACCTGACTACATCTGGAATTAACTAAAACAAAATCAGCTGTGTACATCTGTGAGGAATTTTTTATTTTTCTAAATTAAATCATTTGAAGTGGGAAGAACCACTTTATATTTTTATTAATATTTTATTTAAATTAAAAGCAATATTATCTAACATACCAATCTCAGTTCCCATTCCCTCCGGTCTTTCCATTTCCCCCACCATATCCCCATCCTTCCCCACACCCACTCCTCAGAAAGGGTTAGACCTCTCCTAGGGTATCATCTAAGTCTGTTATATCATTTATGACAGGTTTAGGCCTATCCCTGTGTATCTAGGCTGAGAGAGTATCCCTCCAGAGGGAATGGGCTCCAAAAGCCTGTTCATGCACTAAGTATAAATATTGGTTCTGCTGCTAATGGCCCCATACACTGCCCAAGCCCTGCAATTGACACTCGCGTTCATGGGGCCTAGTTGAGGCATATGTAGGTTCCCCAGGTATCAGGCTGGAGTTCCTGAGCTCCCATTTGCTCAGATCTTTTAAAGTGTGAAGTTCCACTTTTAACCTGGACCCCACTTTCCAGTGGCCACCTATATAAAATATGTAGAAGAAGGAAGCAGTTTTCTTTTTGCCTTCTTGTGCTGGCTCTTGCTGGCAAGTCCATTCCTTTCACTGGCATTAGAGACTTTTTCTTAGGAACAAAGAAATAGTCCTATTTCTTCCTGAACAACTACTGGATTCTTGGAACTACTTTTGTAGACAACCATAGTTGAGTAGCTGGAGCACAGCCTGTAAGACCGTGTAATAATTTCATGTATATATTAATTCTCTATATATCATTCTATAATTTCTGTTCCACTAAAGAACCTTGACTAATACATTGAACTCAAGTAAAATTATGAAGTACGTTTAAATTAATTTAAAATGGATCATAGAAAGGAACCCAAGTATTAACAAGTAGGAAGGGAGAAGGCAAAATACAAGGAAGAAATGATTGAGAATGTGAAGGATTAGAGGCATCTTGTACACAACTTTTATTAAAGACTGCTTAAGGTTAAAGAAAAATGGATCCTAAACAATATGTAAGAGGTAAACAGATCAGTATTTAGCCCTGTCATCCAGACGGACTTTGGGAGCCCATTCCATGTGGAGGGATGCTGTCTCCCCCTGGACACATGGGAGAGGGCCTAGGCCCTGCCTGGTATCATATGACAGACTTTCAAGATCCCCCATGAAGGGCTTCACCCTCCTTGGAGTGTGGAGTGGTGATTTGGGGAAGGGATGGCGGAGGGTTGAAGGAGGCAGGGGATAAAGGGGGAGAGAGGGACCTGGGATTGACATGTGAAGCAAACTTGTTTCTAATTTAAATTAAATAAAAAGAAATCAAAAAATAAAAACATTTTCAAATTAAAGAGGTTTTTAAACTTTATAGCAGGATTCTTGTTACATGAATACATACACATAACAGAGAAACAGAAATATAAAGTAGCTATTAATAATCACTAACTTTTTATGCTTATTTAGAAAGTTTATAGGCATATTAATATATGTATATATTTATTAAAATGATCAAAATAGAAAAGAGGTAAATATTTGAGAAATGAGGTGGTAATCCCATGAACTAAATCAGGTGCTGAGCAAGCATGACTAATTGAGTTTGGATGCCAGGAACATGTGTTAAAAGGATACATTCAGTGGATTCTTATCTTAAACCCAACACTCCTAAGCTGGTATTGGGAGTAAGACTGGAATGTACAGTGCAGTAGTAGAAACAAGAAGAGATATTGTAACTCAAAAGTGGAGAAAGTTAAACAAAAAATGTATATATATATATATATATATATATATAATAAACTGTTAATCACTGTTCACACAAAGAAAATTTTCAGTGGGGTTCAAGAACTGTATGAATTTAGAGGCAGTTTGCTACTCATAGAATAAAACTCACAACTTGTCAAAAGTAGAGAACAATTACAAGTGAAGTGTTTATCAACAAATAAGACAACTATACCACTGTTATCATCAATGCTCAGTGATGATCATGGGAGAGGAGGAGAAAATTCTCAGAACCACAGGTAGGGAAGGACCAGAGTCAGTGTCTTCTGGGCATGACAGGGCTGTCACATTCATGAATTCAAGGGTGTTATTACTTTCATGAAACTTGCAGATCAAGCTAGTCAACATTCTTACATGAAAGGGGGTGGAACTCACGAGTCTCCAACTGTATTTGAGGAGATACTGAAAGTTAATAGGTTCTACTGGAGATAAAGTCAGTTTCTTTAAGAGGTGATATCTGCTAGGTCATCCATGCTAAAGTGGATGACACCACAGCTTTGAGTAAATGAGCAGTAAAAATTAAAATTGCTGATTTACTGAAAAATTACAAAATAGACATGAATTGTGAGGGGCAAAATGTAGATCTTGTTTGATTTAGGGAAGGGGCAATGGTTACTGTGCTTAGAATACAACATAAGTAAATCTCAAATAATTAAAAATATATTAATATTAAAAAAACAATATGTTTACATTCCTAGAAGGAAATCACAATTGAAAAGTGATGGGGAGTTTGATAATATTAAACATGCATAATCAGAGGCTAGTTAACAAGAGAATATCATCTGAGAAATACATTTTCATTGTGCTGTCAAGGTGGGAAAATGTCCTTACTCAAGCTAGATGTCTACCTATTACAGCTCACTATACACTTAAGCAATATTATGCCTCTTGGTACTTTTTCTCTGCAACCCTCTGCAGTAACTTATATTGAACACTATATAGTTCATCTTAATTTATGATTAGTATTTTCATATCTTAGCACAGAAGAAATAAAGGAGAACAGATATTAGGTGATGTTGCCATGTAGGGTATGTATGAAGTTACAGCACTGTAACTAAGCGGGGTATGTGTGACTGAATAGGTCTGAGAATTCTGCACACTACCGTACAATTCAAATACAAAACACTTAGCAACCCTCAATTTTTTAAAAAAATCCTTCAATAATATAGGCTTTCTTACACTATTACACATTTTCTACTTGATCAAATTATTAAATCGTCTAACTTTTTGACTCAAAGTAATGCCAGATGAACAGACCCACTTCACAACTGTCAAAATATTTTCCCACTATGTTCTTATTATATAACTTTCTTTCCTGATTGCCAATATCACCAACATTGCTACCTATATCATCTCTCTGTAGTTCTTCAGAAATGTTGACACAGGGAGCTGTCATCTCTGATTCCTGTACTCCTCTGAAGGACTTGCCTGAGGCTCTTGAGGAAGTGTCACTCTTTTCAGAACTATTTCTGTGGGACTATATCATGCTTATTATTTGCTTCCTTTATATAAAGAAAGGACATGATGAATTTTTCTCTCCATTAAACACAACTAATGGTGCTGCCTTTATTAATAACTTAAACCAGTTTGTTGACATTTGCCAAAATCTCTGGTAATGTCTTGACTGAATTTTTTGTAGTGTCTCTACTCCTTCTCATATGGATTCATTTTTATTATGCCTTTTCTAGGATTATATTATTTATCTTCTTGTCTTGTCATAATTTCATGGAACACCTGTGGATACATGCAGTGTATCATGTGGTCCATGAGTGTAGTTGCCACGTCACTCAGCATTTCAAACACTAAATTTTAAAACTAAATATAGATCTATAAAACTATTCACATAAGTGTCAAAAGATACACAATTTAAAATAATACAATGAATACCTCATTTATTCTTAACTGGAAAATAAACCAAAACAGTATATCAATATAGTAGAATAGCATTCAGTAACCAGAATAAATGAACTACTGTTACTTATAAAACTTTGATGATTATCAAAAATATTATGCTGACATGAATGGCGCAGAAAACTACACATAGAAGATTCCTTTATTGACATTTATCTTTCTGTCTCTTCCTCTAACCATGTAAACTTCTTCTGAAAGTATTAAATGGAAAAAATAAATAAATATTTCATGCTTTTAGATTATATGTAAACCTGAGTGGCATGATGAAATCTTATGTCCTTTTTCTACTATATGCACATGGCTGTGTAAGTAACCAGACTGAAAATTATGTGAGCTAATATTCTTAAATCCTAAAGCATTGATGCTAGCAGTTCAAATATGCACAAGAGAAAGTATGAAGGATTTTACTTAAATAAAATTCGAAGCTCACAAATACATATATATTATGTAAATACATTGTTTACATCAACAAATTAGAAATATTTATATGAACTTTATTACAAAGCATTATTATAATTATTCTGCTTTTTATCATTTACTGTGATTAGTATCTTATTGTGCTTAATGTAAAAGACATATTTCCTCATAGATACTTTACCAAAGGAGGGAAGCAACCATCAGCCCTACCCATTTAGGACTCCTAAGAACCACAACAGCAATTTGCATGCAATGAACTCTATGTGCAGTAGTAGCATGCACATTTGGTTCTCCCAAGAACTTTCTAATTGTACTTAAAACATGTTCAACTAAACTAAAACCACACTTGGTACTGGAAACACAGACACTGGAAGCCTAGACAACTGCTTAGTGCTACTGAAGTAATGAATCTAGGAGGAGAGCCTACAACCACCACTTTACAAAACCAGAGTCATCACTAACAAGAATTCTAAACAGTGTCCTTATAATCACAGAGAAGTATAATCCTTACCTTTCCCATAAGGTTTTAACAAACAAGTCCAAAAGGAAGCTGGAATCTTAGGCAGGAGAACTGCTGTAAGCTTGAAGCCACCTTAGACTATATACAAACCAATTTAAAAGGGAAATCTCTACATAAAGGTACATAAACATAACTTCAACCAGGATTGCTATTTACCAAAAATGTTATTTTTTTCTGTGTTTGTGATAAGATGATACATACTTAAGTTTATTATTTCAATTAGGTCTTGACCGTGACTATTTAGGGAATCCAATCTGTGACTTTTGTGACTAATAAATTCCAGGAAAGATATGACTATGGACCAAATCATTCATAGAAGATGATGAAGCAATGTTAACCTTAAGAAAAAATTGGGCATTAAAGGAATGAATTATGATTGAAAGTGACGCTTCATGGAACTGTCTACATTTTTATATCAGTGGGTGATTTTTAAAGTATTTTTATCACTACCTTTGTCACTAATTCAACCAATGAAGGTTGCAACTGTGCACAAGGATCAGATAATTCAATTCAAAATTTCTTATGAAGTAAGAATGATAAACATTATTTTGTTAAGTCACTATGCTTTTACTGTGACTGCACATATTCTCTACTGTGATTGATTTAGAATTGCGAGAACAAGTAAGTTATATACATAGTTAAAAATCACAGAATCAAAAATAAACATGAAATACATGGTTGTCTTGGGTTATTTACCAAATGATTTGTGGTGACCCATATGTTATAAAAGTTTGAAAACATTATGATCAATATTCTACCATGTTCAAACATTTGGTGAAACCATAAACTCTTAGAAAAATGTTCATGTGGGTAATAAATTTGAATTATTCAATAAAAAGTTTGCAGAAATAAATGTTCAAGAGGATTTATTGGTGTTCAGTGCTCCATGCAAAGCATTAAAAATTGAGATAAATTGAGGAAAAGACTGGCTAGTTTACTAGGAGTTATGAAGAATAATGAAAGATATACAACTTTAGAAAATTGTAGTAATATTAATAACTGCTTACCCAATCTGGAGAGTAGCATGCCATGTTGAGTAATTATTTTAATATTAGTGTTACTACAAGATCTCTAGATAACAGAAATTCCTGTCAATGACTCTCTCCTTTGAATTTGTGTATCTGAAAGACATACTTGAGTTCACATTCCAAGCAAATGATGGTTGATTTAAGAGAGTTAGTCACAGGGGGGACAAACAAAATAAAAATAACCAAAACCCCACCTGAATTAATCACAAGGATAGGTTTAAAAATGGTGATAAACGATGGTTTATGACCTATCTGGAAACACTGGAGGAGAGGCTTAGAAAATAAGGGCAGTTGGCATTGTTCTCATCATTTGGGTAATTAAGGAAAGAGAATCAGAAGGTGAATGACAGAACAGGCAACATTAAGCAGACTGAACAGGTTATATTAGGAATATAGTTACATACATAGACACATATGCATGTAGTGACAATTAATGAAAAAAGAGATCATTTGTTTGAAAGAGAATTGGGGAGTATATGGGAAGGTTTAGAGGGAAGAAAAATTAGGGGAAAATTATGACCATATTTTAATCTCAAGAATAAAAGAAATTCATTTAAAAAAACTCAGTCTGTGCTACAGAATGAAATTTCATAGCTGGAATAGGCAGGATATGGTGATAATGGCCGAAAATTAAAAATTAAAAGAAGTCTTAGGATCCAGCTCAGTGGTTGATTCCTGTTTTGCATTCATGAGTTCCTATATTGAATCATGATGAAGGGAGAGATATTATGTCCTTGGAGTAAGCAAATCCCAGCCTCTTCTACATAAACAAGTTTCAAAGGTAGCTTCATTGGTGTAATGTAAAAAGCTCCTTCTAGAGAAAGACACCATGCAGCAGAATTCACCTGGAGGTTTTTTTTTATTAGGGGAAAGTAAATGGGTAAAGGGGCAGGAGAGGTGGGGACAGGAGCAGCAGAAGCAAAGAGAGACAGAGTGGGGAGGAGGAGACAGAGAGACAGCAGAGAAGCAGAGAGAGAGAGAGAGAGAGAGAGAGAGAGAGAGAGAGAGAGAGAGAGAGAGAAGGAGGGAGGGAGGGAGGGAGGGAAGGAGGGAAGAACGAAGGAAGAAAGGAAGGAAGGAAGAAAGGAAGGAAGGAAGGAAGTAAGGAAGGAAGGAAGGAATGAAGGAAGGAAGACTGATTCCCATTTTCCTGAGGAAAGGCTATACTGATTTCCAAAGTGGCTGTATGAGTTTGCACTCCCACCAGCAGTGGAGGATTGTTCCACATCATCTCCAGTATAAACTGTCATTGATACTTTTGATTTTAGCCATTCTGACAGGAGTAAAATGGTATCTCAGAGTTGTTGGTTTTTTTGTTTGTTTTTTGTTTTTGTTTTTGTTTTTCCTTTTTGGTTTTTCGAGACAGGGTTTCTCTATATTGTTTTGGAGGCTATCAGTCCACCCCAGCCTCAAACTCACAGAGATCTGCCTGTCTCTGCCTCACGAGTGCTGGGATTAAAGGTGTGCGCCACTGCCACCCGGGTTCAGAGTTGTTTTGATTTGCATTTCCCTGATGGTTAAGGATGTTGAGAACTTTCTTATGTGTCTTTCAGCCATTTTAGATTCCTCTATTGAGAATTCTCTATTTAGTCCTGTACCCCACTTTTTAATTGCATTATTTGATGTTTTGGCGATTAGCTTCTTGAGTTCTTTGTATACTTTGGAAATCAGCCCTCTGTCAGATGAGGGATTGGTGAGTATCTTTTCCCTTTCTGTGGGCTGCCTTTTTGTCTTGTTGACTGTGTCCTTTGCCTTACAAAAGCTTCTGAGTTTCAGGAGGTTGCAATTTATTAATTGTTGATCTCAGAGTCTATACTACTGTGAATCAGTCTATCACAAGTTCCAGCAAATTTACTCTTAGGCATATACTCAAAATGTATATTTATACAACAGGAACATCTGTTCAACCATATTCATAGCAGCATTCTTTGTAATAGCCAGAACCTGTAAGCAACTTAGATGCTCTCAACTGAAGAATGGATGGGGAAAATATTGTACACTTACACGATGGGAGTAGTACTCCAGAAAAAAAAATGGAATCTTGAAATTTTCCGGCAAATAGAAGGAATGAGAAGAAACCATTCTGAGTGAAGTAACCGAGTCACAAAAATATGAAACTAGTGTGTACTCACTCATATATAGATTTTAGACCTAGAGCAAAGGAGTAACAGCCTATAATTCATACCACCAGAGAAGCTAGGAAACAAGGAGGACCCTTAGAGAGACATATATGGTCCCCCAGAGAAGGGGAAAGGGAAAAGATCTCCTGACACAATTGGGATCATGGGGGGAGGTAAGAGGGAGTTAGGAGAGAAGAGAAGGGGAGAGTAGGACAGGAGAGAACAAGAAGACAAGTCAGGGGAAGAATAGAAGAGAGCATGAAGAGATACCATAATAGAGGGAGCGATTACAGATTTAAAGAGAAATCTGGCACTAGGGAAATGTCCAGGGACCTACATGGTTGACCCCAACTAACAATCTATGAAATAGTTTGAGAGGCTACCTTAAAAGCCCTTTCCCTATAAAGAGATTGATGACTACCTTATATGCCATCCTAGAGCCTTCATCCAGTAGCTGATGGAAGCAGAAGTAGACACCCACAACTAAGCACTGAACTGATCTCTGGAATCCAGTTGCAGAGAGGTAGGAGTGATAAGCAAAGGGGGTCAAAACCAGGCTGAGAAACCCACAGAAACAGCTGACCTGAACAAGGGGTTACTCATGTACCCCATATTGGTAGCTGGAAAACAAACATAGGACTGTTCCAGACCTCCTAAACAAGGATGTCAGTTTGGAGGTGGGGTTAATCAATGGAACCTCTGGTAATGGATCAGTATTTATCCCTAATATATCTAATATACTAATGGACTTTAGGAGCTCAATCCACATAGAGAGATACTCTCTCACCCTAGACACATAGGGGCAGGGGTCTAGGCCCTACTCCAAATGATATGACAGCCTTTGAAGGTATCACATGAAAGGCCTTACCATCTCTGAGGAGCAGAAAGGGAATGGGATGGGGGTCTTGGTAGGGCAGGGGAGGGAGAGGGAACTTGGATTCATTTGTAAAAGAAGTTTGTTTTCTTTTGTATGTCAGGGAAAAATACTGATCTACTGTCCAAGGCCCCATAACTTGTTCAGGCCTCCTCACTGACAACCACATTCAGGGGGTCTGGATCAGTCCCATGTTGGCCTCCCAGCCATTAGTCTGGCATCCAAGAGATTCCCCCTCGTTTGGGCACCAGTTTCTTTAGGTTTCACCAGCCTGGTTTACCCCTATGGTCATCATTCCTCCCTCTCTGTCACTGGATTCCAGGAGTTCAGTTCAATGTTTAGTTTTGGATGTCTGCCTCTGTTTCCATCAGTCACTAGATGAAGGCTCTAGGATGGTGTCCCTCCCATAATGAGGGATGCTCTCTCAACCTAGACCCTTGGGGGAATAACCGAGGCCCTGCCCTGAAAGAAATGACAGACTCTGGATATCCCCTTGAAGGACCTCACCCTCCCTGGGGAATGGCATGGGAATTGGGTAGGGGGCAGGGGAGGAGGGGAAGGAGAGGGAACTGGGATTGACAGGTGAAGCAATGTTGTTTCTAATGTAAATATAAAAGAAAAGTAAAATAGAGAGGTTTGTTGCTAATTTAAATTAACAAATGGAAAAAGAGAGATAGTAACATAGCAGGTAGGAAGGGTTCTTTCAAAAGGGAAGGTAGTGAATGTGTATAGGTGGTGCTGTTAGTGGCAGCAGCTGAGGACTTATCCTGTCAGAACCCCAAGGGCAGGTCAGTATAGATGCATGAATATAAATATGAGTTCCCCTCCAAATGCCTATACTTCAGCACCCACCTCATATGTGTGTTCAAAACACAAAGCATTTCTGAGATTAAAATGAAATCTTCAGAAAAAAGTTAAAAGTAACTCTCTTTATAGAAGAAAATTCAGACAATAGTCATGATAAATTTTTTCAAAAATCAGGTAACAGCTTTTCTTAGAGTTTTCCCAGGAGGATTAAAAATTGTTACATGCCACTAACTTTCTTTCAGTCCCTTTTATGGAAGAAATGTTTACAAGAATTCTGTAGAGTATGCTACTTATCCTTTTATGTACTAACTTGAGTAATTTTGTTAGACCAAGAAACTACCGGGTTGGTTTTAGATAATTTGAATGTCACCCTCCCTGGGGAATGCTGTGGGGATTGGGTGGGGGGTTGGGGAGGACTGTTAGAGGGACAAGGGAAGAAGGGTGGGAGAGGCAGCTGTGATCGACATGTGAAGCAAGCATGTTTCTAATTTAAATAAAAAATATAATGAGAAAAATGTTAATGTATTTTGCTTATTTGCATTAATTAAATCGAGGAAGCTATGAATCAGTCTAAGAGCAATGTTCCTTTGTATGTTTTGAGACTGGGAAGAATGTGAAGCTTATTTAATTTGGAAAGCTATTAGTGATGGTTCTGTGGAAGACATAATCCTAGGAAGACAAGGTGACCAGAAATGCATACCTGGTTTATAATTAGAGTACATGTACTTCCACAAAAATGCTAAAGGTACACTCGCTGCTTGTTGGAGGCCTTTTGTACTATTATTTCTGATTTTATAAGGGTAAAATGAGCCAACTTGACCACTTATGTTTAGAAAATTCAAAACAAGTGCAAGTTTCCCTGTATTTCCTTAATTCCAAACACTGTACACACATACTGGGGTGGAAATACCAGGAGCTCTGTCCTTGCATCTTCAACCATTTCATTCGCGTAAACTGCTGGGATAGTCATCTCTTCAATGGGCATCAGGAGTGGAGAATAAACCAGAAGTTTTATTGTTTAAGGCATCTAGATTTGAGTTATTTTCCTGCATCATAACATAGTCTACTGTATAAAAGATTATTGCATCAATTATTCAAGACAAAAGTCTTACTCTTGGTCTTCTAAAAATTTATTCCCTCAGTTCAATTAATTTTTCATGCACATATTGCTTTTTACCATTAAAAAACTAGCTCAGATTTGAGGACGACAATATGTGACAAACCAATTAATTATTGAAGACAACATATCACTGGCAGTTAAATATCAATGAGAAGCTAAGAATCAGTCTTAATTTTAATGCTTTGAGAGTTTCATAAATTAAGGAATATACACCTGTATTCATGGTGTTAATTAAAACAACTTTTACAAGCTGGATGTTTTCTCCTTTTAGAATAACGAACTCATATTATTGTACTACTCTAACTGAACCAAATTGCATATGAGGAAATGTATTTCTTTCACTATATTTGGTATATGAGTGTGGTGTGTGTGTTGCTTGTATATAGTTGTGCATGTGATAGAGAGAAAAACCTTGAACATTGGGTATTCAATTCACTTTCTGCCTCACTCTCTTGAGACAGGGTCTTTTAGTTATTCAGGAGCAGAACTGTCAATCACCAAGCCCCAGCAATTCACCTGCCTCTGATCCCCACATAAGTATGGAGAGAGGCTCGCACTTTAAGTTAAAGACTTTAAGATATTAAAGTGGTTTCTGGGATTCAAACTCAGATACTAATTCTTGACCAGAGGGCTCTGTTTCATAACCAAGCCATTTTTCCAGCCCTATTTCTTTATTATATAAATTTATCATTTGTTCATATTTTTATTTTAAAGATTTAATAATTTCATACAGTATACCTTAGTAATATCTGTTTCCCTATCCAAATCCCTTTTATCATTTAATTGAAATTAAAAACAAGCTTGCTTTACATGTCAATCCCAGCTCCCTGACCCTCAGTTCCTCCCCTGCCCACTCCAACTCCCCTAACCCCCCAGCCAATCTCCATTCTACTCCACAGAAAGGATGCAGACCCTCGCCATCCCCTACCCATTCAACCTCATGCCCTCTCTCTAAAAAAAATGAAATTAACAACAACAAAAACAAGCTTAGTGAATAATGTAAGAAATTGAATACATTGTACATTCTGTCAAATATTTTCTTTGTGTCCTTTAATTACAAGGAAAAATGTATTTTTTGAGCATCTTAAAATATTACCTAAAAATAAAACTGTGTGTGGGATTTAAGAGCAACATTGGGGGCTGGAGAGATGGCTCAGCACTTAGATATACCAGTTGTTTTTTTAAGAGGATATGAATTTAATCTCCTGACCTAAAATATGTTGCTTGTAACCTTCTGTAAGTCTTCCACCAAAGATATCCAAAACTGTCTTACAAGGGTACTTGTACACATGTGGCATACATGTATACACACACACACACACACACACACACACACACACACACATACACACACACACGAACAAAAGAACCCACAAGACACAACTACTACTACTAATAATAATAAATAATCATATTAAAAATAACCATATTCAACATGACAGCATGTTAACACAGTACTTGCTTATTAATTCTTTTTTCAATTTTATAAATTCATATAATGCTCTGAGTAAATTTATTCTTTTAAAATGTTGTATCCTCAGAATTTTTGGCCCTGAAAAGTCATCTAAACAGTTAATGTATTTCACAGATATAAAAAGATCATTTGGCCATAGAAATTTTGAAGGTAAAATATCTAAACATCAAAATAGTAATTCTACTTTCAATGGACTTTGTTACAATCAATAATTTTTCATTTTGTTATATTTGGAAGAGTAATCTTCAAGGAACCAAGGAAAGATAATATTCCATAAAGACATTAAATGTAGGCTGACGTTTGAGTCTCTTGTCTACCCTTAATATGAGGGGATGTGCCTAGTTTAATTGTAACGTTTTTGGTTGAAATCCGTGGGAGGCCTGCCATTTTCTGGAGCTAAATGGAGGAGGATAGATCTGGGGGTGAATGGAGTTGGTGGGGAGGGACCTAGAAGTGAGTATGGAGGGGATCGTTTGGTTAGAATGTTAATATGTGAGGGAAGAATAAATAAAAAGTATAAAAAGTAAGAAAATATTGGTATATAAAATTCTGTTGGCATCTAGATAAAATTTCATTATTTATGGTCCTCTTTGATAAATTTCAGTTTCAATGTGTGATGTTAAAAATAAAGCAGGTACACCTGCAAGTATGGTTGAGAATAGGTCAATTATTATACTAGTTCACTAAAGTTAAATATTAAAATCTATGTGGTTTTTGGGTAGTAGATCAGTATTAGTCCCTGGCACACAAATGGACTTTGGGGACCTATCCCACAATGAGGGATGCTTTCTCAATCTGGATACTTTGGGGAGGGCCTGTGTCCTCCCCTAAACGAAATGACAGACTCTAGAGATCTCCACGGATGGTCTTACTCTCTGGGGAATGGAGTGGGGATTGGATGGGGGCTGAGGAGACTGGTGGGGGGGAGTGGGCATGGAAGGGAGGGAGAGGGAGCTAGGACTGACATGGGAAGCAAGTTTGTTCCTAATTTAAATATATAATAAAAGCGTAGAAAACTAAATATTAAATTGTATAGTAGGGTTAAGATATGTTCTTGCAATACATTTCTCAGACTGCTGAGGTGCTTCAGTGGGCAAACTGCATCCTTCTTGGTGTTGATGACCTGAGTTTGCATCATCAGAAATCACTTTGTGGGCTGTGAGAGTCAGAGTTACACCTGAGATCCGAGTGCTCTGATGATACAGAAGGGGGCTGAAGTCACATCCTCCTTCCATCGTAGTATTTTGGTGAGCTCCAGGCTCAGTTTCAGTTAGAAATTCTATCTCAACAAATTAGGGGTGAGGTGTGGAAGTCAACTGGGGTGCTGTTGCTCTGGTTGCTTCTTCCTGGTGTGTTTAGTTGTGAATTTGAGATGTCTGCATTTTCAGTACAATAGGTTAAGAGATTGCCATCCTTGTCCCATTACAGGATGCTTTTGTCTTGGTTTTGACAGGAAATTAAATTTCCATTCATATTTTGATTAGATAGATATCCACGTGCTCACAGTCTGCCACTCTTGCTATATGCTGATGGCTGATATCAACCTCAAGGAATCAGAATTACCTAGAAAGGAGAAGAGTGTGAGGATGGAAGAATCTTGGCACCAGAACAATTGTAAATAAGGGAGAGAGAATTCATTCCAAGATTCCGATTAATCCCTTTAAATGAGACCAGAGTGTCAGAGATGAGCCACACTCACCTCATCATAAGGAATCTTCAGAAAGCATACTCCAGTGACATGAAGTGGGAGGTACTTCTTTAGCACTACCTTGGGTTCTATGCACTCTTTTCTATCTCCTTCATATTAACTCAGAGGTAATTGTGTTTTCTGTGCCTCACTATTATATTTCAACTTCCCAAAAGACAGTTTTAGATAAATATGTAATCAATTCATTATCTATTGGAAAATCTCCTCAAATATTCTAATATTTCTTTTATGGAAGTTCAATATTTTACTCAATGCTAAAGTGTCTAGATTTTGCCTACCCTTAGTATATAGACTGGCTGGAGTTTTATAATTTTATAATTACAATTTTTATAATTTATTCATTCATATCTCCACATGTTGGTATGTGAATTTGTAGCACTTCTAGAAAATATATATTCAAATAATTTGTTCCTGCTGCCCCTAGGTATGACTCAGTTTGACTGGAATTATTCCTTGTGCATTGAATAGTGATAGTTAAGTACTAGTGTCAATGAACCATACCTCTAAGCATGTAATGGCTACCTTTCTCACCACAGAGGCAAAATATTTGACAGAAATAACTTAAGTACAGGTATTTTTGGCTCATGATTTTACAGTTCCTCAGTTCACAAGCAAAAAGGTGATGTGGGCTGTTTATATTGTATTGAACAATGTGGCAAAATCTCTGCATATTATGTCTGAACCTGTATCAGGGACTCAGCAAGCTCTGAGCCAAATCCAGTCAAATCTGAGAATCCCACAGCTATCCCCAAATAGTCACGCCCTCTGGGAAATTGGTCCCCAAAATATAAGTATGTGGAAGACAGTTCAGTTTCAAGCATCACAACTAAAACTGGTTTTCAACACACAAATCTCTACTGTACTCAGCTAATATTGTTTCCCTCAAAATTCAGACTATAAATTCTAGCATAACCATGCCTGTTGCAGAAAGGCCTTCTGTGTATATGTTTGTCTTATTGGTTGATGAATAAATCACTGTTGGCCAATAGAGAAACAAAATAGGTGGGGCGAGGAGTCAAGGTAGCTTCTGGGAAATGTAGTAAAAAGAGTGGATAGTCATTATGTGATCCCGGGAATAGAGGACTGGCATCCTCGGAAAGAGAAGGCCTTGTAAAAGTAAACAGGGTAGTAGTTACAGGTTAATAATTAAGTCAGAGCTAGCCAATAAGAAACCAAAGTAAATGGCCAACAGCTTCATAATTAATATAGTGTCTCGTGTGTTATTTGGGGTTGAAGTGACAGTGGGACAAGGCTGTCGGGAAGAACGCTCATTACACATGCAACTTCCAAAAGTAACTGCATTGCTTTCAGCAACAAGTGCAGCCGGTAAAATAAGCCTTGTTTTTCTAAAGGGTTAGATCTGAGAAATGAGTTCTGAAAATTGGTTCACAAACAAAAGGAAATACTTCTTCCTGAGAGAATATAGTAGATTGTTATGATATTTGTATAAGATCATGTTCTTTGTCTCCTCTTATCATATAATTCTGGTTCATGTCAGTCCAGTTCATCAAGTCATCCTAGGATTCAGAAATAAATTTCATTAAAGGAAAATATTGATCATTGCTTATTATTTAGAGTAAAACTTCATGTGTCAGCATTTATCCAAAAGCTTTTCCCATTTGTAAGAGAAATTGTGAATATACTATTGTCCCCCAATAACTGTAACTTCATCATTCCTTCCAATTCCTCCTTACAATATAGCTTGCTTTCTTTTTGCTCCTCTAGTTTTTCTATATTTTCCATCTTCTATTTTATGTTCACAAAATCTGTCTTATCTATCAGCTTTCCTTTATATATCCTTCCTTGAGTATGATGGTATAAAATGACCAACAGGGGGACACATCAAATTATGTGGAACTTAAGGATATCAACACTAAAGTTAATCACAATACATATTCTTTTCTTAACAGGCAATTTGCAGACTCAGATGCCAGGCAGTCTGAGTTCGGTTTCTATCATCTTTGCTTTGTCCAGGGTGATAGTGAACATATGTGAGCAAGGAAACATATTTCATTTGCTTACTTGTACTAATCTGTATAAAACACAATATGCATATTGTCTTACAATAAAGTGGTGTAGAGGAGTTATATGTTTTATATTCAGTATTTACTGTAAATATATTTATCCCTTAACTCTGTAATTTCTTTCTGGTTTAACGTGAGTATTATATGTCTTATCTAAATATAAAACAGGATAGAATATACTCCTCTTTCAGTCTTTCAGTGCTAATATTTCTGATGGCAATTTGGAGACACTGAATTTGAAAAGCTTGGACAGATTTGCCCATGGTCAAAGTAACTGTTGCCATGGTATTTCACTGTATGTTATCCTGATATGCTGTCTATTCTAGTGGGAGCTAAGTTACATTTCAGAAAATGAAAAACATTTAAAGGACCTTGCCTTTGGAAAAAATAAGAAATAAGTGTAGAAAGTAGAAATCATGATTTTAAAAATACAATGCTTAGAAGATCTCCTTGACTGTACCTAGTATACATGCAATCACACATGAAGCCTCTCACACAGTCACAAAAACACAATCACACAGATATACACAGAGTCATAAGCACAATTGTCTAAGAAATAATGTGTTTAAATTATTACATCTTACTTCAAGTAATAATCTGTAATATTTTGGAAGTTGTAATTCCTTTTTGGGAATCCAAATATCTTTCATACTTATACCCAATAAACAAATAGACAAAACACGATATTGTTATTAAACATCTCATTATGTGTTGCATGTTAGTGATGAAAATGGTAAATAAATTTCATAATGAAATATTATGCTAACATATAACATATCAGTCTATTCAAGAAATGTCATAATTCACATATTCCTATAGAGTAAGTCCTCAGATCAAGAAACATAAAAAATGTCAGTACCTCTTCAATGAAAACCCCACAACTGATGAAATTGCCCCATTGGCAAAAGTAAAAATGAATAGGCTTTGTTTACAAACATAAATGGGCTTATGAAATAAGTACTCTTTGTGATTCATTTATTTGCGAAGTGATATTATGGAATCAATTGATGCCTTATGTAGAGGAACCATTTATTGATTTGGTTTCCTATGTAATGCAATTTTTTACAAATCATTTCTTATCTGTAATTATAATTGATATTTTCATTATAGTAGTAGTTATATAAAAGCTGTTCAATGATATCCTGTCTGTAACATTGTTCTTTTCTCTTACTCATAGCCATAAAAAGTAAAAATATTTCCAAGATCAAAAAGTCTACTCATAGCCAGGTCAATGCCATTTAAGATCTTCCCACAAATGCGAAAGCATTCTTCTGATAAATCCTTGGTAGATTTCTTCATTAATTATTTCTCAATAATTCCTAAACATTGTGCTACAATTATTATATTTTTTCTAATATATGAACACACACACATTCTCTCTCTTGGTGTGTGGGTATGTATCATCTATCTATCTATCCATCTATCATCTACCTCTCTTTCTCACACACACACACACACACACACACACACACACACACACACTTTGTTGAGTATATTGTATATCTAGGATCAAAATAACTAGGATATAAAGATGGATATGTCCAAGTTTAGGTTTGTAGAGTAGGTACACCAATTAAGTTCAAACTGATCTTTGTCTTCAGTTATTTTTCTTAACATTTCCTGAAGTGTTTAATGAAATCTTGTAGCAACTTTCACTTTCATATGCCAAATAACTAATAAACTCCTTGAGCTCTTTTAAGATATTTTGGCAGCTGAGATATTTTCCTCATTAACTTTTTGTAATGTCAAATTTAGTACCTTAACTCTCAGATTCATGGTTCTGAATTTTTAGGAGATATGTGTACCCTGAGTATGAATGTTTGGGATGCATATGATTTTTCTAATTTCGTCATTATTTCCCCCTTTTTTGAGACAGAGCTTTTTGTAGCCCAGACTGACGTCAAACTCAGTGTGTAATAGAGAATGTCCTTGAACTTCTGATCCTAACTACAGAGAGCAGGGGTTACAGGCCTGTACCAGCACACCTGGTTTTATATGATACTGGGCATCAAACCAAAAACTTTAGTGTTAGGGAAGCACTCTACTTCATGAGCTACATCCCCTCTTTAAAGTGTCTTTTGGTTTGACCTTTGCAAAAAAATCTACAAATAGGGGCATATTTTGGATCAGCACATTGTGGTTCCCTATGTCTGAGCTCTCAGGCCCTGGTGTCTGTATGTCCTGGGGTCGTCAAACTCCCTGACTACCTCCTCTGCAGTTCTGTTGCTTTGGCTGAATATCTTGGCTGCTTGCCTAGCACAACATCACTGTTACCAGTTGGCTCAAGGTGGGAAGCGCACAGCTGCTTAACTCTTTTTAATGAGCCTCCCTTTTTATGGTTTCCTGTTTCCTCACATCCTGGTTGTCTTGGCTTTCCAGTGCTGTTAAACACTGGTTTTTGCTTTTTAAAAAATTAACCGAGCTCCGAGTTGTTCTTTAAGAAATTTGCTGCTCTACTCATCTACAAGGTAGTCCATTTTTGCCTGGACCAGAATTATCAGCAAGTACATTTGGGGGTGGGATTGGGTAAATATGATGCAACAATTACGGAACTATTTAAAAACATAGCCACATTCTCCTATAATAGCTCCTGTATTATTCTCAGAGAAACGAGTAGCAATTCTTCTACATGTAATTACAACATATATTATGGCTAATATTTATTTGTTCATGTATTCTAGTGAGTCCCTGTGTCTATGGTCATATGCATCCTATGGTCCACAGAAATAAGAAGAGGGCATCAGATTCCCTGGAGCTAACATCATGGTGGTTGTGAGTCATCAGACATAGTTGCTGGGAATACAACTGTGTTTCCCTTGGAGAGGTAGTAAGTGCTCTTAGGAACTGAGACAATTCACCTGTCTCTTGGATTCATTTTTACTATATTTTGTTACTTTTTGCTGTGATTGACTTTATTGTGATTATTAATATTGTTATTTTGGAGGTATTGGCTTATATCTTGTTTCCAATCTTGAAATTTCTCGTCAGCTAATACAAATATGAAGTCCTAGAAATGTGACATATTTCACTGTGACTGTTGCAAGGAAAGAATTTCTCCTTTATTGTGGTCATACTGAGAGTGGGAAAGAAACTGTTTGCTCTGGTTGACTGAATGATGAAGACTAGTACTTAAATCAAAACACAAAAGTAATGACATAGAAAGGCAAGATACATAAAATGCCAATTTCTCATTAGTAGAGTGCTCACAAATGTATGTAAAAGAGATCTTTATATGGCTGTTACATTTATAACTGAGGAAAGAAAGTGTCTAGAACAGTTTTGACATTGAACATACTTCCCCTTTTCTGTGTATTTCACTTTTGGCTTGATTCATTTTTTCAGAGAAACATCTGTTACCCATCCAATTGTGTAGTTATAACTTTGAGACTACATCTAATAATGCAGGCAGACTTTTGAGATTTCTTCTTATTATTATTATGCCATAAAAATCAAGATATAATATGGCCTTATCACTGTATAGTTCTATCATCTGATATGATAGTCCTGATAATGTGTGAAATATGGAAGCTTATATTATAATTTATTAGTAAATATGAGTTTTTTGGTTTTAGAAAACATGGGTTTGCTCTGTAGCTCAACATGGCCCAGAGATCACTGTGTGCATCAGAGTAGCCTCAAATTCATACAAATCCTCCTGCTTCAGTTTCTCAAGTGTTGTAGTTATTTAGCAGACAGGTATGACTTAGAATTTTGACTAGCATGAAAAAAAGAAAACATATGCAAAATTAGCATTTGAAGCAAAATCTTTTTAACAGGAAGGAATAATGTGAATGGGAAAATTAGTACAGTATTGGTATGTGGTAAAATAATCATGCTTACAATTTTTTAAAAGATCGTGGTTATTTTAAAGTATTATTATGAATTTTATTAGTGCCTCCAATGTTTTACTCTACTTATAGGCTCACACAGTGTAAAATTCCAGCAAACGCTTTTCATCTGTTCTTTTTATTCAATGGCTCTAGCACAAAATCTGGGTTTATCAGTATGACTTGTTTCTTTCTTAATATATATTGTTAGCAAAATAGCCACTAATCAAACTCAAAGACTTCTAATAATATATAGTAGTATAAATGGTAACTCTTTTACAAAACTATTAATGTTCCAGTATTTAAAAATTTCTTATTTGTCCTAGCCTTAAATGTTGGCAAAGGGTAGCACTGTGTCTTTTCTGAAGTCCTCTCCTGTCCTTGGTTACTTAGAACTAGTGGTAGACTTATTGTTTCATTTAGAGGCCATGCCTAAAGAAAGCTCTAAGGAGAACTGAGAACATGTCTAGGAATGATAAGGCAATGCTTATATTGGTAGTATATATCTACCAACTGCACACTGCTTACCAATCAGTGCATTGTATGCACCAAGACAACACAGAGTAAAGGAAACGAAGGCATTCTTGACTAATTAAATTACTTAAGGGTTTATATTTACTTAAATATTTATGGTCCAGAGCTATCACATATAATTTTTATAAACCAAGTGTGTCCTGTTTAACTCCTCAATGCAAGGTGAAGTATCAAGTACACTAAGAGGAGTTCATCTGGTCATGTTTGTTTTAGTTGTTACTCAATCCTCTCAAGTCTCTATAGAGACAACATTTATTTAACAACATTAAAGGTTTATTTAGGTCTTCAGAATAACATGGTGCATAGTATTCTGAAATTCAAACAATTTTATATTAGGAACCCAGGATTAAAGCACTTCTTTAATATTTCAAAATAATTATTAATATAAAGGTCATGGCATTGAAATGAAGTAGACAAAAATCATAAGGTATAATTTAAGTTTGATTATATGAAACTAAGCAAATATCTCTACAGCATTAAATATCCTACATTCATCATCAAGAAAAGAGAAATATTTGATTATTTTGCAGTTAAAATTAGGTAGCATGTGAATTCTATCCCTTGTCTAAACTTTATTCTGTGTAACATAGTTAACATAATAACTCTTTGTTTTTTCTGTCTAAGCATGCTTACCTGCAACTTAAGTTCTGAATTCCAGTATTTTACCTTGGTGTTTGTATTATTTTCTCATGTATCCTAAGCAAATGTTGATCATTAATTTGTGTAATTTACATATATTGACACAGACAGGTAATCTCAACTATTCAACAGTCTCCTTTAGAATGAGAAATCACGATCTAATTTAGTGTAGGTGTCATTGAGCCCAGAGAAAACAAATTACATCAGAGTGAGGAGTGTAATTACTTAACAAATAAATGGCCCTCATCTGACAGAGTAGGTATCTAAGAATAGTCTCTTCTTCAGCACATCAATTATAGGTAAGCTGAGTGAAACACAGCTTCTATCTATATAGAGAATGGTATCCAGGATAGATGAATGTCATTCAATTTAAAATAATGTGTAATCAGTTTATCCAATCCATTAATACAAAAATCATGCATATGCTGGAACAAATAAACACTCCTAATGTTTTTTCCAGTCTTTCCACTAATTGTTATATATAATTAGGATGTATAGTAATTTACATTTCTTTTCTCATGGTAGAAAGTGCTTTGGTTCAACTTTAGCTGAGAAACAGGTGGGTGTCATTTAAGAGACGGGGTAAATTTATGGGGACTCTAGTAGTGGATCAGTATTTGTCCCTAGTATACGAATGGACTTTGGGAGCCTATTCCCCACAGAGGGATACTCTCTCAGCCTAGATACACAGAGGAGGGCATAGGCAGGCCCTGCTCCAAATGATATAACAGACTTTGAAGATCTCCTATGAAAGGCCTCACTCTCCCTAGGGAGCAGAAAGGGCATGGGATAGTGGTTCAATGGGGGGCAGGGGAGGGATTGACATGTAAAACAAGCTTGTTTCCAGTTTAAATAAAAAAGGAAAAGTTAAACACACACACACACACACACACACAAAGGAGAGAAGAGAAACAGGTAAATCAGTGACTTCAGTTAAACATGTGTGTGTGGAAAAAGGGTGTGATAAATAGTTGTCATAGGTATAGTGACATGGAGGAAAGTCTCATAGGTAAACGTGAAATTATATATTACACCCAAATCAACTTTAATAAATATCATTTTCATATGCTAATTTATTATTTTTAGTCCACCCCAATTTAGGTTTCAATATGAACTTTCATAGAAAATAGTTTCACCTTAAGTTTTGTCCTTTCTTTAATAATGTAAATTTAAGATATAGGTGTACTTATGCATGACATATGTAGTCAAAGTATAAAGTTTTAATTAGGAAGAATGTGAAGGAAATATCAACTATGATTCATGTACAAAAAGCAAAACATCTAGCTTTATAGAGAAGAAACAGTAAGCAGAGACAATTTCATGAATATGTTATAACCATTGTGAAATAGGGTTTATTTTTAATTTATATCTGCATGTGTTACTGTGTGGTGTCTCCATGGATCTGTGTAGGTATGTTCATATATACATATGGACTCTTGCCTGGATGTGGATGCATGGGCATTTGTGGGAACATGCCTTTGGAGGATTGAGCACTGGATATCCATTGCCTACCTCTTAAATATCAGAATTACAAGTAGGATGCTATACTCACACTACATTAGCTGGGGTGCTTCAGTACTCTGCTCTTCATTCTTGCCAAAGGGATGTTTCATTACTCACCTACCACCTTTTATAACTTAAAACTGAAAAGGTCTTTTGAAAGAAGAACATTGTAAATGTTCCAAATGATAATTTGTTTGATTATTTTGCAGTACTTAAGTACTATGACTATGCCAATTACTTATGATGTGGAGAAGGTTTATAAAATTATATGAAGTGATATAAAATCTATTGTGTTTGTAACACAATATACTCATTCCAGCCCCATTACCTCATCTTTAATTTAATTATAAATGGAAGGCTGCAAATTACATTGATTTCAGCTTAATTGATTCCCAATCACACGTTAAGTTGTATTTCAGGCATCCTTCTTTTTTAACTGTTCATGTACTTTGTGCTTCAGTAACACTTAATGAAAAATCTCATTGCACTTGTTGAGTTGTATAAGTCTTGTGGCAGTCTCTATTGCTTTTGGTATATCATTTTAGAGAATGTTTGCAATTGTATCTTTCATATTTTCAGCTTCAGTATACAACACAATGCCTAACAATGTTCCCAACATCTAAGAGATTAATCTATTGAATGAAATAACATTTTTCAAGTACATGGCTCTGTAAGAAGGTCTGGGTTTTGGGCAAGTCAGGTCTTCCTTGCTGATACATTTCTTAGTGATTCTCATGAGCATAGGAGAAGGAACACATTTCCTAAACAGGTGATTCCTAGCAAAATGATTATGAAAACCTCACAGATACTGGAACATGTGATTTTTGTCATGATCCAAAACACAAGATGGAAATAGAATCCAATTTATAGGAAAATATATTATGAAGCTTAACTTATTATTTGCTAGCTCTTTCAACTCTTGGCATTTTATAATCTGCACTTTTGCAAAAAAGTCAAATATATATTCCATGTGTCTATATACTGTGTCTTACCGACTCTTGTTTGTCTCACTCCAGTAAAGAAAGATAATAGTAATTTTATAGGTTCTATTATATGACAACTTACTTATATCTCATGGTCACATTTTAATAGTAAGGTTATTGCTATCTCTAATGAATAGACAATAGATCTGAAATATACAAAGAGTATACAATTAAATAAACAGAAATATAGGGTTTCAATCTATATCTGTGAACACAACATGTAGTACATACACATTCCATAGACACAGATCTCTTGTTGGTCATTGAATTTCCTTAAAAAAGATCTTAAAGCTTTCAGAATTGTCTCATGCCACGGTTGGCTTTAGATGCACAAATTATTTTGTCCTGTTCATATCTCCTTTTGGTGGTATTATTCTTAGTGTAACATTCTAATACACTCATTTCCCCTAAGAATTCCACCCCAATTTCATGATGCTTAGTGAAGTATTAGGTTTCCACAAAGGAAATTATACACAACAAGATGATGCTATGAGCATATTTTCATATATGTTGACCATTGAATGATTTATTACAGGTTAAGTATACCAACTTTCTGATTTAAGGGTCTCTATACTTAGATTAGGGAAAATAAAAATTTTAAAATGATTGATAGATTATCTGAGATCCTAGAAATAAGTCACAGCATTTTTAAAGACAATTAAACTAGGGTTTCCTACGAGTTTGAGTTTAAACATAAATACATTTTGAACTAGATCATCTAAGCGCCTATGATCCACACAAACTTTCACTACATTTGACCACTTTTTAAAATAGCCCTTTGTCTTCCTTCTATGCAAGAAGATATCCTCATTTTGGTTCTCTTTTCCACATTAGAGAGATATTCTTATTTTCTCCATAAACTACATTCCCAGAAAAAATGGAATTCAAAGGACCTACAAGTAAGTGTGCTAACTAAAACTCCCTGTAGTAATTCGAGTTGGCTGCACATCAGACATCCTTGATCTCTCTAGAGTACAGGGAGTATCCACAAGCCTTGGATCAGCTCCAGTATCCACAGCAAAGAAAAGTAGTTGAAACTGATCTTACTGTGGCTATGCCAAGGAATGGGGATGTTTTAAGTAGAGCATCTTAAGTACCACACTCATGAGTGTTTATTTTCTTTTCCATAATCCATCAAACCAATTAAACCATTTTAAAGGGATTGGTGATTTAAAGGATTTGGTGATAAAATAATGACCGTGTTTCCAATGTTTATTTACATTACCTATTCCAAGCCAGGACAGTGATGAGTACCTCAGTGATTAACATTAGTTTGTGGACCATATTTATAGCTCCATTGCTCTATAGGATAAAAGTCGTCTGCAGTGGTAAGGTGGCATAGCCACATTCCTCAATCAAACTAAATAACTAAATAAACTCTCCAATAACAATTCAGTGTACACCTATGATTTTCATTGTAAACTTCTTCCATAGAAGAGTTCATACTAATATCCCAATACTGAATATGCATTCAGGAGAACTATACAACCAACACATCACTAGTTTGATATTTAGGTAACGAACTTTAAGATCCTCCTTTAACATCAGGAATTGTGGCTAACAATAAAGAGAGTGAGGAGATTTTTTGCAGGAGAATATATTTTCTCTTGTGATGCTATATGACTTGTATTTAACTTCAAAAATGAGCAACAGAAAATGAATACAATGCAGATGTTTCATTCTATATACCAGTTGCTGCTAATATGTTAATTGACATCAGCCAGGAGGTTTAACCCAAGCACAAGAACACCCCTCAATTTCCAGTTTCCTTATGTCATCTCATATTTGTTTCAACTCCTTTCATTCAAGTGACAGACCTTCTTCTGGTGAAAGTTTGACCCAGAGGTAGTTTTCTTTGGGGGAAATGATATTATAACAGCTTCACATGTCATAAAAACAGCAGATATTTGGTTGTCTCTTCATATAGCTATATACATAAATCTTTTTTCCTTTGTGCATTCATAAGAGAGTTATATTCTACACAGCTCTCCATAATCAACTCTTTCATTTATTTTCTTTTGAGTTTACTTTATGGGTTGCCATCAAATTCTTCAAAGGTTCATCAAGGATAATAAAAGAATTATAATAACATCAGTGGATCAGTGTTTATCCCTCGAATACTAACAGACATCGTGTGTCCATAACACAAAAGGGTTGCTCTCTCTGCCTGGACTCTTAGGGAAGTGCCTGGACCCTACCCTGAGTGAAATGATAGACTCTAGATATCCCCTATGTGGAAGGAATTGGCAATAGGGTGGGAGGATGGGGGGATGGAGGGGTGCAGGAGGAGGAGAGGGAGAGGGAACTGGGATTGACATGTAAAACATGCTATTTAAAATTAAAATAAAAATGATAAATAAAAAATAAAAAAGAAGATAGTCTTTTGAAAAACACTTACTTTAGTTCATAAGAAATATCTTCACAGAATGATTTTAATAAATAAGTCAGGGGTCAGAAAGTAAGGTTGGTGCTATACATACAGTCTATTACAGAAGCACTTTTTGTATGAGGAAGAGCATGGAGAGAATATAATGTCCCCAGTATAATAAGAATCACTGGGATTGAAGCCCTGATTTTTCTACTCTTCTGTCTTGCTAGTATCTCACACAGTCTAGGCCAGTTTTGTGCCAGCAACAACACAGATCTTGCCAATGGTCCTTATAGATTACTTCTCCAGGATACAATGCAAGCTGACAAAAGGTAAAGAGCAAGTAGGCCATGGATGACAGGTACGTTTTGATACACAATGTAAATCCAATGTTTTTACACATCCTACACATGAAATCAATAATATAGCACAGGAGGGGTCAAAAATCCCAAAAAGGAAAATATAAAGTAGAAGGTTATTTGGATTAACATACACACAAACACTCACACATACACACACACACACACACACACACACACACAAACAAACACGTACACAATGGAAACTGTTGAGAAACGTAAACAGTAGCAAGCTCTTAGAAGTAACACATCTAGGGTCATGGTGTAGAATCTGGTATCATCAACCTAGTAGTTTGCAATTTACATTCACCAGATACATGTACCCCCATGCATTTAAAGTCAGCCATATACTGCTTTGGAGAACATTTTCACAATGTAGTAAAAAAAAGACTCTAAATGACAAGATAATCTCAAAAGTGCAATAAATAAATGAATGAATCATCAGTAAAGATGCCATCTCAGAGCCACCCTTGTTTCTCAGTCAATCCTTTTTTATTGTATTATTACAAGAAACACTGAGATGGATGCTCATTCATCCAGGTGGAACAGTGTCGAGACAAAATTACAGCTGAAAATCAAAGGATAAATGAACTAGGTTGACATCTCAGAAACACATGGACCACAAAAATACCCTGACTGTTATGGGTCTACTGTATATTCCAACAGTTAAAATAGTACATTTTGGCTATTTCTGTTACAAAAAATGTACTTTTAATAATTTTCATCACAAAAAATTCTGTAAAATCTGAGGATAACTGAACAATAAAAATTCATAACTACAAAATGAACTACATACTTCATCTTCTTCCTTTTCTTTTAAACTGCAAGAGAGTGTTGTTTAATGTAAAGAAGATTACAACCATATAAGTAGATATCACAATGTATCATGCTAGTTATTCTAGTCGTGTAATTTTAATGTGTATATACATGTGGCAAATTATCTATACATTTTTCAAGATCATAAAATGTTGTGTTAACACATTCTATTTGGTTTGTGATAAATGATGTAATCATGTGGCAGTTAGACTTTTATTGACTGTCATATAGAGACTAAGGAAGTTACTACTATACATAATAGCAAGCATTATTTTTTTTAACTGTTGGCTTATGTGTCCCCGAGGGGATACAGAAATTTGTGTCCTGTGCTCCTCAACAGAAGGGCAATGTTTCACGTGAGTTTTATATATAAATATATGAAGGTAATATCATTATGAGGGAAGCATGCTCTGAAATTCTCTCAGAATGCATACCACTTTAATGATCATTTCACACAGCTGCAGAGCAATCAAACATAGAAGCACTCAATAGATTGACAAACATATCTGTTTCCAAAATTACTAAATTTATTTGATGAAATGATATCTCTTCTCTTGAGGATTTACTGGCATAAAGCAATATCCTGAATGTTTTAGACATTCATCATCACAGCCAGGATGCACAAGGAAGATGAATTTCCAGAGGGAAATAATATTTTCAAAATCAGTGGTAACTGATCAAGGGAGTCTCTAGAAGGCAAGAAAGTTGCATGTGAATATTTTAGTCTGTGCTGTTGAGCATGGAGAAGATTTAAAGTCCAAAAATGTGCTTCTTTCCTCTTGGTTATTATAGGAATACAGATTTATTTTTTGTCTGGTTACATAGCATAATACCTGATGTCATATACTGAATATAAATGCAAAGAGGGGTATGCTCTTAGCTTTATTTAAAAAGTACCAAATACATTTGAAAACTAGATACAAAGTACAAAGACCATAATAAATATGTTCTGTTTGTCTATCTTTGTCTCTCTGGAAAAATTCAATAGTATGCCACTGTTGGGAAGACACTTGGTAGAGACCATGGGTGAAAAGACAGGGTAACATCCCATTACTATCTTCAGGAGCATATAGCAAAATATTCCCTCTTGAATTAGTAGTGGTCACAGCTGATGAAATAAACAATCTCTCTTCTTTGGATGCATTAATTGCTAGCATTTCAGTAAGACAGGGACTTCTGCAGTCTTCATATTAGGCATGAACATGATTAATTTTCATTGTACAAAATTATCTTTAATACAATGTAAATATTCAATATTAATGAACATTATTATTCTAAGAATTTGGGATTTGATAAAGAAATGCTTCATTATGTCCTCTAAAGAAAAGTCATGTTGTAATTTGAGTATATTTGATTTTTGTATTGCTCTTGCATGTATAAATTCTGTCAGTGGTGAAGTTATTAAACCACTATGTTTATAATTATTAAAGTGGTTTAATTTGCATCTTTTTGCTGTTTGTTTGTAAGTATCAAACACTATCCTTCTGACAACATCCCGTTTATTCTTACTTTAGTGATGTCATTTCATTAGCAGATATTCTCTATTCACCATTTTCAGCCTGTGTTAATTAAGTGAAATATTATGTATGCATCTATATTCCTTAAATGTTCCTTTAGGATAAGTCTATGAGGGCCAATAAGCTGTTTCAATGTCATCTATTTTCTTCTTCATTACATAATTTTCATGCATAATTAAGCTTTCATAAAATACCTACTATAAAATAAACATGCTTTATTGACATGTAATACAGTATTTGATAGTCAATAGAAAAAAATGATAAAAATCCACATTTACACCATCTTTTTCCATTTCCCATGAGATCACCTATATGTCACTTGCATTTTCAATGCTTCTCTCCATGTAGTGTTTATTTTCTCCTCTTTCATTTCCCCTGTCAGTATCATTTCTAAGACATACTTTAAAGAACCAATTGTCTTAGGCTTCATCTATCTTAAAAAGTCATTATCTTATCTTCATTTTAGAGAATAATTTTACTTGACACAGTATTTGTTACTGATTGTTTTTCACTGTGGATGTTTTATTCTGGTGCATTCTACAGTCTCTTACTCTTTCTAGGGAGAAGATAATCTTTGATGTTGGTGATGTTCTTTTAGCTTTCCTCTTGTGACTTTCAATGTTACTTAGCAGTCATGGGTTTCACTAAAACGTGTCAATAAATAGATCATTAAAAATATGTCCTTGTTGGTCTTCTGGGTGCTTAGTATTTTTTAAAAATATGTGACCAGAATTCATTCAACCTGGAGTGGAATTTGTTCTTAATCCCGTTTCTTTTTTTCGTTTCCCTCTATTTCTACTAAAATTCTGGAACTCTTATTTTTGTCCTCTCCATGGAGTGCTCTAAGACCACATGACTCTGCAGTTTTAATTATGCTATTAGGTGGTCATAGCTACTTTTGACTTAGTTGATGTTTTAGCTTTGCAACTACATACTTTCGGTGCTGAGTCTGGATTCTAGCCTTCCTCCAACATGCAGCAGGATTTCATTATTTATTCCTTATCATGGTACAATTAATTTTGCAGTATATTATTGACAGTGTGACTCTGTTCCATGTGGGTTTTCTTTTCTTTAGGCTTTAAATGTATTCCATGTGTCTATATTGATCAGTGGGCAGCTACTGACTAATGAGAACTTGCCTTTAAACACACCAATGAAATCAATTTTCTACACATGATGACGATATGGTCAGAAATCAATGTGTTCATCCTATTTCTTTTTCTGTGTGGTTTACTTTTGTCAAGTAAATGATGGAATTAATTGTCTGCAGTTCACATTGCCAATATATTGAGTATAAATATATTTATTGGTGTACACTTATTTTTTACTTTTCGTTACTAAGTACCACATCAATAGTTGAAGGTGTTTCTTTTTTAGAACAGTATTTCTTTCTCCTCCTGATTGTCTGATTTGTGACTTTGTATATTAATTTGTAATATATCTCATGTAAAAGGCAAGTTTTGTAGTGACATTTTCATTCTTTTGTTTTGATTTCATTTCTGCTTCTATGGTAAAATACCTTGACGAAAACAACTTGGGAGAGAAAGGGTTTCTTTGCACTCACAGTTTCAGCTTATGTTCTCAGAAACCAAGGTGACAATAACGTAAAACATTACTCTCACACCAGCAGCTGGGAACAATGAGGATTGGATACATGTATGCAAAGGGTTGTTTATGTCTTCTACAATCCAGGCCTTCAACCCACCCTTTCTCAGGCAATGACTTCTCATGCCAATTAAGGCAGTCAAGGCAATCTGACAGAAGCATTTCAAAGGTCACATGATCTATGCAATCCCAACCTAGACCCTCTTACAGGTAATTCTTCTGTGAAATTGACAAACTTCTAACTAGATATGACTTTGATCATATATCCCCACATTATCCTCCATCCAATCCCCATTCATGTATCTACATTTCTTGCTCCAGCTGTCTCACTTTTGTTTCCATGTCATTGTCATATGTTTATGTGTTAGTATGTAAAATCTAGCCTCTTATATGTCAGAAAATATAATATTCTGATGTGGTGATATATTGTTTATGATCTAATAAAGCCACTGTGGATCAGAATGCAAAGCAAGACACACTAGTTAGCTATAGATGACAGGCAGTGATTTTACACACCTTTAATCCCAGGATCCAGAAGACAGAGGCAGATGGATCTCTGTGAATCCAAGACCACCCTGGGTTATAAAAGAGTGCATCTTTCTAAAAGAGTAACAGAGCTCATGCCTTTAATCCCAGTGCTAGAGAGGTATATAAGGAAGAAGCAAAGTGTCTCACGTGGCATAAGCCTCAAGCCACACTGAGCATTTGTGGAGCCAGGATCACCTCAGACTGAGGTAGATGTAAAAGCTGGTGACTGGCTGCCTTGCTTCTCTGATCTTCAGTATGAACTCGAATATCTCTCTGTGGGTTTTTATTATTCGTTCTACATCCTTTCTCATAAAATGAAGATTTTATGTTCTGTCAATATATTGTGAGTGTTGGAAGTGGAGTTTTCCTGTCTTGGCTGCCTGCTCCCAAATCATCAGCAGCTTCTCAAATAACTGGTTCAAAGACTTAATTTAAATTGTAATTGCTCAGCCAATATCACAGGCTTGTTACTTACCTACATTTACACGTTAACCCATTTCTTTTCATCAGGCTCATAACCTTTACTTCTATTCCATTTTTGAGTCTCACTGATTCTCCATCTGGCTGGCAACTCCTCTGACTCTGCCCTTCCTCATCCCATCATTCTCAGTTTGGCATTCCTTCCTAACCTTATCAACTTTATCTTATTCAGCTATTGGCCAGTCAGCTTGTTAATAAACCCAACCATAGTGACATATATTTAAATAGTGCACAGAAGGATTGTTCCACAGCCAAGTATCATAATTTCACTCTTGCTTATTGCCAAATAAAACTCCACTCTGAATATATGCTGCATTTTCTTGTTTACTTATCTCTTGGTGGACCTTGAGGTTATCCTAAGCTTGCTTGTGTGAATAGTGACATAAGAAACATGGATTCAGCTCTATTGTCTGCCGAATTTGTTCCCCTAAATAGATGACTGCTTTAAAGGTGTCATGGGCACACTTTCTACATAGGTGTTATTTTTTTTAGTTTCCTGTTCTGTTATATAGATGGATCTCTGCTTACACAAATAAAAAAGCCAACCTGGTCTCTATAAAAATTTTGCTCAATTTGAAGAAACTAAAATTCTAGTCAGAAAATATTCATTTAGATAAAATTATCAGGAAGTGTTACTGCTTGATTTTATTCATTTGATATTTGTGGGGTGTGTGTGTGTGTGTGTGTGTGTGTGTGTGTGTGCGCTCGCGTGCATGTGTGTCTGTATGAATGTATGTCACTTGTGTGTGTGTGTTACTTGTGTGTGTATCTGACCCACTGAAGCTCATATTACAAATGGTTCAAAGCACCCAGACTTGGTTTTTGGAAGCTGAACCAGGTCCTCTGCCAGAGGAGCCACTGTTCTTAAGCATGAGACATCTCTGGAGCCCCAGAAAGCCTAATTCTCTTTCAACTATTACATTACATTGCTAAAAGCTGAAACGTAAGTTAGTATTCTTTGTTGCCAATATTTTATCAGTTTCATATGAATATTTATTATTTCTTTAGTGTCATTTCACATGTCTCCCCCTTTTAATCAACATTTTACACAGATCTTAGAAATTTCATATAAGGCAAGCTTATATACTACCATATTCCCAGATGGCCATTATTTTCTGAAGATTTGATGTGCAGTATTCACAGGCTTTTCTTTGACTGCTGATTGGAGGGCAGTCTTCTGGACCTGGTTATTGTTACTTCTATGCAATGACAGTTCAGTAAACACATTCTGACTGATCTGGACAAACGCTATTCAACACTGTGCACCTGTCTCCTGCTTTTTCTTCCCTTTACATTTCATTCTGAATGTCTTCATTTCTACTTTTGACTCTTCACTGCTTATGTGAAGTGTATTTTGTTTTTGCTTTTGTTCTGTTAAACTTGGTTGGATGCTGTGCATAGAAAATAGGATCACATTAATGAGTCGAATTAACTAAGAAACTAACTTTTATCAACTTGTCTTCACCCTGTTACATGTGGAAGACACTGGAATGCTAATGTCAAATAGGGCAATCAGAAGAACAGAGATGTTCAAGAAATGCCAAGAATCACCGATAATTAAGATGAAAATTTATTTAAGCACAGAGGAGTTGGTTCAAAGTATAAAGAGATTGCACTCTAAACATGTTTAGATTCTAGAGCCCATGTAAAAGCCCACTAGGTGTTACTGTTGACTACAACCCCAGCACCCCAGATGTAGACAAAGACTATCAAAACTCGTAGAACTATAAGACCATAGTCCACTTAAATAAATAGTGACTGAGGAAGATGCCATCATCATCTTTCTATCTTTGCATGGACACGTGTGTAAACACGCAGAAGTACCTAAACACATGGAATGAGCATACATTCAGATAAGCACAGCACACAAATAAACATGTCATGATATGTATTGCACTCATGACATGAAAATTATGAATACATATTCTGGATTTTCTGAATTTTTGTCTTGAGTAGTTTAGCATAGTTGTCTCCATTTTTGCAAGTTATTTATGATTTTCATTATTAGTCTTTACTCTCCTTGTTTCTAATTTAGGTAGGAAATATTTAGAAGTAATGATGTCTTTCCTAATTCTGACCTAAACCTATAGGTTATCTAAATACAGTACCTTTCCTTCTGTGTTAGTAAATATTATTGAATAAAATTTTTCTTGTCAATGAATTTAAATTTCATTCAACTATATTTTCTCTTTTTTGTACATTAAGTTTATGTGATTTTTTTAGTAAGAAAATTTCTAATGATTTACATGGATTTCTAAAAAAGATAGCTCACACGAAATGGTTTATTTCTTATATAAATGGGAGAACAAAATCAACTCTTTCTTGATTATTTATTCTGGCAACTAAGCTTTAATGTTGGGAGAATTCCTAAAAGAAGGAGGAGGCTGATAGTGGAGTTATTGATAGAGGAGAAATTTGAAAAAAAAAACTTTATTTAGAGATAGACTGAGAGGGAAGGAAAGATGGATTTTTTCTAACCCTTTCTCCAGAAAGGATGTCTTTAGTTCTGCATATAAATGAGGTTTACTATTCACCATCAGGTGAAGTTCTATAAACGTACATGGATATCACATAAGCATGGGCTTTGCAAATATTCAAAAGCAATGCTAAATAATGACATGAATTGATCAATGACAAGTCTTACTTGGTATAATATGATAACAGCTCTCTCTTCTTAGGACAAATATGTGACCTCATTTAATTAATGCTGTATACTAATCTATTTAAATCCTGAAGAATAAAAAGTAGCTAACATTATTAGGAATATATAATAACAGATTTCTCTGTTTTCAGCTCCTAACACTATTGAAATTCTTTTTTATTTTTTCCGTGTTGAGGTATTCAAGGGACTGTAAATATACTCATTAATAAGAAAAGGTTTAATCTTGAATTAAAAAATTTAAAAAGTTTCACTTTTAAAATACAATGTACAAGCCGGGCGTTGGTGGCGCATGCCTTTAATCCCAGCACTCGGGAGGCAGAGGCAGGTGGATCTCTGTGAGTTCGAGACTAGCCTGGACTACCGAGCGAGTTCCAGGACAGCCTCCAAAGCCACAGAGAAACCCTGTCTCGAAAAACCAAAAAAAAATAATAAAATAAAATAAAATACAATGTACAAATTGTGTTTTTAAAAATATAAGAGGTTTTAGAAACCATCTTAAGCACTTGTGCACTTATATTTTTTCTCTAATTTCTCAATTAATGCAATTTCAATATCCCTGAAAATTATAATTAGAGAAACTATTGGTTGACACAATCCATCTTTCAATGTAAGACCTTTGGATTTTCATAACATATTGTATTTATTCTCTTTTTTTTTTTGAGGCCCAATCAGGAAACCGAGAATTGAGCAATTTAATGGAACAATAGTAAGACAGTCACTAAGCCAGTGGTAAGGTCATGTGAAAGGCACTTAAAACTGTCCCACAGACGTGTCTGACACTATTACAAGCAACTCAACAGGCATAAATACTTCTTTCTTCTGTTTTCTGTTGACAACAGGACTTGGTAATGTTGTTCATGACATTTGTCTTTGTGTGAGAGATATACTCATTCTGCTAATAGAATATAGGTCTCAGTAGCACCTGTGGTAACTGCACTTCCTGAACCAATTTTGAAAGGGAAACTTTATACAAATCCAAGAATCTCACAGATAAAATGGATGAGTAGAATAAGAAAACAGTCATATTTAAATAAAATGCAGTCATTTTATTAGATAATTTATAATCACATGAATATCCTCCTACAGAAAATAATAGTTATAAAACTAAAACTTTATGAATATGCATTTTCTGAGTATATATGTCTAAGAGTGGAATTGCTGGATCTTGTAGTAGACTGATTACCATTTTCCTGAGGAATCTCCATAATGATTTCCAAAGTGGCTGTATGAGTTGGCACTCTCACCAGCAGTGGAGGAGAGTTCCCCTTTCTCCACATCCTCTCCAGCATAAACTGTCATTGGTGTCTGTGATTTAGCCATTATGATAGGAGCAAGATGGTATCTCAGAGTTGTTTTGATTTGCATTTCCTTGATGGATAGGGATATTTAGCACTTTCTTAAGTGTCTCTCAATAATTTTAGACTCCTCTATTGAGAATTATTTATTTAGTTCTGTATCCCACTTTGTAATTGTATCCTTTGGTGTTTTGGAGACTTTCTTCTTATGTTCTTTGTAAATTTTGGAGATCAGCCCTCTCTCAGATGTGGGGTTAGTGAATATCTTTTTCCATTCTGTGGACTGCCTTTTTGTCTTGTCGACAGTGTCCTTTGCCTTACAGAAGCTTCTCAGCTTCAGAAGGCCCTGTTTATTAATTATTGATCTCATTGTCTGTGCTACTGGAGTTGTGTTGAAGAAAAAGTCTCTTGTATCAACTGGTTCAAAGGTACCTCCCACTTTGTCTTCTAAGCGGTAGAGTGTGGCTGGATTTATGCTGTGGTTTTTGATCCATTTGGACTTAAGTTTTGTGCATGGCCATAAACATGGATCCATCCTCATTTTTCTACATGCCAGCCTCCAGTTATGCCAGCACTATTTTTTGAAGATGCTTTCTTTTTTCCATTGTATAATTTTAGCAGGGACATATGTTCCACTATGTTCATAGCAGCATTATTTGTAATAGCCAGAACCTGGAAGCAACCTAGATGCCCCTCAACTGAAGAGTGGATAGAGAAAATGTGGTACATTAACAAAATGGAGTACTATTTAGCAAAAAAAATGGAATCTTGAAATTTTCAGGCTGTTGGACAGCACTAGAAGAAGCCATCCTAAGTGAGGTAACCCAATAACAAAAGGACAAACATGGTATGTACTCACTCATATATGAATTTTAGACATGGATCAGGGGAGGGCCAGCCTACAATCCAACTGCCAGAGAGTTTGGGAAACAGAAACTTCATTCAGTGACTAATGGATGCAGAGTCAGACAACCACAGCTAAACACTGAACTGAATTCCTGGAATCTAGTGACAGAGAGGGAGCACTGATGAGCAAAGGGATCAAGACTCTGCTGATTTAACCTGTAGAAACTGCTGACCTGAACAAGGGGGAGCTCTTGGACCCCAAACTGATGTCTAGGAGACCATCATGGGACTGATCCAGACCCCCTGAATGTGTGTATTAGTGAGGAGGCCTAGGCAATCTATGGGGCCTTGGGTAGATCAGTATCTATCCCTGACATGCCAATAAACTTTGGGTGCCCATCCCACAATAAGGGATGTTGTCTCAACCTGAACTCTTGAGGGAGGGCCTAGGCTCTGCCCTGAATGAAATGACAGGCTCTAGAGATTTCCCTTGGAGGGCCTTATACTCCCTGGGGAATGGAGTGAGGATTGGGTTGGGGCCTGGGTGTCCTGGTGGGGGCAGGGAAGAGGGAAGGGAGATTGAGCTAGGATTGCCATGTGATGCAAGCTTGTTTCTTATTTAAATTAAAAAAGAAAAACTTTTAATTAAGGTTACAATTATATTAATAGACAATAGAGACAACTCTCTTACCCTGCCAACAATGAGCATTATTTTATAGTTGACATTTCTAAGCAATTTTGACCACTAGGTCAAAGATGTTAAAATATGAAAAATTGCACTTATCTAATTTATTAAAAATTACTATAGTCGATGAAGCATAGCTTTATACTTGTATAAACATGAATTAACTTTGACAAAAGCAATTGTCACAAACACCACTGTCATTGTAAGGTTATATTATTAATGTTTACAAGAAGCTGCACATTACTCCCCATCAACCTATGATTCTTTAATGGCTTCATTTTTTAAAAATGCTCCACCCTCTTTCAACATAAATTCATAGTCATTGGAGCATTTCTATGTCCGCTAGAAAATTCACCAATTTTAATATGACTACAGATTGAAAGGAAACTACCAATAAAGTTCATAACTCCAGAGTTTCTCTTAGAGGATTATGACTGGTTATCATTTTCTGCTCCACTTCATCGGAAATTGACTTAAATAGTTAAGTGCTTAAAGAAGGAAAGTATTGAATAATTGCAAGTTTAATTAGTAAAATATGTAAATATAAATCTTTCATATTCTAAAACTGTCAGCTCTCAACTAACTTAATTTCTTGATTAGGCTTAGAAATTAATTAGGCTGCAGTATTCTTAGCAAGTTTCATTTGCACATTGATCTGCACTATGATGTATCTGGTGTTAAATATTATTTATAAGAGGGATAACATTTCCACTAGGATATATAATAATGATGTATCTGTAAATATCTATGGTAGTAAAGAAATAACTTCATCCATTTAAAGTATAAATTTCTAGAATATTCTGAGTCTAATTGTGGAGCTATTTATTCATTGAAATGAAATGCTCAAAAGAAAGACTACATTTTCCTCCTTATATGTTTTATTGTGCTTCTTTCCAATCTCCTTTAACATTGTTTTCTCTAATTATGCAACAATAGCTACTGAATGCCAAATACTTAAATATTAACATGATGTTTACTCAAAATTATGACATGCAATGATTTACTAATTTAAAATTGAAGACAAGTAAGAACTTTACACATATAAAAAGTAAAATAGATATCTTTGGGTGTAGGCATATTTACACACATGGCAACAAGCAGGCATATACATGTATATACATAAATACATGTGGGTATACTACAGGTGTATTTATGATGGGATGTGATCTCAATTTGTTTATGTTTGGTAGTTATAAATCAAGTTAATAAACTATGAATGCAGAGCTCATCACCAACTTTATCTTGCTATTTTTAACTTTCTGTTTTACTACCCTCCCCCTATCTTTTATCTTGATGTACAAACCACATCTCAACCCTTCTCTTATGTATCACACAGTGATTGATTGTCAGATATCTTGAACAACATGTAGAGCTAAATTGTCTTAATAGGGATTTTGACCTATCTGCTACATACTGAGAACAAATAAATCTATGAATATTAAACTTAAAATATATACAAGAAGACTGAAATCTCGAAAAAGGTATGTAATAAAATATATCCTAATTTGTCAACAATTTGTATGACTCCTAGAAGAGTTCTTCACATTTCTACCTCTTTTATACTGTGTTTGGTTTTCTAGTGCACATTCTTTTTTTTCCTTTTGTCAAAAATAGATTTCTTTCTCATTAATATGCACTGATTGTGGTTTCTCCTTTCTACACTCCTCCCAGTTTCTCCCCATCTTCACTCCCATCAGGATTAACTCTAATTCGTCCTTCAGTAGAAAATAAGTAGATTTCTAAGGGATAATAAAATAAAGCAAGATAGAGCAAAAGCCAACACATTGAAATAGGACAAAACAAGCAGAATGAAAGAAAGGGGGCCAAAGTAAAGTGCAAGAAACAGATATAGATGTAGAAACATGCCTTTATCCACAATCAAGAAGCCCATTAAAAAAATAAACTGGAGGCTGTACTATTAATGCAAAGAACCCTTAGGGCAAAAAGAGAAAAAAAACCCCGATAAGAATAAGAAAGAGAAAACAAAATAAAATACAAGTAGAAACATGATAAAAATATACAGAACATTATGAGACAGGAAACCTCCAAAAGACAGTTGAATTCCTTTTCTTTTGGCTACCTACTGCTCAGTATGGCTCCTGCCTGAAAATTAGCTTGCTTCCCCAGTGATATTCCCTTGGGAATACTGAATTTTCATTTTCAAGTACTTATTAATTGAAGCTAGCTTCTACTTTAGAGAAAAAGTTATAACATTTATAATTATTATTCTTGTTGTAAATAATTAAGAATTCATATCACTTCCACTTCAAGTGTTTTTTACCATAATTATGTTACTGCTTTCACAAGTACTTGTAAGTGTGCATGTGTTTGTTTGTCCTATGTAAATTGATCATTTCAAATTGCACTATGACCATTCTTTCAAAGTAATATTTAGAATTACATTGATTTTATTTAGCAGTACATATCAGTATTTTTCCACGTATTTTGTGTTAGTGTATTCAAAGTCTTCACAACCAAGTTTTAAAAAAATACATTTTTGGTGGAAATAACCTTAGTGCCCTCATGTGGGCTGATTTTCATGGTATCCGAAGACATGATACAATTCTCCAAAGGAGAGAGGCCACCAACAGTCCTATCTGTCTATGATGCCTGTGAGCAACAAAAAGGCCAGCTTGAAGACAGAACCCTAACAGTGCAGTAGTGGCACATATATAATGGCAGTAACCAAGGGCTCTTTAATCGGAGTTAAGATTCAGTCAACACACACATACACACACATATGTGCCTACCTGATATGTGACACGTGTGTATGTATGTGCGTGCATGTATCAGGCAGAGGACTGCTTTCAGGAATTGTTTCTTTTTTTCAAGGTTCAAACTCAAGTTCTCAACCTTATGGAGAAAGCACTTTTAGATACTAGTCCATCTCACAAGCTCATATTTTAATAATGCATAGAATGTTATATTTTAATGTGCTAGTCGAAAACATGTTATATTACCAAAAATTAGGCATGACCTAAAATGTGGTGCTGTCATTATTCTAAAAGTTTCTGTTCCTTTATTCTATATGCATTTGTATATACATATTTTGGAGGAAATACCTCTTCATAGTAACCGGTTAGTAAAAATTATTTGTCTTATAAATCTGACATTAATTTTATCTTGGAGACATAACTCTATCTCTCTGAATCTGTGTTCTCATTTGAAAACTAATAGCTTTCTGTTATTTGAAACCTTAGTTGGATAATCTCTTTTATAATTGTGACTATAACTGAAATTAATCCTACAAAATTCCAAATAAGATTAGGCTTTTGGTATAGATGAATCATTGAACTAAATTTGAAAATTTTTAATAATACAAATCAAAGTATTATTGTTTTAATTTGTGATATGAGTGTGAAAATGTGAAACATATAGTATTGTGGTTAAATATAACAATGTTTCCTGAACTCACACCTCACAAGCAAAGCATCATTTTATGACAAAAAAACAAATGATGATGCATTAGTTATTTTTCTATTACTGTGATAAAGCATCATGACCAAGGCAGCTTATAGAAGAAAAGGTGTATGTGGGACTATGGTTCTTGGGCACCAAATGATGGCTGGGAAACATGGCAGTGGGCAGTCATGTCCCCTGGAGCAGAAGCTGAGAGTTTACATCTCAAACCCAAACAAGGAGCAGATAGCTCACTGGGAAAAGCCTGAATCATTCCAAACCTCCAATCTGCCCTTAGTGACACACTTCTTCCAGTTAGGTGAGACCTCCAAATTCTACACAAAGAACTCCTTAACTGTAGAAAAAGATTTCAAACATCAAGGCTCTTAGGAATGTCCTTATTCAAACACCACAGACCTATATTTTGTATATTTACTGTATTTAATATGTACAAAAATACTCAAAATTACATATTGCTCTTTCTACTTTAGAGCACAACAAATTGGTAGATACATTTCACTGTTTGACTTGTAGTGGTAGACAGTCTATTACATGTTTGGACAAATATTTTATAAAATGCATGCAGAGAAACATCTAAGAGTATAAATGTGAAAAAATGTTCCCAGTATTCATTTTCCTTTAATTTTGTTTCTTCTTAGTAGCTAATAGTTACAAAGCCATTCTGACACTATGCATACAAAACCCACTTTGCTCCTTGGTTAAAATTTCTGTTGTCTTCATTATCTATTTTTATTCTCTCTAGTTAAATGAAAAAGTCACAGCAATATCAGCTGCAATAGAGGTCACTGAGCACAGTCATCACAACTTCCTTTCTTTTATGTCTTTGTATTAAGTATTCATTATTTGCAGCAAAGGAAAGAAAAGCAGACTGAGAATGAAGCAACACATTTGCCAAGTATGAGTTTTCATGGCACCTAGTAGAAATGTCATTCTCATTCCTAATCTTTTCATCAATAACAGAAAGTTTTATAAAATGAAATTTTCATTACACTATTACAAATTGTTCTAGTTTTTTCGTAAATTCAGTGTCATGGTTCTTTTGTAAGCAACATAACACTAATTTTAAGATTGTAAATATAATTACAAGACATTGTGCTCTGGGATTCAATTTAGAATTAATCTATAGACACGAACACAATCCATATAATAAAATTTATTTTGTAACAAACACTCTTATCAAATATTATACTATTTTATTTTGATAATTTTAGGCTTCGTTTCCCATCTCTCCTGGAGCTGTCATTTTACTCATTGCTCTGTAACACTTATTTTGAAGAAATCAGATATACATAGTAAATTTCTTACTATTTTTTCATACAACTTGATTTAACTACTTTTTCATTTATTTTTCACATAAGAAGGATTTCAGTCTTTTTATTAGTTTCAAATGACTAATATTTGTATATATTGTATTTATTCCACACAATGGGAAATGGGCTCCCAAAATCCATTTGTGCATTAGGCACTAGAGATACATCCTGGTTCCACTGTCGGAGGTCCCATAGATGCCCAGTGCACCTAGCTCACATCCACCTTCAGGGGGCCTGGTTTGGTCCTATGTTGTTTCTTATCTTCTCTGGAGGTGTGGACTGAAGGCTGGTAATCTAATATCCATGTGTGAGTGATTGTATGCATGTTTGTCTTTCTGTGACTGGGTTACCTCACTTAGGATGGTTTATTCTAGTTTCATCATGTGCCTGCAAATTTCAAGATTCCATTGTTTCTTTTTTTCTGCTGTGTAACGCACTAGATTTTCTGTATCCATTCTTTATCTCTCCTATTATTTGGGAATTTTTTTCAGATTAGTTGTAGTTCCAAGATCAAAGCCCAGGTAGATCACTATGTGGATGATCATTGTATAAAGTATTCCAAATTCGTTCCTGTTTTTATATAAATGGAAAGATTACTTTTTATTGCAAGTTTGACACAAGTTTTGGCAAATAAGCATGAACAATGAAAAAGTAATATTACTTACAATGCTCTGCATATAAACACATAAATCATCAAAATATTCATTGCACCTAATGAATTACATGCAGATATATATGCATATAAAATTCCCATAATTAAATAACCATTTACTTAATAGTAAGAGTAATAGTAATAGTAAGAGTTACTGAGCACTGTTTAAGTCTGTAAAGTCTGAAGGCAAGATTTCTGAGGGAAATTCCTAAATTTACATGCATGTCTTTATAAAACTGAGCCACACTAATGTTTACTTCACTGGTTTTAGATTCATATCAATTAAATTATTCCTTATATAATAAAGTATGGTTGACAAATCTTCTATGGATAAATACCAGAAGTTGTTAGTGAGCAAATGTCAACTGAAATTTATATATCTGGCTTCTAGAGTCAAACACATTAAAATAGTGCCAAAACATGAATTTAGGAAATGGATTTAGCAGGTTTGTGTCTTTGGAGCTGACACATATTACAAATGTACTGAAATTTACATTTCAATGCTCAGTGATTTATCACATCACATAACTTATTTAAACTGAAATTTCTTTAGTTTTTCTCTAATGCTAACATCTCATATGCTATTTAAAGAATAAATGTAGCTATTATTAATTAAGCTATAAAAATTTATATAAGGGTAACTTTTATATTTTTTTACTAGTGTAAACATTGTGGCAGTACATGATACATAATATGAGTGTGTATGAAATATGTATGTGTTCAAAGATTATTGATAAAAGTTTATCATCATTCTGTGTTGTTTGAAATTAATGAATTGATTAACCTTGTTAATGCATTTTGGTAAACGTTGAAATTATTACAGCATAACTTTTAAAGACTAATTTTAATTTTAATTGTGTATGTGTGCGTATTTGTCCATGTGTCTGCTATGGGTCTGTGTGTGTGTGCGTGTGTGTGTGTGTGTGTGTGTGTGTGTGTGTGTGTGTGTGTTTATACGAGTAAAGATGTCTGGGGAGGCCAGAAGAGCTCTATGAATACCCTTAAGCCATAGTTACGCTCAGTTACTAGCCATCTGATGTAAGCACTGGGGAAGTGAACAAAGGTCATTTACAAAAGGAATGTATGCTCTTACCCACTGAGCAATCTCTCTAGTCCCTTTAAATATCATTAGTTAGAAATGTGATAAGGAGTTAGTCACTGGTTGGATCCTGAAAGGACAAGATGAGGTGTAGAACATCTATACTTGGAACTGCATTATTAAACTTAGAAGACATTAAACATGTATTAGTTTTATTTTGTAGTATTAACTGAGTCTCCTTAACTCTATCTAATGGTGCAGTCACCAATCTGATTCAGAGAGCAGAAGCGCCTGATTTTCATATGTTACTTTGTATAGGCTGGTAGCAAAGTACCACTAGCTAAGTAACCTGCAAACAGTAGAAAGTTTTTTGCCATGATTCTGGGAATAAGAACTCTGACCAAGGTCAACTTCCTGCCTGAAAAGGGGCGTCTTTACTGTTTCTGTGTAGCAGATGAGATGGTAAGGTTCCGGGCCTCTGCAGGGATACAAATTTTATTCATGATTTCTCTGCTGCTGTGAACTTTAATTGCCCAAAGTCCCCCCTCCAATCCTGATGCCATCAAATTGAGATGCAGTTCAAAATGAGAATTTTAGGGAAGTATATTCAGTATATAATAACCTCATCAGCTAATGCTTATTTCAGTCATGCAATACATATTTAAGATTTGGAACAAGAAAAAAATTAGAAAATCTGCTTTACATACTCGTTTAGAGATTTCTTTTCATAGTAAGAAAAATAAATAGAGTATTCTCACATGAGTATACTAAGAAAGGTCTATTTCCAGATATTTTACCCATGTTAAGTAATAGTCAAATATTTATTCAAGGAAAGTCTGCTTTTCTTTGCAATAAAAATGAGAAGTGTATTTTATCTCTCCAATTTGTAGATTGGGAAACTGGAAGCTCAAATATTTAACCAAACAAGAAAGATTAAATTTGAGCCAGATGTTGGTGGCATACACCTTTAATCCCAGCACTCAGGAGGCAGAGACAGGCAGGCGGATCTCTGTGAGTTTGAGACCAGTCTGGTCTACAAGAGCTAGTTCCAGGACAGCCTCCAAAGCCACAGAGAAACTCTGTCTCCAAAAACCAAAAAAACAAAAAACAAAAAAAAAGGAAAAAGAAAGATTAAATTTGCTTTTCTTCGTATAACACTGAAAGTATGTAACATAAATAAATTAATATAAAGAATTTTAGGCAGTGGTATAACATTATTGCTTCAGTGGTGGTAAGAGTTGTTAATTACACAATCACACACACACATACTTATATGTTTATATATCTAAGCATATATAAGATTTCTAGGAGGAACATTCTAGATGTATGCTTTATGAAATAAGAGTATATAACTTATTGTGTAGCTTTAATGCCCAAGCACAGTACACAAATGTAGCTTAGGTTCCTTTAACAAAAGAGAGACAACTAAATTGAAGACTTTGGAGAAGCAGGTAATGGGATAAAAAGTTAGACAGATGCTACAAAAAGACATGTATATATAAGCTAAGAATAAACACTTAGGTTTAATTCCAAAATAAATAAGAAGTACTTAAATGATTTTAAGCAAAATAGATACTATGTATTTTGACAATAATTCTGCTTCTATGAAAAAAAGTACACCCTGGTTCATAGAGGTTAAATCTAGTGGATAGTTAAAAGTCCTTTCAGATATGCCCAATGGAAATATTATAGCTTGGGAATATGCTGCTGAACAGCATAGAAAGAGTAGACAGATTAATGGCCTGGTTTGAAGGTTGAGCCAACTGGAACTGATATGTGTAAACTATACTGTATACTTAACTTGAGAAAAATAATCTCAAATGAAGAAAATATATTTTGGTCTAGATAAATAACCCAATATTAGCATTATATATTAAGTAAAGAGAAATAGAGTCAAATGAATCAAGAGAGTGTAAAATACAAGGAAAATAAAATAATTCACTCTCATAGATTCATAAGGGACTCATGTAACCAGTAGGGAGAGAGCAATAATTTTATATTATAAAATAAAATCAATTAATCATGCAATGTTAATTGTGTAATAGGATTTTACTTAAGTCAATTTTGTAATAGTGAGAGTTTGTCTCAATAATCAGAACATAATATAATCAACAAAAGTAGCTTTACATTCCAGTGACAATACAGAAAGCTTCGAAACACCCTGCCTGACTAACCATGGTAAGTCTTTCTATTTACTTCTTTCTTTAATAAGGAGTAATTGCGATAAACACAATTTACTCTGTAAAATGCCTACATATGGGAGCTAATTATGACATTTTCTTTCCTACAAGGCAAACTCAGCACCTAAGTAGGAGATGTGAAAATTGTTTCCATTTCACTTGGATTATTTGTTTTCTAGATGTTTAGATTTGTGGGTTATTTAAGTATTTTTAAGGCTAATTCTCTGTGAGATATCTATCCTCTATATAGATTTTATTTTATTCTGTATTTTGCCTCTTCACCTAATTGGCAGTTTCTTTAGTTTTACAGGTACCATTTAATTTCATGAAGTCTCACTTGTCAATTACTACCCTTATTCTGTGGGTGACCAGAGTCTGATATAAAGTTCTTACCTATGGCTATATCCTACCTATGATTATATCTTACCTTTAAATATATCTTGCCTATATACTGTAGTAACTTCAGTATATAATTTCTATTGACATGCTGCTAGATTTACATACAGTTAAGTTTTATGTGACATAAGAGGTAAGAATCTAGTTTCATACTGTTGATATCCACTTTAACCAGAGCCAGTTATTAAGACCTGTGTGTGTTTTAAGGTTCTTTGTCAAAAGCAGGTATCTATAGTCTAAGGATGTTGCCTGATCCCTCTCTTCTGTTTTTCTGGTATGCATTTCTGCTTTGTGCTGTAGCCATGCTGTTTTTATCACTATGTCTCTGTAGTATACCTGAACTTAGGTGTGATGATTCTCTCCACAGTCATCTTATTGCCCAGGATTGTCTTGGCATTCTTCCATATATATTTTAAAGTTATTCTTTATATTCTATAAGGAATGACCATGAAAGTTTAATTGGAACTTCATCGGATCTTTAGAATATTTTCAGTGGCCATGTTATCAATTTGTTAATTGTTCTGATATATGGGAAATGCATAATAAAATATTAAAAGTGGACTATAGAATAAAGCATTAAGTTATCAAAATAAAATGTTAAAGCATTCGATATCATTGACTGTCACAGACATGAAGAATAAAATGATTTCAGATATCACCTCTCCTTAGTTAGAATGGGAATCAGCAGGACAGCATTACAACAAATGTTGACATGGATGTGAGTAATGTGGAGGTGAAATATTTAATCAGGGAGAGGCTAATAAGGGATACAATGGGAGAGACAGAAGGATTAAACATATCAGAAACTATGGAACAATCCACCTGAAAGCCTACTATCTTGCAAACCAATTTAAAAATAATAATAAAAATCACTGTGAAACGGATGTGATACCTTGCATGGCAAGATTATAATCTTAGAAACAATTGATTACTGGACAGGAGAGTCCAGTGCAATATTATAATACACTAGGAGCTTCTTGGTTGCAAAGGCTGTAGAGACTACAAAGTTATACAAACTCTTGCCATTCTTCCCACCCACACAAGATAATAATTTTGTTGTAATACAGTAAAATCTGTTGGATCCCACCAGAAAATTTCTTCCTTACTGTCTAGTTTTTATACAGCTAAGATGTGCTATACAGGCCATTAATGGTTTTTGTGTACGACACAATGCAACCTGTTTCATAAATTGTGCCTACCTGTGCAATAAATTATGGGAGTAACCAATTGATCTATGTTTGTACTCAGTAAGAGGCATCCATGACAGGTTCCATGACCTAGTCAAAGACTCATGCCTTTGTAGATTCTGAGCCTAAAGGAAACTTGTTTTTGTTACTTATCTAATCTGCCATAGAACCATCAAACTACCTTCTAAATATCTAGGGTTTTTACTATTAATTTATAAACTACTTATACTGAAATAATAGGGCATAAATTATATCACCTCAATCATTTTTAAATTATTGAGAATTGGCTTATTGCTCCACTCTACACATGTGTACATACATAGCTAAACAACTATTTACATAATGATATGATTTAAGATGAAATAATATAAATGGTAAAGATAATATAATCATATAGTTAGTTGCTATTTATTGACCTGTTAAGCTTTTGTTTAAAAAATCCCAAAATATGATGCTTGATTTAAAAAATTAATAAAAACAGAACAGAAAAGACCCAACTTGTGAATAATTTATCACCTTATATAACAAAAGGTAAAAGTATCAGAATGATCTTGTATTACTTAGAATACACATAGGGAAATTACAAAACTACATTAAAATTAGTGGCAATGCTCCCCTGTGTGGTTATCAAAACAAACAAACACTTTATTTACTTTTTAAAATGTTTATTTTATTCTTTGACAATTTACAGATACGCATTAATACCGAATACTTTCACCCTCAAACTCTCGCAGACCCTACTACCCTTTCTTTTCTTAAATATCTTTTTCAAATTCATATCTTCGGTTCTTTTGTAATCCACTATGTGCATCTACGTCCATCTGGGTAACCATGTCAGAGCTTGGTGGTATCAGCTGTGGTCTTATCCAACTTCAATGACAGAAACAATTAATGAACTAGATATGCTCCCCAGTGCAACAGAGACACGACTGTTGTGGGGGTAATTAACTGCTCCCTGGTCAGATTTGGGGAGCACTCCACCTGAGGGAATCTCTCACAGTTACTGAAAGCCCAGTTAACAGTTTACAGCTGGAAGGTCATAGACACAAGGGAGGATTTGATGCTTTTATCTGATTAAACTGACCAGAATCTGCCAGTAGCCAGTATTTCTGTAGTAAAGAGCAGAGCCCTGTGAGTGCTTCCCATTATATAACAACTTTAGGCAGAGCAAGTGTTGTTCAGGCTCAGTGCAAGCAACTGCTATTGCTTTGAATTCATGATTTCAGTGTTATCTGAACCATAAAGTAGGTAGTGTAATTAAGTGTTCCGCTTATTGCTGAGTCCTCAAGTATCACTTACTCTCCTCACTGCGGGCAGTCATGAATCTCAGCATTAACCACTGCTCACTGCAGAGAGAGAGAGACTCTCTGATTAAGGAAGACCGGGGGTATCATTTCTCTACGCATATAAACAGAGATAAATAGGAGAGAGTTTGATGCTATGGTCAGTTCAGTCAGAAAAAAGCATTAAATTTTCCCTTGGGTCTATGACATTCCAGTCATTACTGGGCTTGCAGTAAGTGTTACAGATTCCCTCATGTGGAGTTCTCCTCAAACATGACCAGGGAACACTTGATTACCCCCACAACAGTTCTGTCACTATTACAAGGGGAGCATATCTACCTTACTAATTGTTTCTGTCATTGGAGGTGGGTTAGACCACTAACATCTTTCCTTTTATTCTGGCTGCTTATATTTATACTTGCAGACAAAGTCAATTATCAACCTTAACTAGCAAGGTCTTTGGAGTGGATACGAATAAATGGCAGAAACTCATAGCTGCCCAATATGCAAAGATTAAATAGGGGTGAAAGCTCAGTCTTAGCAAAGACATTTTTCCATTCTCTCTAAATTTCAGAAAGTGTTATAGAAGGGACAATAAAGCAGAGTCAGAAGAATGACTGTGGAATCCCACATTCTAGGCATGACACAGACACTACAATCATGAACTTGCAACTGACATTACTGGGACTAGGTTTGACAAGACTGGTTCTGTCACCAGTCAACCATGGATAGTGAAAGCACTTCTGTGCTATAATATTAACTACCTGAACATTCTGGGATGAGAAATTCATGGTTTTCAGTCTGTGAACTCATACATGAGACAAGGGGGCTTCCAGTGGATATGTCTAAAGGCAGGTTGAGGGTCACATAATCCTAATAAACTTTTTCATGTGTATATGAGACAATTAAAGAACAAAATTAATATAAATCTCCATTTCAGTTTGAATTCATGTGTATTCACCAAAAGAAAGACTATCACCTCCCCAGATGGCTCACTGAATTGCATGATCAAAACCACTCACCCAGATGAAAGATACAGAGTGGAAAAGATCTCTTTAAATGATTTGGCATGTGTCACCCAGAACTGAGCAGTGCTGATCATAAAGATGCATCCCTCTATACCATAAAATCTAACACTGAAATCCTATGAGATCAACATCTCTAAAGTATGAAATTTCTAAAGATCAGTGTATCAAAAGTTACAATCTTGAGAACTTAATCTTATAATCCTAAGAGTCCAAATCTCAAAAAGCAAACTGCACATTTTTAAAACGTTACATAAGGTGTAGAAAGCCAAATCCTGTGGGAAGGATTACTGTGTTTTCAAATGTGCAAAATTATTCAGTCTCATGCTACTTCTACTCCTTCATGCAGAAGACCATGTCTCACTTCAAAAAAAACATCTTATGCAAGAATAAAAGCAAATGGACAAGCGCAGTGACCTTCTGAACTGAATTCTTGCTGATGAGGATATTTGGCCTGAGTTTCTGAACACAATAACTAGAGAAACATGAAATTTTTTCAGTTGTAAACTTGATTGTGGAAGAAAATCTTTTCATGCACTAAAATAAGTATAAATGCATCACATATTGCGCCTTAAATAATGGGAGGCACTTATAAAATTGTCTCCAGTGTTATTCTTAATTGAATAGACAAAATGAATATCATCTTTTAATCTAAAATAACAACAGACAAAATAAATACTTGGAATTGGTGGGGGTGCTAAAAATTTAATTGCGTAATCGAATCATAATGACAGACATGATATCAGGTTGTATTAAAGCTTCTCAAGGTGAATTTAAAAGCATATGCAGTATTTTTATTCAAATTAGCCTAATACAATTGTGAGAAATTTCAAAACTGAAATTGGCTACAGTTTGACAATGCCCAGTAATTGAATAAATAAAAAATAGTCATTTTTACTCATTGAGGATGTATACACCCAGCAATTACAAGGCCAATCAGGATTATATAATAAGTTTTTTGGATAATAATTATCCAATGAAAACAATTTCTGTATTTTAGTTTATTCCTTCTACCTTATGAAATTCAAAGATATATTAAATGAATTAAAGTCACATTGGCCTGAAGAAATCAGCAAAATAGCTGATTTATGTAAAAAATTATTATGTGTGCACTTGAAGACATCTACATAACGGTAGTTTTTTTACACTTTTTAACGTGTATGTGTTTGTGTGCGTGTGTACACATGTGTGTGCCCTGGCACTTTTAGAAGTCAGAAGAGAACATGAAGGAGACAATTCTGTCCTTCCACAACATGAGTTACAGAGATCAAACTAAGGCCATTAGATTTTGTGCCAAGTGTCTCTACTTTTTGAATAATCTCACTACCCTGCTATTTTTATTTTATTTATAATATTATACAGCATTATCAACATTATTTCTGCCAAATTTTGCTTAAGAGTGCCAGTATAATGTATTCTGTATAGTTAAAATAAACCTACTAGATAGAGCATATGAAATATTAATTAGGAATATTGATATGTCAATCAAATAATAGAGAAATGCCAAACAGAGCAGCACCAAGTGAGGGATTTGTAGTTCAGTGGTAGAGCACTCACATAATGATTGCAATGGCCTGATTTGGATATTCAGTCCTGGAAAAGTAAAATAAAATAGAATACAAGCATCATGTCAAAGACACTCTATAGCTCAATCCAAAGGAATTACAGATAACAGTGAAATCATAGTATCTATGAGTCTTCCTTAAAAGTCCAGAGAAACCTAGTAGAATTTTTTATGTTTTCTAGTATCATTTTCTAATTTTTCATTTCCTTTTGATTTCCAATTTATTGGGGCTTTTAAAATTTTGCTTCAAATTGCCAGGATTATATTGCATTATTTCATGTGCTATATATTTCACTTTATATCATCTCCAGTGTCACAGGTAAAATGCTTGTGAAATTTTACAGTTTTAAAATCCAGAAAACTACGTATTTAGATTTTTAATGTATTTCTAAAAGGACAGTTTTGTCTCTCTGTATGTATTATACTTGGTCAAAAATTATTTGTACAATTGATAGTTTATACTTATAAGTACATATATTGTTATTATCCATTTCAATGGACAAAGAGACTTAATACAGTGTTCTGAGCTGTTTTATATGTTTTTTACATGAATGGCCTGCTAATATATACATACATATTTTATTAGTTATCTAAAATTTTACAAAATATTTGGGGTGTTTAAATTTTGCAGATTATTTTTTGGGTTGTTTCAAAAGTTGAAAATAGTATGTTTAGAATTATGTGTTTCAATATTGTGAACTAAAGGAAATTTAAGGAATCATAGTAAACATTATCTTTTTTCCTTAGGGATATTCCAAGCTTGGGATTATAAGCAGTTCAGTACAGGAAAGAGGGAAAAGAGCTAAGATACATTAAGGAAAACATAAAAGAATGAATGTAGAAACTAACAATATTTGCATCAGACACAAGAAATGGTAAATCATGTATTATTATAGAAAGTTATCTCATAATTTGGGAATCTGTTTAGGTAAAATTATTGATGCATGATTATTTAAAATAATTTTGAGCTTAGAATTCTGTTACATTTAAAACTATCTGGAGAGATATTTTTAGTTTTTGATTGTGCAGAAATAGAGTAGCTGCAAAAATCAGATAAAATAAATAGTCCATTAACAAAACAAGAAATAGACAATAATTGCCGTCCAACTTATAACAGGAATTATGTATGTATACTTAAATATTATGAAGTATAGATTTTATGTAAATGTTTAACAAGAATAGAGTAAAATTTGCCAGTAATTTTTAATGAGAAAACTTTTCTTAAAAATAATTTGTGAAATCAATTTCATATCATATTCCACCAAATATATTAAATGGTTCAAATCTTATACACACTTTTCATTAGACTAAAGACTACACCTGCTAAATATTTTATTCTAGAATTTTATTGTAATGTCAACACAGACCCATAATTAAAAGTAGTAAATAAATACAGTACCATTTAATTTACTAAGTTAGTCCCTTAGCCTAAAATTTTGTATCCCACTGCACTCCAGCTACATCCAAGACATACTCAAATATTTCACTACAGCAAGACAAAGCTTGTTTTCTTTTGAGAATTCAATAATGTTTTCCTATTTTAAAATACAAGGCATGCCTAAGACTCAGGAACATTAAAAAGAAGGGCCAAGCAGAATGTAAGAGTCAGATTTTCTTGTTTACAAAAGCTTTGTCCATGAATTCTGAAATGAACACAACAATAGAATAGACTTACCAAAGTGGATTAGAAGCCGAAGATGCCTCAGCTATACACAAACAACTCAGGCCCTTGAGGAAAGCTAGAAGAGAGCTAGTTTTCCCTAGGAAACAGCAATCTGATTGTGCAGTGCCAAAAGGTCATCCCTGAAACCATATATACAAGTACCATTTTACAGATTGATCATGTTATATTAATAATATATATGTATATACCTATACACACATACAAGCAATAGAAATTAGTAGATAGAAAGAGGTCATGAATTTGAAGGACAGTATGGAAAGATATGTGGGAGGGTTTTAGAAGGAGATGAGGAAATAGAGACAGACTATAATATAATAAAAGCAATATGCCTTGTCATGGTGCCAGATTTCAAATAATATGAAGTAATTTTGTCTACCTACATCTGTGTGCCCTTGTCTCTACCCAAAGACTTTGCTCTTTCTTTAATTGAACATCACAGATATCATCACATGGTTAGAGTTAGGAATCTTTAACACAGTATACAAATATTGAGTCCCTGACCCCATTTGAACTTACTAACAATGAAACCAATTCTTTCAAGTAATGTTAACATGTTGTATTTAAAATTTATGGTAGGTATTAATTTTTTTTAATTGTTTTTTTGATATATTTGCTGGTAGCATAGCATACAAACATACATTGCTCTCTGGGTCAAGAACACAGAGAAGAGTGTATCTTAAAATTATATTTGTGCATTAATTTAGTTGTAAAACTTGATTGCAAGGAAAAAATATGAGGAAAGCAAATTTGATAGTTGCATTGACAGCAGTTTAAACAAACAGTGTGCTTGTAAATTAGGATACCAATCTTAATTCTTAAGTGACCTCAATATCTATTATTAATTCTGACTATGAAGTTCAGAAGAATTTCCACTCTCTTTGAATGCAGAAAATATTTTCACAATGATGAGTTACCATAAAAATATTGCTCAAATATGCAAGGAATATTTCACATTCAACTCATAACAACAGATATCATTATTTTTGATGTAAAGTATCATTATATTCTCTATAAATTTATAGAATGTTGAATTCACTACCTTTGAAATCAGGAAAAATATGACAGCTCATTTTTGTATTCTATAAATACAATAAATAATAAAATAAATAGAATAAATAAACACCATACAAGCATTCAAATTATTTTGTCATCTATGAAGAAGTAAAGCAATCATGGACTCTGAAAGGATCTGCATATATGTTATTAAGATTAATAATGTGTTTCTACAAAGTGTGGCATATGAGCATAGTAGTTTTAAATTTTTACATTTATAACAAGAATAAAATAATTTTTGTAATACCATTTATAATAGCAGGCCAAACTTTGGCATTTGCAAATAAGCCTGAAAATTTTTTATTATTTCTATATAGAGAAAAAATTGAAGGATTATTAACAGAAATTAAAGGTACCATAATTAATAGGGACCTGTAACATATTAGATGAAGAAATAAAGTATGAGAAATTTCCTCACTCTCATCCACTTCAGCATTCTCACCAACAGACTGACTATTTACTTATTATTGTTTTTTTCTCAAGATGATTAAAAAAAACCACAAAATTAATATCAAAGTCATGCATGTTAACTAGTCCAGTCAGTGAAATATGTACAGTGTATTAAATACTACAGTATGTGAAGCAATTTGTATTTTCAAAATATGTAATAATTGATGAAATAAGAATCTCAGTGATGAGTGTAATTTTTTTTGCCCAAAGTGGCTCTGTAGGAAGTAAATTTCGGGCTTTTTAATGAATGTTATTATGTTTTCAGATTTCCATATAAAGAGAGGGAACATTTGCAGGGTACTTCAAATATTACAGAAAAACATATGATAAAACAAGGCATAAACTCTAATAATATGGAGCACAGTTATAATTTTGTAGTAGGAAATCTCTAAATGAGAACAGAGAACTTGTAAATACATAATGATATAGTGTTAACTGTAATAAATTGATAATACTAGGGTAAATCCAAATGAAGATGATGCTAATAAAGTTTAGTAGTACTAATCAAGGAGACCAAAGATTCTCTGAGAAAAGGATGAAGTTAGATCTGGAGAAGAAAGGATTCAAGATAAGACATGCTCATCTCATAGGCTCAAAGCAATGCAAAATCTCATGGGGAGACAAAATGATGTGAAAGCAAACTGAAGATACCTATATTGATCAATGTTGGACAAATTTTAGCAATAAAAGAAGTAGCCCAATATAATACTACCCCATAATATATAAAATTGTTTTCTGTGAGTCCATTCTACTTATGAAGGATATATAAATTAATGCACTCTTTGGTAAGCAGAAAATCTGATCATAAAATATCAAATGATATATGTAATGTAGACACCATGCCTTCAGATATGCAGCATAGCTCACAAGTCCTTAAATTTTGGGAGCAACACTGAAGCACCTTTCCAATGAGATTACTTGATTAAATTCTCTTAGTTTTGGACAACCCTGCTTTGGCCTTGTGACCAAGATAGACACCATCAATTTAAGTCATCTTGACAGTGTGTACCCTTGACAGGGCATGATATGACTGTGTCTTTGCTTCTGTGGACTTCTTTCCTAAAACCCCATATAATCATGAGAAAGACATCTGGTAAACTCAAACTAAGGGGCGCAGTGTCAAATACCTGCTGTTTTCATACCTCTCGATATAATTACAAATAAGAAATATCTAAGAATAGGCTTTCCAGGTATGGCGCTTAAGGGGGCACAGTGAGTAAATGTAAGGTGGTATTTTGGATATGGTTCAATATCATTTTATATTACTCAGAGAGAAGAATCCTTTAATGTTTAATTATATGTTTTGGGAATGACAAAGAGCTGCAATTGCAGCACCTATGTTGTAGCAAACTTTGGTCACATTTTTGGAGACCAAGCCATGAGGAAGCCTTTAAAAGCAAAAGGGGAAAAAATTACAAAGATATAATACTCATTGTTAGAAACCTGCTTGACATTGGTTCTATCATACAAGTGTTCATGGCATTGCTATACAACTGTTCTCTCCACATATGCTTCTTTTAAATGCTCTGTCTTAATGCAAGAGGGACCAGGCTCTGCCATAACCCATTGGGTCAGACTATGTTGACTCCTCATAGAAGCCCTTACCCGTCAAGAGGAAAAGACTGGAGGTAGGTGGGGGAGGGAAGGGGATGGGATGGAGAACTCTGGTTGGAATGTAAAATGAAAACAAAAAATTAAAAAAACGGGAACAAAAGGTAAACCTGTGACAGAACCGATACATACATGAGAGGTATTAAAGCATGAGGTATGAGTTTACTGAAAGAATGTCTCTTTAGGAAATTTGAAAATCTTACCAATGTTCCTGTCTTAGGTAAACACAAGTGCTACCTAGTTGTTAACTACGTATTAACTTCGCAGTTCATTTTATCTGGGTCTGACACGAATTATTTCATCTTGGTCTTATCAACTTTCACACATTAGCAAGGCAAGGTAGTCATGGTATACTTGAGAGGCAGATAAAAGAGGACTGGATCCAATGTAAGTCCAGCATGAGATACAAACTACATTACAAGACAGCCTGCTCTATGTATCTGACAGCTTGATTGTGGAAGCATGAGGTAGAAGTTTTATACATAAGTTACTTTTATAATATTGATGTGTTAGCTGTCATAAATACTTTATTACATGCAACCAAGTTTTAAACAGCATCATACACTGGAGAGTGTGTGTACAACAACTTACTATTTTTCTGTAAACTAAAAATGCTTTATAATTAAAGTCTGCTATGATGCGGTATCCATGATACCATTTATATAAAATCAGTTCAAATTGAAATACAGTATTTATTTATTCATGCTTGAATGTTAAGATATAAGGGAGAGAAAATAGTGATTTTCTTAAATTTGGTGATCTTATGAAAAGGGTACAGAGAGCAATTGGGAGATGGAATGAACTAGCCCACTTTAATACGGGTAATAATTTTTTTAACATTTTTATCATCTGTTGAGTTATTTCTGTATTGATCTGTGTGTTATGTTTGATATGTTAGCATGCATCTTTTGCATGCACACCTTGTGCCTGTGCATGCTGCCTTGTGTGTATATGTGTGTGCATGTGTGTGTGTGTGTGTGTATATAGGTGTGTGTGTGTGTGTGTGTGTGTGTGTATTATATCAGAGGACAACCTGTGGGAGTCAGTTCTCTTTTCCTGTGATATTGTCCTTCAGAGGATTGAAAATGTGTCATTAAGGCTTAGAGCCAAACTTCCTTATCCATTTTGCCATCTTATTGTCCTATGATTTGTCTTTTGACCACCACAGTAGAAATATTATTTCTTTCATAGTAAATAAATTAGCTGTATTTTTTACATGCTCTCTAAATTTGTGTCTTAAATGTAGGACATACACAATGACCACACACACACACACACACATACACACACACACACACACACCACACACACACACACATGCGTTATAGAAATGTAGCTAAAAATAATAAAATAAGACTAAGTACACAGTGGGTAACCTTGTTAAACACAATAATTCTAGGCTGGAGAAAACGTCAGCAACAATCAGTGCTATGACAAGGAATCTAGTGTCTTATGGCATGATTTATGATTTTAATGAACACAAAACATAGTTAATGTGTTAGGAGAGTATACATTTTTAAAAATCTAGTCAGTGGTGGAGAGCCTGCCTTTGATACCCTTCTCCTATAATGAGACTGATGACTACCTTGGTTGCCATTCCTAGAGCCTTCATCTAGTGCTGATCAAAGCAGAAGCAGAAACCCACAGCTAACCACTGAGCCATACGCCTGGAATACAGTTATGGAGAAGAAGGAGGAATGAGCAAAGAGCCAAGACTGTGCTGCAGTATCCCACAGAAACAGTTGACCTGACCTAGTGAGTGCACAGAGCCCCTAGTAATAAAGCTGGGGAACCAGCATTGGATGGAACCAAGCCCTCTGAATGTGGCTGCCAGCTGGGAGGCCTAGGCAGTCTATGGGACCTCTAACAGTGGAGCCAGTGTTTATCCCTAGTGAACAAATGGACTTTGGAAGCCCATTTCCTGTGGAGGGATACTACTGTAGCCCAGATATAAGAAAGAGGACCTAGGCCCTCCCGCAGATGATGTGAAGGACTTTTTTGATAATACCCCATGGAGGGACACACTATCCTTGGGGAGTGGGTGGGTGTAGGGAGAGATTTTAGACCACACCTGTTTTGTGTGTGGCTATAGGCCTTTACAGATGTGGGAATAAAGGGTAGTGCAGAGCAGACAGCTGTTCTCTTTTCAGGCTTCGAGTAGGGTTTCAGAAGCTGCTCTGACCAACTTGGGTTACTGGTTTCTCTTGTACCTTCTACAATAAATAGTTACCTATATCCTTCATAAAGTATACAAATTAAACTGCAGTGACAGGTGGGTATTGGTTGGGGGGTTGTGCAGAGCATGGGAAAATGGGAGGGCAAGGGAATGGAGGATTGATATGCAAAATGAGATTGTTTCTAAAAGAAAAAAATTGCTCTCTACCTGGATTTCAGTTGGTCATTGTTTTCAAAGCAGCAGTATCATCAAACCAGGTAGATGTATTCCCCCAGAACTGCGGGGAAAGGTCTTAGATTGTGTTTACAAACTTGTCTGCATATATATATATATATATATATATATATACACATATATATATGAATATGAAAACAGATAAGATTGCTCAAGAACAGAAAATAAGAATGGGCAGAAACCTAGGTGCAAAGCTATAAAGAAATCCATACCTCAGTGTCAGCGAAATGGATACGGATATAAAATTGAAACAGGAAAAGAGCAATAGTTACAGACAATTTAATATCTGATAAACGCAGAGAAAGTATTTTGAGAAAGACAAAGACACATGCCACCTCTGAAGTTAGGAGTTCAAATATGACTAGAAGTAAAAAGTCATCATTCAATTTAGCAATGAGATGTTCTTGACAATTGGGGTCAGAACATGTTCAAAGCCCTCACAAAGTACTGAACCAGGTAATGAAAGACTGGAAAAATAGTGAAAGTGAAGGGAATTGAGCTATCAATCAGTGAGAATATATTTCGTTACATGTACATTTTTAGAGTGGCAATGTAGCAGAAAGGGTCATGTTGACCATATCTGAAAGAATGATGATAATCAAAGAACAAAATGTCCTCTATAAGTGTGTTCAGGAGAACTAGTCAGAAAAATTCTAGAAGGTTCACTGACAATTTCTATAATCCTCATCTAACATGACATGGTAATATGACATAGATTAGTCTTTGTAGTGGAAAGAGAGTGTAGACATCTGCTCATCAGTGAGAGAAGGAAAAACTTAATTATCTGAGAAGTTATAATAAAGAGTGTTGAGACTAAATATGACATAGACTGTGTTGAAATCTGAGGATTTACATATATTTTATTAGTTTTCTTTTACTAGATTCTTTCTAAATAATAAGGGTTCCCCAAGCAAGCAAAAAGAACATGACTCCTTTAGGCAAGATGAAATGTACAGATAATTTTAAGAGAAAACCTCTTATAATTGATCATAAACTCTTAACATATGTAAAGGAGGCAATAGCTCCTAAGATTGGAAGGAGATGAAGAATTGTGGTATTGAAAATTAATATTAAATACTGAAAAGAAAATCATCTTTAAACCATCTTACTGTTCCACATATGAAGATATATGCATAAAAACTTGATGTTTTCAGAACATCAGGGCAAAAATCATTACTATTCAAATATCTCTGCTCCATTACATTTAGATGGTGCCCAAATACAACTTAAGCCTTTATTTGAGCAGATGTAGCCATACAATCCTATTGTAGATTTTTATCCATTGAAATGAAAATTTACATTCATGAAACATTTCCAACACTGCCTGGTGTTTAATAAGTAGGGCATGCATTGGTGTAGGGCTGTTAAGACGCAAAGAGGAGCTGTTTGAAATACTTTCTGTAGAGAAATTTTTGTCAGTCAAAAGGAAGATGCCAGCAAGTATTGGAATCAAACAGTGTTGTTGTGGACGTCATTTTAAAGATTAGCTTTTCGCTAGTAGTGAGAGCTGTATTAAAAGTCATAATATTGTTAAAATAATGTTTGATTTGGAGCAGCCCTTCTTAATTTGCTACTATTCTCTCAGTTGGAGCATTGATCATGGTATAATTGCGGCTCCTTTTGCTTCTGATTGTGTGTTCCCATTCATTTTTTCCTACAGGCAGCTTTCAGCCACATGGATAATTATATCTAATTTCATGAGTCTCAGATTCAGATTGTGATGACTAAATGGGATCTTTTGTTTTTCTATGTTTTTCCCCTTGCTTGCTGTTCCCCCATGAATCAAAAATTTTGAGAGAAAATTAGTTGTTCATTTTTAAAAGTTATTGTTTCATATAATAAACCTAATAAATTCTCAGATCCAGTGAAAATGTTATTTCATAGGAAGCATTGGTCACTGACTCTACTTTCATGCTAGAAGACAGATAACTGTAATATTTCTAATACTGTTAATTAAAGTGGCATCAGATGCTTTCGCAGTTTTTGAAAGCGACAAATGTGCAGGACCTTTTTAAATAGTCCCCTAGATGAAAGTCGTTGTCTGCTCAGTCTTCATAAAACCAATCACAAGATGCATATTTAGAGAAGAAATATCTGCACATATGGACTTAGTGCATATGTCATTCTATAAAATTACTGTCAAAATGCAAGATGAGAATTACCAGGAAAATACATCAAAATTATTATTTTTTGAAAAAGTTAGTTATCACTCCCAGGCTCCTCTGCAGTCAGTACAGAGCTTCCTGGAAGCTAGAACAGCAGGAGCCAGCTAATGAGGCAAGTCACCCGTTATCATCACTGTGCTTAGCCTGATTTAGTTATCTGAATCAGAATGACAGACACAGGAGGAAGGCTCCTGGGAACTTAACTGAAAATGTTATGTTGATGTAACCATGCATTGATCAGTCTGGTGGAGAGATTCTTAGTCTCCATGCCAACAAGAAAAAGAAACAAAAAATACTGGGTTAAAGGGCGTGCTTTAGGAAAACGGATATTGGGCAAGATATTTTCTTTAGAAACAGGCTGAGTTAAACATTGAAATAAGCTTCATGCCCTGACCAACTCAGGGCTTCTCAACACATAAGAGGTTTTATAAAGTAATTTCAGCTTGTCAGGAACAATTTTCCTCTTTCCCTTTAGGATTACTTATAACTTTAGCTTTCGCAACTATAACCTGCGTTATTGGCAGCCTATTAACTTTATTCCACTGTGAAAGCTGAGGGAATTAACTCTTTCCATCCTCCCCTGATCCAGTATAGACAGCTGTTGTTTAAGGGCTCTTAACAGATATGTGGCTAGGAGCCTTGATAGTGGTGTACTAAAATTAATAAAGAATGTTAATCATCAAAGGGAAATATGAGTTATTCACATATGTTCTCACTGTTGGTCTCCATTAGGAGAAAGGTTTATTTTTTCTTATTTTTTTAATTCAACTAGTTAGACAGACTTTTTTTTCTGGTGGAGAAACTAGCAACAATCCAAACAATGTTAAGGGTGATTGCAAACCTTACTCCATAAAAGATAGCAATAGTGAAGACAGTTTATAACAGAGAGGGTTTTATGGTGTTTGACATACAAATTTCCATCACAGGCCATAAACAGAACAAAGGAGAGAGATACCCACACATATTCTTCCATTGACATATTGGGTTTATTTTATGCTTATGGATAGAAATGTGCAATGCATTTCTAACTACTTCCTTGAAGTTATTTAGGTTGATTTGGTTGTCCCATTACGATTTAGCTCTTTTCTGAAATGATCCAATTTAAAAAACAAAACAAAAAAAACCACCTTACTTTTGGGTTTTTTTCGACAGCCTCTCTACATTGCCAAAACAAGTGCCCAGCTGTATAAATGAATAAAATAAGAGCCTGCAGGAAGCCAAAATCCTAATTTTAACCACATGCTGGATATCTTTTGCATCCAAGGCTTTTCTTTCCATTTAAATGGGAACACTGCTTTGGTGGTGATTTCCTCCCTGTTGTGACTGTTTCAGTATTTAATCCATGCTGAATACAGTCATAGTGTTAAGCACTCGTAGGCCACCTATTACCACCTTGTGGTTGTTTGAACGCGAGATGTTCCCCAAAGATTCTTGTTTTTGAACACTTGAATGCTTTGGGGGAGGTGGTGGAATCTCTAGAATGCTGAGCCTTGATGGAGACAGTGTAACACTGAAGGCAAGATCTGAGGGTTGTATAGCCTCACTAGTTATCCTGTTCTACTCTCCTGCTTCCTGAGCATGAATGAAAATGTGATCAGTTAACAACCTGCTCCTGCTGTCACACCTTCATGTTGTAGTGGACTCTATCCCTTTGGAAGTGTAAGCTAAAAGAAGGCATTGTGTGTGTGTGTTATATCACAATAGATAAGTAGCTAATACAATTTACCTTCTAGACACACTACACAACAGGTACTTAGAGGCCATGACTTCCAAAGCATTTGCAACGTAGGGATTACCAGCCATTCTCTAAAGAGCTCTACAAGTATTCTAGACAAATAGTAGGGGGACGAATGGTCTACCCAAAACCAGACACAGGGATAGGGAGCTTGGTTGATTTAAGCTACTCTGAATCCTCTTCTAAGCACAACTTTGTTTTCAATGGCCTGGAGCCCAGATGCTCATTACCAATAACATTCACATGCAGTAAAAATAGTCCCTATATCATATGTTAGGTGGTTCAAGACCAGACCAGAGACATCCTATCAGGCTATTCCAGGCAACTAATCTTTCCAAGGACTGGTCATCTCCTATCATGCCTGTGATACATTTATTGTTATTTAATTTCCTCAGTACTTTAAACTTAGTGCTTCTTTGCCTCATACTGTCTTTATGAAGTGCCCCTGCTATTGTCACATGAGTACAGTAGAACATCAATTATCTATTCATGTTGAATGTGACAATATAGTGGACCAATGTACTAAAAAAAAGTGTTCCTTCCAGGAGGAACTACATACTAATTGACCTGAGAACATCACATAGGAAGGAAAGGGTAAAATAGCACAAAGAATAAAGTAAGCAATGCCTTCCTTGAGCACCACACCCAAGATGACATCACAGCAAAAACAGGTAAAAGCGAATATCAAAGCTATTCCGTGAGTTGTGGAGGAGACTGGCTTTCCTGGGTGAAAACGACAGAATACAAAGACAGGGTCTCCCACAAAGAAGCAGTCCCAGGAGCTCTGTCCCAGAAGTTGGTCAGTTAGCAAAAGGAGGCCAGAGTCTTGCAGCCACAGTGATCCACAGTGACCTCCCTAGGAAATATTCTAACAAGTCATTGAACAGTGAAATTTAAAATTTGTGCATTTTCTTGTCAACAAGAGTAATTGAAAAATATCGTCTTTCAATCTAAAGAATTCCTTTCTTATTCTTGTCATCAACTATATATTTTTAAAAATAAATCAATGTTTCTTTTACAGTTCTCTAGTTTTTCACCCTTATTTGTTCCATTTTGATTTTTCAGCTAAATTATGATTCTGCAACAAAGTTATTTGTCTTTAGCTACTTTCTCTAGAAAATGTTAATGGTATTTTTCCTCTTTGAGTTCATATTTATAAAATATTGGGAGCAGATTTTGTAATTCGCATCTCCACAGATAATGATTTCTAAGCAACTCAAATGAGGAATCATTGCTCTCTTGTGATTTTATGGTGTCATCATGGCATCCCTGCTGCTTTGTACACTACATAGACACCTAGACATAATAAGAATCTGCCCCTAAGAAACATTTCAATCATGATGCTACTCTTACACTTGCCTAGAAGACTGTGCTTTTAGGCATGACCACTGTAGGTGACTAACCCTCACAGACCTAAGAAGATTTTTCTCTGAAAGAGATATACATCTGTGAACTCTAGGTCTCTATTGTTCACTCAGGATTGGAGGGAATAACATCCATAGGGATCCAGCACAAGGCATGTGATTGACACAGTTTGAGGCTACTGATTAGCTTTTATGCAGCTCTCCTAATTGATGGAGCAGGTAACCAGGATGTGATCATCATAATTACAATTTATACACAGGTGCAGAATCTTCTTTATTCCATCCATATAAGCAGTTTTCAGTCTTGTCATGTTAGCATTTGGGGGATGGCTTCCCCTATGCATGTTCTCTGATCCTGATGCTGTGGCACTGAGCTCTGCAAAGCCTTATTCCAGAAGGTCTGTTTGCCCATTATGTTTATGATGAGTGATACAAGTGGGACAGGTTGTACAAAAGAACACACAAAAACATAGAACATCAGTGCAACCTAAGATGTGAAGAGGCAGTCACAAGTGGCAGACATTTACTGACAACCAAGAGCCCTGAAACCCAGAGCTCAGAACTATAGTGTTAGGGAGGAGGTAGTTCTGAGGGAGACAAAGAGCAAAGGGCTAACACTTCATACCTTAACTCTTGTCACTGGATGCTGATGCTCTAACTCCAGGATAATAAGACATTGCCTTGAGCTATAAGCATCCAATTAAAAAAAATTTGGTACCAAAATTCTACAGTTCTCAGGGATTAGAACTATAAGCTTCTGGAAGCAGAAACTTAATGTGTGACTCTTTAGATTCAGGACCATCCAGTATCAAAAGTACTGATGTTAATGTAGCTTTAATTTCTTTCTGGGTACAACAAGCAAAACCCTAGCCATTCCTGACAGCAAAGTAATTTAGATGACATCACTGTAGGTTTATGTGTTGCTTTGATAGAAAATGGTACCTCCATCAGCATTTTGAATGCAAATTGATCTAATACTCTAGTTTAGAAAGTCATTAAGTTATTTCCAGAAACTCAGATTGGATGTTATATAAGTTTGTTACACCAAAAATTAGTTAGATTATTCTATTCATTACTATTTCTATCCTGGAAGGAAATTTCATTGTTTCAATAGAACAAATGGTACTTACAACCAAGCTTTCTGTAGACACACATGTAATTTAGACTACATGACATATTTCACTGTCATGCTGAAAAAAAAACCACATTGTTATTTTAATGTACCTGTATTAACCTTACAAGTAAAGATATTTTATTTTCCTTTTCATATAACTGATTGAAAATTCCCAACTACAGAACAACATAAATATCCAATATAGTACATGGAGCTTATATAAGATTGGAAATAAATCTTACTTTGCCCCCTTACCTACAACAGTGCATGGGAACTTAAATTTGAGTATGATTCTAGATTGTGTAACCATTTAGGCATGCTAAAATAGTCAATATTCTTTCTAAAAGCATGTATTCAATTTCACTGTGGATCAACATATAATTGGGTATGTGCTTGCTTAAAGACATTGTTCACTTGGCATTCCTTGCTGCATTCTAGCCACTCCTTATAAAAAGAGAAAGAAAGAAAGAAACATTTGCTTTTCTTAAATTGCTCCCACGCTTGTTAACTCTTCAGAATCAATGTATGCATTCATGTTTTGCATTCAGTATTCTAAAAGAGGGAATGAAAACCATCTTGACAGATTATTTTTCCTTGGAGGATTTTAGTTTAAGCCTTTATGCAAAAAAAGAATACTAGATAAATGATAACTGAGAAGCAAGAAATATTCCTTCTAGTCTCTGAGCAGTGAAATGACACATGGTAGTGTGTGCCGTCATGTAGACTCCTCAAATCCCAGCAGAATTTCAAAGACTTGAATCTCACAGTGTTGTGCTTTTTCTAGTGTAGGAATGGCATTTTAAGTATTTCAGCTTGATGGTCCGCTACTGAAGAACACAGTTTTAAAGCTTCTTTTTACTCTACAGTTTTAAAACATAGTAAATATATTTTAAAAAATGATGGGGGTCTAGGTAAACTCAAAAAACTCAAAATTTAATGTGTGTGTGTTCATTCATGTGTGTTTGTACCTATATGTGTATGTGTGCTCGTGTCTATGTGTGTGGTGTGGCAGAGATATGTGTGTTAGTATGTGTGTGCACATGCATGTGCATGGCAGATGCATGTGTATGTGTGTGCGTGCATGAGTTTGTGTGTATGTACACACCTAGAGTCTTATCTATAAAAATGTATATCCTTCATTGTTTGATATTTGGCTATTCTGCACTGTCCAAACCATGCTAGCACTCCAGTTTTCCTGATAGTTTTAATTTTGCACAATGCATGTATCTAGTCAACATTTCTTGGTGAAGTAAATTAAGGTAATTTTTGGTTTGATCTGTATTCCAAAAGAAATGGAGCTACCATGGATTAGCTTCAGTTCTTCCTTACCAAACAAAAAATGTTTGAGGAAATCTCCTCTCCACTTACAATATATTTCAAATAATTTATATAGTATTATCCAAACTAGATTTCTGGTTTTTTTCAGAGAATAAACACAACAGATTTTTCTGGTACACTGGATGTTTTGATAACCAATTGAAAATAAATATGAAATCTAAAATCTTAAAACTACCTACCAGTTTGTACACCCCATTAAATCACATCATCTTCGATGTGGAGGTAGCAATAGTCTGTCATCAAATGGTTTGATTGAGAAGCAGCTGAGTTTACTTATAGGATGTTTTTGTAATACTTCTTAACCAAAAGAGATGGACAGTAAAAAAACATTAGTTATTAGTACTATCAATATACATGATATAAAATAAAAATTTACTAAAACAGGTGAATTTAAAGGTTTTTTCTTTATTTTTTCTTCTAATATTAAAATTAGAGTAGCTAATACTTAGCTGCATTCACAAATTGTTGACCTACTAAATCAGCAGAATGGCAGGATACAGTTTCATCATGGATGGTTTCCCTTTTCGTCCCCTAATGCCATAGGTATGATACCCGAAATCCCCTACGTCCCCAACATCCATATCTAGGTCACCAGAATTGTTAAACAGACATTTTTTTCAACTATCATTTGGGTTACAGATGCTCCTCAAAGACTGGTTGTTAAACTATGGAAGAAGTAAATTATTAAAGTGTTTGGGCTCATGCAGGAGGAAGTTGGGACATTGTGAGCAATTCGCTACAGTCATCCCAGCCTATGTCTGTCCTGCATACACAATGTAAACAGGCTTCTGTTCTGTAAGTTTTCCTTGATGTGCTGAGTTATCCTAGCCTCCAGTGATGGAGTCAAATGAGCATAGATAGAAACTTCTGAAACTATGAGCAAATATGAAACTCAGTAACGCCGTACATCGTTCTAGGACTGGATCTTCTCCATAATTTTTCTCTCCTTCAGTTATACTATAATTTGTGTCAGTAAGATGTTTTATGCTATATGCTTGATCTCTATTAGGATATGTTTGTATTGCTCTAAGTGTGGCAACTCAGAGACTGCTAGTCATTTGCAAGTTTTGTTCTATAATTTACCTAATCAAATTTTCCAGATTCTACTTCAGAGATGTTCCCACTTAAGTATGCTTTTAGACCACAGGATATAGCAAATACAGTATGATAGACATGATTTTTTATGAGTCAGTAACATACTCTAAGTGAATATTTGTGCAACAAATGAAATTTAAATTTTAAATTTGTTTTCAAGTTTTAGAGAAATGTTTAGTGTCTGCAGGGAACATACCCAAGCAAAGGACATTGCAGTCTGCTAAACAGAACTATAAACATCAGAGTTACCTTTAGATGTCCCGTAATGAAAGACAAATCATTCTTTGAAGTTAAAAATCAAAGAAGATTCCTCATAGACTGAAACACTTTAAAATGTAACAAAATATTCTTGCTGAAAAGCAACATTTTTTGACAACTAATTAATATATGGCTCAGTAAAGAACTTGAAATTTTTTCCATCATCAATACTGGAGTTCCCTCTAGTCATTCTACTGTCTTGATAGGGAACTGAGGAATCTTTTTTTTTTCCACTGCTAATGTCAAAATACAAAACCCACCCAGTACCGGAAATCTGTAAAGTGATGCATTTGATCATGAGCCAGCTACGTTTGCTTCAGTGCTCCTTTCAGTGTTCCTGGATCTGTGCCTTTCCACCTACGCATTCTTCTTATTTATAACCCTTATGTTTTAACCAATTGTTTCCCAAATAAATATTTTTACACAAAAGCATAAAGTACCTCTACAACAAGTGCATATCTGACACTCAAAATTCGCTCAGCAGTGTGCCACAAAAACATTTAATATGCTTTCATTTTTAGAATACCCCATGTTTTAATTCACAAGATATCCCAACCAGAAAAGTCCCTCACTTAACATGAGAAAATAAAAAGGAAACCGTTTTGAATTATATATAACGAATTCATGACAAATTATTATTCCTCAGTCCACAGTTTTTTGACAGGCAATAATCCAATTCCAGCATTTAAAGCCTTCCTGTCCCACAAAGGGAAACAAACTAAAAATAACTCATAAAAATTGCAGACCAATAAGGAGTCTCACTAAAATAAGGACACATGATCATAAGATAGGCAGCTCTTCCCTCTCAGACACTCCCTTGTGAAAAACAGAACAATAGCAGAGGGCAGAATGAAGTAGCTAGGTACAGGGTATATGCAGGCTAACAGTATTAAAGAGAACCAGAGAGATGAAAAACAGGCCACTAATTGATAATTGATGGAAATTGCAGCATCATCACTTGCCCAGTAATGAGCATCTATGAAGCATAAACCTTAAAAGTAACCTAGTTCTATGTAGACTGAAGTGGAGACTCTGTGCTTTCAATCTCGGTTCCAAGTGTCTAATGCAGCAGACTTGGTCAAGCTTTTGAGAAGCATGGGGGAGCAGGAAGGTTGAGTCAGGGTAAGAATAGAGGAGACCAGGATGAGAGATACCATAATAGTTGGAGTCATTAGAGCTTTGAGGACAGAGCTGACACCATTGAGATTTCCAGAGATCTACAATATAACACCAACTGGAAAACTAAGTAATAGTGGAGAGACTATATTAATAGCCCCTACCTAATGATAAGGTTGATGACTTCCTTTTATGACATCTTAGAACCTTCATCCAGTGGCTGATGGAAGCAGAGACAGATACTCACAGCTGAACACTGAACTGACCCGCAGGAACCCAGCAACAGAGGTAGAAGAGTGATGAGCAAAGGGGTCAAGATCGTGCTGGTGAAACCCACAAAGACAGCTGACTGGACAAGGAGGAGCTCTTGAACCCCAGACTGATGGCTAAGAGGCCAACAGGGGATTGATGAAAACTCCATGAATGTAGTGTCAGTGAGTAGGCCTCAGAAATCTCTGGGGCCTTGGGTAGTAGATTAGTGTTCACCATGGCATACAAATGAACTTTATGAGCCCATTCCACATGGAGGGTTGCTCTCTCAGCCTGGACACGTGGGGAAGGGCCTAGGTTCTGCCCTTGATGAAATGACAGACTCTGGAGATCCTCCCAAAGAGGGCCTCACCCTCCTTAGGGAAAGATGGGGCATTGGGCTGGGGGTGGGGGAAGTGGGAGTGGGGCAGGGAGGGAGAAGTGGGGGAGCTGGGATTGACATTTGAAGCATGCATGTTTCTAATTTAAATTAAAAAAATAAAAAAGAATCATGGTGGGTGGGGTTTTTGCTAAAAGTACAAAACAAAAATGGTTAAAGAAATAAGAGAAACATCAGATTCTATCCTGGAAGACAGAGAATTAAATAATAGAATAATGGAATAAATAATTCTTGTCTGTAGAGAAAATAATATTGACATACAAGGACATCAGATAAAATGTGATGATGGACTTTATGATGTCTAACTTTGTGGATCTTCTTAACAGGGCCACTGTGTACTTGGTTGCTTATTTGAACATTGATTTTAATGCTCTTTTGATGGTGCTTTTCTGTACTAGTGAATATATTTTAAAAAGCACATCAGATTTCTATTCATAATATTTGTGGTCCATTTGCCATCAATTTAAAATCGGAATATATATTTATATTCTGTGTCTCAAGAGAACACTGTTGGAGACCTTCTCATTGGGTACTTATAATAGTCCTTGTGCATTTACATCAAATCCATTAAAATGATTGAAAGATGTATTGTCAGCGTATTGCTACCTGCTTCTGATGATGCTAATGATGTCAGCCTTCATCATATTCTCTTACATCACTGCCTTTTATATTATTCTCTAGATATTGCATCATTTTGTCAATTTTCTCAACTAGATATCGATTCATACTTACTGAATAATATTTACTTAGCAGTTTTTTAATCAAAGAGTGGCAAGAGAAATAAGAAGCATTCTGAATCCACATATTAGTAATATATAAAACAACTGAAATAGTCAATAAAATGCCACTTTTTAAAAGGCACACTGATATGTGAGTAAAAATGCCTAAAGCCACAGAAAATGAAGAGCAGGAAAGACAAGCATTGGTGTTTCAATTTTAGACACCTCTCTTCTCAACACACATCGCACATTCATATTGATGGACCAATATGGCATTTATTTTCATTCTTATGATATCTACTGAATGTTGTCCCATTTACCACAAAACCTCCTCAAATCCCTAAATTTCAACAGAAACCTAAGGTAAGTATTTTATTTAGTTTTGTGTTGCTACAATAGAATGATGCATCCCAGTTACAATAAGCTAATTTTACTCATGCATTCTACATGAGACTGTACAGAAATGCAGTGTTTGCTGAGGGCTTTCTTGCTGCATATTGCTTTCCTGTATATGGTTGAGAGTCTTTAAGGAAATAAGAGCAAATATCTGTCCATTCTAGATATAAAAGTGGCAACAAACCAAAGAATCAATTCCTTTCCAATCTTGCTTCAAGAACCAGTGAATTTATTGGGGTTTATCAAAGGAATGTAGCTAAGGTTTTTATGCTTTTAGAAGTAAGGATGCCAAATATAGAAGCATAACTGGGAGAGAAATAGCAGCCAACCAACAAAAAAACAAAAAAACAAAAGCAGGTTGAAGCATGGATGAGACTTGGGAAAGCTGTGTTCCTAGAGCACCGACAATGACTAGGAGGCTGCTCTTCCAATCACAGACACATAAGCAAGTGTTACTGCTTATAGAACCTTGAAGGTGGGTTTTTTGAATCATGTAAGTTTTAGGAGCTGTGTGAGATTTTCAAGTTTTACTTCCTGAGTCATAAGGAGCCTTGCTTCAGGAGGGACTATTTAATATTGAGTGAATACATGTACAAAAACATCACTCCCAGGATGAGAGCATTAATTCATTCATGAAAGCAGAGCCTTTACTACTAAAACATCTGCTAACAATCCTTTTTCTCACACTATTACTTTTGGTAACTTTAGGAGTAGAAAATTATTGGATAATTTTCCTATTACATTACATTACGAAATAATGATAGTCTACATATCAGTATAATTTATTATGTTCACATTTCTAGATATATGTTTATAATTAAATGTACATAGAATTCATAGTATTCATTATACCTATGTAAGAATGAAATTATGAGTTGATAGATATGTAATTAAAAATGAGCAAGAAAACAATAAACAGAATATTATGTATAAACCTTCTTGAAAACATGAAAGTCTTTCAGGGCATGATGTTCTACTTCTTTATTTTTTCCTTTTGATTAACAATAGATTCTTCTCTTACAATATATCCCAATCGGAGTTTCCCTAATATAACGATATTCGATGCTATATATGGGCTGTTATAGGTATACCTAAAACGATAAAAACTGACAATGCTCCAGCATATGTCTCCAGTAAATTGGAACAATTTTTCAAACATTATAATATAAAACATGTAACTGGTATACCTTACAACCCCACTTCTGGTACCAGATATAACGATATTCGATGCTATACATGGAAAACAATATATTTATTTGCCAGAGAGAGAGAGAGAGAGAGAGAGAGAGAGAGAGAGTCACACAGACCAGGAGTTAGAAGCGTGGCTGGCTTCTAGGAGAAAAAGGAGGTTCCTTCTTCTTTCACTTCCTTTTATATCTACCTGTGTCAGTTTACATGTCTCTGCCCTCATGGGTGGATAGCTTTGTGGGGTTCACTCCTACACTGTAACTTTTCTCCTACCAGCTATCTCTCACATTTCCTCTCCCACAGATCCATTCCCCCTTCTCTTTTCCTCCAGAAGTGTAGGCCTCCAAGAAACAACCATCGGTCATGGCAGAACAATATACAACAAGGCAAGGCAAAAGCACTCATACTGAAGGTGACAAGAAAACCTAATAGGAGGAAAAGTGTCCCAAGAGCTGGTGGAAAAAGGCAGAGGCAAATCTACTCCTACTCCCACTCTTAGGAGTCCTACAGAAACACCAAACTAACAGACATACATATATACATATACACATATACACAGAGGCTCTGGTGCAGACTCATGCAGGACCCGTGGCTTCTTTGCTCTCTGTGAACTCACACGAGTCCTGCTTAATTGATTCAGCGGGCCATGCACTTATGGTGTCCTCCATCCCCTCTGATTCCTGCAAACAGTTCTCCTGCTCTACCACAGGATTCCCTGAGATCTAAGAGGAGGCACCTGTTGGAGGCCTGCAATTTACTCTTTTTCTGCAAATGTCTGACTGTGTGTCTGTTCACCTACTACCATTTACTGTCAGAGGAAAAACGTATGAGGACTACTAGACAAGTCACTGATCTATGAGTATAGCAGAAAATCATTAGGAATAATTTAATTATTTTGTCAGTTGTATTTTTTTTCTGTCCTAGTTCTCTGGGCTATTCAGTCTCTGGTTCCTGCATCCAGGTAATGTAGGGTATGAGATCCCTTTCATGGCATGGGCCCCAAATTAAACCACATATTGGTTGGCCATTCTCACATGTTATGTGCCACCATTGCTGCTTATTATATATAACATGCCTTCATTTAAACTCTATGTACAATGTGTGTGTAATGTAAATATATTCACACATATGTGTACATATATACTTCCAGCTAATGAATTATTAAAGATGCACAAATTCCTATGGAAGATTTCAAAAGTGTTCCCCTAAATTATAATAATTTTACGTTAGGCAACAATAGTGCGTTTTTCAATATTAATTACTAGAAAGGAGAACCAGCTGGGTGTTGGTGGTGCACGCCTTTACTCCCAGCACTCAGGAGGCAGAGCCAGGTGGATGTCTGTGAGTTCAAGGTCAGCATGATCTACAGAGCAAATTCCAGGTCAGCCTCCAAAACAATACAGAGAAACACTGTCTCGAAACCAAAACGAAGAAAAAAAGAAAGTAGAACCACCTGCAAATTTAATCATAACCTATATTCAAATCATGACTTTATAAGGCTTTGTGGCTTATTCAATATAGAGAATAACAAAAGCTGACAGGTGCAGCATTGTGGAGCAGGATTCTATACAGAAACAATGGTGTCTATGCTATTACTTACTATTTGAAAAGTAGAACTCAACTTAAACCTAAACCAATATCTGGTTCATCTGCAGATATCATTAAAAACAGATTAATTTATTCTAACTTAAACTTTCTGATCCACTAGTTTCCTAAAATAGGGGCCAAAATTTTGCATTTCTGAGAAGTTTACAGATGATACTTTTGATTGATCACAGTGGAACACATCTCTGTAGACTGATGAGAGCTTTAAAGATTTCTTAATGTTATGTAACTCTTTATTTTTACTCTAGAATACTATTATTTATTTCCAATTTATGTAAGTAATCTCTATTCACATCAGAACAGCCACCCCTTAGAAGCAGGTCAAGTACACGCTGTCCTTTATGCCTTCTGCTTTTCCATTGAATATTGCCTTTCTGGTTGAAAAACTGCTCTTTCATTCTCTCTGCTGACATAATGCTCTCTTCATTTATTTCTGTTGTGTCCATTAAACCTCTTTTGACTCCATTGTCCAGCGAATCCTTGTTTCTTTCAGGGAGTATTTCTTCACTCTGTGAAAGGTTTTAGGAGGCTCTCATCCACTCCCTCCGAATGGATTCATACACAAAGGAATTCATTATCTGCACTCACATCCCAAACTCCAGAGCTTTAGGTTTATGAAGTGAACTGACTCCCATTGATCTGAATATAGATATCCACAAATAAAGGATAACCAACATTTTCCAAAGTAATGTCCGGTTTTTAACACCCTCTGCCCAATTCTTTGCTTTGGCTACAATTGCCTGTACTCTGACCTACTTTGTTTTTCTTTTGTAAACTTTATCATGGCTTTTCATGACAAACCTTGGTATAATCACTGATTCTCACTCTTCTACTTAATATTGCATACTATGTTTCTTCAACCCAGCTACATTTTTTACCACGTGCGATTTTTAGACCAAATGCCATAGCTGTTGCCTCCCTTCCCTCCTCACCACCGCAAATTCTTCTTCAAACAGGAACTAAGCAATCACATAGACAAATTATTAAAATGGTTAACCTGCTTCACACAAATCTGCTTAAGTTAAAATATAAATTACAAATATGGAAGACTGAGATACATCACTTTCTTGAGTTTGTAGGCAAGTTTTTGGGGACATCTGCACATTTGAAAGTCACACTCAGTTAAAAAACATTTTCTTGTTTGTATGTAGGTAATATATAGTATTCTTTGACTTTGTACCAGTCAAAACACACTCACTTTCCTTTTCTTTGACTATCTTCTTGTCTGTTATACTAAGAAATCTCATGTCTGCTTTCAGACTTCTAAGAGACAGGTGGTAGAAAACAGCTTATTTATTAATATATTTTTCATGTTTACATCCTGAAGGTAGTTTCTCCTCCTTCATATCCCCAGTCCATTCTGGTTTGTTTGTTTGTTTGTTTATCATATTTGCATTCCAAAGGCAGTTTCTTCTCCCTCCTCTCCTCTCATTCCCTACCCCCATTCCTCACCCCCAGCCTCACCAATCCACTCCTCTGTTTATGTTCAGAAAAGCAGGCCTCCCTTGGGTGTCAAAAAGCATGGCATATCAAAGTTGAGGTAGGAATATAAGCTTTGGAATTAGTATGTAAATTAGTATGCGTGTTTCTGATAGACATAATACTTTTAGATAGAATTTTCCCCATAATTTTTAAAGTTTTCACTCATCATATGGGGATTTACTCAATGGGAAAATATGAAAATACTTGTTATTAATGTTAAGTAGAACAAATCAGCATTTTGAAAAGTCATTGTTTATAAAAATCAGTTTGTAGTTACATAAAAGTGTTATAATAATCCCATCTCTTAGTTTCTTTAAATTGTCTACTTAATTAAACATAATCCGTTAAAACACATGTTTATAAGTGTTACCATGATCAGGTCAACATTTTAAAGAAACCAGTACTGATTCCAGATTCATATCAATGTATTGAAATTTGACATTAGATGTCTTAGTCAGTTTTTATCACCAAACATGCTATTTTGAAGTTTTGTCTTATTGTTTCCCTGTATAAATTACATAATCTAGTCAATTTTTAAAGGTATGGTTTTACTATATCATATAAAATCTGTCTTTGAAAGAAGGGTGAAACTAGACACTTGATGCAACTGCAACACATTAGGAATTGAATTTTGAGAAACAAGTCTCCAGAGATTTTCTTTAAATTGGTTGAATTTTCCTTCTTCTTAACCCTTCCTATTTCTTTTTCTGTAAGCTCATTTCCAAACATTCTAAAGGACCCCTTCAGAAAGCTGAAACAGAATATCCCCAAGGGAAGGAAAGCCTTTGAAAACCTTCAATAAAGAAGCAAATTCCCACTGGAAACAGGAGAATGCTTAAAGTCTTGTTCTCTGTTGCATGACCCGATGAAAGAGTCCTCTTGGATACAAAAGCTGTGTGTATATATGTGGTGTGTGTGCGTGTGTGTGTGTGTGTGTGTGTGTGTTTATGTGTCTGTGTGTCTATGTATATGTATGTGTGTTTGTGAGTGTGTGTTGTTCATAAGCTAAAAAAAATAAATTATTTCAATAATAGAATATTTCTTTCTAATGTGACTTCATTAGCTAAGGGTCAGTGGATAATAAGGTGATAGTTAGCAGGACAATTTAAAATTGAGAGTCAGGTCCTTAACAAAAAAGTAAAGCACTTTAAGAAGTGGCAAACATGTGGAACATTTTAACCAGGGTTTACTTAAATTTATTTATATTTCAACTTGGTGGAGAGTCTCCAATTATCATTGTTATGAAGGCCAACATTTACTTGCTTAATCATCATTACATATGTGTTTCCTTTCATCTGACTTATTTTTTCCATAAAATTTAAAATTGTTAGAGTATTATTTCATATATGTTGATCAAAGCCATGCCCCTCTCAAATTCTTCTACTCCCCACCAACACTTTGTCTTCCTAACTTTGGGTGTCCCTTCTTAAATCCCACTCAGTCCACTTCATGTTGACCAGCTGTGCATGGATGTGACCTACTGAACCATTGGTACTTCTTCATTTTGCTTTTTTATTTTAGAAAAAATATTTTCTCTTCAACATTGCTGTGACTTCCTTCTTTTTTTATGCTTTGCCACATAGATTTGGAATGTGTGTTTTGTTCAATTAAGATACAAGTTTCAATTTAATTGCTTAATTTAAATCAGAGAGAACCCAGATTCCCTAAACTATCAAGTTTTTCTTTCTGGTTCATATGAAACTGAAAATAGGTTAAAAAACAATGTTTTATGACTGGCCTAGAAGCACATTTGTTTTTAATTAAAATAACTTAGAAATTGTTATGGAATATTTTTTAATGGAAGACTGAACTCAAAATTGTTTGCTAATAGCTTTGATATCATTTAAGATCATTGTGAAATCAAATAATTTATTGGCTCGTTTTAAACTTTGGGTTTATTTACAGAACAACAACAAAAAACCATTATTCCTAATACTTAGATTCCTTTTATGTAGGTTACCTACTAAACAATGAATAAAGAAGTATTTTGTATAGTGTGATGGTTTGAATAGGTTTGGCCTCCATAGATTTGTATGCTTGATTTCTTGGTCACCAAGGAGTAACACTATTAGGAGGTATGGCCCTCTTATAATCGAGTGGCTTTGTTGGATAAAGTGTGTCTTTGAGAGTGGTCTTTGTGGTCTCATATGCTGCCAGGCCTAGTGGCTCACTGTTCTCTTGCTGCTGCTTGACAATTCAAATGCAGAAGGAGCTGAGACTTCATCTCTAACAGCATGTCTGCCTGGACACTGTCATGCTTTCTACCATGATAAAAATGGTCTGAACCTATGAAACTGTGAGCCAGCCACAATTAAATGTTCTACTTTATAAGAGTTGCCATGGTCATGGTGTCTCTTTGCAGCAATAAAACACTAACTAAGATACATACTCAGTTAAATTTAAGTAGGCTGATCATTTCAGCATACTCAATCCTGAAAGAATGATATAGCAGGGTGCTTTAAAATGCATTTACAATCACCTATGCTACTTTTAAAGGATGCCATTACATATCTGCCATGAAGAAATCGAAACTTTTCAGTACGACTCATTTCTAAAACTAGCAAAAATGGTATGAGATATTGTAATTGTTAGTTTTTAGTTAATGATAAAAATTCCATATGTGAATCCAGTGAATGGTAGACTGAAAAGAACACACCCTCATTTTCTCCAGGTAAACATAGTTTCAACAATACCTAGATGCCTGAAGAAAAATTTAAAAAACCAATGAAAAGAAACTATTAGCCAATTACAATGTAATTGGTAGGAAATTTTTGGATATTACATGCCATAATCCATGCCCCAGTCCAATAATGTTGGAATTATAAAGAATCTTGAAGGCACAAGACCCAAGGTAAACGACAAACAGTAATTTAATAGGGAAGTACTTACACAAATAATAGTAAACAACCGCCATAATATTCCTGTTCTAGAAGATGTAGTCTCTGCCCTTCTGATGCTCTGACCACCACTGAAGACAGCAAGCCAGCCCCTCCTTTTCCTTATAAGGGGTCACATCTGCACACATGAAGTCATACCCCTGGGATATGGTCACCACTGTAAGTCACTGGGAAAGCAAGATGCCACTACATTTCCCCTGTTAAGCTGGATTTCAAAAAGAAAAACTATACACAATAGTAACAAATATCAAGTATAGTCAAGGACAAAGAAATTAAAAATATACACAAATTTAGACCTACAACCAGAAAGAGCAATATTAAACAAGAAATTCATGCTAAATATCCAGTCCCACAGTAATGGCTTCTCACTGAGATTACTCTAAAAGCTGTCCTAACCGAGAAATCTAAGTCTTGTACCTAATATCCTCTAGTTAAGATAAGAAAGCTGTGGCTATCTAGTCTTCAACTTCATCAAACACCTGAGAAGGAAAAATAACATTATTAGCATAAACAGGAAATGCAAGTATAAGACATCCTTTGTAGACCAGGCTGACCTCGAAATCACAGAGATCTGTCCGCCTCAGGGCAACTTCCTAAAGGTTCAAGAAATGACAGAAACAGCAGGTTACCTGGACAGTCATCCAAGGTCTCAAAGTAACATCAGAGCAATCAACTTGGGCTAAGACCTAGAGAATCTGACAGACTATCTCAGAAGCAGAAAAATTTGAAAGACACGCCTAACCTGACTTGGCAATATTCAGCAGTTTCTTTGTGTTTATCTCCTGCTTGCCCATTTTGGACAGGATGTCCCATGACAGTGATATAGGCAGAGGCAATGTTTTGCCCAAAATACCAGTATTTCCAAGAAGAAAACAAACTACAAATACAGTGTCATCCGTGCCCATCATAATCTTGGGCATAGATTGGTGCTGTCAGAAGCAATTATGTCTCATGTCAGTGGAATTCTAAACTATCAAAATATTTAAATGCCATATTCTGTAGGTTTGGAAGTGTTTGAAGATAAAATATCTAACTGACTAACATCATTAGATGTAAGAGGCATGTAACTATAATCTGTAATTCGCAAAAATATATATATATTGCATAAAGACTTAAGATTCCCATATATAATTTAAGCAATCTTTAAACAAATGAGCAGTATAAGGACAGTGACCTTAAATTTGTAACTAAATACATATATATGTTAATCTCTAGATCAGAGGTAGAAATGAAATATCTTGACCAGAGGTAGAACTGTGTAGTGCAAAATGATAAAAAAAATCCTAAATTGCATCAATATACAGAATATCTTAATCATATGTATAAACATACATACATACAATATGATAAAGATAATTTTACACTTGTGTGCAAAAACATCGCAAGCAGAAAAGGAGGCTACATAATATGACAAATATAATTTCAAGTTTGAAACAATATACAAATCATCCAAGGAAGGAATACAAAATTAATTTTAGAGAAACTAAGAGGTTTTATTTTTTACTTTTTCTTAGGAAGTAAATAAAAAAATACATAATATATATAACATTCTGCCTTGCAGGGGCTAATTTATATCTAGTGGACTTTTGTCTTGCTTGAATCTATTCACTGATTAGAAAAGGTACCAGGTCGGGAGACAGTAAAAACAACAACATTAGTTTAGCATGTACTCATCGCTCACAATGCACTCTCTATTTCAATACAGAGAAAACTTTTATGTTCTTACTGTCTACAAGAGAACACTCGATGGTATATATAAGAGGTTTACAAGATGATTCTATTTAAGAACTGGTTTCTTTCTCCCTGCTATATCTTGGTATGAGTCTTTGTATTTGTTCCTATATGGTGCAGGAGAAAGATTTTCTTGATGATGGCCAAATAAGGCACGGATCTATAAGCATAGCAGTGATGTGGGATAATGCTCTTGTACACTGTAAAGATTTCTCACTCATATTAGATTAGAAACACACCGATTGTCCAGTAACCACACAGGAAGTATAGGTGAGGCTACTAGACTACGATAATTCTGGGAAGAAGGCAGAGAAGACTTGCCAGCCAGGCACAGAGAAAACAGGATGAAAATTCATTACTGAGAAAGGGAGCCACTTTTTTTCTTTTTTGGACCAGCAATGTTTGGTTTTACCCTAGGACTCTGGAGTATCTTGATTCTGGTTCTTGTTCACCCAAGTATTGGTTCCATCTCATGAGGTGGACATTTAGTCAATCTAGCATTTTAGTTTTCCAAAGGAAAATCTGAAAGACTTGCATCTGAGTCATCTAACTTAAAATTACTAGAAATATTCTCTAGAAGACTGAGGAATACTTATAACAAAAACTTAAGTAGGTAGATTGTGGTAACTCAGAAAATCGGTACCATGGAAAGATACCAAAAAGATTGGAAAAGTAAACCAGGAAGTCCCTTTAATTGCAAATTTAGAGGGGTACACAATAGAAGTTACATACACTCACTGGTGAGCTGATTAATGAAAATTCTTTTACTCTGCATAAAACTAGTCTATAATTGTTGAAAATGTTTGTTAATTAACAGTGTTTGGATAAGTTTATGTCAATTTGAAATAAGCTAGAATGATCTGAAGGCGAGAACATTAGTTGGGAAATGACTTTGTAAGATCAAGTTGTAGGTCATTTTCTTAATCAGTCATTGATGGTGGAGGGTCCAGCCTACTGCAGGTGATGCCACTCCTGGATGATTGTCCTGGGTTCTATAAGAAGCAGGAAGAGCAATCAATGATGATCAAACCAGTAACTAGCACCCCTCCATGTTCTCTGCATAAGCATGTGCCTCCAAGTCCCTACCCCATTTATGTTCCTGTCATAACTTCCTTTCTTGAGGAACTGTGATATGGAAGCATAAGCCAAATAATCCCTATCTTCCACAACTTCTTTTTGGTCATGTTCACCATCCAAGAAAAATACTTTACTTTAATAAGGAAGGAGAGTGAACGTTTAGAAGAACAAGCACTGAGAAATCTTATCCTCTGGTCTCACATCAAAATAAATGCTGAGTCTTTGAATTCAAATATGTGGGTGGCATCAGCTAGCTGGAACATAAATGTAATAAACTCTGTAAGTTGTGGCATAACTGTAAAAAAGATTAAAATACTGAGTCCTCATTATGAAATTGTAACAATGAAAAGTAAAAATAAAATGTTGCATTTTGGGGCCATCAAGATAATTCAGCTGGCAATGATAACTGGCATTGTGCCTTGAGAAGTGAATTGAATGCCCTGATTCTTATGGTAGAAGGGGAGAACTTATTCCCACAGTTGTCCTCTGACCTCCACATGTATGCTTTGGCATGGGCATATCTCCCCTACCACACAAAATTGATAAAGTATGTATTTCATTCAATAAATAACATCAAGTCATAAAAGGAAATCAATGTGAGTTATGGGGTTAATATGTTAAAATAAACTGTTAATTATAGGAGATTTTATGAAAAGTCCATAGTAACCACAAAATAAATAACTACAAATGTTACCCCCCCCAAAAAAAGTTAAGAATATGAGAAAGAAAAGATAAAACAAAACAGAACCACAGCAACAAAATACTGGACGACAAATTGCCGTGATTTTATCTGAGAAGGGTCACCTCTTCTACTCCCAACTTTAGTGGCCTCCTATAGCCATTTGTGCAGGGTTCAGGGCGTTTAGACTTTCCTCCATCCAGTTTGGCATGCTTATATGTATTCTATTAGATATACAACACTCTTATTCAACTCAAAATGAGTGGTCATGTTGATGAAATTTTGTGGGTGTAGCTTTGGATGTAACAATGAAGACCCCATCCTCTGGCTCCTACTATTTTTCTGTCCTGTTGTCCTACAGTGTTCCCCGAGCCTTGGGTGTAGGGGTGTTTCGTAGATGTGTCCATTGTGACTGGGCTGCATAGTTCTTCATATTGATTGGTTGTGGATCTCTGAAGAGGTCTCTATGTGTTACAGAGAGGGAGGAAATGGATGGAATAAACATTGCAATTAAATACAACCTCAAAAATGAAAAAAAATTCAGCAAAAGAATGAGAATCCTAATTTAAAAGAAACCAAAATGTAACATATTGCTTTATAAAACGGGAACCATAACAAAAGGAAATTTTTATATGACTAAATACCACTTTTAAATGACCACTAATAAACAAGTTATTCTTGAAATAGTGTTAGCCCAAAGTTTATAAAGGAAACAATAAAAATTAGAGCACTGACTAATTAATATAATCTGAGCATCTAACTGGAAATAGCTAGTAGAAGCTTCATTGTTTGAACTCAAATTAGATGATGAACACTAACATTTCTGTGATTTTTTCTGCAATCCTTGGTGCATGATGAGGAAACAGTTCATAGAGTTTTCAGAAGGATAGAATGAGAAGAAAAATCCACAAACATCTTCCTAGACCTTGTAACTGTGGTTCTTGTTGTTACAGAAAGGTTGAGGTTTTGAATTTCACAAAATGATAGGCTATCCTTAGTACCAATCAGTGGAAAAACAAAGAGGAGGACATGCCCATCTGAGCTGAAATCTTGTAGTCAGAGCACTAACTTTAGACAGATTAAGCACGTTGAGGTTGATGTTGAACAGCTACTCAAAAGAATGAATGTACTGGTATTGAAGAGTTGGCACTGAACTATATCATAGTAAGAAAACAGAATTTACAATTAAGGTAAGAAAATAAAATATTTGAGGGTCAGTGTAAGCAGATATAAAAATGATCCATATTCTAAAATGATGTTATTAATTAAAATATCTAGGTACAAACAAATGAAACAATACACAATGTTCATTGGTTAGAAGAATCAATGGCATATATATATAATATATCCAATGTATCTTTAGATTCACTGAAATTTCTATCAAAATTCAAATGGCGTTTCTATGGGATTTGAATGGAAAGTTCATAGTATTTGTTTGAAATAAAAAAAACTCAGAAATCCCTATTATACTGGAGGAAAAGAATCAAAAATTAGAGACATCACACTATCTGATTTTAAATATATCAAAAAGACTATATTCATGCAAATAAATAGAAACAGAAGTCAATGGAGTAGAGAAGGAATATGATAAGCAATTATGGTCATTTGATTTTTCAACAAAGTTACCAATGATGTACAAAGAAAGAAAAAAATCTATATTCAAAAACGATGGGAGAATTGTATGTACATATTCAGTAGAATAATCTGTAGTAGAATGACCTACAACCTTATCTTTCCTGTAATGCATAAACAATTCAAACTGTAAGGAAGTCTTAATTATAAGACCAGAAATAAATTACTACACAATCCATCATGGGGAGCTCTCCAATACTGAGTTGCAGTGAGTGTGTGTCGGGGGTGGTTGCATGTATGTATGTATATGAAGTGTAAAATACCTGATATTAATAAAAACAAATAAATCCTGTCACTCACAGTAACTATGTTGAAACTAGCAAAATAATTTAAGTGATAGAATCACCAAGCACAGGAAAACAAACGCATTAACTTAATTTATACCCATTGTCATTTCAACATGTCATACTCAGAAGAAGAGAGAAAGCTGATTGTCAGTGTCTAGGGCTTTGATGAGAAATAGGAAAATTCTTCAATATTTACAGAAAGCACCATGTATTATGCAGCATGATACCCCATAATTCATGATAGCATGGTGTACTGTTGCAAATTTCTCAGTGATTGGACTGTAAACATCTTTACCACAAATGAAAGCAGAAAATAGAAATCTTAGTAGACAGATACATTAATCATTGGCTTTTGGTAATCAGTGCATGCTGTAAACATTTACCAAAACATCCTGTTTCACATTCTAAACAAATGTATTTGGTCAATTACACACAATAAAATAAACACACACACACACCACAAACAAATCCATGAATAACTTAAGACTAGGTGGTTACAATGAACAAGTCAATCAAACATTTAAATAATAAATGGTAACATTTCTTTCATCTTCTGAGAAATTGAAAATGAAACACTCTTCTCTCATTATATGCATTCACAGTTGTCCTTCTTCTAAAGTTATACAAATTTTACACAGGAAGTAAAGAAACCACGTGCCAATATCTGCAACAATATATATGCAAAACCCCAGAGCATACCAGAAAAGCCAATTAAAGAGTACATCATTAAAGATCATGTATTGTGGCACAGGAATATCTAGCACTAATATTTATTAATAGATCTGCAACAGAAAACCAAGGTGATATGCCATATTTATTATTTATGTAATGAGAGTAAATATCACTTATTCTTTAAATTATAGTAAATAACATAAAAACAGCATTTTTGTAATGAATATCTCCCAAAAATTAAGTATGGAAATAATTATTTCTTCACTTTAAAATCTACTCATAGAAAAATATAGGTAGTATCAAAAGTAAGAGGGAGAAGGTTTTTTTCATTTAAGGTCAATAATAAAGTGATGATGTCCATTCCTGTCCTCATATTCAAAATTATTAGATAGCCCTCCCGGAATAAGATAGAAGACAGAATGACACACATGCAAATTAGAAAGATGGGACCATAATATCTTTGTTTCCAAATGATAGTTTCCCAAGAACTAAAGGTTTCCTTCAAATTCTCTTAAATTGTTAAATAAATTCAGAAAAATTACAAAACAGTAAGTAATCATTTATAAAGTATTTCTTTGCTGTGTTTTAACAACCTGAAGACTATGTGGATAAATCCATTCACAAGGATAAAAACACAGACATAAATTTACCAAAGCAGATGAGAGCCTAGCACATCAAAAAACACAAAACAGTCTGAAAAAAAGAAACGTAAAGAAGACTTAAATAAACATGAATATATCTTGTCAACACAGCTTGGAAGATTGGGCTGTATAACCCAAAGCTATCTACAGAGCCCATGAACTAATTATCAAAGTCTTAAGAGCATGAATTTACTTAAATATAAAAGCCAATATTCCATATGTAATCAAAAATAACTCTTAGCCATTAAAGCAATCTTGAGAAAGACTATACTTGTGGGTCTCAAATTTATTTTTACTCTAAGAATATTGACAAATTACTATAACATAAAATGTGTGTTACAAAGACAGATAAAATGATCAATGGAACAGAATAAGAACCTGGACATATACCCATGCACACAAATAAATTGTTTTCAGCTAAGATTCAAAACATGCACACATAGAAAAGGATACTTTTTCAACAAATTGTCTTGAAAATGTAGATAATTATACATAAAATGTTGACACACAGTGGGACACATTTTATAACATGGAGCCAATTCAACTCAAATGTACTAAAATGTAAACTGGAAAATCTAAATTGACACAACTCAAAAATGATAAACATATCATTTCTTCACAAAGTGTTTTTGGGGGGATTGTTTTGTTTTGTTTTGCTTTGTTTTTGGCTATTATAACAAAAGTCCCATCATTAAAAGCAGAAAAGGAATACAAGTGGACTTTATCAAATAATGACCCATTCATATAGCAAAAACAGTCAAAAGTCAGCTAATGAAATGAGTGGCAATGTTTTACAAGACTACATCTGGTAAATGTAACTATGTAAAATATGTTAGGAATTTTTACAAGGCAGTTAAAAGGAAAGAAAACTCATTAACAAGTGAATACAGGACTTGAATCGACATTTCTTCAAGAAGCCAATAGAAACAGCAAATCGATATCAGGGAAATAAAAAGCAAAATGACAAGATTGACCTCCCACCTAATACATTGGCCGTTTCCAAAATGGTAGAAAAGAGCAAGTTTGGTCAAGGACACAGACCTATTACCATATTTTCTCATGACTGTCAGGCTGCAGAATGGTGCAGACACTATAGGAAATTCAGTTGTGGTTTCAAAATGAAAACAAGGTCTTAAATGGGACCCAGCAATCTTATTTCTTGTTATTTATCCTACAGAACAGAAAACAGGATGTAGAGGTAGCATCAAGGTTGTTGCCCTACCAAACCCATTACAGTGTTACTCAGAATAGATGCCTCAGGGGAAATAAGTAAGATGTCTACTGATGGAACAACAGTAAATAAGAACCCTTTATGTGCTAAAATTAAGCTAAACCTCCTACCTGTAACAGTGTGGGTGCATCTTGGGGACATTATGCTAAGTAAAATAAGCCAACCATGGAGGGACAGAGAGTGCAGAGTCCCACTCACTTTTATAAGGCAGATAACGTTCAACTCAAAGAAATTATGTTGGAATAGTGGTCCAGAGGCTGCAAGAAGCACAGTCCAAGGACAGAAGGAAAGTTTCAGTCATGGAATGTGAAAATTCTCACAAATATCCAACAATTGGCATACAGTTAGTAATATTAAAAGGGTTGATAGTACATATTAATAGAGTTACTGCTATTTTGTTTTCCAATAAAAATGAATTTGCACTATTAGTGTGCAGTTTTAAAATATTCAGTTATTTTCCTATAGATGGACATAAGTGAATCTCTTAAGTGATTGATACTTAAGGACTTAAGCAAGTTATTTTGTTTTTCTAAACCAGCAATATATACATTCTTTCAAGGAAAAAATCATATTTGAACAAGTTTGTCTGGTGAGGAAAACCAAGAGCATATCTCCTGAGAAATGTCACATTGCCAGTGTTAAGATCTTGGACAAGTTTCAAAAGATGCAGTTACCTGCGTAATGCTTCAAGGGTGAGCAACAGAGAGCTTCTGATTCCTTGATGAGTGCAAGACTGGGAGCATGCACATCTGGGGATATTCTGTCTTGTCATTTTCACTGCTGGTACTACCTTTTAAAGCAGATTCAATCCAACTACCACTCACCATCTACCAAATTGTCATTTTATATAAACAATTTTCATATTCTCCCCTTGTCTTTTATAAAAGTGGAATGTATACCATTATCTTTATATTATAGAACCAAAGAAAGAGAGGCATACACATTCTGGGAGAAAAAGAGGAACAAATTCAAACCTCCTGACTCACTACAGTATGTGATGTTTTTTGTTGTTGTTGTTGTTGGTGTTATTGTTTTTGTTTTTGTTTTTTTCCTCGGTACATTTCCTTCTTTCTTACTTCATCCTGAGAAATTTGGAAAGAGGTTGGGAGACCAAATCCAATGTGGTCACAAACTGCCTGGTTTTGTGTGGGCACTGCCTTCCTTAAAACTCTCTGCAATGTGCCTAAGCAAGTACAAATTTTTGAGCTGATATAAAATGAATTTTACCAAGAGTTTACCTTGGAGAGACCTCCAGAGATGGATTTGGTCATTTCATCTTTTGGGGAATCATACTGTTCCCCCTTCTCAGGAATCTGAGATATTATACAAAAGAAGCAAATTTAAAAATTACCTTTCAGGTCCAGGGGTCAAGATCATTGCATGTAATGCAATATGAGTGGAGTTATGTTTGCAGAGTGTAGGTTGTGAAGTGTAAGTTAGAAAGGGTAGTTGCACACAGACAACAAGACAAGGTCAGCCCACAGATTGGGAAAAGATATTCACTAACCCCACATCTGACAGAGGACTGATCTCTAAAATTTACCAAGAACTCAAGAACAAGTCTCCAAAACACCGAAAGGTCCAATTAAAAAGTGGGCTACAGAACTAAAGAAAGAATTCTCAATAGAGGAGTCTAAAATGGCTGAGAGGCACTTGAGAAAGTGCTCAACATCCTTAGCCATCAGGGAAATGCAAATCAAAACAACTCTGAGATACCATCTTACTCCTGTCAGAATGGCTAAAATTAAAAACACCAATGACAGTTTGTGCTGGAGAGGACGTGGTGAACGGGAAACACTCCTCCACTGCTGGTGGGCGTGCCAATTCTTACAGCCACTTTGGAAATCAGTATGGAGATTCCTCAGAAAAATGGGAATCAGCCTACCACAAGTCCCAGCAATTCCACTCTTAGGTATATATTCAAAAGATGCACATTCATACAACAAGGACATCTGTTCATAGCAGCATTAATTGTAATATCCAGAACATAGAAGCCACCTAAATGCCCCTCAACTGAAGAGTGGATAGAGAATATATGGTATATATACACAATGGAGTACTATTCAGTGGGAAAAAAATAAAACAAAGGAATCTTGAAATTCGCAGACAAACTTATTGCACTAGAAGAAACCATCCTGAGTGAGATTACCTAGTCACAAAAAGACAAACATGGTATGTGCTCACTCATATATGGATTTTAGACATGATCAGGGGAGTGCCAGCCTACAATCGCACTGTCAGAGAGTCTGGAAAACAGAACCTACAACCAGTGAAGGATGGAAGCAAGGCAGACAGCCACAATAAACAATGAGCTGAATTCAAGAAACCCAGAGGGAGAACTGATGAACATAGGGGTCAACACTGAGCTTGTTTAACCCACAGAAACAGCTGACCTGAACAAGGGGAGCTCTTGAACCCCAGACTGATGGCTGGGAATCCAGCATGGGAATGATCAAGACCCCTTGAATGTGGATGTCAGTGAGGAGGCCTAGGCAATCTATAGGGCCTTGGATAGTAAATCAGTATTTATCCCTGGCATACAAATGGACTTTGGGTGACCATCCCACAATGAGAGATGCTCTCTCAGACTGGACTCTAAGGGGAGGGCCTAGCCTCTGCCCTGGATGAAATGACAGACTATGGATATCCCCCAGGGAGGGCCTCACCCTCCCTTGGGAATGAAGTGGAGATTGGGGGAGGGGATGGGAGGATTGGAGGGAGAGGGAGAGGGACCTGGTATTGACATGTGAAGCAAACTTGTTTCTAATATAAATTTAAAAATTGAAAAATTAAAGCAAGTGTAGTTACAAACTGGGTGAACATTATTAAGTCTGTCTGAAGGCTAGAATACCGAAATCAATGTGTGTCACAGACAGCACAACCTTTGACCATTTAACAGCTTGCTTTTAAGAACAGCGTGTTTCTCAACACAAGTCTGAACTCATTTCTGAATTATCTAATATGATATGGTTAAAAAATGCTTTGTTCCTTTTATCAGTCAACCAAATGTCAAAATATTAAAAGTTATACTCACAGAAGTCTCCACACATTCTACTTCTAATCAGTCATTAAGAATGATATTCACTGAAAGTGCTACATATGATGTGAATAAGAACAAAGCATATTTTGTTAATCTTGTTTTACTAACATTATCTGCCCCAGTAATTGCACCCTGAGATTATGATCTTGAAAGGCAAAAACAGTCTATTCCATACTCAACTCTACATAAATCTATGTGTTTGTCTGTCTTTTACATTCTTCTCCACTTGTTCCCCCAGTTTTCTTCTCAGAAGTACAAGGTATAACATACTTGCCTGATGCTAAGAAGTTTAAGAATCTCAGTATGAAATCATAGGAATCATCCCTATTGGCAGTCAGTACAAGCTGTTCCTGTATAGTTTTCCTCTTTCTCTAAACATAGTTTAGAAAGTTATGAATAACACTAACAATATTTGTTTCTTTAATAGTAGCTTTGTGTGCACTTATGTATCCATTCAGTCATATGCCATTGTTATCTTCATCTAAATATTTTATTCATATATTTTACTCATACCTTTATTCACTCTATCGTCACATATTAGAACAATATACTCAATCATTTTAATTGGGTATCCTACTAATGCTAATAATTATTTATAATTAATCATACTCATGCTAATAATTATTGAATCCTTCAGATACACATTTGCAGCATGAAATCTATAATGTGTAGCTTCATTTCAGGTCAAAACATCTGTCTAAGAAATGGAAAGATGATTAATTTTCCATTTGTTTGGGGACAGGGCACTATTTATAAAGCAAACAGACAAATCACTTCAAACAGAGAGGGCACTGAACAGCAAGCTATGTACTTCTTCAATCAATACCCCATGACCTTTCCAGATGAAAGGGTGATAGTCTTCCACCAAGGAAAGAGAGGGAGCAGTTCTTTGCACTGTTTATGAGCTATAGAGGTCTCTTGGTTATGCAGAAAACAGTATACAATAGAAACTTCAGAAAACACTAGAGCAGACTCATGGCTACACATTTTTCTAAGTTTCCCATTCACTACCAGTTTTCATCTTTTCATAAGCCCTTCTGTTCCCCAAACTAAGAACACATTTTGTTTATTGTGTGCTTGTGCTCCCCCTCCCCTTATATTCAGCTGTCTGTCTATGCCCTCTTCACAGTGCAAGTAATAGCTCTAAATCAAGAGCCCAGTGCATGCCTAACCCATTTAGCACTCTAGGGATCATATGACAGAGCCCTGAGAATGTGAGGGAGGTCCCCAACAACAAAGCGGGATATTATTTCCAGTGAAGCCTTGTGGCTATGTGCACCTCTGTAACAAGAACAATTAGCCTTTGTATATGCTCTGATCCTAAGAGTCAGCTTGACTGTCCCATTGCAAAAACTCAAAGGAGTTCCCATAGCTTTTCCAAAGCCCCTGAGACTGAACAGAAACCACCCCATCCTTAGAGACCTAGGGCATGTGTTTAGAAAATGATGGGGGTTTTACTAATTCACTAATGAAAAGTCATTATCTTTCCAAATGAAGTGGAATTACCATGGCAAAAACATGATTTAAAAGAGGTGAAATAACTAAAATATAATAAGAGTACTTTCTATCATCAAAAATTCAAAGCTTGGAGTCACAAATCTGAGTCTTTGGCTCAGTATTGTACTGTTTCTTTATAGACTCATAGATCTCACAGTTTTGTAAGATAATAGTCTATAAATCAATCTGGGCTATATTTAATGGCCTTTTACAAACTTTTGAGAATGTACTCACTTGTATTTATTTGCTTTTCAGAGTTAATAGACACATGATCTAACATTAAAGACTGTGAAACTGCAGTGCTACATTAGGATGTGGTATAGATAAAGGTGCGTCCTTTATATAGGACTGTAACTTATAGTTCAGTATTCTCTAAGGAGGTCGAGGTGACTTGTGATGCTTGCCAGTAAGACTAAGGTAATTTACACCTAATACAAAGCAATTGTTAAGAGTCACAACATGGAGGATTGGAACAGATTAATCCATGGCTTTCTTCTTACTTGAGATGTGCAGAATCAATACTAACACAGAAAACAAATTCCTCAGTGTTGATGAAGTGACTAAACTGTTGTAAATGTCTACCCTGAAGTTTGGTTGCATCTCTTCATATTTGAAAGCAGTGAGAAAAACACTAACAATTTTCACAAAATCAAGAAACTTCTTCAGAGCTGGCAAAACGTTCAGAGTTATTAATAGCCCCTCCTTGATGATAAGGTTTATGACTACCCTATATGCCATCCTAGAACCTTCATCCAGTGACTGATAGAAGCAGAGACAGATACCCACAGCTAAACACTGAACTGAACTCCTGGAACCTAGTGACAGCGAAGGAGGAGTAATGAACAAAGGGGTCAAGACCATGATGGTGAAACCCACAAAGACAGCTGACCAGATAAGGGGGAGCTCTTGAACCCCAGACTGATGGCTGAGAGGCCAACAGGGGATTCATCCAGACTCCATGAATGTAGTGCCCAGTGAGGAGGCCAAGAAATCATTGGGGCCTTGGGTAGTAGATCTGGGTTTACCATGGTTTATGAATGATCATTGGGAGCCCATTCCAAGTAGAGGGATGCTCTCTCAGCCTGGACACATGGGGAAGTGCCTAGGTCCTGCCCTGGATGAAATGACAGACTTTAGAGATCCCCCAAGAAGGGCCTCACCCTCCCTGGGGAATGATATGGGAATGGGGTGGGGGGCTGGGGAGGCTGGTGGAGGAACAAGGGAGGAGTGGTGGGAGAGGGAGCTGACATGTGAAGCATTCATGTTTCTAATTTAAATAAAAACATATATTGAGGGAAAAAAAGTTCAGAGTCTTTCAGAGAACTATTACAAAATCACCAGGGATTCTTGATAAAGGGTTAGATACAGAATTATAAATTCTTGATACTATTTTGAAACAATGTTTCTAATCTTAAAAAAATAACATTCAATAAAAATATATTAAAATTTGCCTTTCTGAATTAAATAGCCAATGATTTTGAATAATGTAAATGGAAATAAACTTGGAAATAATACACGAGAAAGTTTAAGATTTTTAATTGCTGGGGCATTTAGTCAGAAAGACATTGCAGAACTTTTTAATAGTGCCCCACTCTATCTTTACATAGATGTCTTAATGACACTGACATGTAACGTTTTCTGATTTGACAAACTTGTGAGGAATCCTATTATCACATGGAAATCACATGACTTCATGAATGTAATTCTTATAAATATTGCATCTTGGGTTCTGGTGTGACTAAAATTATACATAGCTAAATCTAAAGACATTAAATCCATAGAACGAATATTTTGAAGGTTAGAATTATACTTTTCCCAAGGTCAGGTGACATTTTGGCAGAAGGAAAAGACTGGAATGACGTATCTCTGAAATAATGCTCTTCAGACAGCATCATTTTATCAAAATTAAAGGCATTCTTCCTTAGAAAAACTGATTTGTCATGTCTTCAATGAATAACGACCAGCATGTATTATCGGACTTCTTCTAGTGTCAGACAAAGTAATTTTTTAATCTCTGCTCCTTGGACTCAGACTTTCAAACACAACCACAGTTTTTATAATAAATATTAATAACTTAATGACTCTGCATTTTAAACTATATAATGAGATTTGCTATACTTATCAGGATAAGACATTATTAAATAAGCCATTATGTTTAAGATAAAATGATTAAATAATCAAGGGGAAAGATATGAATAGGATATCTTTTTCCCATGATAAAGAAAATGCATAGTCTGCAGGAAAAATCCTGCCTTGCAGCAACAGCATCATACAATAAATTCAATAAAGTCTAAGTCAAAAAGAACTAAAAATAAAGCATAATCATAAGATTATTACTTACCCAAGAACACTTCTCAAATGGGTCAGGTATTCCTACCACTACCTTAATTAGAGTTTGTAAAGAGAAACATATTTATATGTTATAAATATTTTATAAATTAGTCATTAGTAGCTACGTTCATTGCAAAAGAAACTACAAAGGTCATCAAATGTTCTGAGACTTCGATAGGCAAAGGGATTTTTGAGTACTCTTTAGTTACATATTGCAAAATGTATGTTGTCATCTTGAATATTAAAGCAACCTTCACTATTAAAATTAATTTTATGTAGTAACAAATTGTACCATAGAAAATACAGCACCAATACTTAATGCTTGTAGTCTTGTCAGCTATTCATTTGGCAATTTAATCCTATCATTTCTTACATAGATATGCAATTTATTTCCACTATTTATCTGACTTTCTCAAACTAGTCACGAAATTCTTTACTCCTAATGTATTGAAGAATGATTTTTGTGAAGATTTTATATATATACTTGATTTTACTTTCTATATATTATCCTTTAACAAAAATACACTGTACATTAAAAAGTAAACCTAACCAAAAGGCAGAGAGAGCTGGCATCCTGTTCTCTTAGTGATTATAGAACATCTATCCAGGACCTTCTGGCTTTCAAACTTTCCATGGAGAAGTCAGGTGTAATTCTGGTAGGTCTGCCTTTATATGTTACTTGACCTTTTTCCATCGCTGCTCTTAATATTCTTTCTTTATTCTGTATTTTGGTGTTTTGATTATTATGTGGTAAGGGTGTTGTTAATATATTTAAAGATTACCGACAATGAGACAGGAACCATGAGTCAACAGTCCCATGTGGAGTTTATTGGTAGAGAGGCAAAGAAGGGGGTTGAGAAGGAGCCAAACCAGGTGGAACAGAGAGAGAGAGCAGAGAGATGGTGGTAGAGCTTGAAAAGGAAGATATAACAACAGACACTGGGGAAATGCAGAGAATCATCAGGTCATACTTTGAAAACCTGTACTCCACAAAATTGGAAAATTTGAAGGAAATGGATAATTTTATGGACATATATCATTTACCAAAATGTAATCAAGAACAGATAAGCAATTTAAATAGGCCTATAACTCCTAACAAAATAGAAACAGTCATCAAAAGTTTCCCAATCAAAAAAAGCCCAGTGCTAGATGATTTCAGAGTAGAATTCATCCAGAAATTCAAAGAACTAATACCAATACTCCTCAAAAATTTCTACACAATAGAAGCAGAAGGATCATTACCAAACTGTTTTTGCAAGATACAATGAAGACAGAGAACTACAGACCAATCTCCCTCATGAACATTGATGCAAAGATACTGAATAAAATACTGCAAACCAATCCAAGAACACATCAGAAAAATCATCCAACATGATCAAGTAGGCTTCAGCCCAGGGATGGTTCAACCTATGAAAATCCATCAGTGTAAACTACCATATGAACAATCTGAAAAGGAAAAAAAACCACATGATCATTTCATTTGATGCTGAAAAAGCCTTTGACAAAATTCAACACCCCTTCAGGATAAAGGTCTTGAAGAGATTAGGGATTAACAAGAAAAAACCGACCATAATAAAGGCAATATACAGCAAACCAAAGCCAACATGAAACTACGTGGTGAGAAACACAAGGCAATTCCTCTAAAATCAGGAACAAGACAGGTTGTCCATTCCATATCTCTTCAATATTGTATTTGAAGTTCTTGCTAGAGCAACAAGGCAACAAAAGGAGATCAAGGGGATACAAATAGGAAAGTATGAATTCAAACTGTCACTATTTGCAGATGATATGATAGTTTACATAAGTGACCTGAAGAATTCTACCAGGGAACTCCTACAATTGATAGCCACCTTCAACAAAGTGACAGTATACAAGATTAACTCAAAAAAAAATCAGTATCCCCACTGTATATAGGCAATAAAGGGACTGAGAAAGAAATGAGAGAAACAACACTCTTTACAATAGTCACAAACAACATAAACTATCTTTGGGTAGTTCTAACCAAACAGTTGAAAGACCTGTATGACAAGCATTTTGAGCAACTAAAGAAAGAAATTAAAGAAGATACTACAAAATGGAAAGATCTTCCGTTGTAGAGAAGGAGGAGGGATGAGCAAAGCAGTCAAGACCATGCTGGAGAAATCTACAGAACCAGCTGGCCTGACCTAATGAGAGCACATGGATACCAGTATTAAAGCTGGGGAACTAGCATTGGCCTGAACCAAAACCTCTGGATGTGGGTTCCAATTTGGAGGCCTGGGAACTCTATGGGATACATAACAGTGTAACCAGTATTTATCCCTAGTGTATAAACGGAATTTGGGAGCCCATGCCATATGTAGGGGCACTATTTCAGCCCAGATACAGTAAAGAGAGCCTAACCCTCCCCTCAAATGATGTGACAAACTTTGATGATCCCTCATTGAAGGCCTTACTGACCTTGAGGAGCGGGTGGCGATGTGTTGGGGGAGTTTGTAGGGAGCATGGGAGGATAGTAGGGAGAGTGACCTGGGAGATTGATATGTAAAATGATTGTTTCTAAATTTAAAAAATAAAAGAGAAAAAGAATCAGCTTGCAAAATAAACAGCTGGAGATATTAAGTAAAATAAGCACGTCTATAAAACGAAAACCAGTAAGTGTTGAAGCATTTTTAATGTTAGCTACTATACATTAGTAGAATATAATAATAAAAATCACTGCAATGTAAAATGCATTACTCTTCCAAGAATAATAATAAATCGTGGCCTTCAAACAGTGGCCTGTGATGCCTTCCACAGCATGACAGCACAGGAAGAAGATTCTGGCCAGATGCCAGTGTCTTAATCTTGAATATCCTATGCTCAAGACCTGGGAAGATAAAAATGGATGCTCTTTATAAATTATTCATTCTCAAGAATTCTGTTAAAGTAGCACAAAATTGACTAGGACAGCAACCAAGCATGCACATCTGGTCAAATTCTCATTCAGAAACTAAAGCAATGTATAGAGATTCTCACACTGAAGCCAAGAGAATTTATTACTCATAGTCATTCATTAAAGGATCCAGAGAATCATGTCAGCTCAGATACTAATAACCTCCAATAAATGATGTAGATTCAAGTATAATATCATATAACATTTGATCAAATATTCTGTTATATTCAGTGATGGCATGTAACAATATATAATAGAAGGAATGTATATATTGAATAAAAGGTAAAGTTAATGTAAGAGCAATCGTCATTTGATGGAAAATATTAAGCATACAATTTTTTGTCATATACTTGATTCTTTAATGACAGAGCTACCAAAGAACAAATTAACAAGACAAAAATATGCCAATTATACCAATAATAAAATGTATTATGTTCACTTAAAACTAACAAGCGTATTGATTTTAAAAAATCAGCTCTATGCTATTTCTGAGACATATGCACATACATACATGCATGTGTACTTGTCCATTCACACCTGAACACACACATACAGACACACACACCACCTACTAAACATGAACCATGCAGATGCCTCAATTTGTGTTTGAGGCACAAATACAAGCATGTTACTTTGAATTACCAGCAATCAAGTAAAACCTAGATGAAATGATAAGTGCATTCAATCCAAATACTGGGAAACAGACATAAAGGTAGTCCCAAGATTTTCAAGGACAGTCATTTTTTCTGAATTGGTGAGATCCAGGTTGAGTGAGAGATGATGTTTCAAAACAATTAGGTGTAAGCACCCTTCATTATCTGTTCGGCTCCACATGCATGCGTGTACACACACACACACACACACACACACACAGACACGGACTCATACCACCATGTACTACACAGAAAAGAACACATATTCAAATAAAGAGTTGTAAACAATGAATACCATTGGTAAGATACACCTCTTCATAGAAACAGTTAAATTAAGGAAGTACATGTATTTTGTTCAATATCCATATATCACATATTTTATTAGGGAATGCATATGAAACCAAATGTACAAACACAAACTTTCAAGAAGTTACAAAACAGTAATATCACACAAATAGATTTCTGATAATATAAATAAATAAAAAAATAAAATATAAATACAGACAATAAAATGTATGCAGGTTAGAAAATTGACGGTTTACAGAGAAAGAAGATATAATCAACTGGAAAATTGTAACTTGGGTTAAGCAATTATTTTAAATTAGTTGATTCTATATTCAAGTTTCTTTTCCTGTGTGACAGAATCTACCCTGTATCTGAGTTTCTTTCCTTAAACTTCCAATGGCTAGGATGATGGTATCTGACACCACTCTCAGGGTTTTGAAATTTTCTTGATTTCCAAAAAGCTTGAAACCTATATTTCTTCAAGATGATAGGGAAAAAGTATTCCCCATTTATTCCTCTATTACTCTGAGAAAAAACAAGCTTTTTGGTACATTTTATGTTAGAATAATGTTCTAAGTAAAGCCAGACAAAAACTCTACAAGAAAATAAAATCATGAGCCAATCTAAATTGCAAACAGATGAAAAATCCAAGACTAAACAGAATTTCATAGATTAATAAAAGAGGAAAAGAACATTTTATTCAGAAATGTGTGACTATGTGACATTAGAAAACCTCATCAAATAACACAGATTATTAGAAAAGTAGAGGAAAATCATATAGTCTTAACAGATGTAATTTATTCTACACTGAAACTATTCTTTCAAATTAAAGCAAAACAAGAAACAGAAAGGAACTACCAAAATATTTGTTAATGTATATAATAAATAGAATACTTATTTTTAAAGAAGCAAATATTTTAATAAAAATCCAGAAAATTATAATGTCAAATTTTATGAAAACTCACTGATTGTTTAAAACAGTTCTTATACAAGTCAAACACATTTGCAAAAGGATAACAGAGAGACAAATAATAACAAACCATTTCTCTTCCATGTGACCTATTGACTAAAAAGTCAAAAAGGCCAGACTATGATGGTGCATTCCTTTATTCCCAGCACTCGGAAGGCAGAGGCAGGCAAATCTCAGTGAGTTTGAGACTGGCCTGGTCTAATGATTTAGTTCCAGGGCAGCCAGGACTGTTAGACAGAGAAACCCTGTCTCAAAACAAAACAACCATCAACAACAACAATACTCAAAGTCTGGCCTGGGAGATAGCTCAGTCAGGAACTGATTGACATACAAGAAAAGAACAATGCACAGCACCCATACAAACACACTAAGAGGGTGACAGGTACTTGTGTTTATAATTGTAGTACTAAGGTAAGTGAAGCCAGGCAGACACCTGGCTTGTCTACTCAGCCTAACTTGATGAGCTAAGCCAGTGAGAGACACCAAAAAGATGGGTAGCATTCCTAAAGATGATATCTGAGGTTGTCATTTGTGCCTACTGCCACCAAACATGAGCATTTACTTTACAGGCATTAAAAAAGAGAACTGAAGATAATATAAATATCCTTTTTATAATAAATAAAATAGTTCAGTTATGTGTTGTTTATGGGGAAAGATACAAAATGTCTGCTGATGGGCATAAATTATCAAAACCAACACAATAAATTCACAGATTAGAACAAGCTGAGATTAGAATTTCTCCATAAATTAATATATAACACAGAAGAAATTGAAATATCCACATTTAAAATATTCTTTAATAATTATAATATCAGTATATGGAAAGAATAAACTGACCAATATTAGAGAATAAACAACTTGCAACATGTTTGAAATGGCTTTGTGAATTAGAGGAGACTATGTAAGTAATCAATAAATGAATAATGTACAATTGGCTGCTCACAAAATTGTCCAAATAAGTTCAAGATCATGTCGTGTGTACTTCTTACATCTTACTCAAGCTATTGAACATGTATGAAAATTTCTAACTTCAAAAACTATGTGATTTACAAATTACATTCTACTGTAGTATATTTTATGTAAAATTTTGTTCTTCCTTATAAAATAGAATGAAAAACAGAATGAATATTGACAATTTAAATAACTGAAGAGAAATATTGATCTTATTTTCCAGCTACATTAGTTTAACAGAAAAGAAACTCAGGAAAGTAAAATTTATTTCAGAAATAACCGCAGAGAGAGGCGGGGAGAGGAGAGAGAGAAATGAGCCATCACTTATAGACACTGATAATTTAGAACTGGGAGTCTTTGGGAGGCATGTGATTTAATAGCATATTTAGTAATCCATAACAGAAACGATTTTCATAATTTAAGCATAGAATGTGCTAGCTAACATCTTACAAAAATACTGACACTATCCACTTATGACATTAATGTAAAAGTTATATATACTAACATGTCATGCTTAAAATTATCTATGAAATCTTTGTTAAACAGAAATTTTCAAAATCATTTCTGTTTTTTAACATAGGATTTTTTATAGATTCCTATTATTTTGAAAAATCCAAAGTTTAACATTGCTCAAAAAACAGCATAAAACAAACAAACATGCAAAAAAATCCAGCTTTCCTCATACAAAGGGAATGTAAGTACATCTCAAAGACAAATTATAGCTAAGAGAATGTAATACAACTACGAAGTTATTAATGTGAAATATTTTTAAATCTCTATACATCAGTATAGACAACAAAGCTAAAAATTACTTATCCAAAAGGAAAAAAAAAGAATCCAGTCAATAGTAAAGGAAAGAAAATGAAAATGTAATTTAAAAAGCAAGAAAGTACAAACAATATGAAAAAATTAAGTATGTTCTAGATTACTAATACTGAAGAGGGTAAATATCACTCTCTCAGCAGACATATCTTGCTTATTCTCTGACAATGAGTGGGCCCCAGGAAAGTTTCTACTACTATATTTGCATGTCTGTTAATACTGCCATTGTTCAGGTCTTATTTAGGGAATTGTATTCTTGAGGTATTATAGGTGTAGCCTCCCTGGATATCTAGAAGACACATTGCAATGAAAATCTCCTGATCATCTTGCATCTACAATATTTCTGTTCCCTTTTCCAGCATGTTCCTGGAGCTTCAGGTGAAAGAATTGTATTTCAGATATATCCTTTGAGTGGGGCTACACGTGATCCATTGATCTCTGCTTTCTGATGAGTTGTGGTTTTCTGTAATGGTCTCCATTAACTGTAAATTGAAGCCTCTTTGATGAGAGGTGCCATCTACAGTTCTCTGTGGGTATAAAGAAAAAACTTAGGATTAAGTTAAGGAACTATACTGGTCTATTTAAAGTGGCAGTAGTAGTTTCTCTAAGATCCATAACCTTATGAGCACAGGGTACAAGATTCAGTTCCTAATACAAAACATGATTGCTCTCCTGTTGAAGCAGACAACTGTTGGTTACTGCCAAGAGGGCCATTATTGTACTTCTAGAGATATACGACGATGGCCCTCTTTTGAGTTAATAGGCATCACAGTTGTATCAGACTATTGGTTACATGTGGGGACAACAGACCTTGGCCAGAGACCCACTTCCCCATCAGCCTGGGACTAGCAGCTGTCAGACAATGTTTACTAAAAACATGTTTACTAAAATCAATACAATTCCTAGGGCAATGAGTTCCTGAAAAGGGCTCGCCCACGGAAATGCCCTGACCTTGACCTTTTCCAAAGACTAACCACCTCTTTCAGACCCACCCACCACTGCCTCTGGTGTCAGGGTATATATATAATAACTAGCCAGAGTAGGAATAAAGGAGAACCTTCTTGAGGAGCCTTCTGGTCTCCGTCTTCAATCCCGACACCTTCTGCACATTCTTGCATACAGACTGCATAGTGGGGGCAGCAATTGGAGGTCCCACCGAGATGTGAAAGTGAGGTAAGTGGATGGTGTCGTTCCTTTTGCCAGCCAGGGACAGATGGGGGAAAGTAGGAAAAGAAATGATAGGAAATAGTCCCTGGAAGTTTAAATTGCAGTATCACATAAAAAAGTTACTTGAAGAACAGGGGACTACAGTTAAGGCTAAAACCATGGAAGGCTTTCTAAAATGGATCGAACAAGCAAGTCCATGGTTTATTACTGGGGGAGGCTTAAATGTCCCAAATTGGGAGGATGTTCGTCATGATCTTCAGAGAGCCGGGTGTTGATGGTATACACCTTTAATCCCAAAACTCGGGAGGTAGAGGTAGGTAGGATTGAGGCCATCCTGGTCTATAGAGCAAGTTCCAGGACAGTCTCCAAAAGGATAGAGAGAAACCCAGTCTCAAAAAAAAAGGTAAAATAAAATATAATAAAAATTTCCAGACTTTCGCCTGATCCACTGAGGGCAGGAAAGTAAAGGGGAACTGAGAGATCTAAAAGGCTGGCCAGCAATAAGGCTATGAGGATGTATTAAAAAGGAGTACCAAGCTAGGGGTACCAGATTAAATCTCTAGGCCTTTGCCCGACAAAGGTCGGGAAAGAAAGGGGAACCTGAGAGATCACCCTGAGTTGGAGGGTGGGTTGTGTAAATATTAAGGCTTTTGCCTGAGGGAACATCCTCAGTTGGAGGGTGGATTGAAAATGAGTGAATAGTGGACATTGGTGGCACACGCCTTTAATCCCAGCACACCTTTAATCCCAGCACTCGGGAGGCACAGGTAGGCAGATCTCTTGAGTTCGAGGACAGCCTGGTCTACAGAGTGAGTTCCAGGACAGCCTCCAAACTATACAGAGAAAGCCTGTCTCAAAAAAAAAATGGGTGAATCAAAAAAAATTGATAACAGTAAACGAGGTACTGGTATTAAGTAAAGTAAAAGGAAAAGACAAAGGTATATGGAATGGAAATATTTGTTTGCATTTAAGTTCTATTTTGTGAGTCATCTCTAAAAACTTTTGGCCAAAAACATGGCCTCTCCACCTTGCATCTACAGAGTTACAAGGAGTAGGTATGGCTGTACCCCATAAGTGTAGCTCAAATGGAGGAATGATGAAGGGCATACAGGACCTTTTTTAACCTTTTTAGTTCAAGGATTCGCTGGAGTTGTTCTGTTACATAGATTTCAATTAAGAAAGTTTCATTTCAACAGACTAATCATGACCTAGGGGAAAAGGATAACCGAAAAGATGTTTGTATGTTCTGAATGTATGGTGTGGCCACACCAGTATGTATGAAATATGATTGTGAATGCAAGAATGTGAACTGCTAATATGATTAAAAGGATACATAAATCCCTTCAAAAATAGTTAAAAAGCTACCTAAATTGCTTTAGATATAGCCAAAAGGAACATCCAGCCAGTCGGTTAATGTCTTAACAGAAAAGTTAAGATGCAAATGAGGCCTTGTCAGCTAGTGAGAACTCTACCAGTTAGATTAGGAAAGATTGCTCACAGACTTCTAATAATTTTCAAAAGCCATTTGGGACACAGTACATTTTACAACCTTTGAGTGATTTTTCAGAAGTTTTTGGGAAATACCTAATGGATATGTCCTTTTAAAAGAGCACCTACTAATAATCTAGATAGTGATCCCAATTCACCTAGATAGTTAACTAAGGAGGGTAGACAAATCCTTCTACTGTTATGGTCCAGCTTCAACAGTTCAAACAAAATTTAGAAAATAAAAAAGGGGGAGTAATGTCCCCAGTTCCCACATGACTCATCAAATAATACACTCCTCATTTAAAAATTTTTAAAATGTAAATGCCAGTGAGCAATCTGCTTCAGACAGAGTCTGGCATGATGGAACTTGAGCAACTATTGCTCAGGTCAAATGGAGACATCCATGCACTAGACAGTGGAGAAGACCCTAATTTGGGGTCGAGGGCATGTTTGTGTTTTCTTATAGGAAAAGAATAAAGCTTTGGCAGCTGTCAGAACATTTGGTGAGATGCATGGAGCACAGAAAAACTGGACCTGAGGCCATGGGAACCTACCTAAGCCAGTTTGAGTGAGATCTCCGAAATTAGTGTTCCTGACCCTTGATGTCATCGAATCTACAGCCTGAAAAAGAAAACAGTCAGTTCGAGATTTCCAGTTTCTCAACAGGCCTGCTGCATCAACCTCCCGGACCCCTGAGTTTTCATCCTGAAGCCAACAGAGAACTGGAAGATTAACAGTCTGCTCTTGACCCACCTTGAAACAACAGAATTCTTTTTGCCAGTTTTTCCCTTTGGGGAAAAAAGGACCCATTTAAAACATTTGGATATTGGTATGGACTGTGATAGGTGGCAGAAGCCCCTTTTCAGTATTTGAACAGGACATGGTCACTTGAAATATCAGCCTTGGCGGTTCCTGTTTCAGGAATCGAGCCTATGCCAGTGTATTTTTCTGGAGAAATGCAACTTGTCCTAATGTGACAATAAGGAGACTTTGGCTCAAGTCGCATATTCAGCTGAGGCTACTGACGTTAAATCAACAAACTGCATCACCACAGGAACAAATTGGTGCTCTGTTGATAGTGCAACAAGCCTCTTTTTATCATGCTACATGTGTAACATCAATGATTGTACCTAATGTATCTGTGCAAGTGCACTTTCTAAATGCTTTCCTGAGTAGATCTTGGAACGATTGTAAACTTTATCACTGTTTTGACCATCAAATTGTAACTATAAATTATATAAGAGTTACCATTGTAACAGAGGAAGGCTGGTAGAATGTTATGGCCCAGATCAGGGGATGGGTACAGCGATGGAGAGGCACTATGTCAAAGGGGGTCCTGGAAATGGTGGCAATGGCAGTAGGCATTCTGGTTTCATGCCGAGTTCAAATGTGCCTTGTTCCAGAGGCAAGAGATCTGTCACCAAGTATTGCTCAGCTTAGCCCATGGCAATCCCAGTAGCCATGAAGTCTGGTTACAGATGATTTAAGGATGAGGTTCTTCAATGATGGGCAACCTGTGGGGAAGAGACCTCCCAGCTAAGAAAGGGGCCGCCAGGTCCCCCAAGGATGGGCAAGGGAAGGTGACCCTACTTGACCTAAGACAGGAGTGCCTCATTAGAAAATAAAATAGGGGGAATTGTGGGGACAACAGACCTTGGCCAGAGACCCACTTCCCCATCAGCCTGGGACCAGGCAGCTGTAAGACAATGTTTACTAAAAACATGATTACTAAAAACACTACAATGCCCGGGGCAATAAGTTCCTTGAAAAGGACTTGCCCACGGGAACACCCTGACCTCGACATTTTCCAAAGACTAACTGCCTCTTTCACACCCACCAACCACCGCCTCTGGTGTCAGGGTATATAATAACCAGACAGAGTAGGAATAAAGGAGAGCCTTCTTGAGGCGCCTTCTGGTCTCTGTGTCATCAATCCCGACACCTTCCACACATTCTTGCATACAGGCTGCGTGCGGGTGCAGCAGTTACATCCCTCCCTTGGTTGCTTACATAACACTGTGTTGTACTTTGGACGCTAGACAGTATGAAGCTTTTCAGGTCAGATTCAGCTCAAGGTTCTTGATTCCAGTGTCTTAATTATGCAGTGTCTTCAGGTACTTTTCTGAAGCCTATGAGATATCAGTGAGGGCAGGTTTCCCTTGCTTTGTACTGCTGATTTTGTTAGATATAAAAATAAGGGTGGAGAAGGAAGGTCAATATAGAACGATATAAAATGATGTTTCATAAGCTTTCAAGCAATTGTAACAGTTTATATGGACCCAGAATTACAGAAAATATGCAATTAAGTATGCATGCATGTATGTATGCATATATATGTACATATATATATATATATATATAATATCTGTGGACCATGCATGATATTCAGAAAAGCAAGCTTCTGAATGATGACACATTAAAGCATAATACAGACTTGAAAATCTACAATGATATTTGCATTCAAATAATAGCCATATTTAGAATTGTGGCTGAATATAAGTAGGTGTATATGAAATATTTAACCAGATGTATTAATTAGTACTTAAACAAAATGTCATAGATGATATGGAAATGCATTATTATATGATATATTTGAATGACACTTCTACATGTCTTGTTGTTGCTGTTAATTTTTTTATCATGTATTTTTGAAGTGATCAGATTGAATGCAAGGCATGTTACATACTAGACCAGAGGTACTAGTGAGTGCATTCCTAATGCCTAGATATGTGTGTATGTGTTTGTATGTGTTTGAGAGAGAGAGAGAGTGAGAGAGAGAGAGGGCGGGGAAGAGAAAGACTATGTGTATAACTTATTTGAAATTTTTCTTTGATGATTTTGAACATGTATGAAATTAACTCATTCTGGGCACTATAAACCCCTTCCTTCTCAGTTTTCTACCCATCTTCCCCTTTTTCAATATTTATAAAGTTTTGGTTGGTTTTTACTTTCTTTTTGTTTTTGAGACCCATTGAATTTACCCTAAAAGTACCTATAGATATATTTATAGCCATCGACTATAGGAAGCTTTCTTTGCAATGAATAGAGGTGAAAATAGAAACCCAGAGCTGCTCACAATACAAAACTAAATGATGAGTGAGGGCTAAGCCCTGACATCTTCCCACCTAAAGCTCATGATGATGTTAGAAAAGGGAAGGAATGTTGGGGCTGGAACACAGGAGAGCTGTAAAATGTCTCTGATCATTAACACCACAGCAATTCTAGTGACTTCCACTGTGTCTGCAGAAGACTGGACCTGCAACATTCTGTCATGAACTAGGAAGGGACACAGGAAAACACTTCCCAGCTTAATTACCAACAACTTATGGATCCTGAGATGGAAAAACCACTGTCTGGATGTATATTTTTTAAAGAGATGTTCAGTTTTCATATATCAAACTAAGTCTCATTAAACAATACTCAGAGATTTATTTTTATGCTCATGATAATAATTAGTGAATAAGAATATGAAAATAATTTATAAAATATTAAGGTGATAATTTTTTAGAGAAAACATTAAATATAAGAGAAAAGGAAGATCCAAAAACATGCCATGATATATTTAAGGACTGATCAAGAGGGTATTTCCAATAATAGGCAATTTTTTTCACAAATTATTTTTGAACACTTAGCACATTATTATAAATGAAATAGTCATACTTCATATGATTAAAAGTTAATGATATTTGGCAGGGTGGTGTTGACTGTAATCCCTGCATGGACTCACAAGACAGAGTTAGGAGGATACAGTTCAAGAGTAAACCTGGTTGTATGAGGAGACACGGTGGCAAGATGACAACAAGTACCTAAATATAGTGAGGCATACTAGATAGAGTACTGTGAAATAGGAGGGCATTCATCTTGAATCTAAATGATGTCAGCTGTTTGAAATCTGTGCACATTTTATACACTGCCCTGAATCTATAAGACCAAGAGAACTGTCAGTCAATACAGAAAACCAGGAAGAATGGCCAGTCTTACAAATTATCTGTTGAGTTTTGATTTGGAAACATGTATTTGGTAATCCAAAAAAAAAAAGCTAAGAGTGAAGATATAAAAGTTTAAATCAAACTAAAGTGATCAAAATGAATGTAAAACAGCTTTCTGGGAAAGCTTGTGTGAAGGAAACTTTCACTGATTTGAACAAGGCACTGAAGGAGCTTGTCATTTGTAATTTGGTGTATGTTTCATCTTTCCAAGGAGAAGGGGAAACCAGAAATCATAACTGAAAGGATCAAAGTACTCTTGTCAGCATTTAAAAGTCTATCTAGAACAAGAAACATAAAAATAAAGAGCAAATGATAAAATGGAACTGAAAACTATTACATATCTCTGACACATGTAAAAGCCAAGAAGACTGTATGTAAAATTTATACAAGACCAAGGCTTGCTAACACATGAAGCAGAATTGTCTGTATATCCATCATATGACCATGCACCTCAAAGATAAGTGTTTATAATTGTTTGTGTTTTAGACATACATTTATGAGAGGAAAAGAAAATAACATCTGATTGTAAAACATCTCATGAAACGGGCATTTTCATAAAACTTTTGTAGTTAGCACAATATCTCTGAAACAATCTGGCATTATCTAAATTTACCATGTAGAAACAAATAGATATATTATAACTAACTCTACGAAACAGATCTTATATCTGAAATCAAGTATTTGCATCTTGCTACATATAATAATGAATTATGTGTACACACTATAACTTTTTAATGAAATTAGGGTTAGTTCTTTCGTAAAAAATCAGAGCACTGATATCTGGCTTTCATATACATCAGTGCCCTCAATATGTTATAAAATAAGTAAAATGTGTGTGCTAGAAAAAGCAGTATTGAGGTTATGTTTACTAAGAAATGGCAACTCTGCCAGTCTTATAGCTTTATCAAATATAATGACATTTAAAATAGTACTCAGATGTATAAATATGAAGAAAAAATATATGAAACTGAAATACCGTAAAGAGTATCTGTTCTTCTTCTCTGTAAATGTTGGCTGATTAGTTTGAAAAAACTTCAAACTCAATAAGGATCCTAGAGGTGCATGGTGTAGATTCTGAAATTAAAAGAAGTATCAGATAGAGCCAGAGATTTTATACACAGAACACACATAAAAAGAAGGCAGTTACCAAGCTACTTGGTAAGCAAAGACAGGAAAGACCCAGGCAAATAGACTGCTTTACTATAAGCTAACTTCAGGTTCAACAAGATATTGGCCTCAACTGTAATGAGAAGTTTCTTCCTTGAGAGAAGCCTTCCTGCCAGCCTGGTTCTAGAGCCGCATCAGCCCCAAATAAACACACAGGAGGCTATATTAATTATGAAGATGTTGGCCTTGCTTGTTTCTTACTGGCTAGCTCTGACTTAAGTAATTACCCCATAATTGTCAATCTAAGTATTTATCTTACTGGAGAATAGTTCTGGGCTTCCTACCCCATGGCGTTACATCTTGAATCTCCTTGTGTTTTTTCCTTCCCAGAGTCCTCCTGGACTCCTAGTCCCACCTATCTAGATTCCCTATTGGCTAGACAGTGCTTTATTGACAAATACACAGGACTTCCCCAACACTCAACAAATAAAATTGATAAGACTTAGAAAGGATGCAATAGTTCAATATGCAAAACATCAAATCTATGTGCACATACATACTTGAACTTGTATTCACACAAGACACACACACACACACACAAATATTAAAAAGAGAAGAAATAATAAGAAAATAAAATATTTTCTTTATTTCATTTTTTTACAAATTCAAATAATAGTTTACTGATAAAACACTCTGGCCAGGATATACCTAATAAGTTTATTAATTGTGGGGCAAAACTTGGAATACAGTAATAACCCCTCTTGATTGACTAGTTTCCATAGTTAAACAATAAAAATGCAAAGGTTCTGACTCTATATAATATGCACAATGTTTTTGGTGTACTATAACCAGTGGGATGTTGTAAATCTAACCACAGTTGACTTGCTACTTAACCAGGATTATTCATTAATTCACAATACTGAGAAGCCATGTTTCAAGGACAGTGTACTGGATCAGATTTTCTAGCACAAGGACTTTCTAAAAGATTTTTTATTGCACCACTTCCTAGTCTTTTTTCTGTTTAAAGAAATCTAGCTGAAAGTTTTGCAGAATGATAGTCCTGGAATACCTTGTTTTCTCCATCTATAGTGACTGAATGTTTTGCTGTGTATATTAGACTGGGCTGGGATCCGTGGTCTCTTAGTGATTTTAGAGTATCTATCCAGGACCTTCTGGCTTTCAGAGTTTCCATGGAGAAGTAAGGTGTGATTCTGATATGCTTGCCTTTATATGTTACTTGGCTTTTTCCTTTGCTACTCTTAATATTCTTTCTTTATAATGTATGTTGGTGTTTTAATTGTTATGCGTGAATGGGACTTTTTTCTGTGGTCCACTCTATTAGGTGTTCTCTAGGCTTCTTGTACTTTCATTGGCATGTCTTTCTTTAGGTTGGGAAAGTTTTTTTCTATGATTTTGTTGAATATATTTTCTGAACCTTTGATTTGGGTTTCTTCACCTTTTTCTATAACGATTATTCTTAGGTTTGGACTTTTCACAGTGTCCCATATTTCCTGGATATTTTGTGTTAGGTGTAGGAGTGAACCCCACAAAGCTATCTGCCCAACAGGGCGGGGTCAAGGTAGAGATAAAAGGAAGTGAAAGGAAAAGGGGCTTTCCTTTTTCTCCTGGAAGCCAGCCACGCTTCTAACTCCTGGTCTGTGTAGCTCTCTCTCTCTCTCTCTCTGGTAAATAAATATATTGTTTTCCCTATATAGCATCGAATATCATTATATCTGGTGTAAGAAGTGGGATTTGTTGTACTACAGATTTTCTTTGGTCGATGAATCTATTTCCCCTAGTGTCTCTTCAATGCCTAAGATGCTCTCTTCCAACACTTGTATTTTGTTGGTTATACTTGCATCTGTAGCTCCTGATCATTTACCCACCTTTTATAATTCCAACATTCCTTGCTACTGTTTTTTATTGTCTCTACCTCAGCTTTAAAACATTGCACTGTTTGAATTGTTTCTTGCAATTTTTGGTTTGTTTTTTCTTCCATTTCTTTAAAGGATTTTCTATTTCCTCTTTTAGGGTCTCTATCATCTTCAGGTCTCTATCATCTTCAAGAAGTTGTTCTCTTCTGCTTCATCTGTGTTGGGATGTTCAGGTTTTGCTACTACGTGGTACTTATATGATAGTCAATAACTCTTGCATATACATAGATACATAGATATCTGGAATTCTCTACAAAAGTTTAAGAAAAACATCTTGCCTCAATCCCTTAAATGTACCCACTTTGTATCTTTAATCCTCAGTTTATGGATAAAACCATTTGTCAGTAACATCTGATCATTTGTCAATAAAGCTAAACAACATCCACTTTCTAAAGTATTATTCACTCTGATCCCAGGACATTAGCAACCACAGCATACATTAAGAAATATAAACTTGTAGTAAACTGCTTACTCTATGTCAAGCATCTCTGTTTTCCCTAGGGGAGTTTTGTTTTAGTTGGGAGAACTTTTCTCAATATTTTTCTTTCAAGTTGCTTTCAGGGAAAATATGTTTACACTTTCTTACAGTTCAGATTACAGTCGTCCATGGCATTGAAGTCAGTAACCACACCTGGAAGCAGTTGGTTACATGATGACCCCATTTGGAGGAACAAGCAATGAATCCATTGCTTTCTGTTATATGGGCTGTAATCTAAAAATGTGCTTCAAATATACACTTTGTCCTTAAATTTTTTGGAGGTATTTTGTCACATCAATAGGAATGAAACTAAAGACAGAAACTGGTACCCAGATTTGGGGCTGTTACTGAGATAAATCATACTATGTGGCTCATACGCTTTCAAACACTATTGAAGGAGCAATGTGGAAGAACATGCAACTTGGGGATAGAAACACCACTGAATTCTGCAAATAGAGCAAATAAGCTTAACTGGCCTTTTGAACACAAGCTTGGAAGACAGTACTATTGATGGAAACATGGACATGGAGGCCCAGATCATGTTTCAAAGACAAATAGGGACTTTATCAGTGGAGCTTGGGCTTGGGGCCATTGTGTAAAAAGCTACTTTCACTTTTACCTCCATCCAGAGAATATGAGGAAACTTAAATAAGATAATGAACTAATTTATTTGACAAAGGAAAACCGTGAGAGCAAGATTAACATTTCAGAAAGGGAGAGTGCACACAACAAACCAGATGCAATTGTTAAAGATTTAGCTCCCTCTATGAGAAACCTGATACTTTCCCCCAGAAAATTTGAAGAAAGCATTCTTTTCTCAGAGGGAGCACACAGAAAATGGTATAGAGTTGTCCAAGGTCTACAAGAGTACATCCTTCCCCAGCTTGTGGCAGAACATCCATATGACAATGGTTTTCACAGCAGGAAAGATGCAAATTTGAAGGGATAATGGTGAGCATCTAAACACAGGCATTGTGTGGTAGGGTGAGATGCCCTATGGAGAGGACCTGAAAAGTCACTGTGTGATGGTATGATTGGAAGCCTGAGTTTCCTGGTTGGTCACTGAATACCTGATATGCAAGGCCTGTGTAACATCCACCATGAAAGGAAGAAAGAAGAATTGGAGCTAACTAAGAGTAAACTTGTGTGTGTTTCAGGTATCCGAGTAGGAGGAATGAGGGTACCTGAAACTTTGGACCCCAGTTAATTACATTATAGGCCCCAGGTGCTGGGTGTTAATTGCAGTAGTTGGTGCTGTTCTTGCTGGATTTGAGTTTCATTTTAGTATGACTGCTTCTTCTTTACTTTTAAAAATATTTTTTCATTAATTTTGACAATTTTTTCTTACTTTTTTAAAATAATGACTTCCATAATGTTTGCACCAGTTTCTACTTTCTCCAGTAGAGCACAAGGCCTCTTGGTCCCATATCCATGCCAGCATTTACTATCTTTTGATTTCTTACTCTTAGTCAAACTGAGGAAAGATGAAACCACACGTAGTTTGATTTTCATTCCCCTACTAGCTAGGGATATTGAAGAACTTCAAAAATCTTTCTTAGCCATTTTTATTCTAAGAACTCTATATTCAGTTCCATAGCTTACTCTCCCCCTCTTTGGCAAGCATATGCATGCATATAATATGATTTGATTAGTTCCACTCTGAGTGGGAGGGGTCTAATCCCTCCCACAGTCACACTACCCTTATCTTCTCTCAATTTCATGTGTTCTTTTGAAAATTCATTAAGGTTACTTAGTGTTCCCAGTGTGTACTTGGCTGTAGGGCTGCCTAATAGAATACGAGAAGACTCTTAGGGGCAACTACATCTTTGAGAAAACCCTACACAGGTCTAACATCAAGATCTGATCCCTTTGAAATTAATTAGTATGCAGATTGGTACATAATACTAAATTTTATTCTTCTACTTGTAGATATCTAGTTATCCTAACAGCACTTGCTAAAGACTGTCTCTTCTACAATATATATTTTTAGCATCTTTGACCAAAATCAGATAGATGGCTGGTTGTGCATGGGCTTGTATTTGGTTACTTAATTTTACTCCATCGATATATCCATTTTGTGCCAGTGTCATTTTATTTTTATTACTATGAGTCTGTAATAAAACTTGAGACTAGGGATGGTGCTATCCCCAGAGCTGTTTTTCTTGCTGACAACTGTTTTGTCTGTTTTCTTTTTTGTGCTTCTACATGAAGATTTGATAGTGTGTGGGGGGGGTGGTGGTAGTGTAAGCAGTCAGTTTGAAACAATTTAGAATCACATTGGATGAAGATGTCTAAAAATGTCTATAAGGGATTACCTTAATTACATTATTTGGTAAAGAAGGGCATGCCTATTGTGTTTGGCATAATTCCCTGTTAGAGCTCTGTACCAAATGAAAAAGAGAAAGTACTGGAATGTATGCAGTAATCCATTGATTTCTTGCCTTGCTTGCAGATGTAATATGACAATTTTTTCCAAGATAATGCCATTGTTAAGTATCTGCCATGATGGACGTTTCTTTAAAAGTGAAAGAGAGTAAGTTCTGTGTCTTGAGGTAGTCAAGGTTATTTGCTAAATGTTATTGATTAGATTTTAGCATCAATGTAAGGTAGTCCAAAAGTAGTCCTTGTATTCATTTCCATAATGGCAGTGTCATCTTACTGCTTGTACTCCTCACAGTTGGTTCCTTATAATCACTTGCAAATGCCAAATAACAATTATGCTTTATTTAAAAATCTGTATGGTAAGTTGGACTAAAGATTTAAAGAGAAGTATTTTTAATGAATGTTTTAAAATGGATAAATAACTTTGCATTAAAAATAATCTTAAATGAACTTAAAATTTTCCATAACAATATTCTTCAACTTAGCAATCCGGAGAAATGCAATAATGCGTATTCTTTTTTATGCTAAGAAACGTATTCTCTAGGTTTCCATAGGAAATGGGAGGCTTGAAAATTTTACTCTGTACTTGAATTTTATCTGGAGCCCATCAGCATGCTTTAAGGGGGACACAGATAAGAAACTGACAATAAATTTCAACAGGCTTAATTTTGAGTTGAGGCTTTCAAGGAAAGAGCATAGCATAGTTAGGCTATTTAATTCCATTTATTTCAGAGAAATGCAAATTATATTCTTCTCCTGAAAGGTAATTAATTTCAAAATTAAAAAGTTAAAAAGACTAATTTAAGTTCAACTAAGTCCTTAAATACCCTAAGCTGGCCTTCAAAATATAGGTATTGTTTAAGTGAAATAAGGGATAACAATTGTGGTATAGTTCTATGCCAAAATGATATCTGACAGAATTAAGAATGAGCAGGCTATCATTATGAAGTGAGCTTATTTATATAGGTCAGCTGCTAGAGTTTCTGAAAATAGACATGAAATTACTCATTTGTCAACTGAATTGAATTCTCTTAAAATATCACAGATCTTACTTTATTTAATATATTAGATAACACACAGATATTTTTATAGAATGCTTTGTATAGTCTCTGAACTCTAGAATGCCAAAAACAATAACTAATGAAACCTTAAAAACAAAAAAATTAAAATTAAATTAACAAAGAGACAAAAACAGTATCTCATTTAGCCCAATATAGAAATGAACATGTAAAGTGCTCAGATGACCTTTAGTTTCTGATTTTCCTTTCTCCAGTGCCCAAGTAGTAGGATTTCAACCCTACCTTCTCACACCATTCTGATGCAGTGCTTCATGTTTTCATGCAATGTACTGATTCAGTTAGGTACTCAGCACAATTCTTTGCTCTTAGAAAGAGCACTTATATACTAAAGTTCATTTTAGCCAGCTAGTTTATCCCAATGGCCTTCCCTTCATCTTCATATCACTTTACTCCATGAATGGGTATTCAGTACCACCCATCTGTGTTTACCACTCCATTTTACAATTTCTGTATTATTAGGTTACAATATGAACTCAAAGTTGTTTAACTTTCAAGTGGCAAAACAGAGATGCCTAAATGCACATGTATTTACATAAATGTGTATACACAGGTTTATGCAATGAGTGTCCTTTAGAAAAATAAAGCTTTGTCTAATGAGAAAATACATAACTGTCTCTTAATGGACTTACTGTGTTGATTTTCATGTCAGACAAATGAGGGAAATACATGAAAACCAATTTTAATGAGCTATTTGTTTACATATCTTTATATAAATTTTATTTAAATTAGAAACAATCTTATTTTACATATCAATCCCTGTTCCCTCTGCCTCCCATCCTCCCATAACAATCCCCCATCCACTCCCAGGGAGGGTGAGGTCTTCCATTAGGGATCATCAAAATCTGTGGATTTCTGCTTCTGCTTCCATGAGCTACTGGATGAAGGCTCTATGATGGCATTTAAGGTAGTCATCATTCTCATTATAGGGGATGGGCATTTAAGGTAGCCTCTCCACTATTGCTTTGGGTGATACTTGGGGTCATCTTTTCGGATCTCTGTCTTATTCCCTAGTGCAATATTTCTCTTTAAACCCATAGTGACTCCTTCTATTGATGTGTCTCTTTTCTTGCTCTCCTCTATTCCTCTCCCCATTCAATCATCCGGAACCCTCATGCCCTTCTCCCCCTCCTGTTCTCCCCTCCTCTTTTTCCTACCTCCCTCCTCCCTACCTCTATATTCCCCATTTGTTCAGAGGCTCTTGTCCCTTTCTGCTTCATTGGGGGGCCATACATTTCTTCCTTATGATCCTACTTGTTTGCTAGCTTCACTGGAGGTGTTGATTTTAGGCTGGAAATCCTTTTCAGTTTGTCTAGAATCCATATATGAATGAGTACATACCATGTTTATCTTTCTGTGGTGGAACACCTGTAATTCTAGCACAGGACAGGTACATCTGAGAGGATCAAAGGTCTAGACAATCCTCAGCTGCACAGCAAATTTGAGGTTACCCTTCCTTCTCCTGACTTAAAACCAATCAACCAACCAACAAATAAATAAATAAAATGTGATACAACCACCAGAGTGAGCTGAGGCATAAATAGTCAACGCCCCTGTAGTTCTCTACAGATACAAATGGCTTGAAGTCCAACTATGTAGCACAAAAGAAAGCACAACAAAAAACCCACAAAGTAAAGAGAACAACTTCAAAATGTAATGCATATTATTCAGTGCAATTTATGAAACAGAAATGCCTAATCCCTAAGGATATACACACCAAAAAAATTACACTCCATTTAATTTAAATTTGTATTTTTTAGTCAGTTTCTGTTAAAAATTAAAGCAGCAAATTGGGTTACTAATAATTAGGTAATTGAATTGAAAAATACTAGGGTGTTTAATAACACTACTAATTAAATGTGTATATATTAACAACTTTATTGTTATACTGTTATGTTTGCTCAATTATTAGGGGGACTACAACTCAATATCTGCTACAGGATACATAGATTGATCTCCTGCAAAACAGGGAATCTGTTTTTGAATGGGGAAAGGATTATAAGTTGTTTTATGAGCATTCACCACACTGTGAAATTTTAAATGTCCTTGTCTTTTGTTTCTTAACCAGGGAGGAGTATATTATCAGACACAAGAAAATGAGAAAGAAATTCTCATTTTTTTAAAAAGGCTATCTGAAAGCACTAAGAAAACAATTAGGCACCTGTCTGATAGAGTAGAAAGTATATGAGTTTCTCCCCCAAAGGTTTACACAGGAATGTGTAGAAAAAAAGAATGCTAGAAAAAAATGATTATGCCAACAACTCAAGATACAAAGGGAAATTCTAAGTTGCAGAGGAATTGACAAGAATATAACAGTCCTCCAGGTACCATTTGGGTTGGATGGTACTGTCTAAAGTCAGGGACAAGAGCTGTGCACAAATTCTGTGTTTCGTCAGTAGAATTCAGAAAGTTGAAGGTCAGTGTTAACATGAGTGACACTAATGAGGAGAAGACACCAATCTCAATTTTCCTCCCAGAACACGCTCTATTTTTAGCCCAGAATTTAATGTTTCTGATATTTAGGAATAGAAAAAAACTGGATAGTATCTATTTGAATACCAAAGTGAAAAATGAGAAGTCAAGAAACCGTGTGTGCTACCAGTATCTGTGACTTGGGGTCAGCTTTGCCTTCTGTTTTAAGCTAGGGAGACGAACAAATGAACAAGGTAAATTAAGTACTATTTGTGTAATTTAACTAGTGACTCAGTCCTGTTAAATGAAACTATGGGTGTGAAAGCAAAAGACAGACTTTACAGAGGCATAACCAGAACAACTAGGCATATTAAATAGTTTGAACAGTGACTACTAGTGATTCCTCAAACAATTGGGTACAAGTATTAAGCCCTTGCCTTTTAGTTCTGAATCTATTATCTGAACTTGCTTTATGGGTTTCAGTCTATGATTCTGGGAGCCACATTCCTTCTTGGATTCTTCTACATGCCCATGAGAAAATGGAAGGAGAAAAGAAAGAGTAGGGTTAATATCCTCCCACTTGGTTTTTGCCACTTGACAGAACATTATGTAAAGCAGAAATGTACTAATGCCATTAGCATCTGGCTGCAGGACTGAAGGTAAAAAGGGGGACTTGTGTTGAAGTTCTAAACCAGGTGGACAACAGTCAATCTCCAGAATACAGTATATTAACATATTTAAACATGCTTGTATATACAATGTTCTGGAATTAGCAATACTTTTTAATTAAATTCACCTATCCTTACAGGTTTTCCTAGGTTATGAACAAAATTTTAAACCTTTTATTTATACTAAAATATAGAAATTTGGGAAAGGGAATAGCTTCCTCTTTCCATTAACTCAGTTTTACATCAACATTGTCCATATCACCTTTTACAGTCTGTGAAATTAACTAGTAGAGATATATTAACATAAGTTGGTCAAAATAATGCCCCCATTTAACTAAAGCAAGCCGGGAAAGGTTATATTAATTTTTTTAAATAATCAGAAATTCGAGTATATAATGGAGACTTTATGGGGAAAGTAACAAGGAAATCAAGAGAATCCATAACCAAACTCATCCATCATCTGCCTTATGTTGTCATCTTTACAGTTAATTATTATTTATGAGTACAAGCTTAATGTAAGCATAGTAATTCTGCAGCACCAAAGAGAAGCCAGGAAATATTTGAACATAATACCAAGTAGACAGATATTTTGATGTGTCTTAAACACAATTATCTGCCATAAAAAGTTTATGACTCAAAAAGTTATAAAACTATACTCAGGCTGGTTTATGGTGACACACACCTTTAATCCCAGTACTTAGGAGGCAGAAGCAGGCAGATCTCTGAGTTTGAGGCCAGTCTGGTCTAGAGAACTAGTTCTTGGATAGTCAGGGCCTCATAGAGAAGCCCTGTCTGATAAACAAACAAACTATACTTAGTAACTTTATGACTGTGGATCTCATGGATTGATACACATGATAAAAAAGCACTATCATAGACTTTAGAATTTTTTGTGAGATGGGTATTAAATCTTTTGTTGAGGACTCACTATCTCACACAATAACTGATCTGTGTATTAATATATGTATCCTGTGGAAAACTGAAAGTAAGTCTGCTAATAGCAAGCAACATACTACAGAGATTTCATAGGTTGATGAGTGCAATATCTCAAGTAATTATCTTACAGGCAGGTGAAACTACAATTTAAACCCAATTCATCTGCAGTCAAATGCACTATTTCCACCTACTGTCTCCGCAACAGTGAAGGAGGAACAGAAGAAGCAGCAGGGAGAAGAAAGTACGTATGAGTGAGGATGGATGGAAAACCATGGTTCTTGTAAAATAAATAATTCACAGGAGAACAGATACGTTTACGAAATAGGAAAATACGGTTCACTTTCAGAAAGTAATGTAATACAAAATTAACAAAAAGTTCTCTTCTTTAATAGATCAATTAAATTAACATTGATAAACCCTAGCCAGCCAATAACCCAGAGGAAAAGGGAGACAGAGACATTAACAGACTATTGTTATGTACAGGAATTCTATGGCTTGAATATCTGTCCTCTCCAAAATTTACCCTGCAGCTTCGTTGCCATCCTAGCAGTTTTAAGTGATGGGGAGTTGCAGAGGTCATGCGTGTGGAAGAGTTGGCGATTCTCCTCATTGGCTGCAGCTGAGAGTGGGCCCTGCACCTCACCAGGGCAGCACAGCAAGCTGATCCTACTGATTGGGTGCAGGTGAACTGGCCTGAGTTTGTAAGAGGAGAGCTTCCCACCTGACATGTGTCCCCACAAAAAGTTAATGGGACTGGACCTCACACCTTGTTTGGGCAAAATAGTAGAACTAGCCATTTTGGGGTGATTGTGGGCAAGCTGGACTTGAAGGATGGAGAGCAGGGGGAGCTGTCCAGCTCCTTCCTGCTGCATTGAGTGAGCACTGGAGCAGAACTGAACAGCTCTCCCAGGTGGTGACGTTGAGGGACATCTGATGGGCCAAGCAACCCAGCTACCACCCAGGGCTATGAGTTAGGCCACCCAACATCCACCTTATCTCTAAACTGCAGGAGCATGTGAAGGAGCCCAACGTACAGATCCAAGACAATAGTATCTCCATGACTTGGGACAACAGTACATCCAAGTGGAACCCCAGTGAGGACACATTATTAATGGTGTAGCAAAAGCTAGAGGCCTCGAAAACACCAATGACTCATATTGATGAATATTTAGAAGTAAAGAGGTATGAACCAAAGGATATGCTGTGTGACTCACTGGGCCACACTATAGGTTCCACAGTGAGAGCTTTTTTATTTGTTTGTTTGGTTTGGTTTTTTATTGTTCTTTTGAATTTTGTGGGGGGGAGGTTGGAAAGGCAGAGGGCAAATGGCAAAATAAGTGGGATCAGGATGCATGATGCTAAATCCACAAAGAACCAATAAAAAGTAAAGGAAACAAAAAGAGAGAAGTGTGACTGTTATGGGTTGTTTCTATTTCCCAGTTATTGTGAATACTGCAGGAACAAACCAGATATGTGTTTTTGTAGTGAGTTGTGGAGTCCTTTGGGCTTATGTTCTGCAGTGGTAGTTCTTGGTCTTCTGTTGAGTCTACTTTCATATTTTTGAGGAACATCCACACTGATTTGTAACTGTTCCTTTTGGACTCCCACCAGTAATGACTAAGGAGCCCCTTTTGTTTAATCCTCACTACCCTCTGCTGTTATTTTATTTTTAAATCTTAGCTATTCAGACAGGTATAAGATGAAACATCAAGTTCCTTGTATTGCAATATTTTATAAGAAAAATTCAAGTGAGTGTACCTTATCCATAATGAAGACAAACTATTGAATTGACAGCACTCTGGAGGCTTGTGGAGAACTGCCTCTTTGGTGCCTTACTTGCTGAGTCCCCAAACCCAGAGGATGCACAAGAAGCCCCTATGACCAAAGTAAACAACTGAACAAATAAATGTATAGTGAATCAAATTTCACCAAATAAAATAATAGAATAGTATGGAAATTAATGAGGAGCCTGCCATGAAAATAAAATGATTTTAAGTACATGATTTGCATAATTTTACCTTTAAAATAATAAAATTCTAATGAAAAGAATAACCTACGAAAGATGGAGAAAACAAAATGCAGTACCACATTAACAGAATAAATGTTACCAAGCTGACAACAGAACCATACAAAAGCAACTCAAGTTTTGAATACAAAGCTTTGACTGGGTGCTTTTTTACAAAGAGAAAAAAATCTCTAAATTATCCATTGGTATTTTACACTTCAAGCATGAGATTATGTTAATGTGCTTACACAGAGTAGATTATCATAAAATTATAATTATGAGTAGTTTCAATCCAAGGAACATATAATTATATAAACAATTGAAAGTATATACAGAGAATTCAAGATGGCTCTGGAGTGGGAAATATACTTTGAGTTCTAATTTTTTGAGCGTGCTGGATTCAGCTTGTTTCTTTGTTTTTTTTATTTTGGAAAGCAGAGATAGGGGAATGTTAGCAAGACTTTCCATGATTGACTATATATTGCTGTTTTATCTGATGGTCTTTACTAAAGGAATTTTTTCCATAAGAGTGGCTTATTCTTGCCTTACGTGGTGACACATGACTGAAGTATAAACACACAGGAAGCAGATGCAGGAGGAATAGAATTTCATGGTCATTCTTGGTTGTGTTCCAGGAGAAATATTTTTAAGAAGAGAAAGAAATAAACTTTTTTAAAAGGCTTATTCTAAATTAAGCATTTTGTCTCAGGAATACTGAAAGGCAGTAAGATTCCCATACAAAGATAAATATGCAGAAGTACCACATTGTTGACTGTGTGGTTAAATATAAAACCACCACATGGAAGTAAATGCATGTGTGGCAGAGAAGAAAGGGGGCTCTTGTGCTACACAAGGCTAAAGAAAGAATTATATATTTGAGAGAAAGATTTTCTATGTCTTTATAAAGAAGTGATGCATTATAGGCTGAAGACCACCTAGCAGAAAAAAACAAAGCCTCAGCACAGATCAGATATACTAAATGCAATTCTAGATCTTGGGACTCAACCTGTTTCAAACAGTCAGTCTTTACCATAAAGTCCATTGTCATGGAAAACATCTGATATTTTTCTATCACTTCTCATTATTATGGTAATATCCAAAGATCATGTGTTTTCAAGAATACGTGTACCATTAAATATAGACTAGAAGAAGGTAAAGTATAAGCACCCACCCTTACTTACCAAGTCAGGGTTAACTTATGGGAATAAAACCAGGCTGGGATAAGAGGGCCACAGAACAACTGAGACTGTGACAGTTTATTACACACAATCAGAAATTTTATACCCTTATCATAAATCTAATGCAATGGTAGTTGTCTGGATCAATACTTTGGTAGTTACCAGAATATAATGATATGTGTGAGCTATATAAGGGCCATAAGATTAATGTCTAAGACTAATTGTTCTGTCAAACTTCTATGTGGTTCATTGACTTCTAGGGAACAGAGAGATACACATGTGCTCTGAATGCGTCTTCACCTGAGAGACTACCTCTGTTTCTCAGGAACAGAAAGGCACATGCTACCCCAGAGCCATGGACTCTAACTTGAAAAACGTATGATGCATGCCTCTCAATGAAGTAAGACAGGCAATCTATGATTACCCACATTAAAGAAAAAGTAGAACGTGATGACTGAGGGCTGGGATACTATAATTCCTTTTAATATTTGCAGATACACTTTATCAATCCTTTTTTCTCCAAAGAAATAAACAATTTAAAATTAATCATTTAAACTCAGCATCAAACTAATAAAAAGCAGAAAAAAACCTGAAATCGGTAACATATCACATTTTCAAATAATAAAGGCTTTAGGTATATAGGTGGGCAGTATCTGCTTTAAAAATATTTATCTACACTTAGTGATCAGAATGGTATTTCCACATAAAAGAAATCCAGCTCTTAAGGTCTAGACTGGTATAAACTTAGAGGCTCTCAACACCTATTTATTTTAGTTGTCATTAGATTTGCAACTGGCTAACTCATTTCTTAAATGAGAAGACTCAATAGATGTCAAGGCTGAGGGTATTTAAAATGCATTCTAAATTTGTGGACCTAATTTCACTGATGAAAGATGATCCTCCAAGTCAAAATGACACAAAAAAGAAAGTAGTTGTTTAGAAATAAAAAACTGATGAAAGAATGGTGATATGCCACACAATGATGAATACAAGAGAATACAACTATTGATTTGTCACAAGTATTTTTTTCTAACTCAAATTAATTGCTCTATTTGCTCAATGAATATAGATTCTATAACAATATTTAAAAAGTACAATAGTACATTATCCTTTTTAAATCAATATTGAGTATGGTTGTTGCTTTATAAAGCAAGAATTCCTTTATCCTGAAATGTTCATTTCAAAAGAGGTAATTCCGTTACTATTTGCCCATCCATTAATGTAATTTCAATGAAGAACTTAAAGAATCCAGTTAGTGAGAAGATGGTCAAGGTTAATTTTTTTCTTAATATAATCTTGATATTTGAATTGGAACTGCTATTATTCCAGAAATCAATGTTAGCATTGTGAGGAGAACAGTTAAAAGGCATGTATTTAGGGTGAATCTTGGTCTCTTTTTCTAATGGTATAAATTTAAAGACCTTAGGGAATGGTTTCTTTCAGTTCTGAATTTTGAAAATTGTGCCTTCATTTAATAAGAGATTGCATATATCTTTTCCATGACATTTGACACTACATGACTCTGCTAAAGGAAGATTAAATGTGAATGTCTAGCAGCTTGGTTGGTGTTTCATTATGAAGTGTGAAGCTCTACGGTTGGAATTCTCTAGACCAAGATAGCCAATACATCCCAAATGTATGTTTTGTTCATTAACTCAAATTTGAGTTATGATTTCTATGGTATTTAATATGTTTGTTTGTTGTGATACATATGATCTGTTCTTTCAACTTAAAATTTACTCTCTTCCTGCATATCACATCTGAATTTTCTAAAGACATCCATTCATAGGTAATATGAGTTACAGATTGTATTATTTAAATGCAACGCAATTTTTTAACAATAATCAAACTTGTAATAACACAGTATTTACATTGTGTTGCTATTTACAGCCTATTTATTGTGCCTTGTCATTGATACCACCTTAAAAAAGGGGAAAAAGATTATTAGTCACAAACCAAATGTGTAAAGAGAAAGCCTTCCCACCAACCTGGTTCCAGAGCTGCATCAGTCCCAAATAAACACACAGGAGGCTATATTAATTATGAAGTTGTTGGCCTTGCTTGTTTCTTACTGGCTAGCTCTGACTTAAGTATTTATCCCATAATCGTTAATCTAAGTATTTCTCTTACCAGAGAATTTTCCGGGCTTCTTATCCCTATGGCGGTTACATCTTGACTTTCTCTGTTTCTCCTTCCCAGAGTCCTCCTGGACTCTTAGTCCCACCTATCTTGCTTCCCTATTGGCCAACAGTGCTTTATTGACATATACACAGGACCTCCCCATCACAAATGGAAAGTAATAACCAGCTGGCATGATTTATGGGGAACAAGGTTTGAATTGAAAAGTCCCATGACTTTATGAGGTCGATCAGTTACTTAACATTATACTTATTAATGACTAATTATTGAATATACAGATAGATTGCAATTATACAGACTTCAATAATTGCAATTATATGTGCTTCAACCCTGAAGCATGTCTTGTTTTCTTCCTAAAATGAAAAGGGCACAGATTTTATTTAATATTATGTCACTGCCTAAAAATCTTGCACCTCTTTATATCTATGAACTTTTAGAAAATAAATCCCGCATCCTAAATAGCCTGCTCATATTGGTTCTGAGTTTCTAATATGTATGTCGCATTTTTTTGAGTTCCAAAATTTTGAAGTAAAGCTCAGTGTCTTAGTCAGTGTTCTACTGCTGTGAAGGAACACTATGACCATGCCAAATTTAATAAGGGAAAAATATTAATTGGGGCTTGCTTAAAGTTTTAGAGGTCAAGTTCATTGTCAGCATAGTGGGAAGAATCGCAGCTTGGGTAAACATGGTATCAGAAACGTAACTGAGAGTTCTACATCCAGATCTGAAGGCAGAAGGAAGAGAGTGACAGTAGAACTGGATTGTGATTTTTAAAGCCCAATGACAAACTTCCGCTAACAGTGCTACTCCTTCAACAACAAAGTCCCACTTTCTAATCCTTCTCAAGTAGTACCACTCCCTGAAGATCAAGCAATCAAATATATGAGCTTATGGGGGCCATTGTTATCCAAACCACTACACTCAGTGTCCTCTTCTTTCTTCTTCTTCTTCTTCTTCTTCTTCTTCTTCTTCTTCTTCTTCTTCTTCTTCTTCTTCTTCTTCTTCTTCTTCTTCTCTTCTTTTTCTTCTCCTGGGTTAGGTAAAAGTCTCTCTGGACTTTGTACCATGACATAGTACAGGAAAATGTAGAATGTTATCTTACAGAGCCCATATTCAAATGTGTTTAGGAAGTCAATTTATTTATGAAAAGAATATGTGGTCAAAGGTGCAATTTCTCTAGCTTTCTATACTGCTTGTTAAATTACTTTAAGATTGCCTATTATAGCACAGTCAATTTATTCTGATTGAAAATATTTAGAGACCCACATTTAGATGTAAAAGATGTTGGAGGATTAAGTTCAATCTTATATTATTAAATCCTACCTTTAATTGCTTTGGACGCTGAAATTGCAGTCTGTGCAAAAGTTATTTATATTTTGTAAATTACAACTTCTTTGACATTCAATACATCTTTTAACTTAGACATGTAAGTACAATTCTATATATAACATTGTTGGAACTTTACCATCATTGATATATTTATTCATATATTTATAATGTATAATTAGTAGATTTAATTAAATCTGAAAGATAATATACTCTTATATTCATATCCAGTTTATTGATTTTAAGTAATAATTTGGACTTTGCTACATGGGTTTCTTCAAGTATATTTTATTGTTTGTTACTGTATTTAAAATGTGAGAGGTTGATGAGACTTTGTACTCATTGGAGTTCTACAAAAGAGATGTGGTCAAACATCCATTTCTAGAGTCACAATTACCTCATCAGTGTTCTTCAGCAATTCTTAACATTCATCTCTATGCTGTTGTAGAGATGACGTGTTTAGGGTCAGACTCTTTTCATCCTTTTTTAGTAACTACCTGACATCTCTTATATGTTTGACATTAGAATCCCTCAATTAGATTTTTGGTAAATAGTGTTTTCTTTTTTTTAATTAATTTTCATTTCACTATATAACTTGGAAAGAATTAATTATGAAATTATCTTGAAAGGCTTTAGCTATTTTATTTCATGTCACAATGCCTCCCATGTCCACAAATTTTTATGTTTTTTGGCAAAACTTAATATTCTCTCAAAGTGTTTGTTCTCTTCCTTGATGTCTTCTGTGTTTAGTACCTTTACCCTCATACCCATTGCTCTATATTTTAAAGGCTTCTGGATTGATTTTCTAGTACTCTGATATACCACTCCAGCATTTCTGTCTCATTCTCTCAGTCTGATTGTACCTCTGTATATTACTGCCTTGATCACTTTTCTCACTAACCTTGCTTTGCTAAAGTTTTCTTTTCCTTTTTTTGTCCCACATTTGTTTTATTTATGAGGATATGCTAACTTCTAAATAGATTGTTAAACCATTGTATTTGTTTTTATTTACAGCTCTTGGTGTCACAGAAATAGACTTAAACTTTGAGTTTTCCAAACAAACACTGGTGGATAACTGTATTTAGCCACACTTTGGTGGACACATTTTGTTACTTGGTCACCATCACTATGGTGATTTAAATAGGAAAGGCTTCATCCCATGGACTCATTTCTTTGAATACTTGGTCATAGAGAGTGGTGCTATTAGGAGGTGTGACCTTGTTGGAGGAAGTGTGTCATTGTGTTGTGTAGGCAGACTTTGATGTCTTATAGGCTCAAGTCTGACCACTGTGACACATACTCCTTCACCTTCCTGAGGATCAAGATGAATAACTCCCAGTTCCTCTCTGGCACCATGTCTGCCTCCATGAAGATAATGAACTAAAAGTCTGAAATTGCAAGTCAGCCTAAATTAAATGTTCTCTTTATAAGAGTTGCAATGGTCATGGTGTCTCTTCACACCAATAGAAATCCTAACTAACATAGACTTCAACCACTTAATGCCTCATAATTTTAAAAGTGAAATCTGAGTTTATTTTCAGCAAACATTGCATTATATATAACATTTGAGCATATTTAGTGTTCTGGTTTGTTTCTAGTTGCTTATCTTTCTAAATAAAGGGGAAGCCTGGATCACAGTCAAATACCTTAGCCTTTCATTGCATCCACTTATTTCTAGACACTTCTTCCACTAGATGGGGCAGGGACAGGGACAGATATTTTCTCTCCATACCCAGGTTCTATTCACCAAAGACAAAGAAAGGGGAGGTGCAACTTTTGTTTTGTCACCCAGGACAAATCTGCTCATGTCACATGACAGTCCATGAATTTATACCACTAAATGTACCCTCACTAAATTTAAAGCTTCTTTTTAAGATCTTATTCCATGCAGGTGGTGTACTTGGCCGTCTTTTGTTTGGAGTAAAATGGAAGATCTCAGCTTACTTTTTCTTTTATGGGGAAATTTGGTGAGAATTTAAGAGAAATTCCATCAGGCTGTCTGCCACACCAATTTAAACTGAGCTACAAATATTGTGTGTATTTTTATTTTAAACTCAATAAAAACAAAAGTTTCAATTAAAATATTGAGCAAAATAAGTCTATGGTTCATATAAAAACCAGTAAATTCCCCTCACAAATCATGGGAGTGTTTTACAGCAACTCTGTGTATTACTTGATTAGATATCCGTTTTACTGAAATGGGCTTTTCAGGGTAATGAATAAGCATATCATCATTGTTTCATCTTCCCTATAATCTTTTATGAGAATGAATAGAGGCTTGACAGAAGTATGCCATGGTTGAAGGAATAAATTGACTTTTTCTTGCAATATTGTTACTAATTAATTCTACATGGAATTCTGTTTTGCTTTGCTCTTTTAGAAGAATGGAATAATAGTGCAAAACACAGACTACTATATTTGGCTTCTGTTTGAAATTCCCTCATAAGTTATATTGTAATTTATTTTGTTAATAGTATTTGGAATCACTGTTTTTAGAAAAGCCAAGAGAGTTAATTTGTCCCAAAGCTTACTCAGTGCTCCTACTTTCTTCTTTCTATTTAATGCTGTTTTATTTCCCTTCATCTTTTCCCCTTTTATTTTTAAAACATCTTGCTTTACATAACAGTCCCAGTTCCCTCTCTCTCCCATCCTTCAGCTCCCCCCCGCCCAGGCTCATCTACTCCTCAGAGAGGGTGAAACCTCCCATGGGTAATCAACAAAGTCTGTCATGCTTGAGACAGGACCTAGGCCCTCCCCACTGTATCTAGGCTGAACAAGTCATCTCTCAATAGAGAACTTGCTCCAAAAAGTCAGTTCATGCATTAGGATTAAATACTGGTTCCCTTGTTAGTGGTGCCACAAGCTGCACAAGCCACCCAACTGTCACTCACATTCAGGTGCCTAGTTTGGTCTTATGCAGGTTACCTAGCTCAGTCCTGAGTTAGTGAGCTCTCACTAGCTCACGTCAGATGTTTCTGTTTGTTTCCCTATCATGGTCTTAACCCCTTTGCTCTAATTTCAAAACACAATTCCATTTAAAGTTTCTGTTCTAAGATCTATAGTGCCTTTACATTTACGTGTGAATATATATAACATTAAAATATTGAATGCTTGTTCAGAGTTTCAAAGATTAAAATTCAAACCAAAGAAACAAAACAAAATACAGTTTTCTAAAATAAAGGACCAAAAGAATAAATTTACCTATAATAACTAATTTTATTGATTTCATAGTAATTTGCAAATTAGAACAATTTTAAGTAGAGCACATTGAAAAGAAGACAAGTGCATTAAAGAACACCTGAGCTTGAGAATCAAGTAGAATATTTAATAAAGTCACGAACACAGAGATTGTAACATTGCTGAAATATTTAATCTGAGTCTGTAGATGAAGAGATAATTGGAGAACATTATACTTGCAGAAAATGCAAAACAGTTAAATTTATTCAAACACCTGTTCAATGGAAATGACAGTTTTATAGAATAAAACTGAACCAGGTATCTTTCTAATATTCCATGCTTTCATTCCAGTATTATTTGGTGTTTGTCCTAGTTGGGGTTACTACTGTTGTGAGAAAACACCATAACAAAAAATATGCTGGAGAGGAAAGGATTTATTTCTCCATCCATGTCCTGGTGATAACACATCATAAAGAGAGCTCAGGGAAGAAACACCAGTGAGAAACCTGGAGGAAACTACTGAAACAGGGCAACGGAAGACTGCTTCTTATTGCCTTGTTCTCCACGGCATTCTCAGTTGGCTTTGTTATACCAACCAGCCTTATGAGCCCAGAGGTAGCACCATCCACAGATGGTTGAGCCTACACACATCACTCATTAATTTAGGTAATTTTCCACAGATTCAGCTATAGGCCATTTTTACTGAGGTGTTTTCTCACTGAAGATTTATCTTACCAGATACATCTAGCTTTGTTTTAGATTAAACAAGCAAAACCAAAACCAAATGAAAATAAAACAAACAGCAAAACTGGCCCTGTGTCAGCTTGACACGGAAATATATTGCTGTTCAGTTGTAATCTTTCTTCACTTGTTCATTAGCAAGAACTGATACTAAATAAATACCACAATATAAAATATCTCAACTTTTAAAAGTCCCAGTCTTAAAAATGTTCAAGAGTTTAAAAGCTCAGGCTCTTTAAAGCATCAAAGTCTTACTTGTATTTCAACGTTTGTTGAAAGCATTCAAATTTTCTCTAAAATGTCCAGTCTCTTTAAAATTCCAAAATGTTAATAAAATTTCAGATGTTCTAAAATGCAAAAATGTCTCAGTTATGGATTCCTGTAAAGTGAAAAATACATTTCATGTACTCTTATCAAGAGAGAATAACAAGGATATAGTCACAATCAAGTAAAAACAAATCCAAAATTCATCAGTGTATGGATTTCAGTGCTGTATTTTTGGACACTCATAGTTCCTTATGTGACAATGGGCTTGGGCTATTTCTATAGCTATGAACTTTGCAGCACAGTGCTCCAGTTGGGGAAGCATACTTTATCAAATTTAAGCGACAAAAGACAGTGGTGCCTTAGTTCTAGCAATATGTTACTATCCTCTCCCTAGATAAATTTACTTACTTCTCTTTGCCACAGAGCTCTTCACGTCAGACTATGCACCCTGCTTATTGTCAACTAACCGACCCTTTGACTGCTCAACCAGGAGGGTTTTGTAACCACAATCTTTATCAAATTTTGTTTTATAATTTTATGTTTGACAAAATACTTTTATTTTAAAGGGTAACTGATCTAATTGCCTAGACCCATCTAATAATAATTTAAATATTTAAACATTTATAACCTACAAGGGATATGGCAAGTAAAGCCTATGCTCATAATTGGTGTCATGAACATATTCATTAAAACATTTGGTGGGTCTTTCATGAATATCTTTAGAGCCAATTAAAATATTGAAGGTTCTCCTGGGATTTACATGCACATAAGTAGACCTAACCCATTCAGAACATATATGCTTAGGTCTTTGCCTGTGGTTTAAATGTCTTTCTACAAAATAAAAGTACTATTTTCCAACTTTTTAAAAAAATTTAGTTAGGCACCTGTTATTTGCTGCTTTCTCTCTCCCCCCTCTCTCTTTTTCTCTCTCTCCCTTTCTCTTTCTCTCACTCTTTCTGTTTGTCCTTCCTTCCTTCTTTCTTTTGTTTTACTTTTGACTTAAGTCCGCTCAAGTCTATCTTTTCTATATTTAAAATGACCCTTTAAATGTGACCAAATTTTGAAACCTGGACATGTGAAAAGCAATTTTTCCTACAGAAAATAAATACGATCAAATGAAATATTTTTGGGATGGTGAGACTATCCTGAATATCTACATGAAATCTTATTATCACTATTTAGTTTTAAAAGGCAGAATCACAAAGGGAGAGAATATACACAGTACTCTCTAGAAAAACCAAATTTTTCTGTAGAGAAAGCTTAACATTTTTGTTCACATAAAAGGTGGAAATCTGAATCAATATATTTAAAGGAGTGCTTCACTAATCAGAAATTACTTGTACTTGTATGCTTTAATAAGGAATAAAAGAATTAAAATAACTTTCAATTAATGGCAGGATAATAATATTCTATGATTAACCATGGATTCTTGAAGTTATGTATAACACCTAACTATTTCCATCATTGCTGAGATGCCATATACATTTTAATGCATGGGCCTGGCAAGACAGCTAGTTATCAAGTTACTGATATATAGAGTATGAGTATTCTAAAAAGGTATTGGGTGGGTTGACTAGGAATGCACTACTTTAAATTGCATCACTCAAATTGTGTGTAGTTTAAATTTTAATTGCTTATTTCTGAGATTATCTCATCTAGAAATTTCAGAATTAACATGCATGTCAAAATCATGGATAAGGGTGATTGCACTGTATTCATTTTTAAGCCACACTATTAATAATATTTAGAATTGTGTGTAAAAAGCACACTCTAAATACTGATATGCTTAACAAATAGCACTCTAATTCTTTGCAATGAAACTAAAAGCACTACTGAGAGAAATAAAGATGACTGAATAGTGGAGAAATTTATGCATTGGTGCAAGCCTTAATATTGTTAGGTACAGATTTTTCCAACACTTGTAGATCAAAAATGGCCTAAGTCAAAATACCAATAGACTTTTAAAGGTGGTACTATGGCATGCTTTTCTAAAAATATGTCAAAAATTCAATAAACAAAAGAAATACAATTTAAGTATAATGATTTTGGAGACCATAGGCTATGTGTTACATCAGATTTACTAGATAGCTTCATTAATCAATACAACATAACATTGACATTAGGGTAGAAAAGATTTAGGAGAAAGAAGACTCTGGGTAGAGCAAATGTGTCCAACTGTTTTTACACTTGCCAAATAAGATTAACGGGGAAAGTGTTGTCTTTGTTCCCAATAGCATGGAACAAATGGCTTATCCTATGTGAAATATAAGCTGCAAACCCAACCTAAGTATATTCTAGAAGCAAATGTATGGAAACTATAAATGAAATATATATTGTAGAAAGCCTTTATTGTGAAGTTCCTATTACTTTTGGTCTTTTCTTTCAAAATAGTCAAACATATAAAACATAAATTAAAAGGCCATAGGTAAGTAATAGATAAAAGATCTGATGTGTGCACCTAAAATGAACAATACTAAGCAGTTGCATCTAAAAAGGCCCAGTGTAAGTTCCTGAGCCTGACTTGAGTTTAAGACTCTGATGTGGGGCCCAGTGTAAGTTCCTGAGCCTGACTTGAGTTTAAGACTCTGATGTGGGGCCCAGTGTAAGTTCCTGAGCCTGACTTGAGTTTAAGACTCTGATGTGGGGCCCAGTGTAACCTCCTGAGCCTGGCTAGAATTTGGCGATCTTTCTCTGGCCTGTAACCTCCACATGGGGGTGACTCAGTAAGACTTTCCCCTGCTTAGCTACCTGCCTGGTTGGTGGAATAGTATTGGCCCTTACTCCTTACGTCACCTTACCTCATCCTAGGATTCCCATCCCCTACTTCAGCCCTACATAAGTTCCTGCCTGTTGCATAAATCAAGATCCTGCTTTGACAAGTCTCCTGACTCAGTGTGTCTTTTCTCCATGGTAACTAGTAATGGGGAGGGTCTGAGTTGTAGGCACTCACCATCCCACTCTCCCCTGAGAAGAGACCTGCTGCACCAGTCCTTCCCTGTCTCTACCTGCTGGAGGATCTGGCACTAAGCAAAACTGGTCTACTGCCACAGCATGGCATTAAGATGAATGCACTACTACTTTCTATTTTCAGGGTGAAACAGGTGACTGTATATTTATAATAGATTAATAAAACTGTTAAAATGTGATTTTCATACAAAGACTCAGAATGTTTAAATATTTGTACTATCATGATTAATAGGTGATTTAAATTTACACTTAGCAACACATATGGATAGTACAGGGAATGCACTCTTTTTAATGTGATGGGAACTTCATTACAAACCAGAGGAATGCACAGGAATAAAAACATAAATTCAGTATTGTATAGAACTCATAAACAAGATTATAAAATGTGTAAGTAAAGGATAAACAAATCATTTGAATTATATGTCTAGGTATATTAAAGGAAAAGAAGTGGCTATCTGAAATTGCTTCTTACGGAATGAAAAACCCAGAACAGAGTATGAGTAACAGCTTAGGAAGAAAAACATAATACAATAAAATTTGCTTGATATATATCCATAAGCACTGACAAATTCTTTAGAAGATGCTTTCTGTACAACTATGTTCATTTAATTCTTTCAGACCACATGTGCATGATCATTTTCTGTAGCTGATATTTAATAATATAAAGTTGTAGGTGAAACATCAAGGAAATTGAAAAAACTTGGGAATAATTCTTCTTTTCTCAGGAGTAAACATGCCTTCCCAGGAAATTGGTGTCATATCTATTTAAAATTCTTGTGACAATTGTACATTAAAAGAAAGATATTAAGCAAATAATTCTAAATGTGGAAGGAAGGTAGTACTGTATCCTTTGTCAAATGCAAATATAACATAGCCTACAGATACCACACTGCAAATGATAAAACAGAAAATAAGAACAAGCATGTAAGCTTGCCACCTTGAAGGATAATGCCTAAGAAAATTCTAAAATTAAATGAATATATCAACCAAAGATTCAAGAAGTATTGCCAACCCAAAGAAAGATAAATACATAGAAATCTAGATTAAGCAGTACCCAGCAGGTGACAACACCATATCTCCAAATTGATGAAATAATGCAGCTGTCAATCTACTTTCCATAAACAGTGAAAATAGGCTTCAACGATGAGGTGAAATGAAGACATTCCATTCAGGTAATATTTGTCAAAAGCCAGCATACAAAGTAAAATATAAGAGGACATTCTTCAGGCAAACTAAAAATATTAATGTATATAAAGAAGTAAAAAGAATAATAGATGGCTAAATCTAAATGATCATTCATTTGAAAAATGCACTTATATCCTGAAGTGCACCAATACATCCAAACTGTGTGTCATGGACGCAAGCATTGGAATGAGAAGTATGTTTGTGTATCAATGATAACCATATCTAACTACCAAATTTTAAAATAAGTATATTGGTGATGTTTGGGAACCATTTTCCTCTGTGCTGGTAGAATTATCTGAGCATGTTAGTACTTACAGATAATTGTTTATGTACAGGCTAGTTTTATGTCAGCTTGACGCAAGCTAGAGAGTTATTAGAATGGAGGAGTCTCAATTGAGAAAATGCCTCCATAAGTTGGGACTGTAGGTTAGCCCACAAGGTATTTTCTCAATTAGTGATTTATTTAGACTGGCCGAGCACATTTTGTATGGTAACAATTCTGAGTTATTGGTTCTGGGTTCTATAAGAAAGCAGATTGAGCAAGCAGGTAAGCAGCTCCCTTTCATGGTCACTATATTAACTCTAACCCCCAGGTTACATCGGTGTTTGAGTTCCTATCCCGACTTTCCTTCAATGATGAGGAAGTGTAAGTCAAATAAATCCTTTCCTCCTCAACTTGCTTTCGGCCATGGTGTATCATCACAGCAATAGTAGCTCTAACTAAGATAGCATCTTTAGATTTTGTTTATTTTCTTTCAATTAAGTTATTGAAATTCTTCATTTTTAAGCCATTTTTAAAAGGAAAGGATTCTTCCTCCTCCCTCTTCCCTTCCTCCATGCTCCCAATTGCTCAGGTGATTTTATCCCTTTCCCCTTCTCCGGGTAAACAGGTATGCCCCTCTTAGCATCTTCCTTGTTTCCTAGCTTCTCTGGAGGTGTGGGTTGTGGCTGGTAATCCTTTGCTCTGTGTCTAGAATCCATATATGAGTGAGCACATACCATGTTTGTCTTTCTGTGACTGGATTACCTCAATCAGGATGATTTCTTCTAGTTCCATCCATTTGCCTGTGAATTTCAAGATTTCGTTGTTTTTAGATTTTCTTGTTTGTTGTTTTATTTTTTGTTTTCCCTGATGAGTAGTATTCCATTGTCCCAATGTACCACACTTTCTTCATCCATTCTTCAGTTGAGAGGCATCTAGGTTGCTTCCAGGTGGTGGCTATTACAAATAATTCTGCTACAGAGATAGTTGAACAGATGTCCTTGTTCTATGAATGTGTATCCTTTGGGTATATGTCTAAGAGTGGACTTGCTGGATCTGGATGTTGACTCCCATTTTCCTGAGAAACCATCATACTGATTTGCACATTCCCTATGGAGGGATACTCTTTTAGCCTAGATACATAGGGGAGGTCCTAGTCCCTACCCCAAATTACTTGACAGACTTTGATGATCCCTCATGGAAGACCTCACCCTCCCTGGAGAGTGGATGCCAGATGGGATGGAGGGTTGGTGGGGGGCATGGGAGGATGGCAGAGGTAATTGGGATTGATGTGTAAAATAAAGAAATTTAAAAAAGGAAAGGATTCTAGAAAGAATACTTAATGGCTAAAGTGTCCCTCACAAAAAGAAAGACTAGGTTTCTTTTTCCCACAAGCCACATACAGATTAGATGGGTATGGGCTCCTCCTTTAATTCCAGTGCACAGAAGACAAAAATAGAGGATCATCAGAAAAAAGCCATCACTAGACCAACTACTTCAGTGAGCTCTGGGTTCTACTGATAGACCAAGACTTAATGAATAAGCTGACAAGTAATCTAGAAAGATTCCTGACATTAACCTTGGCCTCCACAGGAAAGCCGACATGCATACATGCACACATACCACATACATATATACATGAGAATATAAAAGTAAAAGTTAAGGAAAGAGTTAAAGCAAGAAATTACTTTATTTTTTTTACATATTTACAGATATTTTGAAAATCAAGTTTCTGTTTCTTATCTTGTAGAACTGATATTTGAAAACTACTTTTGAATGCATAATTTATTTAGATTGCATTATCCCTATGCATATAGCAACTATTAAAAAATGTAGAGTCAAGTCATCAACAAAACTCTGTCCTAGAAGTAAGTTTTGGTGAGTCATTCACATTTAGCTATGTTTTATTCCTTTGTCTAAGCCTCATCAAATGCAAATGTCAATAAAGCTTTGTTAGGAGATGGCACCTTATGTTCAGTCAATAAATAGAAGGGTCATTCACAACAACACGAAAATAAAAGCAAATAAAACCAAATGATTATCTTTGTGTAAAAGTGATGACATCATTAGCTAAAGATAATTCACATCGAAGTTAGGAGATACTTGTCTTCTTTTTGCTGTTAAAGAGCTTTGGTTTCATTTAGAGACAAATTTCCTGCAGTTTTAAAACAAAATACTCTAAAATAATTAAAGCAACTTAATAATGAAATCTGATATAAACTCATTAATTGTAAATTCTGTATTTACAGTATGGTAATCTGCGTGTTTTGACTCTGGGGTCCAATTTGATTCCTTTTCAATGGCTTCACTTCATTACCCTGTGCTCCTTGTTTAGCAATTTATTGGAGGAGACCTTTACCAAACATCAAGTTCAGGGAAACAGGCAAGAGTAATTAAATTTACTGTGTTGAAAACATCAATTTTTCACTGTTATTTTAAGATCACCAAACGTTTGTTACTTTTGTTAAATACAGAATCACTCTTTATACAGCACCCATATCTCTTAAGCACCTGCAGAGCACAAGAACATTGTTGAGTTTACTGTTGAGTTCCTGCAACACCTTCTACTACTGCATTTCTTTTCTTTTTAACATAATCAAAAGACATGCAAAGGTGTTATCTCAGTCTTTAAACAGTAATCGAATTCTGCTTCCAAGTTTTGACAAATAAAAGCTAAAGGAGTTTGTGTTGCATTAAGCTTTTTAAATAGCCACAATATTACTAATAATGATCATTTAATCTGATTTTTGAACCATTTTCACTTAAGGAAATTCTCTCTTCTAAGAAGTTCTTTCTAAGGTGTTCTGTGTTTGAGTCGAGTTCAATGCAGATTGATGTCATCTGCCTGTACTCTGGGTAACTCTCAGGAGAGCAATCAAACAGAAAGCTAATTTTCCATATTGAAAAGAGTTGAAATGTGCTATCTATGACTTAGCTGTCAACGCATTATGGTAGAATCGTGTAATGGTATAACCATCTTGTAGCCCCCTGGGTTATTTTATAAGAAAACTCAATTGATCCCATATAAGAAAACAAAGATTGAAATTAGTCGTGTGCTTACCTTAGAAAAAGAAATTTTACTATAAGTGTAAGATGGGTTTTACTAGAGAACTACAAGTGTATTGAAATTTATACCATCACCAATAATTCTAGAATAACATGGAATAACAATGTGTTCACTGAAAATCCTTTGATAATGAGCTACTCTAAATTGATTATATATATGAAGAATCTGTATGCATCGGCTTTTATTTGTAAAAAGAATGATGAGACACAATTACTTCAGAATTATAATTTTCTTTCATGTAATCTATCATATACAGGGTACATATTTTCAACTGCTTTATTAGCTGATCAACACATTATTTCTTCTCAAAGTTTCAGTTCTGCTTATGTTTAGGACCCTAACTTTCACATTCCATCTGTAGTCTGCAAAATTTTACTCCCTAAAGCCAACAGATACAACATGATTATCCCTCTCTGGGACTGAAAGCCCCACATGGATAATGTTGCCTTACTCAAGATACAGAATAGAAATGGTCAAATGTTCATCTTCTAGCTTCAGTCATTGTAGGGGAGGGACCTTCCTGTACTTTCCTGGAGCCAAATTTTGAATCTCAATTAAAGAAAATACCTATCAAGGATGTCAGACAATGAAACGGAAGCAAGTGCCTCAAAGGGCAGGGTTGAACAAAGTAGGTATTGTGCTTTGGGGGCATGTTCTTCTGACATGTATAAACTAACCGGTGCTGAGCTAGGCTAAAATGAAGGATGATGAACCAGGTTACATTAGTCAAGTACAGTCTTCAGATTCCTAACTCTGTGGTGATCACAGATGATATAGAGCAAAGATAAATAAATATTCAAAATCTTGGCCTGGGGAGATGATTCAGTAGTAAGTGTGTGTAGTAACCACATAGGGTGCCAGAATTAATCTCCACACCTGTGTTGTGAATCTCACTGCCTTATGTAGCTCCAATCAAGGGTGGAGTGACACCTCTCTCCTCTAGAGGGACCTGCACCCATGTGCACATGCCCACACAGGCACAAACCTAAAACAATAAAAATGAATATTTAAAATATCTACAGGTTATATTTGAATGCTTATAGCCACCGTCACTGAATTCATTACTAAATTAGAAACTGTATATGCGCATACCAGTCTCATAAGAAGACTCAGACAGTTGAAAAAGAATGCTACTTTCCCAGTAAAAACTGTAAGGGATGCATCTGTGCCCTTTACTTAAGTGTTCTTTATTAACTATTCTCCACTAAGACTAATCTATCTGTGCTATACAGACAGTATTGACAGAATCAAAGGAAGTCTGAGACAGAGAAAGTGGAGGTAGAAGAAAACAAAAGAAAACAAAAACACCTTTTCCAAAACAAAACAAAAACCAAACAAACAACTACCTCTTACCATTTCTTCTCAAGTCTTAGTCTGCTGTTCAATAACAGAATGACTGACATGTCATTCCTTGGTATAAAACAACCTTGTCAAATGCACAATCAAGGTTTTAGATATACCCAGATGATTATGACTACTGTCATACTCAAGTTTAGTACATTTTTACCACCATAAAAAAGAGACCTCGCATCTTATCTTTATCTAGTCCCCCATTTAGCATGTTTTTTACATGACAATTATCACTTCCAGCCCCTTTTGTGACCAAATAGTATTGGTGTATGGGCATATCATAACTATATATTTGTTCTTGAATGATGGACATTTGTGCTATTTCGACTTTTTTTCTGTTATGATAATGCTACACATGAATATTAATGACTTTTAAAAATATTTTTATTTTATTCATGTTTGTTTGTCTCCATATATGTCTGTGTACTATATATGTTCTTCATGCCCACAGAAGCAAGAGACAGCACTGGATCAACTGGAACTAGAGATATAGAAGGATGTGAACTGTTATAAGGTACTAGGAACTGAACTAAGGTTCTCTACTATATACTAAGATCTCTTAATTGCTGATCCATCTCTCCATCTCCTCCACAGATTTATGCAGTACATCTTGGAATTTTGAGCATTTTTCTGAGTTCCTCTTCTTCCTCATAATTTTGGTACCCAGGGAATAATTTTCAATCCTGTTCCATGTAATGAAATTTACATCCTATGTTTTCTTCTAAAAGTTTATAGTTCTAGTTCTCAATTTTACTTGACATATTTTGAACTAATTTTATGTAGAATATGAGAGCTGCATATAGAATACAAGAGAACAATTTCCTTGTTCAGCATGTAAAAATTCAGCTGTCCTATCACTAATTGTTTTTCTGTTTATACAGTGTGAACTGAAGTTCCCAGAAAGAAAGATTCACATCTAAATTAGGTTGTTAAAGTGCCCATCCATCTCAACTCTGTGGAGTTAGGAATGCTATAGGTCCAAAGCTAAATAGTCCATATTTGCCTTCACATTGCTGGTCTTGGGTTTGGTTGTAACATCCACAACTACTACTTTGCTATATACACATATATGATATTCCCAGAAATATACTTCTAACATTACTTTTAAAAATATTTTAATTCTGTAACTTTAAGAAGTCACATAATCGGTTCCACATTGGAATATATTATAGGGCAACCTTAGTCCATGCTGTAGGTCACTAACACTTGGCTCAAGTATAAACTATTTCCCATGTACTTTGAGGTGAGAGCTTTGTTTGGTGTCAACACTAGGATGAGGAAAGCATACTCTATCTTTGGCCACAGGCTCTCCTTGCTTCACTTTTAACAATTAATCTAGAGAAATCATTTATTTATTGTGTAATTTTTTATTTACCCAGTTTTAGAAAATGTAAGCATCATATTTAGAATATTCACTGATTTCACAGACAAAGGGTTTCCAGATTCTCCTTGTATAACCATTCTGGTAACAATACTGTGTTTCTATCCCTAAGTTTGATGTCTCAAACTGTTGTTGTCACAAACTGTGAGTACTCAGATGTTCCAAAGCACTGGTAGTTGACATACGATCACCTTGGACAATCTCCCTATTCCTTGATTTAGCCATCATATGCAGAGGGAAATAATCACATTAATGTTAGACTATGATAACAACTTACATGATTCAGACAATTTTTAAAGCCAGTATCTGATAATTAGAAAATAACGTTTTAGGAACTAGGGGGCCAGCTCGACAGTTAAGAGTACTTATGACATGCAAATATAAACATATGCACTTAGAACAATATTATACATCAAAATAAATAAATAAAAATTATAAAAGAGAAAAACATTTTAGTTGTAGATTTTCTTGGGCAACAGACAGAGAATACTAACATAAGCTTATACTTTCTGATTAAAAATATTTAGTGACTTCTATGGTATATCCTTTGCCCTCCAATTTGTAGAAATGTCCTTTTTAGTTGTTCTTAATCTATCTTCTCTCTTCTTTTCCCTCAAGATTTGACTGTGCAACATCTTTATGCTCACACAGCTTGTCCTGTGTTCTTAGGGGTAATTACTGAAGGAACATCTGTATCTTGTCTTTTTTATATCCCTTCATTGGACCAACTTAATTACACGGACTGTTGTATTCAAGAAAATATACTGATGGATCATTTTCCCAGTTGAGTTCCACAACTATTGAAAAGAGTCTTATCCCTCACTTTCATTTCCTCAAATGATTGACTCCAGTGCTGAGTTTAGCATGGCTTCTAAAATGAAAATGTGTTAATGATTTCAGGGAAATGTAAAATAGGAAAATTTGCAAACATTCAGCACACTGCCAAGGGAATGTAATACCGCCAGTAGTGTAACTTGATGAATTATTTCAGATGTTTGGGGTTTCTTTTGGTAGTTTAATGTACTATAGTAGAATATTATATATATTTTAAGTTATTTGTAAGATACAGAAGTCTTCAAAAATAAATCTTTTTCTAAGACATGTATGCTGAAGTGTGCTTCTAGTGTGTTTTCAGAGAAGGAATTCCTTTCACCCTATCAGGTCTCTTGCTCATCACTTTATCTTCAATTTGCTGTCTTTGAAAACATACAAGCAACCACAATTTCTACCATATGTTTTCTATTGTCCTACTTTTGATATTTTTGTGTAATATTCATTTTGGATTCATTTTTTATTTTAATTAATTAATTAATTAATTTTGTTTTTTTCGAGACAGGCTATCTCTGTATTGTTTTGGAGCCTGTCCTGGAACTTGCTCGGTAGACCAGGCTTGGTCTCAAACTCACAGAGATCAACCTGCCTCAGCCTTCCGAGTGCTGGAATTAAAGGCGTGTGCCACCACCACCCGGCATTAATTAATTAATTAATTTTTTAAAAAATTTAAATTAGAAACAAGTTTGCTTCACATGTCAATCCCAGGTCCCTCGCTCTTTCCCTCACCTCCTTTCATGCCCTCCCACCAACTCCCTCCCAAACCCCCTCCCCCTGTCCCCACTCCTTTCCCCAGGGAGGGTGAGGCCCTCCATGGGGGTGTCCATAGTCTGTTATTTCATCCAAGGCCCCATAGATTGCCTAGGACTCCTCACTGACACCCACATTCAGGGGGTCTGGATCAGTCCCATGCTGGATTCCCCGCTATCCGTCTGGGGTTCAAGAGCTCCCCCTTGTTCAGATCAGCTGTTTCTGTGGATTAAATAAGCCCAGTCTTGACCCCTATGCTCATCAGTCCTCCCTCTCTGTCTCTGGGTTTAGCTGTGGCTGTCTGCCTCTGTTTCCATCAGTCATTGGTTGAAGGTTCAGTTTCCCAGACTCTCTAGCTGTGTGATTGTAGGCTATCACTCCCCTGATCCATTTCTAAAATTCATATATGAGTGAGTACATACCATGTTTGACTGGGTTACCTAACTCAGGATGGTTTCTTCTAGTGCCATCCATTTGCCTGAAAATTTAAAGATTCCATTGTTTTTCTCTGCTGAATAATACTAGGATTCATTTTTATAATACTGAAGTCTTGATCAGGAATTGCAACTGAGCTGAGTAGTTTTACAATTCATCCATTATTGTTCAATTTTTTTTGTTTGCTATCTGGGCATGCCAGGTCAGTTTGATAGCACTGAGAATCATTGCCAACCTCCATTTTATTTTGTCCATTTTTTCTCCCTCCCTCCCTCCCTCCCTTCTTTCCTTCCTTTTCTGAGGCATGTCTCTCTAAGTGTCTCAGGCTAGTCTTTACAGAATTCTGCTTCCTCTGACCTTTAACTTGTGATACTCTTGTATCATTCTCCCCATATATCTTGGATTTGCTCATCAAAATGAGACCCAGCCATGCATTCACAAGCTAGGAAAATCAATTTGGAAGTGTTGTATGCAGGTTGATTTCCTGTAACATAGAATAAACAAATCTTCGATGCAAAGATTAAGCAAGATTTAGAGTATCTGAACGATTTACAAAGGCACTAGCAGAGGTGCTGGAGCCATAGCAACAGATCCAAATAAAGCTCCTAACATTCTCAGGCCATATACTTTAGATAAATATTCCCTATAGTCAACATTGTGTTATGTATTAAAATAGACTCACTAAAGGATGAACATCATAAAATTATGTGGGATTCCAGTTACAAAGTTTATATGTGATAATAAGATCTACGGAATGAAAATTGAAGCTTAGTTTTATTTATTATTATTATTAGACAAAGTCTCATGTATCACAGAGTAATCTCATACTTGCAATGTATCTGAGGATAGCCTTGAATTTCTGCTTTGGTCCTCCTGATTTTTATATACCAAACACTGGGATAACAAACATACTGGCAGTGTACCTTGTTAATACACGAATGGATATAAGATATAATATTGCAATGTATTTCCCCTAAATTCTATAAATGTTAAAGTGTTTATTATTCAGGAAAGTGGATTATAATAGTAAATTGTGACTAGGTATTTCTTTTGGTTAAAGATATCAAAATACTATAATATAGATATTTTTAAGTTTGTAAGCAAAGGAATTGCTTGTATTGTACACTGTATAAATAAGAGCCATAGAGGAGCATACTACATAAACCACCCACTTTACAGTCTGGTTGTCATTTACTAATATTCACAGAAAATCATTCATTTTACCTCCTTATTGGTTTATTGATGAGTACTTTAGTTTTAATTTCATATTTACCACAGCAAAGTTTTATTACCAAATATATTTTCCTTGGAATATATGAAATACTTGTAGACAAATATTAAACATAAATCATGTAAGAAAACATTAACTGTGTTTAGGACATATTTTGCCTCTAATGACTATTTAAATATATTAGCCTATGGGCTTTCAAGTCACCTCTTCCTTGCTGTCAGGAAATAACTAACCTCAGCTTCTTTAATTACTGTCTTAAGCTGCATAAATATTTACAAAGATATAAAAATTAAATATATTTCCATTTGGGAAGTCTGAATGCCCTGTTTCCATGGAAACAGTGTTTGAGTCTAAAGCTCTATATAATGTGTAAGCAATAACCAGTAGGAAAGTTCCATTAATCAGCAGTAGCTCATTTTCCATAGTTCATCTTCTTGCTCCTTGACTACTTCCTGCATGAGAGAATTACAAAAGCTTTAAAAAAAACTTTGCATTGTGCATATCCTCTGGTGTCCATTCTTCATGTCAAAACTCCAGACAGCTCTTCAAATCATAAAACATTTTGTAGAACAAGGAAGCTTTTTCCTATTGATATTATATACAAGATTTCTTGTCTTACAGTAGTGTGACTAAACATATAAGAAGAAATTTTCTATGTCAATAAGCCTATTTTGTAGATGTTTTTATTCATATATATAATAAAGTAATTTACATGAAGGAATATATCAACAATTATTCATGGATATTGTTAATATTTAAACAATGATTTTTTCTGCATAGATCATATAATTAAAGAAAAAATAATTTTATATGTAGCATTGACCAACTGTCATACTTTCATGTGCATATTTTTTTGTTTAGCTGTATGGAGGACTTAAGTCTCAGGTGGGAAGATATAGCACTGTGTCATAAATCCATTTTAATATCTATTAGAAACTTTCCTAAGAAAGTTCCATTTAGTGGTGTTCTAGTAAGACAACTGAATACTACGTCAGGTTGGTAAGCCACTGTTACAAACACTGGGTTTTAAACTCAAAATAATGGTATCAGCAAAAGGGGGCATAGAAAACCTTAAGTTATATAAAGGTCCCTATAAGACTGAGAAGCAGGGAATGAGATTTTGCAATTGAAAGGTGTGATTGACTGTCTCTAGATGGAGAGTCTAGTGCTGTTAAGAAGAGTTCTGGAAGAGAACCTGATATTTCATGTAATGGTCTGTAAATTCATAATGATTCCATTCATTTGTGTTATTTTGTAATTATTTGTTATGTTGCCTATGCATGTTATGTATACATGTGTGATATTTTAAGAAAAGTTTGAATTTCATTTAAGAAAAAGCATTTTATATAAGCAACTTATAGGGAAAACTCTAACCTGAGTCAATTACTGAAAACTTGAATAAAGAGTAATTATGTACAGTTGGGATGCATATTGGTGTAAAAACAAAAACAAACAAAAAATTGTATGCATCAATCCTTCATTTACAGTTGGATTGATACAAATAAATTTACTTCAGCATGGAAAAGAAGCATTGTGATATAATTAAAAGATGGAAATACTTTAATACTTTGATTACAGAAATCTTGTTCCTATAGATAAGTATATGACAAATGACATTATTCTGATCATGTTACTAAACCCTGTAGGCCTGTAGGAAACACAGAGCATAGGCTCATAGACAGTTTTTTTTCTTTTGCTTTTGATACTCACGTGCTTTCAAGAGACCCAGTCTTTAATGTCTCTAAAATCAAAAGCACAAGCTTGTCATAATCCACACCAGATTGTCTTAATGTTTCACATCAGGTTGTAACACTTATGTTATATCCCAAAGGTTCCATTGGTCACCAAAATTCACTGATGGTTACTACAAATATATTTTACTCTAAAAATGTTATTACCATAACTTGTTTTTGCCATATATCCAGTTATCTACTTAAATATGTTAAGTAGATAAATTATCTTTGTCCTCCAAAAAGCTCTCTCCTATTTCACATAGCTCTGTCTGGAAAAACAGATGCAAAGGATGCTATAAGCCACACACCCACACACACACACACACACACACACACACACACACACACACACACACACACACACCACCCCCCTGCCGTGGAATCAGAGGGTGAAGTGATGCTAGCTGAAGATGCTCAGAGCTGAAGGATAGTGAGAAGAAAATGAGCAGGAGGCTAGGAGGCTGCCTTCTCAGGAGTGCAGTAGACATGTAGTTCCCTGTGAAGAAGAACTGCTACACTGAAAGGTAAAGTTAGATGGATTGAAGGAGATTAGGGGCCCTGTAACTTTCCAAAGAGAAATAATTGTCTAAATTCAACAGCAAACTTGGTAAGAAGCATAATATGAGCCAACACTGGTTTCTCTGCTCTATTGATTGCACTTCTTCAAAGTGCTGGAATGTTATTCAGTATATTCTCTGTATACAGTGTGGAGAAGTTACAAAACAAAATAAATATTAAAACAAACAAAAAACTGGAAGACAAATGGGAAAGCAATTTCCGGAGACTTTGACTTTTTTAAAGAAATACTCCAAAGATTTCCTTTTAATCTGGCAATACTTCTGAGAAAACTGTGTTTGAATATAAACATATAAACTTTTTAACTATTTCTGAGTAACATGCCCTACAAATTGATTTGTTTGCAGAAGAATAATCACTGCCAGTCCATTACCAACACAGGTTCATAGGACCAGACCAGAAACACTCCATAGTAAACAAAGCTCCTTTTCAATATTTGTGCATGTGGCTATTCTTTAAAGAAAGGAAAAAAACAAAAAAGGAATTGCTTGTGTCATGTAAGAACCAATATCATCTATCAGTCATAGCAAGAATATACTAAAAGAGTATGACACACATGTAAGTTTTTTAAAGAAACACAATAGTTCTCAAAATTCAGAACCTGAAACCTTCAGAAAGATCATTGCAACCTTATACAAGCTTTAGTCTCCAAAGTAACTGTATTCTCCAAACTATCTACGTAATATTAGATTATGCACCCTTTAAACCAGAGAAATAGACCCAAAATATGTAATCCTCACCATTTCAAAATGCTGCAATGTACACTTCTCATAAACATTCTTGTATTTTAGTTAGAGTTTAAATATCTACACACGATGGTTAGCTAACCCCCCTCCAAAATCTCATTATTCCTTGGGTTATCTCTCTGAGACAAAATTAATGTGGCCATTGTGATGCTTAATTTAGATTGCCAACTTGATTAGATTATCCACTGTGTGATTGTGATGGTCTACTTGGAAGGAATTGAATCCAAACTAATGTTCTTCTTGGGAAGTGGTCAAAGATAGAATAGATGACCTAAATTTGAGCATGTGGTCACTAAGGGCATTTCCTTAAGTGTTTCTCCTCCACTGTTGGATGTAGGCCCATTCCTCTGCTTTCTTAATGTCATGGGCGAGCATATCTCCTTCTCAAACTCCATCATTTCCTCTTCTATGCAAACATATTTGGGTAAACATTTTACTTACCCTCTGGAACAGTGATCCCCTCAATTAACTCCTTTGTGTTGAATAACAGTGTCATAGGCTATACGATATGCTCTACCAAACCAGAAGTATACACTATCAATAATTTAATGGAAGTTTGTCATCTTCTTATCTACAAAGTTATTTGAAGTAGTAAGTCTTGGGACATATCTGTGGGTATATACTAAAATACAATATGGATATTTGTGTATTTACATGTAACATATATGCATATCTATGTATACACATACATGTATACAAACAGACACACATACATATAGAGACATATATTACATACACACACACACATATATATATGCATATGAGAGAGAGAGATTTTTCACAAGCAGCATAGTAGTATAATAAAACCCAACAGAAAATAAATTGTATTCATCACCAGTCATGGAGTCTATAAATGACTACTATTTCTCTGATGATGTAATGGACCAAATCTTCCTCTGTACTCTGATGGTTATAAGGAATCCCTAGCATTCTTGGGCCATAAATTAATCTCTCTAGCTCCAGGAATGTCTCCATGTGGATGTCATTGAATGACTCCACATTTTGTTCTTGTTACAAACAAATGTGGGTTTGACCCCAGTGGTTGTAGTATCCTAACTCTGCCATGGCTCGCTTTGCCCAAAAACATGTTCAAAATCCATTACAGATGAGGGAAAATCCAAAGTTCCTGGTCTAAGAAATTAAGATATCTTTTTTTTTTGAGGGATGCAATCCACCCTACATTGACGACACCACACACCGACCTAAGCAAGATTCCTATACTACTCTCTACTTAGTATCTGTCACTGTCTAATCTAAATTCCTTTAGCAAATAAAACCTGATAATCTTATGTAGAGTATTGTAATAATTTCTTTTAAAGTACAAACTTATGGTATACCTCAAACATGTGCTGACCTCAAAACATCAATATTATTGTTCCCACATGCTTTGGTACCCTAGCTTTAAAATCTGGACGTGAATTTTCTATTTTGGAGTTAATGTTTCTCTGTCTTTTCTTCTTCCCTCTCCATCTGGCTTTCCCCCATCATTTATGAATGATCTTAACTTTCCATATATTATACAACTGGGAATATATATCATGAAAGGAAGAGGTAGGAAGGGCATAAAAACTAGATTTTTTTAAACATTGGTAGAGTAAGTTTTAAAATATTAGCTTATGTCATTATGTCTGATACTTGGAATAAATTCTGTTTGTCCCTGTGTTTTATTTGTGTTTCATGTGACTGAGAACACTCTGTTTTATGCCAGCGGTTTAATTGCAGCTACAGTGGCAGAGTGTCTTATTACTTTTGTAAATTTACCCACAGGTTAGGAAGCAATAAGCCTTCCTAATAAATACAGTTTACGGATATATAAAAGTTCCTGCATTGTATTTAATTCTCAAGAGGAGCCACAGATACTCTGAAACCATAAGATGACATATCATTTTTGGATTCTGAATTGTTTCTTTGATGCAACATCAAAGAATGAAAACTGGTTCATCAGAGAATGAAAACTGACACTTACATTTTAGAGAGAGTTATCAATTAGGAAAGCCTGATGCCTTATATGGCTTTTTAAGGAAAACAAAAACAAAAGAAAACTTGAATTGTCATTACCTTTGCTCTAGATATACTCAATTGTTAGTTTTGGTTGTTTTAAACTTTCCTGGCCCTGAGGTATAATTTTAGTTAACATATTTATTTCCTCAAATTTCACATTTAAATATGATTAACACAGTAAAGTAGATTTATTCAGTCATTCACTGTGTTGCCTCATAACTTAATACAATATTTCACGGGTATCATTTATCATACATTATTGCAATCACTCATTTATATAACTGCCTCTGTCTGAAAACTGTGAGGACCTTGAAAGTGGGACATTTCATTTATCTCCATAATCACTACCTGCAATGGTAACATATGGCAGCCATTAAAATAACTGTCTTGGATTAAAAGAAAAACCTGAAATTGAAAATAAACTGGAATAATTCTTAATAATTAGGCAATGTTCATACATCCAATAAAAACTAAACAGGTGATTAAGTGACAATAAATGTTGTTGGAGAAAAGCATTAAATGTATATAAATTGAGACTTGCTACCCATTGAAAGCCAACCATCTGTCTTTGTGAAACTCTGCTTTGTTCAATTTGATGTGAATGATGCCAAGAAATATTCATGGATTTAGAGAAATTGAGAGTTTGTGAATTCTTTTAAGGACTACTATGTTTATAATGAGCAATATATATGAAGAGATGCACCTAGAATGTTTATCCTAAGAATTAGCTTGCACAATTATGGAGGCTAAGAATCCTCACAGTCTGATGTCTCAAATCAGGACCTCAGGAAAACCATGGAAGTCTGAAAATTATGAGTCATACCAGTAAATCCAGGTCAAATGTCACAGAGTGACTTCCAGCTCATCAGGCCTAAAGCAAAGATGCAAATCTTATCCCCCCCACATTCCATTTCCTAACAGGACCCCAATAATCAGACTGGTCATTCACCATGACACGAGGAAAACTTTTTCACTAAGGATTTTAATGATTTATTAAATGTATCATCAAATTCTAATCTCACCTGGAAGAGCTCTTATAGACCAAGAAATAATGTTTAATTTTGTATCCCGAACACCACCTAAACTGATACAGGAAGCAACCATAAATATTAAATAAAACACAATGACATCACCCTCTTTAGTCTTTCTTTCTGGATTACACAGAAATTTTGATTCAGTCTTAAAACTTTGGCTGCAAAATGTAGTGAGTCACTCTATCCTGCAGTCTGATTGGATTTCAGTGTTGAGTTGGCCAGAACATAATGTTAAATAAGGCATAGTTCTCCTTGGTTACTTTTGAAGATCAAGTTAAACAGAGTATAGCTTACCTCAATTATTTCATTTTCTCTTCCTCATAAGGTTGTATGTTGTGTCAATCAAGAAATATGCTGTATTTGTTATGTTCTCTATGGAATATATAATAACCCTGTTTATACATATGTAGTCTTAAAATACCTTATTGAAATAGATTATTATGGTTTAAAAAGTTTTTAAAACTATATAGAAAAAATATCAAATCAAAATAATTAAAAGATAGGTATTCATGGTTCCAAATAACTTGGTTAAACTTCTTAAGACACTTTAGTGTCCTTGTATTGACAGTTGTCTTCTGTTATGTGACTCTTCCTCAGATAGTCCTCAATCCGTGGCTGTCAACCCCTTTGCAAATAAAATGACCCATCTGAAAACATAGATATTTACATTACCATTCATAACAGTACCAAAATTACAGTAATAAACTGGTAACAAAAGTAATAACATGAGCAACTCTTTTGAATGGCCACAGCAATAGGAAGGGTGAGAACCACTGTCCAAAAAAGACTTGAGCAAATTTCTGTTCACACCAGTTAGGACATCGACAACAGACCAAATAAATTAGTCTATCAAAATTCATCTTGGCAAAGCAATAAGTTTGCTTGTGCTGCAAACAGTGGTATGGAGATGGAATTAGTTAGAGGAGTATAGATAATAGCTATATTAACAAAAAGTTAAACATTGTGATGATTCATCAGAACTGAATCCCCAGGACTCTCTGCAAGAAAGGTAGATTGACAGGCCAGTTAAGTGTCTGTGGAGAGCTGCGGCCACGCAGCGCCCTAAAGATGGTGCTGGCTTCTGCCTTCCACCATCCTGATGGTGAGCGCTCTCAGTGATAAACAACTCCTTATTTGGCCTGCTCCCATCCTGCCGGGGTCACGCCATGATCATCAGACTGCTTATGCATTCTACTGAGCCTATGACTTGCGCACACGTGGCTGCTCAGGGTTGGCTGGCCTCGGCTATTTAGGGAGCAGGAGGGGTTTCTCCCATGGCTGCCTCCACATTGTTCATAAGGTCCTGAATAAACCGCTTGTGAGAAGGATTCCTGAGTTGCATCTTCCTTGCTGGTCAAGGTGGTCATGACAATTGGTGGCCCCTACGGGGACGCTCGTACGAAGACATGAATTCAGAACTCACAGTGGTCAGGGGTGCACTGGTAAGTCCCCAGGTAAGGCAGGGATCCGCGAAAAGAGCGGGATTATTGTTCTCACCCGTAGAGAAGGGGAGAACGGTCAGCAGAGCCACATCAAAGAGGATGGGAAAGCAAAGTAGTAGAGCCTCGTCAAAGCGGACAGAGTAAAAGTGAAACAAAGGGTATTATTTTTCTTGGCCCTTTGGGTGGTATTTTTTGGGTTTTCTTTTTCACTGTTTGTTGCAAGGATTGTACTAGGGCAGATCGGTCCAAAAATCAATCTTATTAAAGCATGGGTAATTCCACACCCCACCCAATTTTTCTGGCACTCAACGAGTTGCTGCGATCAAAGAATCTTAGACTAAAAAAGGGACTGCGACAAGAGCGGGGTAAAAAAAGGACTGCGAAAAGAGCGGTTGGTTTGCTCTTCTCTGTATGTAAAGGGAGAGCAGGACAACGGTTTGTGGAGCAGCGAACTGAAAGTAAAAACATTGTTAGTTTGGCTATGGGCGCTTCTCAGTCGCACCCAATTTTTTGGCTCTGAATGAGCTGCTTCGTTCTAAGAATTTAAGATTTTTACAAGTTAGGGAGAGATCTTGATTTTGCATGGGACCCAGGAACAATATGGAAAATACACAAAAAGTCTGGATACTGTATGCTATTGTGTTTTTCAATTTTTTGATTGCTCAGGAAAAATCCACTCTCTCCTAATGGGGACTGAAGAACTACAAACACATTCTTAAGACCAACACAACACTAAACACACTAGCTGCTCCATAGTCATTCCATTGCTTTGAAATCTTGGAACCATGGGTGTCGATCGATACCCACAGAAAAGGTGGGACCTCACAGTGGATGTCCCAAAAGAAGCCACTGCTTTCGTAGATGCTCCTTGAGTGGAAGCCTGGCTCATGGGTCCTCTGAAGTCACGACAGGAAGAGATGTGCTAGGTAGCTACGTGGGCAGGAGAAGAAATAGAAACAAATTCCCAGAGGATGTTTTTGGCCATTTCAATGTTGTTGTGGGCAATGACCAAAGCTCTCTAAATGTCCTGGTAAGAGTAGCCCTGACTCATGAGACGCTCAATCTCACTCGAGAGCTGTGGTGAGGGGGCCGTGGAAGCAGGGTTAGCAGTGGCACCTCCACCTTGTTGACAGCTACTTGCTTTTCGTTCAGAGTTGATTCTCTGAGGGAATGGTTTAGGGGGCCGCTCAGGAACTTGGGAACTCTCATTGAAGTTTCTTGTAGGATCACCATCCAGAGATAACCAGCCAAAGGAGGAGCTGGCATTAGAGATGTTGGACAGAGTCCGGCAAGCCAGTGCAGCCGGCACAGGTGGCTTAGGCACATTGTAGCCATCATCCTCATTTTCTGATTCCTCAGGGCCAGTGCTGGTGTGGGCTGTAGCCAAATTCCCTTCCCCTAAAGTACTGTTTTCCGTTACAGATAGTGCTTGGGACTGAACCTGGGTCCTCTGAAAGGACAATGGCTCTTAGTTGCAAAGATATTAACACGGGAAAGAAAGTGAAATCTTAGTGGGTCATTTCTGTCTGATCATTAATCAGCGCATAGATTTAGTGCAGGAACAGATTGATACTCTATGACAGTTAGCCCAACTGGGATGTGAATGGAGAAGGCTGGACTGTGTGTTACTTCGGTAAAAGATTGTCTCCGTTTTTGCTACAGAATTGGACGTCTGATTTTGAAGACACCATGAGAGAACTCCGGATGGCTATTGTGCATGTGAATTCCACTCGAGTTGACCTGTCCCTTGCTGACGGCCTGACGTCCTGGTTAAACTCCGCCATTGAGCACCTAAAGGAGTGGGCGTGAATAGGGTCCCTACTTGGCCTGATGGCCATAGCCTCCCTGGTATGCCTGTGGTGCTTCTGTAATGTTCAGTCTAATCAGCGCCGTAATGCAATGATGGTCATGCAAGCATTCGCTGCCATTGAAGAAGGTCAGTCCCCCTCAGCCTGCACCCCGACCGGAGAAAATTAGTTTTTAAAGGGTGCAAGGCTAAGAGCACTGCACGAGGGTTTGCTTGTAAGCAGTTAACCTACCCTTGGAAGACATGCCCGATTGCATGAAGGTTGTACCCAAGATCCTTCCCCTGGGAAAACAGATACAGGATGGGTCAGGGCCACCACAGGTGTAGAGTCTGTAGGTATCCCTGTACATTATCCCAGCTTTGCACACCAGGAATCGGGCCTCTATCTTCACCCACCATATTCATATATAAAACAAAAAGAGGGAACTGTGGAGAGCTGCGCCACACAGCGCCCTAAAGATGGCGCCGGCTTCTGCCTTCCACCATCCCGACAGTGAGTGCTCTCAGTGATAAACAACTCCTTATTTGGCCTGCTCCCATCCTGCCGGGGTCACGCCATGATCATCAGACTGCTTATGCATTCTACTGAGCCTATGACTTGCGCACACGTGGCTGCTCAGGGTTGGCTGGCCTCGGCTATTTAGGGAGCAGGAGGGGTTTCTCCCATGGCTGCCTCCACATTGTTCATCAAGGTCCTGAATAAACCGCTTGTGAGAAGGATTCCTGAGTTGCATCTTCCTTGCTGGTCGAGGTGGTCGTGACACGTGTCTTCTAATGTTAGATCAGAGTGTCAGAGAGTCTCCTCTCCCCAGTAATTGTTTACAGCTTATAGAGGCTAAGGCAGATGCCTTATAAATCTTGTATCTTTAAGGAACTTCCTTAGATTTGTGAATTGTTCATTTCCTTAGTCTCATGAGCCTCCCTACTCAATTCAGTTGAAATTAATTCACAATCCACCATATTATATGATGTTTCCTTATATCTATTTATGTCTTTTGCTCTATCTAGTCTAGCCACAAATTAACATTTCATTAATCTTTCATGAGAAAACTAAAACATGACTTCCATTTTGCCTAGCTATCACACATATTTTACCCACATTGGTCTGGAATTGCTAGAATTCTTTAAATTCCCAGTCCATAATATCTTTGAATGCTATGGCATAAAATTCAACCTTTCCATAATTTCCTATGAGTGAAAAGGTTAAAAAAATTGTCATCACCTTTGAATTAATGGAGCTTCCAATTATATTATTTTTGATCAGTTCAGAAAGTGACTACCACAGAAATGCATACCACTCAAATGTTTGTTTCATTAATAATAAAGAAATGTTACTTGGTATTACTACTAGACATTCTAATAGATTTCCCAGAATTAGGAACATCATTAAAACTACTAATATGTAAAATAATACTAAAATTAGGAAGGCAAGTTCCTTATTGTCCTTTTCAGATAGCAAGCATGGCCAGTACCGGGAATGAAGATAAAACAAGAGAAGCACTTCTTCAAGCATTATAGTGTACATCATTGGTTATTCTTATGTTGATTTGTTTACCTGTAATTTAATAGCACAGGAGGGTTTTCATTTCTAGTAGAGTTATCCCATCTTCATAGGATTAAGAGCAAAACTATTGCAACAAAGTGAAGGAATTCTGCCTCTATGACTTGGCTAATAACACTGGAGTGGTTGGTGAAATAAAGGATCATCAGTAGGCATTTCATTTTTCTCATGGATCATAGAACAGGACACAGATAAAATGTATCATTTTGGCAGAAAATAAGCCAGCACATCTGGCTGGCAACTATATTTTCCTAATATGGAAATCAGTTATCTTTATTTTCTTTTAAGACTTTCATCCAAATTGTTGTTTTCTACAGTGAGGGTGGATTTCTTACTGCATTTGTGTCTACCCAATGTCAAAATGAAGCATACAAAATCTTAAAACCCAGCCAGCTATATGTTTAGTTGAGGCAACACTTTCTTTTAAGTCAATTTCTGCTGACAGCTATGTAAATATTTTTCATACAAAGAAAATAGAAATGTAAAAATTATTTTAGTGTACACTACTAAGATGCCTAATTATTAGAAACTATTGTCATATTTCCTTTAAAACTTCACAATTATGACTGAATAGTTATTTGATGAAAATATTATGTCTATTTTGTCAGAATGTTTAAATGTAAAATGTAACCTGAAATCTTGATAAATCTTAAGAATAAATAAGATTCAATAATCTTAAACTTTGTTAGTCTATGGTTAAGATCAAGGGATACTTTAAATGGTCCATGCATTTCAATGGTTAGATAAAATGTCCTTTCTTATACCAGCTGCCTGCAGTATCTGACAGTGCACACATGTCATATGTGTGCATTGTTCATTCATATTGGTTTGTTTTTTATCACTTAAACTTCACATCTAATTTTAATCATTGTGTAATGACTTCATTTAATATCTTCAGTTTCCTGATGGAAATTAGGTTGGGAAAATATGTGTTCAGGTGAATACATTATTTCAGTTTATCTCGAGAACCACACAAAGGCATCCAAGCTTTTCATCATTTTCTCATTTTATGGTGAAGAAATATTTTTATCATAGGTCAATAAATCATTGTTCTGAGTAGGAGAGATGACACAGTGTCTCATGATCTTAAATTATGAGATATGAATCATTCTAATCTTAAGTCACATGTTTGTCTTCCCAAATGCTTGTCATTGAGATGTTGTGCATCTTTGGATAAATTGGTGAAGTTATTTGGTAATGACCATTAATCCATAAATTCTATTTCAGTATACCTTGTGATAAAGATGATAAATAAAGCATAGATTATGTAATAGTAGTATGAACTAGTTGACCTGGCAGAAAAACCAAATTTACCCATTAAATAAATGATTGAGTTTGAGAAAATCCTCATATAATTAGTATAAACATTAAACTAGAAATTCTGATGCTTATACTGTTACCATGTTGACACTGATGTTATAAAGAAGACAAATTCTTCTTTGGGACAAGATTTTTGGTCCTAATTATAAAAATAATAGACATGAGCTGAACATAAGGTTTGTTTTTCCTGAAATAAATCAATCTTATAGAATTTCTATGTTCATCAAGGAAAGAAAGATTAAAGTGGTTTCAGAGTTTAAGTACACCACACCAGTGTCTATTTGGAATGAAACAAAGTATAGAATTAGAAGTCACTTAAGCATGATGTTTAATTATGTAGAAATTATTTAGTGTGAATACTGATTCAGACTTTTAATACTATCTTCTAAAAATGCTATCCCATGAAAAGGATGAAACTTGAAATTCAATTCGAGTCTCTTATATTGTTAAAGATTTTAGAAGAGAAGTTCCTCCAACTGTATTTGTTTCTCTCCCCTGGCAGATACTTTCTGGATATAAAGTAATTCTTGGCATAATCATTTACCTAATGTGCCTTCCAGTCACTTTCCTCCAGGTTGATACTCTAGTAAAATGAAATTAAACATGATTCCAGAAATACTGAAGCTATTTGGAATTATGCACTCTTCAATTTCATAATCCTTTAAATCTTAGACCATTACATTTTTATCTCTTTTTAAGATACTACTTATGCATTCCTTGGAGAAAGCATCCTGATTTGCACTTCAGTTATTTATGATTTACATTTGCATACTGTCTTTCTTCTGAAAAGCTTATGGCATTGAATAAAAACACTTTTAACTTTCATTAAACATCTGTCACTATGCAGTGTAAAAAAAATCCAGCAGGGGAGATTTACGACAATACTGAACAAATATGATAGAAAAAGAAAATAATAAACAGTGTAACATGAGAGATTTATTATACTATTATTCATGCCCTCTGACCCAGCAGTGAAAATATATTAAACTTTATTTAAATTGTATTCATTGTATGTAATTCATTTTCTAGATGAATTCAAGTAGGTGATTCTGAACATGAGGTGCAATTCTTCCCTTTCCTTAGAAAATCTGTTGAAAGCCTTGTTGAAAATGCTTAACCATTTGCATTCTAATTTTCCATTAGTCTTTTGGATATGGAGAATAAAACATCAGCGATACTAGGAAATAATGATTAACTTAATACGAATAATTCTACCCTCCATAGAGTGAGCAGCTTTGGTAACATAATGAGATATCCTACCTAAAGTTATTAAATGCTAGAACAGAGTGAAAATTTGGGTGTTGAAAGCAAGAAAACCAGTGTGGTTACAATATGTATATTGTATATATCTGAAAGATAGCCTAAGAATGACAAAGGGCATTACCCCAATTCTGATAGCAATCAACTCCAGAAAAATTCTTAACCAGCCGTTGTCAAACTGATAGAACAAGAGAGTTTTCTCAGATGAACATCCTGGGAACAGAGACAATGGCGGGGTATTTATAAATTTCTTGCAGGCTTCTTTATAGTATTAAAATCAGCACTTTGAAGACAAGATTTAGGATTTAGCATAGAAATATATTGAACAGTGCACAGACAGTGATCAAAGGAAAGAAAAGAGACATTTGCAGCAAGATATAAAATAATGACAATAAGAGACAACTGAAATCTGAGAAACATAGCTAGAGATCACATAAAATTGTAAGTTACTATGTTTTTGAATAGTATAATTTAAGGATTCCAAGCTGAACACATAAAAGCCCAGGGGCTTCAACCATATACAAAGAACTATAGTCCATTCCACATAGAAGGATACTCTCTCAGCCTAGGCACGTGGTAGGGCCTATGCCCTGCTCCAAATTATGAGACAGACTTTGAAGATCTCCATGTTAGGCCTAACCCTCCATGGGGAGCAGAAAGCAGATGGGATAGGGAGTCAGTGGGAGGCAGGGGAGGAGGGGATGGAGAGGAAACTGGGATTGACATGTAAAACAAGATTGTTCCTAATTTAAATTTAAAAAAGAGAGGAGAAACAATTAGCTATAGGAAACTGAAGAAAGCCAGTATTGGTAAAGGATGTTCTCCCTAGGAAATGGCATTCTACTTGGTTATCCAATACCAGTTTTCTATGAAAATATACTTTATAGTAAATTATACAGTCTGAGATGGTTACATTTGGGAATATATATGACTATACACATACATATATGAGGAAATAACAATATAAAAAAGAAGTCATGGATTTGAAGGAGAGTGGCGAGGGAGACAGAGAGGAAAGGGAAGGGAGAACTACTGGAATTGCATTAAAATCTCAATTAATAAAAACATTAACTTTTAAAAGACACTTAGAAATTACATTTGTCATATTTTACAAAGGGAAACTCAAGAGTTCAGCTAGAATTCTTAGAATAAAGAGCTTAAATTTGACTTGGAATATTAAGCTACAAGGAAAGAAGAGACTGAACAAATGCAACAGTTGTTACAAAATTATCAGAAGATGGAAAAGAGGTGATAATAGAAGAATAAAGGGCAGTAGGTAAAACAGGTAGATAGCAAAGGCCCAGCATACAGAATAAAGAAGACACATAAAACTACAGAAATAACATACACACAAAAAGGTACAATTAATTTGCACACTCTGAAATAAACATGATTAGAACTTATATACCTATATTTTGAGATCACACTGTATCCATTAACAGAAGATTTCTCATAATTAGTCTTAAATATTAAAGTAAAATTTTACAATGAAAAGAAGTCATATTCATTGGCAAGAGGAGGGACAAGAAACTGGCATCAAGTTTTTGACAGCAGAATTTCATGCCAGGAGATAATGCATTGGTGTTCAGGTCTACACAATGTCAACTTAGTGATATCTTTACATCTAAGCACAGTGGTTTTGTAGGAAATGTTGCACACATTTGATATCCATAAGTTGTTGTTATTATGAGTCTTTCCCCATAAGTAGAGAATAAATTTCACACAGTAAATTGGCAATCATTAGCATCAGGTTTGTATTAAATCTTATGAAAATTTGATCACAGAATCCAGACTAATTATTGGCTGGAAGGAAGCCATTGTATTGTCTTACAGTACAGTGGTATATTTTAATAGCATAGAAACTGAATTACAAATGGCACAGACTGACAGAACACATACAAAATGAAATATACATAAGGATTTTAGTGTTTATTGAAAGGAAAATTATATTAATATAAACAGATACAAAATATTCATAATATACAAAGTGAAAAATACACAATTGTTATAAGATAGAGGGCCATACATATTAGAAGATGGGAGGATTTCACCTACCCATGGATTGGTAGGATTCACATAGTAAAAATAGTCATATTTCCAAAAACAATCTATAGATTCAATGCTATTCCCGTTAAAATCCCAACACATTTCTCTACAGACCTTAGAAAATCTTTTAAAATATATTTTTTATTTATTCTGTGAGCCCTTGTCATGTATGTGATATTTTTCATCACAACCCTTTACTTCTCTAACTTCCCTGAAAGCTACTCCTCCAACTCATTTATATACCCAGTTTCATGTTCTTTATGAATATCCCACAGAGTACAACTGGTATTGTCCATGTGTAAATGGGTATAGTGTCAACCCATGGTGTATGAATAACCTACAAAGATCCAAATAACCCTGAAGAAATCTAATTCTCACTCCCTAAACATCTTTTAACTGACAATAACTCCTTAGCTAGTAGGAGGGTTCCAGGAGTTGGGGTAGGGGTGTTCCATTTGATATTAAGTAAGAACTGCACAACACTGTTACTTCCACTATGTAATTTTATTATTTGTGACTCTGTATTAGACTATTCAATAATGAGACTTTATGACTACCATGCCTGCACTTTTACCTCTAGTTTACTATTGTGTTTGATGTTTGGATATGTTTGTTAACATTTATCAAATATGTTTATATTAATTGATATGATTACATACTTAACCTAAGTTATACTTTAAATACTTTATTTATATATATATATTTAATATATATATATTTATATTATATATAAAGTATTTATATACTTTAAAGTATTCATTATACTTGTTTAAATGATTAGCAAAACATATTGTCTGCCCTAGTTAGTTTTAAAAAAAGTATTGGTAGAGGAAATTCCTATATCAGACTGACCTAATGTTTGGACAGGATTGTCCTGATTATTAAGTGAGGTAGCAGAGTCCAGTCAACTTTGAGATACACATTCCATAGGTAAGTGTTTCTAGACTACATGGGGAAACTAGCATTTCAATAGTCACATGGCATACTCCTCCCTTGTTTCCACTTCATTGTTATTATTTAAGTCCCTACCCTATCTTTCTTCAATGTTGAACTGCAACCTGGAAGGGAGTGTCGAATAAATCTTTTCTTCGCCTAAGTTGCTTCTTGGTGAGAATATTTTATCACTGTGACAAAACAGGCTAGAATACTGCCCCAAAATATACCTAGACTGGATACTCTGGGATTACTATTCATATGTAACAGGATGTCAGTATAAAATATTGGGTTCAGAAACTTGGCAGATAAATGACTGGTGAAGTTTGTTATGTAAATGCAGTTTCTGACAGATCCTTGCCAAGTTTTCTTCTCCACTCTCACAGACTGAAAAGTGAAAAGTCTCCTCAAATGTCTTAAGTTGAAATCCATACCTCCGGTCCTTCAGAGTGCAACTAATTTTGAAGACAAGTTCTCTAAAATAGTATGGATGATCTATAAGTATGATGGCATGTTTTATATTATTTCAGTGTTATTAACGTGTGAATGTGATATAGATTTAGAATGGATTCTACTTCAAACTCTTAATATTTATTTGAGTTTCAGGAAATTTCACTCTTGGTTTATTAAACTGGTGATTATATATTCTGCAAGATGCATGGCTCACTCTTCACTAGCCCTGGATATTTTCCAGTACCAGGCATAGTTTCCTTATTGTTGAGCTGAGAAAGGGCAACAATTAAAGGCATTCTATAGAGGACTGAGAAAGACATCCAGGAGCCCTCCACCCTGAATTAGAATTGTAGGTACCTATGGAAATCTGAAAACATGAGAAATAGTCTTGCCAAGGAAGGAACACACTAATTGATTATTCCAATAACAAATGTTCATCCCTGAAATATACTGAAATATATGTATAAGTATATTAAGTTGTGTGTATTATTAGAATTATATATATATATACATATACACATGCAAATGTAACAGCATTGAATGAAGGGGCCATAGATATGTAAGAAAGCATATGGTAGGGTTTGTAGAGGGGGAAAGAAGAAATAGATACAACTATATTTTAATTTAGAAATATAAACAACGAATTAAAATGTGGCACTGAAAATTTGGCTTTGGTTGGATGATGATGAATTTACATGGAGAAACTAGAGTGATAACATTTCATTTACATAACTCCAGTGAAGAAGTTCCAGTAGAGAAAGCATTTTGTGGTACCCAATATTATCTATAGATACAAATCAAACATATAGGCATAAAATTGTAGGGCATGGAGCAATTATTTCCAGCTCAATGTCAGTCAAATCTGCAGAATATTGGCAAATATGCAGACATATGGTGTCAAGCAACATCTGTGTGAATAAGGACCTTAAAGTTTGGACCTTAAGTGCTTCTACATTGCTCAAGTTTATAGGCCTGGTCCCCAGGGGCAGTGTTTAGTAGTAGATTAGATCATAAGGGATCTAACTTCTTATGAATTATGGGTGTTGGAACCATAAATTAATGGTCTAGTGTTCTATGTTAGAAACTTTAGATGTAGCCTATTGGAAGGGAATAGGTCCCTTGGGTTGAGTCCTGGAAGGACATATTTTATCATGGATCTCATCTTTCTATTCTTTTTACTTCCTGTTTGATGAAAGCATCCTTCTTTCACAGGCTTCATCCAAAACACAATTGTTTCCAAAAACAATAATTGAAACCTCTAAAAGGCTGAGCCCAAATAGACACTTGGTCCTTCAAGTTGATCTCAGGTACACTGTCACAACAATGGGAATTTCATGCCACAGCTATCAGTGGAGATTCTAGTTCCATTCAATTCTTCTAATTATGGTATGAGGACATTTTTCTGATTCAAAAATGAACAGAAAAATATGTAATTATAAGAAATTACTTTCTTATGATTTACACACATCTATGCATTAAATGAGGCTACTCACTAGTCACACATTTATCTGCATTTTAAAAAATAAAAGAACCAACTGATTTCTATTTCTGCACATGAACATGAGTACAACTATGACATATGAGAAGTGTATTTTCCCTTTTCCCTTGCAACTCCACAATCCTGAAGGAAATTACTGTACATTATTCTTATGCCTTGTGGCCAAAAGAGAAATGCTAACAAAACAAAACTACATAGAGCATTTTTCACTTATTTGCAAATACTTTTCTTAAGGCTGTACTGGCATATTAAAGTTTGTTTTATTTAAAATCCAATATTATGCCTTTAAAATAAATCCTAAACCTGTACCTCTGCAACAAATTATCTTGTGTATACAGACAATCTAATTTTGATTACTTTTACTATTATGTCTTCTGCTGCTGACCAAAGCAGAAATATAATTTTAATGTTTACAAGAGCACATAAAATTGGATATATGAATGGTATTCAAATGTTATTTAATGGAGAATTATTATTTATTAAATCAAAAAATATGTTTTGGGTTCTCATCAACATGAGTCATTTATGCCTACTTATTTAAATGCATCTCAGATTAATTTTATGCATTTGTTTCTTTTTGTTGAATTTTCCTACTTGGGGCCTGGTTCTATTATGAGGTAGAGACTGATTGTGACAATTTAATTAAATAAAAAATGATGAATGTAACAGAAATTATATCTGATTCATTTTACTTGACTGACACATCTTTTTATTAAAGGTAGCATAATTCAAAGAAATTACGTAAGTAATTAAGTCTAAAACAGGAAGAAAGTTTCCCTTTTTCCCTTAACATGTTTTTCTGTAATTTTATTACACAAAAATTCACATTAAATATATATCTTCTTAATCACTTTATATTTAAAATTTCATGCTATTAAGCACATCCTAAAGTTTGTGCAAGTATCACCATTATCTGGCTTCCTGAATAGTTTAGGAAACTTCTATATGTGAGCACTATGTGAGCCCTCCCTGTCCAGTATCCAACTCCCAGCATGAGACTTCAACTGTCTCTCCCACTCTCGATTAATTACCTTTTCTTCTATATTATTGCTAAACACACACACCCACACACACACATGAACACACTAACAGACAAACACACACCCTAAAAGGGCTCATATAATGTTTAGGTGTTTGGGATTATCCACTTGGACATTTAATTACCTATGTGGAAGCTCCTGTCTGACTCTCACTCTCCCAGCAGGCATTGACTGCCAATTACCCTACCTAAGTGTAGGGCCTTGTGACATTTCTTCCATTAATGCTGGCATGTCAACTATTGTTGTAAAGATAATGCTTAATCAATCATATTTAAAATCCTAGGTGTGCTTTATTGGTCATATATAGAAGATAACTATCTCAGAGCACAATTCCATTCCTGGTTCCCTAGTCCTTAAAAATCCTTCTACCTCTTCTTCCAAGAGGTTCCTCTGATCTTCAGTGTAGAAGCTGTGCTACAGTTTGTGTGTGTGTGTGTGTGTGTGTGTGTGTGTGTGTGTGTGCGTGCGTGCGTGTGTGTGACTGGACACTTCATAATCTCCATAGCCAGCTGGTCTTTGCATTTTGACCAGTTTGGCTTTCTGTAATGGTGTACAACTACTGCAATAATTCTTTGATGAGAATTGAGAGCTATCTTCATCTGTGGGTATAAGGATACATATTTGAAATGAAAGTAGAAATTATGCTTGCTTCAAAAAGTGGTATTATTGTGTTCTCCTTGAGGACCCATTACTTCACAATAGAGGGTAGTTGGATAGGTTTTCAGTACCAGATATGAATTCCCTTCTATTGAGCTAGATAGCTGTTCTTAGCCCCTAAGATACATGTGCTACTATTTCACTTTCTCTAATATCATGTCCTTCTGGTCACTTATATGCTTCATAAATTTTATACCTGAGTTGGACTATTGATTGATTTTCCTATTTTTCCTTGACATAGCTCCTTCACATACTATTTTAAAAGATGGTCCTTTGTGAAGAACTGAGACTTGACAGGCTTTTTGCTATACACATTGGCATGTCTAATAGTGTCTTCCTTGTTCAGCTTATGTATAGAAGTTTGTGGTGATGAGACTTTATGAATATAGTTTATGACATTCCCATGAGACATAATCTAACAGAAAACTCTCTGATCTGCTGACTCTTACAATCTTTTTGCCTCCTCTTTGGCAATGTTTCTTGAATATGAAGTTCAAAAGTTCTGAGAGTGGGAGAAATAATCTTCCCCTTAGAAGAGCACACCAACTGGTTAATCAAATACCAAATGGTCAGTTCTGAAAACATATATAAAAGTACCATTATAAAGATTGAGCAGGTTATAGTTAGGAATATGGATATTAATACATTTACATATATCCATGCAGTAACAAAGACAAAACAATTAACATAATACACCAAATGACTAATTTAGCACTGTTATATTATGTTTTATTTTAAATATTTTCTAACATTTTCAGATTATTTTCTTTATGTTAATTAGAGGTTTCTTTTTGTTATCCAAATCATTGTCATTTTAGCAACAAATTATACGGTGACTTGAAATATTTGAGAAAAAATATGGTAATAATGGTTATTTTATAATTTCATGTATTATGCTGTATTTATCAGAAAGAAAAGCATCCTAGTCTCTCTTGTACCAAGCCTACCATGTCTGTTGTGCTGTGTAGTGTAGAGGTTAAATGATCGAGAAGAAGAAATCTTTGTAGAGCCTATGTTTAACTGTTTCCATATCTACTAAGGAAATTGGGAATATTTGGCATCACAAAAAGAATACTTAATAACTAATAATAACAGTTTGAAAATACTTGAAACATTGTAATATATGAAAGAACATTCAAGTGTTGTTAATCTCCAAAGTACAAAAAATAGTAACAAACCAATAAAATTTTAGGAGGCTACATTCATCTCTGGGTAAGAACATTTTTTGGTACTGAATAGTGAAGTAGTGTAACACTTCAGAAATTGCATAATAACCAGGTAATATGTCCATCTTCCAGAAATAGAAACAATTTCCCTTCTTCACAAGATTAATTTGACATTGTAGATCATTTATATTGTTGGAATTGAAAATATTCATGTCATTTATACTACATTGTAAAGTAAGGTTGAATGATTTAAAAATGGATTTATATTAAAACCATAGGCCATCCCAAAAGTAGGCTTACAGTGAATGATCTTAGAGAAATAAATACGATCCTTACATATTATTTATTCTCTAAATTTATAAGCTAACCTAAGTCCTACCTGCAACTCTGTGATAAGCATATACTGTGGCAATTTCTACAATCTTCCTAGAACAAAGTAGGAGTCATGAGAATGCTTATTTTAAAATGGGGAAAGATAAACATCTTTTAATGGATATTGGATAATGTCCCTGGATATTGTTTATGATGATTCAAAGATGTAAATATACTCATATTGATCCCATTAGAGTCATATTAGCTAAATATCAGATAATAAATAGAGACAGGCTCCTATCGATCTCAAGTCATTTATATTGTACAATTAGCAATTTCCGAAGTTTATGTGTGTGTGTTTGCCATGTATGGGCAAAAGTATTTATATATGTATGATCTCTAGATAGCTCATGATAAATTTTTCTTGTATCTTCAGAAGATGCATATTTACAGAAGTCTCTGAATAAGTATTTAATTTATCACAATTGCTTACGTTAGATCTACAAAAATAGACTTTTACAAACGTAATTAATAGTAAATCTAAATGAAACTGTGATGCTAGATACACAACCTTTTTCCATGATAGCTATAGGCAGATTCTGATATTCACCATAAAGTTCTGGTAGGAATTACTTACATTTCAACTGTTACATGGAAGGATATCAGAACAGACGACTCTCATTTTGGTTGAGATTGGCCCAAAGCTCTGCCACAGTTTACTGTAATGAGATCTACGTAATGCAGTCACTCTACACTGTCACTTGTTTACTCTATTAATGACATTGTGTTATTCATAACTAATAATCAAATTTCTAACTGTTGTTACTTGTACTTCTTGGATAATCCTAGAGGCAACAGATGAGTCTAAGGAATAAAGAGAGTCTTGGCATCATCTATACCATTATATCAATATTTACGTTTCATGTCAACACCATGTTGGTGCCATTTGTGATAAGATGATGGAGGAGGGAAATTTTCCATCCTGATGTACTCACTACAGTCATCAGGTTGTGACCTGGGTCAAAATGAAAGTTGTGTTTGTGCAGTATTACACTGAGGGCAGTCTTAAGTTTTGGTAGTGCATGTGGTTATCCTTTCCCCTAAAGATGAAATCCTCATGGCAATTCTACACACAGTTGAATTGCATTGGCCATCAACAACAAATATGGTCCTGTAACACCCCCTCTTCCCTACCGCCTTATCACTTCTTGTCTCCTGATCTCAAGGGAAGCTGAATTAGTCAGAACACAAATGAAATGACACACAACAGTGGTATAATATTTTATAAAATTTAGGCTTGGTGGGAGCATGACTGGTAGAATAGAAAGAAGAATTGCATGGAGAAAGATGTATGTTTTAATTATGACAGTCATACAAAGTTTGAAGGTCATTATAATCAATGGTGGAAGCTTGATATCAGCAATCTCCTGTCTGTAGATAGGAGACAGGTTATACAGTCACTCACCAGGAAAGTAATCATAGGCCCAGAGCATGTGACATTGCCTTCATGGATACTATTTTCCTAATACTAGAAAGTATGGTTGTATTTTTAAAAGTTATGATAAAAGAAGAGATATACATTTTGTTTGGAAAAAATAAATGCATTTTATGGTAAAAAAATAGCATTTAAAAATTTAAAGATGCTTTATATTTTGAAGTTTTATGTGATAATTTAATTTTTCTAAAACTTTAAGCACAATTTTATTACACAAAGGTTGTCACATAATTGAGTACTTCTCTACTTTGAATGTAACTACTCCCACTCTTCCAGTAAGGCTGCTTCTGAACTACTCATTTGGTAATACAAGTGGTATAATCCTAACAGAACAGTAGAAAGGCCTTGGTGATTTAAGTTTAAAGTAGGAAACTAGCATATCTATCTTGAAATCAGTATTAAGAATATTCAAATGTCTCTACTCAAAAATATAAAATAAATTATCTGTAGGCATGGGCAATGACAGCAGTAAAATATATATATATTTTAAAAAAACAGTAAGTGATGATTTTAATGATAAGTCTGTCATCTTTCTCTTTAGTCATTTTCTTCAGGTGACTTCTCTGAAGTTATTACTAAGAAACCTGCCTTGAGCCTCCTGTCATAGTTCATTAATAAGGGCAAGCCTTTAGACCCTCCTACCACCCATTTGTATGCAGTCTTTCTCTTGGGATCATAGATTTCTATTTATTGTGTCTTTTGAATTTACAATAATTTACGGAGTTTGATATTGGTCGTTTCTATTAATTCACTACATATAGGCTCCCATTTATAAGTCATTGTTGTTAATATGGTGTATGTGTCAGGTGTAATTTAGTTTTTAAAATAATTTTTTGCTGCTTTTTGTTGGTGGTGTTTTTTGTTTGTTTGTTTTCTTTTTCAGTTTCTCATGTAGTCCTGGCTACTAACCTTAGGTTTCTTATATATAAGGGTGACCTTTAAACTCTGACCTTTACTTTCCCATCTTCTGAGCTCCAGGCAAACAGGCATGTGTCAGCATGAATGTATGCTGAGGATAAAACCCACAGATGTTTTTTTTTCTCTTCTCAGTAAGTACTTTGTAACTCTGAACTACATCCCCTATCCTTTAACAGATTTTGAAAATGAAAATAAGAAAGACAACCATAACACAATATTTTATGCACTCAAAACTCTAATTCCAATCTTAGTCATCAGTATTAATTAGTGTAGTGTATTTAAAATTTTAAGGAAGGGGAAAGAAAAGAAGGGAGGTCAGGAAAGAAAAGAAAGAAAGTACCTCATCCTTTGTCATTTTAGGTTCCCTGGTCCATGCTACTTCTGTTCCTTTTTACATCCCTCCTGCTCTGCAGAAAGTGCTCCCAACCTCCAGATAAAGGTTAGGCTCCAAATTTCCTGTGTGTAGAGGTCCTACAGCCCCTTCCTTGGTAACTTTGATATAAGCTATAAACAAAAGGAGGGATCAATAAACAAAATTTAAAAGAAGCTTTCTCAGAAAGAGGAAAAATATCCAATTTTACCTTGAATCTGTAATTATTTTATTATAAGAAAAAGTAAGATTCTGAGCAATGTAATAAAAGAAAAATAAATACAAAAGCCTGCTTCCCCCTGTGTTTTGACCTTATACTTTAAGGAAATTCATTCAACAAAACACATAAAAAGAGAGCATAGCATATAAACTAATGTATCAAATGTCTTGCTACAGATCTTGTCTTCTAAATCTAACATCAACCCATTCCTCAGTTCTTATCAAATTAAAAGTATTAGTTTTAAAACATTTAAAGAGGAATATTAATCTAATGGTTAAGTTGATATAGGAGTAGCATGTATTAGTGACTGCTACCAGCAGGTCTGATAAAGTAATGCTCCCTGAATCCTGTTGCAAATAAACACACTTATCACCCAAAGCTCTAGGGAGTTCACTCATGGAGGACAAAAATAATAAAAATAAGTTTATTATTTTACTGGGCTCAACCCGAAATTCCATTAATATCTGAACAAATTCTGCTGGCACTTAATTTGATGATGTTGAAATCTACATTGCCATGGAATAATGAATGTTTTACCTTCTTTGTTTATCTTGAACTCCAAAAACTACCAACTTTCACTAGTCTAAAGGAAAGTATCAAACACCAGCTTTGGATAGGGAGAAGGAGGCAAGGTTGAAGAAAGAGCTCAGAGGACAGACTGAAATGTAATATGGCCCTGGGTCTACATTCAAATGTGATCATGATCCAGGGTACCAACCTGAAGTCAGCTGTCAAATTAACTAACAGCAGAATGTTCATTCATTACCACAGTTCAGAAAGATTCTCCCCATTAGGAATTCTGAGTGCTTGAATGGCATCTGGCTTTAGCACGTTTGGCATAGTTTTATACATCTTTCAACAACTTTGAAAATCACCATTGATGCAAATAGAATCAGTTAAGTCCACACGATCCATTTTCTTCACATCGATACCCATTAATATTTAATAGTACAGTTTTGAGGAAAAGAGATGAGGGTATCTTTCGATGTAATCATGAGTATCTCTTAGTGTCTGCCAAATCCAAATAGTTACTGGAACATCTTCATTGACTCACACACTCATTGCGCATTGAGAGGGAAAACACAGGTGTTAATAAAGCACTGATCATAATTTTGGAGTCAGTCCCTTGGTCCTTGGTCAACTTCCTCTACTGTCTTCTTTTAAAATGTAACAAATGTGTAGTCAGAATCTTTGATTCTTCACCTGTGGTGTATTTAGAAACTTCTGAAGTCTTCAAATCTATAGAAAATTAGACCAAAAAAAAACCATAAATGCTACTTCCAATCAACCTACATTCTATTTCCTTTGATTTCTGTTCTACTTTTTATGTAGGCAAGATCACAATTTCAGAAACCCTTTGGCACAGCTGAAGGGAACTAAAAATAATACTAATAAAGCATTTTACATTTGTAATTATATCAATTTAAAATCACATTTTAAATTTCTCTCTCAGTCTTCCTATATTATTTGAAACACATTAGAGAGGTTTACATGAAATTATGTATTATTCCAAATACAAGGTGACACTCAAAGAATATGCAGTTCCACTCAGGTCCCCAAGTATTTACAGACTATACTTTTTCAAGCTTAATTAAAGTATCATATAAACAATACATATTAGCCATTAGTCCACAATGTTAGAAAATCACTATAAATTATTTTATCCTTTTGAAATTTAAATTAGAAACAAGCTTGTTTTACATGTCAATCAGTTCCCTTTCCCTCCTTTCTTCCCCTTCTCCCCTTCCCTCCACCTACTCCCTATCCCATCCCCTTTCTCCTTCCCAGGGAGGGAAAGACCTTCCATGGGGGGAGGGGGACTTCAAAGTCTGTTATACCATTTGGAGCAGGGCCTAGGCTGGGAGAGTATCCCTCTATGTGAAATGGGCTCCCAAAGTCCATTCCTATACTAAGGATAAATACTGATCCATTGCCAGAGGCCCCATAGTTTGCCCTTGCCTCCAAACTGACAATCATGTTCAGGGGGTCTGGGTCTGTCCTATGCTCATTTCCCAGATCTCAGTCTGGGTTCCATGAGATCCCCCTTATTCAGGCCAGTTGTTTCTGTGAACTAGTGTGCTATTCATACAGTTCATGAAAATACCAATTACCAATGTTAGTAATTGGGGGAAATGATCAAAGGGTTCTTGGGTTCCCTATCTTATATCCTTAAACTATATATGAATTATAGTTAAAACTTGTTTTAAGAATCTAAACATAGTCAAAGAAGATCATTTTTGTTGATGTCTCAGGGATTTTCTTGCTCCCACCTTGTGCTACGGTTCCAGATACACCCACACCTTTGGCATTTTACAGAAGTCTTCATGCTTGTTCTGTTGTGTAGCACTCTTTAAAATGATTCCGTGATACTTTTGTACTTATTATGGCCTGCTGACTCCGGCCACGTGCTCTTTCGCTGGCAGCCTGTTGATTTCGGCCTGAATTACTCCACTGGTAGCAAACATAACTGCTTTATACAATGTCAACAGCCTACATTATGATGCAGGATGTTAAGAATTTTCTTGTTTTTTGTATGGATGGGATGTTAGAAAGGGTTGAGGACCTACCTGAAAGGTACTTCCTACCCATGATGGTGATTATTAGTTTCATAATCAATATAATTTTGTTAATGAAATGGCTCAAAAATAGGACTAAACTTATACAGGTCATACAGTCATCTCAGGATAGTTTTGAAATCTTAATACAAAGGATTCAGGAAATGCAAAATTCAATGCAGGAGAGTAAGAAAGGGTTGGTAGAAAATATTCAGGATATTAAAAATGATAATGTAGGTCTGACGAACAGGTTTAAAGAGACAGAACACAAAATTGAATTACTTTCAGGAAAAATGTGTTCCACAGATAGAATTGAAAAATTGGAACATAATGTTGAAACATTTAACGAAAAACACGGTTCCATGTTTGATGAGTTCACTAGCAAATTACAAAGACTGGAACATAAAATTGAAATGCTAACAGAAAAGAATTGTTCCATGTCTGAGAGCAATGATAAACTAACTGATAGAATATCATTTGTGGAAGGCAGTTTACATGCTATTGAGGTACTTTCTAAGGATGAGAATATTAGAAATTTGGAATCACATGTAAATGATGAATGTAAAAAAATGAAAGATTCCATGACATCCTTGGAAAATTATTTGTCCCAAGAACTTCAAGAGCTCAGAGAAACAATGATGAATAGACAGCAGGATTTAGAAGACGCTCAATCTGATACTTCAGAATCAGAAATACAGGCAACAGGTCAGGACAGGAGTTTCCCAAAGCTTCTCAAATGCCGGAAAGATCTCCCTAAGGTTGCTATGCGTTCCCCTATGGTTTTTCCAGTATCTGTAACAGAAAAACCAGCAACGAAAAAACAATCAAATGGTCCCATTGCTTATCACTGGGAACCTATACAGATGAAGGATCTAAAGAATATTAAGGAGGCCATTGTCTTGTATGGTCTTTATTCTCCCTTTGTCAGGGAGCTCCTAACCTCATGGGCTACTGTGAATAAAGTAACCCCAAAAGACTGGGCCCAATTAGCCTCTGCAGTGCTCGAAAATTCTTGTCAAATTCAATGGAGAGCTTTATGGAGGCAAGAAGCAAAAGCTAGAGAGATTCAGGAATTACAGAACGGTCATGAAGTACCCCAAGACAAGATTCTTGGGGAGGGTCCTTATGCTGACACGCAGGTTCAATCTGCATATGACGAGCACATGTTGTCTTTGTGCTGTACAGCTGCTTTAAATGCCTTTGATAAGGTTTGTGAAACAGGAGAGATAATGCAACCCTACACCAAGGTATTACAGGGTCCAAGGGAAAGGTTCACTGAATTTTTAGAGAGATTATCCAGAGCAGTAGAAGTACAGGTAGCGAATCCAGAATCCAGGCGTCTCCTTATAGAATCTTTGGCATATGAGAATGCGAATCCTCAATGCAGGCAGGTAATTTGGCCATTAAAAATAAGATCAGTGCCATTGGAGGAATGGGTCCTACATACAGCGAACCTGGAATGTAAAAGTCAGGATACAGGAGCTTGGGTAGGTGAAGCTATTTCTACAGGCTTGAGGAGGCACCAGGATGCCAAATACCCTACCTGTGATGATATAGAGGCCTGGGTAGGGAAGGCAATCTCCAAGAATTTTAATAGGCATAAAGATGCAACATGCTTTAACTGTGGTAGAATAGGACATCTTAGTAGGAACTGTAGAAAACGCATTCCTAGAAATAATGCTTTTACCAGGAATGCATCAAACAGAAGGCCTAAGCCTCCTGGTCTATGCAGGAGGTGTGGGAAGGGGCGCCATTGGACTGATGAATGCTTTTCCACAATAGACAGACAAGGTAGATCTTTAAAGCCGGGAAACCGGGTTCAGGGGCTCAATGGAGCCCCAAAAATGAAGATTATCCGGTTATTCCCAGTGACAGTGGAGGACACCGGAAGTGACGTCACTATCATTAATCAGCAGTCCTGGCCCCCTAACTGGGCTTTAAAAGAGGTTAATGTTCAATTCTTAGGGATTGGAACCCTATCTGAAGTTAAACAGAGCGTTAGATGGATTGACTTTATTGGGCCAGAAGGACAGAGAGGAAGGTTAAAGCCATATGTTGCAGATATTGCTATAAACCTCTGGGGTTGTGATCTACTCCAGCAATGGAATACGCAGATTAACATCCCTACTGTATCAGCTAGGAATTATAGACAAGCTCTTAGTGGAAGAAAGAATATAGTAAGGCAGTACAGAAAACAGATGCAAAATGTACAGGCCATACAGAAGCAAGAGGCTAGTGCCAAATCTACAGAGCAACCAAAAGCTCTACCATTAAAATGGCTGAGAGATGAACCCGTCTGGGTGGGCCAATGGCCTATGACATCTGAGAAGTTAGAGGCTTTGGAGAAGTTAGTTCAGGAGCAGCTAGATGCAGGACATATTGAGGAATCAACAAGTGCATGGAATTCGCCTGTTTTTGTTGTCAAGAAGTCTGGTAAGTGGAGAATGGTTACTGATCTTAGAGCCATCAACAAGGTAATTCAGCTTATGGGGTCTCTACAACCTGGGATGCCGTTACCTTCTCTAATTCCTAAGGATTGGCCAATTATAGTTATAGACTTAAAAGATTGTTTCTTCACCATACCGTTACAAGAAAAGTTCGCCTTCACGGTACCTACCTATAATAATTCCCGTCCAGTACAGAGATTCCAGTGGAAGGTACTACCTCAAGGTATGTTAAACAGTCCAACTTTGGGTCAATATTTTGTGAATAAACCTCTAGAAATAATTCGTAAAAAATTTCCACATTCGTTAATATATCATTATATGGATGACATGTTATTGTCTGATTCAAATAAGGATACTTTGGAAAAGATGTTTGAAGCAGTAAAAGAAATTTTGCCTCGCTGGGGATTACAAATTGCCCCAGAAAAAATATAAAGAGGAGATTCTATTAACTATTTAGGTTATAAAATAGATGCTCAGAAAATTAGACCGCAGAAAGTACAGATCAGAAGAGATCGTTACCGGACTCTTAATGATCTTCAAAAACTATTAGGAGAAATCTCTCAATTACAGACAATTATCGGTGTAGAAGGGCATGATTTAAAACACCTGAAAATGGCTTTGAAAGGAGATAAAGACCTAAACAGCCCACGAGTACTATCAGCTGAGGCTGAAAAAGAATTAGAATGGGTAGAAAAGAGAATATTAGAAGCACATTTGGACCGTGTGGATCCAAATCTGGACTGTATTCTAGTTATTTTACCATCTAGAGAATACCCCTCAGGAATATTAATGCAGAGGGAAGACATCATTCTAGAATGGGTATTTCTGCCACATAAACAGAATAAAAAATTGAAAACATACAAAAGATCTCCGATTTGATATTAAAAGGTAAATTAAGGCTTCATCAACTGACTGGGAAAGACCCAGCTGAAATTATTGTACCTTTAACAAATGAGGAAATTTCCTCCTTATGGAAGGATAATGAGTATTGGCAAATAGCTTGCAGCAACTTTTTGGGAAGTATTAGTAATAACTCTCCCAAAACAGAGAGAATCAAATTCATAAAGAAAACAATTTGGATTCTTCCACGTATTGTGAGGCAAACACCTATTTCTGGAGTTCTTACCTTCTACACAGATGCAAACAAATCAGGTAAAGCAGGGTATAAATCAGGAAATATAAGTAAAGTAGTTCAAATCCCTTACAACTCCGTACAAAAGGCAGAGTTATATGCCATTCTCATGGTACTTAAAGACTTTACAGAGCCTCTCAATATAGTCACGGATTTTCAGTATGCAGAAAGAGTTGTCTTGCACATTGAGACTGCAGAATTTGTTCCTGATAATACAGAATTAACCTCATTGTTTTTACAATTGCAGGAAATCATCAGAAACAGGACTCATCCTATATATATAATACACATCAGATCCCATACAGGTCTGCCAGGTCCTCTGGCACAAGGCAATGATGAAATTGATCGTTTATTAGTAGGTAATGTGTTGGAAGCTTCAGAATTTCATAAAAACACCATGTTAACAGCAAAGGTTTAAAGAAGGATTTTTCTATCACCTGGCAACAAGCCAAAGAAATAGTAAGAAATTGTCCCAGTTGCTCATTCTACAATCAAACTCCATTACCAGCAGGTTGTAATCCTAAAGGTGTTCACAGAAATGAACTTTTGCAAATGGATGTATTTCACTTCCCAGAATTTGGCAGTTTGAAATATGTACACCATACCATTGACACATTCTCAGGCTTCCAATGGGCTACTGCCTTCAGCTCTGAAAAAGCTGATTCTGTTATTACACACCTCTTAGAGGTGATGGCTGTTATGGGTATAGCTAAAACAATAAAAACTGACAATGGTCCAGCATATGTCTCCAGTAAATTGGAACAATTCTTCAAATATTATAATATAAAACATGCAACTGGTATACCTTACAATCCCACAGGACAAGCAATAATTGAAAGATCTAACCGAACCTTAAAAGAGATGCTTCATAAACAGCCAGGGAAAACAAAGACACCTAAACAGAGGTTACACAATGCTTTACTAACGTTGAATTTTCTTAATGCTGATGAAAAAGGACAAACTGCAGCAGAAAGACACTGGACTACAGAGAAGACTTCTGAACTGAACCAACCGGTGTATTTCAAGGATGTTATGACCTCAGTCTGGAAACCAGGATATGTGTTACGTTGGGGAAGGGGTTATGCTTTTGTTTCCACAGGAGAAGAAAAGGCTTGGGTTCCATCAAAATTAATTAAAATTTGATCAGAACAGAAAACATCTCAGGAGGAGGCAGATAACAGCCCATCTACAAATTCATAGTCCACCATGGGTAAAGTGACCTCCTAAAAGGAAAGAGAAGTGTTTTGTTTTTTTGTCTTCACAGGTAAACTCAGCAAAGAATATTGGACATATGGATTCCTGTAGAAGAATGAATAGCTACCCTGAGGACAAACAAACAGTAACTCACTGTGTGGTATCAAAGTCTAAATCTCTCTATATTGTTTTTTCATAGTACCCTTTTATCTTTATTTCTTCACATACCTCAGTCCCCATTCATTTAACTGAAGCTGGCTTTGGAGTTGGATTGGCTCTCCTACTCTAAACTCAAGCATATTATTTAAATACGATTCAGAATTTCTGTATTATATCAAAGAGCCATTGATATAAGACAGAAGAAATGAAATGAGGGACTGTTATCTGTGGATTTCTTTTTCTGAACAGTCTAATTTCCTCCAGGTTTTCAATCTTCCCTATTGTCACCTCTTCCGTATGCATACATATGAAAATTAACATATTTCTTTTTTAACATTAATGTTTGAGTTTTCCAGAGAACAAGGGATTTCCTGACAGCAATCTTCAACTACTTCAGAAAGAGAATGAGGATCCACTTCCTTGACTTCACCTGATTCGACTGGAGGCATCTTAACTGCCCCACATCATTGACTCCACCTGACAAGCACTATCCTGAAATTGGCTTGAAACTACATCACTCTACACAACTCCGGACCAAGAAACTGAAATAGTACATCTTCTACAATCTGGCAAGAGCTTCAAGATGAGAGCTTCAATCAACACTAGAACCCCAGTCAGGAACTTCAATCAAGCATCTCCTGCCATACAGAGACTGTTTGATCTACTGAGATTTTGTTATACTAACATTTTTCTTCTCACAGGTCCCCATGAGATTATCATCGTCCCATCTCAGCAGGAAGTAGTTTTGAGAATTCTACGCCCCCTCTCCCTACTATTGATATTATAAGATAGTTTACACCTGTTAGTGCTAGTTTTCAATTATTTTAGAGTTGGGATTGGAAGGAGGTATTCATATTTGGATGTTTCTTTCAGATAAGTTGAGGTAGATAGAATAGATGTTTGATACATTTTGTTCATGGACACAAGTTAGTTGTCCTTTTTTAGACTAAAAGGGGAATTGTAGGAGGAAGTGTGTATGCTGCCATTAAACATGTGACTTATTAGAGGCACATACAGATGAGGTAATAAAAGGGCAGTTTACCACACCGCTAACCACACCCACTTTAGGCAGGACTAAAGACGTATACGCCTGGACGTAAAGACGTATACGTATGTAGGCAGAACTACGTCACTAGCCAGGCCCACTTTTGGGCATGGCTAGGGGGCGTTACAGGGGAAGGTATAAAAGACAGCACACATGAAGTCTCACTCTCTTTTCCCGGAGTTCGGCTTCTGGTTCAGCAGCGGGAAAACTGCTTGTCTCATCTGGTTTACTTGTTTGGTATCTTGTGAGCAATTTCTACAATAAATACTTAGTTTTACTTCCAGTAAGTGTCGCTTATCATTACAGCGTCCTTTGGAGTTTACACGGGTGACTGGCTGGATGACTTCTAAATTGATGTCACAGATATGCGTCTCATAGTACTTCACTCCTTTTTCTCCAAAGAGCCAGTCACTTATATTCTGTCCTCGTTTTGCTTTTGGTAATTGTCAAAAAGCAAGCCAACGTGTGCTCTGTTGATCACTGTTGCAAAGTTACAAGTAGATCTGTTTTTCTCTGACTGTGGCATATATCTAATCAATATGCCTTTATAAAGTGTATTTCCTCCTTCACACTTTCTTGTTTATTATATTATATTATTAGTACAAGCTGGTTTGAAAAATGGTGCATATTGCATTTCTTAATCACCTCACATTGCATTGTTTCACAAAGTACATCCAACTTAACTCTGTTTCATCTCTGTAGACCTGCAGCTTCAAGGTGCTTTATTTCCCAAAACCCTACTTAGTCCCACCTTGTTAATTTTATCTCCATGGTTTGTTGTGTTCTTTAAATAGTAAGTTTCCAAGTTAGAAAGTGGTTCTATCACAGATAATCCTACTTCAGGAGCTAATCTGCCATCTAGGAATCAAGGACTTTATTTTAAGTTTCTTTCTTTGAATAACTTACCAAGAAATGGGGATAGTCTTTCAATTTAGGTATGTCAAATATTCTTCACACAGAACAGAGTCAGTAATTTAAGAAAGATTCATGATAGATGGTTGATAAATGTTAATGTTATTACTTTGAAATGGTAAATATACTAGGTGAGAATATTTTGAAGATATTCACATTATTTACATTATTTATCAGACCAGGTGTGTTATTTCATAGTACTATAAGTATAGATAATGACAATATACCATCAATTTTGACCACAAAATAAAATAATTCCAAATGCTTTTGCCATGCAAAAATAAATATTTTTGAAGATAGGTATACTTATCCCAAGTTAAAACTTCAGTTAATGTGTCTATGGATCACAACCTCATGTAATATCTGAACAATAACCCCAGTTTTCTTTCTCTGATCTATCATTTTATTAATAATATCTATTATTATTATTGAAAATAGATTGTTCTCTCCCACAATATATCCTGACCACAGTTTACCCTCACTCCACACCTCCCAGCTTCAATGTACCTCTCCTCTCTACCAGATCCACTCCCTCTATTTCCCTTCAGAAAAGAACAGGCCTCCAAGTGTCAAACACAACAAAACAAGGTAAGCAAGACAAGGCAAAAGCCTTCACATTAAGGCTAGACAATGCAACCAGTACATATGTTCAGAGGACTTGGTGTAGACCCTTGCAAGTCCCATGCTTGTTGCTTTAGTCTCTGAGCCCATAAGATTCCTGCTTAGTTCTAAGGGAGTACCCATCCCCTCTTTTTATGGTTATAATTGTGAGTTAAGAATCGGGGGAGGAGGGAGGAGAGAGGAGATCAAGAAAGAACAGGAGGACTGAGACAGGGGAGGAATACAGGAAGGCAAGAAAGGAGATTCCTTGATAGAGGCATCAAGTATAGGTTTGGAGAGAGTTCTGGCACAGGGTAAAAGTTAGGGGATCCACAGGGAAGACCCCCAACTAAGAATCTAGTCTGTAGTGGAGAGGCTGCCTTTGATGCCCTTCCCCTATAATGAAATTGATGGCTACCTTGGTTGCCATTCCTAGAACCTTTTCATCCAGTAGCTGATCCAAGCAGAAATGGGCACCCACAGCTAAACACTGAGCCATACTCCTGGAATCCAGTTGTGGAGAGAGAAGAGGGATGAGCAAAGGAGCTAAGACTGTGGTGGAGAAACCCACAGAAATAATTGACCTGAACTAGTGAGAGCACAGAAACCCTAGTCCTAAAGCTGGGGAACCAGCTTTGGACCGAACCAAGCCCTCTGAATGTGGGTGCCAGTTAGGAGACCTGGGAGGTGTATGGGACCTCTAACAGTGGATCCTAGAGCACAAATGGACTTTGGGCACTCATTCCCTATGGAGAGATACTATTGCAACTCAGATACAAGAAAGAGGGCCTATGTCCTCCCCCAAATGATGTGAAGGACTTTGATGGCCCCCTGTGTAGGGCCTCACTCTCCTTGGGCAGTATATGGGGGTGGGTTGGGAGGGTCAGTGGAGAGCATGGGAGGATGGGAGGGCAAGGGAATGGGGGGGATTGATATACAAATAAGAGTGCTTCTAAAATAAAAAATAGTTAGATTTGGAATTGAAAGATACTGATTATGATCACTCATTCTTTATAAGTATATATATGCTGTTTCTGGATCTTATTGACTTCAAATTTTTTATTTATTCATGGAAAAAATGAGAAAAGGTAAAACTAAAGCAAATTTCCATTGTTCATACTGAAAATACGTCTGAAGACTAAATAGTAAATGAGGCCTAAAATGAACAGTCAGTTTATACCCAGCAGGAGAGTTCCTCAGAAGGAAACACATTTGGAAACGAACACTTTCCCATTTGAATTGTCTCCACAGAGGTGTAAATTTCTAGGAAGTCCCACAAGCTGCTTAAATGGGATGCCCTGCTGAGTGAAGAAAATTCAGCTTTCCTAGTGCTGCCCCAGGATCTCTCTTATCAGTAGACTTTATGTGTCAGGATTTGCTATCTCATTAGGGTACTCCCTATAGATTCCAACTGACCATTGTTCAATCACTTAGTAATAAGTAGTGTTTGTAAATGTACATTCTATTTCATCGTTTCCTTGCCAGAATGTTCTCCATCCCTTCAGTTTCTACTGTCTTCCCAGCTACTCATCTTAAATTCATGATTTCTTATTTTGTATTTCTCTCTCTCTCTCTCTTTCTCTCTCTCTCACATACAGAGACAGAGTGTGCATGCATGCACACACACACACACACACACACACAGAGAGAGAGAGAGAGAGAGAGAGAGAGTCAGTCTAGGTAGTGTTCCCCTTGTTTGTTTGCATATGTTTAGGGATGAAACTTTAGGACTGAATTCTTATCTCCAAATACACAAACATATATGAAAGAAATCTGGCTCTCCTACCTTCAACAGGAATAGCTTTTCATCTAAGGGGTGAAAACTACTGAATTTTTTTCTCCATATATGTTGACATATACACAATTTTGGTTTTTGCAAGTCTTGTGTGGGCAGCAATATCATTTGAGAATATGGGAGTAATATCCATGTTCTATACAGAAGACACTGCCAAACCACAATTGTCTCGTCCTTTTCTGCAATATCCCCTAAGCCTTAGGTGCAGTTTTGTCTCATAGATACACAATTTTTGAGTAAGCATACCATGATTGTTTATTCTATGTATATTTTGGAAAGTTGTGGATACCTTTGTGAGCATTCAACTACTTCAAGAAGATGCTTCTTTAATATGATGTAAAAGTATGAATTCCTGAATAAGTAGGCAAATGAAGCTGAAAGGGTGATGTAGACACCAGCAAAACACAGATGATGTATGTGCTCGTAAGTTTCTGAAGGCTGTGCACTCGAGGTTTTATGATTTCTAAGCCTAAGCAAGTATCCTAAGGATGAATTACTGGGACTTTTTACCTGATATTCATGCATTATTACTTCTGGCAATAATCACAATAATGATTAGATGAGATGGGATTTGAGAATGTAGGAGAGGAGAGTAGGAGTCTTAAATGAAACCAAGACTATATGTAAAAGTCTAAGAAACTCTCTAATTAGTAAGTTAGTTGGAGAATACAATTTTGAAAATTTTGAATGTAATAAACTTGGATTGGTAGACAATTTTCCCTGGAAGACAGGCGCTATTAAATGAAAATTGCTGTGCAAAACATTGAGTACATTCCTATGGATTATTGACCAGTGCTTCCCCAGAGGTTTCTGGAGCTTTACAAGCTATTGATGTTACCCTTGATTACCCTCCTTAACTACGTGGTGAGAGCTTATATGCAAAATAGTCAAAACATTATCTGTAGGACATAGAGACATCAGACTGATAACCAGCTGATAACCAGACTTCCTTTCTGCTGGCTACCTTTCCTAATCACAAAAAGTGATATGCAGTTTGCCAAGGAAGAAAAGGAAGCAATGATCTTACCCATGGCTGGATCCTGCAGGCTACACTGCAAACCTACTAGAGAGGATATGACTACAAGAGCAATAGTGGCATCACTGTTAAGAGGTGACTAACTGCTTTCTGATTGGATTTAAAGTTTGTTTCATAGGAGGGAATTTCCTTCCTACAATTGTGACCGCAGTCAAAAGAGGATGGCTGGGCCAGTCATGGGTGTTAACATAGAACCTGCTATTGTAAGTAAGCAAAAATAATAATCCAGGTACACCCGGCCCCACCCATTGGGGACTTGGCAAAGTGTGTCACCCGTGAACACATGGCAAACAGTACCCTGGTCCGCTGTGTAGCCCTTCCAAAGTAGAACTCTGCCTCTTCCTCCTCCTCTTTTTCTTCTTCTTCCTCCTCCTCCTCCTCCTCCTCCCTTTCTTCCACTTCCTCCGTCTCTCTCCCTCTGTCTTTTCTCTTTCTCTCTCCCCTTTCTCCCTTCCTTCAGTCACTGCCTTCCTTCCTCTAATGAAACTTCCAAAGTAAGCTCTGTATGTATGGTATGTTTGACCCTCGCCTACAGAGGGGCTTCTCTCAAGCCCTAATATAACAGTAATATGGTCCAACTGCTTATTACTTACATTTATGGCCATGGGGCTCAGCTGCCCTCAACTTTGGTCAAAGAACCTTCATGGAAAAACTCACTTCAGAGATATATATCTAACCAAATTGCTCAAATTAAAGACTTGGTTCTTTGCCCTTAAAAGGATATCTATATTAATCCTGCCACCAATGAAACTCAAGTACTAAGGAAGAGAAGGGAGAATGAATCTAAAATCCAGAGGATGGTGAAGAGTTCCATGAAATAGTGTCTTCTTGACATGACACGGGCATTGCACTTATGAATTCATAACAACTGGGATTACTTGTGTAATTCCTGAAGAATGTCAAGCAAATCAAAATGTCAGTATATATGAGTGGATGATGTAAAAGTCATACCCCATATTGCTCTGGCAATAGATAGTATCTGGGTGGGGAAAATCACTTTTTATTGAAAATCTAGCTACTTGTCAGTTTCCCAGGCTCCAGTGATAGCATCAAACTCATGGACATACATGAAGTGCTGACTAGATTAATGATTTATCAAAAATCAAAAGATAAATGATGCTCGAAAGGGGACAATGTCAAGGAGGACATGGCGGGAGTTGATGAGGTAAAAGAGAGTAGTTATAATTCTATATCATTGTGTACATGGTTGAAGTTCTCAAAAATAAACCAATTAAGCACTTGAGAGAAGTACTTATAATTCACTCAATAAATACTACAATCTGATATTGAAGTCGATTTCTAACATATAAAGTTCATTTTTATTCTCATAGGCACAATTTGAAATTTTTTGACCCATTTTATATATGAAAATACTAAATTTTAGACAATGGGATACAGTCCTTAAAGTATCTCAGGTGATGATTTATTCATAGAAAATTTCTCAGAATCTGAAGTTCTTGATATCACTATTGCTTCTCATTACTGTCTTAGGCTACAATCTGTAGCTGGAATACATTGATAATATTTATATGTGGTTTTGCATAGATGACAGGCTGAGACAGAATAGCTCCAATTTTCCAGATAGTGGGTCTAACATTTCATAATTGAACTTTACATTAATTATGTCACTAGAAGCCTCTTCAAAAAGACAAATGTTAGTTATGTACAGGTGAATGAGAAAAAATGTCAGCTCACATTCCTCAAAAGAAAAAAAGTAGTAAATGCCTGAATACCACAAAAGAGTATTTTAATAGAGGGCCACATATCCTGATTGGGATAAGGCACTTAGAATTCAGGCTTTCCATCCCCAGTCCTATTATGAAGAACAATCTCAGGATCTCCCATTTCTCTGTTTTATTTCCTCAAATATTCCCTTTCTTATTTGTTACACCCCCTCTCCATCCTGCCTTCCTACTCCCTTATCCTTCTTTCTTCCAAAGTTAAGTCCTACATATTCCTTTCAATGTAACAGACTGTACAGTGTGCCTACTTATGCTTGTTTCATTCATATTTGCTTCATTTAGAGCAGAGATATTGGAAGACGTAATATCTTTATCCTACCTTGGGGACAGATTTAGCACCTAGACTCATCAGTGGAGATGTTGGCTCCTCCACAGTTGTTCACTTATAAAATCAGATCAGAGAAAAACAGAGATATGTTGGAAACATTAAACCATTTCAAAGATTTGTTGAATCCATCAAGATTACAGTGGCGTCTTGGGAGGCACACACTGAGTGTGCTGATTCTAGAGACTGATGTTGAGAATCCTAGGTTTCTAATTGGAAAATATTTACCAATCTGACAAACGGAAGTTCTAAACCAGGATTGAAAACTTAGTCTATCATTGTCAGAGTGAATATTTCTTTTCATCTGTAAGAACTATGGGAAGGACACAGTTTGTAAAGAAATGCCAAAAGCTTTGGTTTCATATGACTCTATTTACAAAAGGTTTAGAAAACTAGATTTGACCTACTATATGTGATTGCCTGCCTTCTCCTCTAGGTTAACTATCATAATCCATTCATTAAATCTAATCAGTTGCCATATTTGCCTTTACATGGGTTTATCTATGATTCTTCCTACAGGATTATTTCTTGAGGTTCATTAAGCAGTCCGTGAACACACTGTGTTATTTCACACTACATGTCGTGTGCTCCTACTCTTTCCATTTTAAAGTTTAGAAGGAATAAGCAACCTCTTCCACACCATGCTGATGTTAATCTAGTCCTGGAATATATGCAGCTGGGTGGACTTGGCTTTTGCATTTTCTTCTCTATTGCCCCTCTAGCGGGCTTTGGATTTAGAGAGGTTTTATCTGAGTACCATCATGTTGCACATGGCTGTTGTCACATCCAGATAAACGCCAAACTCAATCATGCTTCTCTTGGTATTAAGCTCTTCAGAAAACTGGCTCTCTTGTACCTTCTCAACCTTGTAGTAGTAATCCCCTAGATCCACATGCACTCCCTTGCTCCCACATACATACTCGCATCTGACAAGAGTTCAACATTACCAAGCTACATTATATGTAATGATCTATGGTTGAATGTGAATTGTACTAAAAGCACTGATGAAATTTAATCACCTTTGCTATATTTAGAGATAGAATCAGGTGAGACGTGTAGAATGTGACCTCTGAGCCTTGGGAAATGACTCAGTTAATTAATACAATTATTCATTCCCAAAACACAAGAACCAGAGTTAAAAAATCCAACAAGTGCATAAAAAGCCAGGCATGACTATACATATATGTATCCTCAGCATTGAATAGACAAACACAGGATGACACAGGAACCTTACAGATCACCTGCTGGCCCCACTAGATAAATTGGGACAATTAAAGGTGGAACTTTCTAGATGAAGACACAGAATGTCCTGCTATGGTATCTGTATGTGCACAAACAAGCATACCTACCTGTACATTAATATGTATGCACCACACACACACACACACACACACACACACACATACACACATACAATTGTACATTCGTATACATATGCATTCCCTCATTAATCAGCTTATATACATATAATAAGGATACTAATGACCATTCAAAAACTCTAATATTTTTAGGATCATGACTTACAAATTTAAATATTAGAAATGTGCTAAGGTACAGAATAAAAAAGAATATTAAAACAAAATGGAAAATCTTTTGATGTGCTTAGCAGAAGATTTGGTTTTTTTGGTGTTTTGGTTTTGGCAGCACTAGATGAATCCATGGCTTTGTTCATGCTAGGCAGGCATATCATCACTCAGCTACACCTCCAGCCCTGAGCATCTTTAGAAATATTTATGAAGTTCATGAAGAAAGAAAACAGAGGAGTAATTCAGTCTGATCACATTCAATGGGAGTTTTGTATCATTAAGAGAAAATATTTACACAACTTAAAAATGATATTTTTTTTTTTTTGGTTTTCCATAGCTCTCCTTTATCTCTTGGGAATGACTACCTGGTGTTCTAATGTTTGTTTGTTTGATTTGTTCTCTTATGTTTTGTTTTAAATAGTTAGTTTTAGGTCAGATATAGCCTCTGATACCTGTAATCCCAGCACACAGGAGGCTGAGCCAGGAGGATCCCCATGAAATCAAGCTAAAGACAGTTTGCATAAACATTTCTAGTATAACCTGGACTATAGCATGAGACTCTGTGTCAAAAGGAAAGGAAATAAACAAAGAGGCTATTAGAAAAGGGGCAGTGGACCTGGGAAGCTATGGAAAGGAAAGTGAAAGAATGTGATTAAGATGCATTTAAAAATGAAAATGAAAGAAATTTTAAATCTTTAAAACCCAGTGATAACACTGAGTATTCTGAGACTCTGTTGGAAACTCACCTATGGGGATAGTGAAAGGGTCACATGGAGAGCAGTTACTATGGATGAAAAATTGGCAGAACAAGATTCCCCAGTCCTGAAATTTACACTGCTAGGGAATTGTCCCAAGAGATGGCTGACCTGGGCAAGAGATGCTTCTTTGTGATTAGAATAGTATTTATTTGTGAACTCTCCCCAAAACATTAGTGGCTCAAGGGAGTCTTGCCCATGTCTCAGAAGTATAATGTGCACACGTTTTATTCCTGAGAGTCATGAGATGATACCAGCCTGCAGTCAGTCCTGTCTCCTAACAGGGATGCAAGGAATCCCTGGGGATTCACTTCCACATTGTAGCTTCTATTATCATAAAAACAAAGAGAACAGAAATAAAGCTGTAGTACCTTATACATCCTATGTCCCAAAACTTTTGGAGAAAATGGTGTGTCAGCCTTCAACCTTTCAAAATGTGTTGTCTTTGATCAGGCTGGTAGTGAGAAATACTGTGTAAAGACTCACATCTCATGAAAAATAACAAGCCTCCAATTGTCATGTCTAATGTTGTAGCTAAATCTCTTGGTCTTCATCAGTAAGTAGCATGTGACAAACCAGGAGACAGGGCTTAAGAACACTTTAAATATAAGTAATTTAATCTATAAGAAAACATGAAAGGGAAAGGCAGCCTACTAACTGGCATGGGAAATCAGGTCCATATCCACTTGAATTGGCAGAAGTATTTATATAATTTGTATGACAGACTTTTAATATGGTATAAATTTTAAAATGCATACATACATGAACCAAACCTATAAAGTACATTTAATATGGATCAAAGTAAACATAGTAAACATAAACAAATACCCTTGATATGTTAGTGAACTCTAGGTCTGTGGGCCTTAAAACCCATGCAAAACTGTCAGTCATTTCCTGTAAAATTTTGAGTTTAAACACAGACAATGAATCTACTTATAAGACATTTTCCATTTAACATTCTTTTTGATGCTGGAGCAACTCTAGGAGTGTGGAGTTTCCACATAAAGTAAGAATTACAAAAAAGTAAGTCATGATGAGTCCCAAATTTTAAGATATTACTAAGTGTTCAAAGTTTGTATTCATCTCAGAGGTAGCTGTAGTTATATAAAAATAAAATAGACCTCATATCCCTTCAACTTATAACATTATGACTTTTATAATATTTCTTAAGTTGTTCAAACCTACTGTTTAGTAAATGTTTTGATATATTTGGATATATATGCAATAATGTGTCTGCATATATTATATGCATTTATTTCCTAATCTTATGACAGCATTTCAACTAGAAGAATTGAGACAATAAGGGTGGTAGGCGTTGTGTTTAAAGATCCTCTCTGATTTCATAAGGCTATAATAAAATGTTCCCCAAAGACAAAGAAGCACAAAAGTTCATAGTTGAATATTGGAGCATTATTAAAAAATATTAGAACCAAAGCAAATGGTAAGAATGCTTTCGTCATTATATTCCTTACTACTGCTTACTTAATACAAGCACAGACACTGAGAGCAATCACCAGGATTTTGCTAATTGTATGACTGCAGAATTGAAGCCTCAGAGCAATCTCTAATTAAAGACATAAATGGTTTTGATAAGAGTAGCCAATGTGTTCAACAAAACCAAAAGAGTAGGTGGTAGAACTCTCATTTTGCAAATCCAATAACTATTTCAACTACTTGTTTGTCTTTTTATGCTAAGAGCACTTGGCACTAGGAGTTCAAAACAAACGCTCAATTCATTTTTAATGTTTTTAGCTTGGTGACAAAACTTCAAGACAAGAACTGGTAAATAGTAAAAAACCTGGAGTACAGCAACAGGGACTTGAATATTAAATACATTAAAGAATTACAGAAGAAAGTTGAGTTTTTTTTGGGGGGAGGGTTAGGAGAAAGTGGGTTTTGTGGAAGCAAATCAATTTCCCAATATTTGAAAGATGATTGAAATAAGGAAACCTCATATTGACTTCATATACTAGGCTAAGAAAAAATGACTACAAGAGAGGAGACAGAAAAACAAAGATTTACTGTTAAGAGAAAAATCTCATGTGAAACGTTTTTGGGAGATAAGGGCAATTCTATCTTGTAAAAACAACGGAAGCCTTCAGGTCATAGAAACAAACCAGAGCAGTCTTGGAGATGATGGCTGAGTTAAGAAACATTTGAACTAGAATATATCTAAGTCATTTCCAAACCTTGTGACATGACAACAACATGACCAGTCACCATAGTCAGGGCTGCCCTGCGACTCTGGTGGGTGGACTCAGTGCCTCCCTTTGAAAGCCGGTGATTTAATTTGCTTGAATTAAGCAAGCAAGCAAAGGTGTTAAGAATCAGAGAGAGTAAAATCCAGAGGGAATCAAGTTTGAGAATATAATGAGGGGAGCAGAGTAAAGAAAGTGAACCTCAAAGAAGAGCAAGCCAAGAACAAGGTGGGCATGTGCAGACCTATGACTTGAATTTTAGTGACAATAGGTTTGTCTACTTGAAATTAGATGAGCAAACACTGTTGGCCTGGCTAAAATATCACTCACTGTGATTGTAATCTTATTAACAGAATGAGGTTAGCTGCTTTCTGTTTTAACTGGCCCCCAGGCATCCAAGATATTTTTATTCCTGAACGGGCTTTTTTACCTGTTTAATTGAAATGAGGATCGTGTTACTAATCTAGTGACTCAAACTGGAAACTATAGCAACGATTTTCAGATTGAATGAATCAAAAACAAATTCAAAAACCTAGTCACCTGGTTATCTGGTTTAAGTATTTATTTTGGTTGTGGAGTAACGAGGTGGATGATTTTTTGTTGAATAACAGAATCAAGGATAAGAACTGTGAAAGGGTGTGCCTTCCTGCCACACATCCAACGCCAGCTATAAATCTCCTGACAGATTCAGTAAGCTTTAAGCAGTTTTCTTCCTTAGAATAAAAAAAACCCCAGATTTCTCTCACAGGGGATTTCTTGAATAAAACAACAGGGGATTGCCAGCCATCTTCAGTCTTATACTAGACTTTTCAGGAACACACATAAGAAAACATACAAATAACTAGCTCTAATCCATATTGCCTTAGAACCTAAGTCCTTTTTAAATAATGAAGAAGTGTGAGGAGTGGCTGATGGTGAGTAATCAAGGCTTGGCACAAGAGGAGTCAATGGGAGAACTCTAGAAAAATTTAACTAGAACTAATAATGGCAGTTTGTGTTTTCTAACATAACTTCTCTCTGCAAACAAGTACTGGAATGCAGAGAGCCTGGTGTAAGGATGGGAGCTTCAATATTAACAGCACAAAACCTAAAGAAGATGTCCAACAGGACTTTCTCTGCTTATCTGCTTAAAAGGCCCCGACAGTGTGATGTGCCTACTCTATCTGATTGGGATGCAGTTGTCACCAGGTCCACCCTGTGGCTGGCAATTAAAAATTAATCATGGCATTTTCACGAAAGGAATGGCATCATTCACGTGCAGCTTCTCCCCACTTGATAATCCCTCTGAAGAGCATTTGATTTTTCAAGTCAAGACAGTTACATACAATAAACCTCTTTTGTGTCTAATGTGCAAAACTAGGTCATCAACACACCTGCCAGAAAGAAGGAAGAAAAAAATACCCTTACTCTGGGTAAACTCATTTCCAGGCTCCTACTGCTGTCCTTTGAACATCCCAATTACCTCCTCTTGCCCTTACAAACAAGTGGTGTGAATTTTAATCAGCTGATACAGAACCAAGCTCCAAAATAAAGAGCATTAAATCATTTTTACAGAGAAAAGCAACTTACATACCTGTATCTCTGGTTTTCACAAGGGTGAAATGCCCTTGCAATGGACTGAAACAAACAATGTTTTATTTTTGTTTCAACCTCTGTTGACTTTCCTTTGCATTCCTTTCCCCTAGTATGGCAGAGCCTCAGTTCTGAGAATAATTAGCATCGCCCACTGGTGATAACAGGACCACAGCAACCTAACAGCGATATCTTGCCGGCGCCAGCTGTGCTTCAGTATTTATTTATTAAGATCACAATATTTACACAGTATGAACTCGTTGAGATGGTGGGGGGATTGAGCAATGCTCCAGCAGCCAAATTTCATCTGTATTTTAAAATGGAGATTTTAAAAAAGTAATAATTTGTAGGCTGTGTTCTGTTTACTTCTCTGGATAGAAATTTCAAGTGTCTCATTCCAGTCTGGTTCTGTTTGCTAGCAGCTTGGAGTAAGCACCCTGGAGAAGCTGTGCAGGCATGAACCACAGCAGCTGCTGCAATGAAACCTGCTTGGCCAACACAAAGACAAATCTCTGTACCGCCACAGATGCATGAATTGACAAAGCAAGGAAATGAGGCCGTGAGTTTCCAACAGCTGATAGCCACACTCAGCCCAGGGCTTTCACTAAATAATCTCCACTTCACTTGACTTCTTACATCTTTTCCCTTTGCTTTTCTGTAAAACTAGCCATCATGCTGGGAAGTGGTATGTGTTGTGATGTGCATCTGAGAAGTGGGTTACTAGGTACAGAGAACGATTTGACATCAGTAGGCCACTTTATTATTTTTTTTAGTATTTTTGTTGTCATAGTATGAGAAGGTTTTTGGATGAGAAATAAGTTTTTAAAAAAAGGATGATGAACAAGGAAAGGTGTGGGTTGGAGGAAGAAAATAAAGGAGAAAAGGCATATTTTTCAAAAGTTTTTACTGCCAGCTTGACACAACTACAGTTACCTGGGATGAGGGAACTTCAACTGAAAAATTTCCTCCCGACAAAAGTAATGGTGGACATGTTTTCAGGGAATTTTAATAACTGCCAATTGGCCGGGCAGTGGTGGCGCACGCCTTTAATCCCAGCACTCCGGAGGCAGAGGCAGGTGGATCTCTGTGAGTTCGAGGCCAGGCTGGACCGACAGCCTCCAAAACAATACAGAGAAACCCTGCCTCATAAAACCAAATAAATAAATAAATGAATAACTGCCAATTGATGTAGAAAGGTCTAGAGCACTGTGGTCTGCTATCCCTAGGCAAGTGTGTCTGACTTATGCAAAAGAGAACTAGTTGGGTGTATACCAAAGTGAGAGCGAGTCAGTACACAGAGTTCCTTTGTGGACTCTGTTTTCATTTTCTACTTGAATTCCTGCCCTGATTCCATTCAGTGATGTATTATAACCTGGTAGTATAAGTGAAATCAGCACTTACCTCCTCTGTGGCTGTTCTTTTTCTCAACAACAACAAAACAAAATGAAACAGAAACAACACTAGGAGAATATGTAGTTGCTATCATAGGCTTGGCCATGTTCTTGTGTTTTGGAAAAGGACTGTGGAAGTATTGGGTACTTTGGCCTGAAAATACTGAGCTTAATGAGTTGTTGTGGGAATTTTGATGATAGTGCTAAAATGAAAATGGACAATAGAAACATGGCTAATGAAGTTTCAGCAGCTCATCACTTTAGTCACTTGGCTACTTCCTCTCACAAAGTTTCTGAAAGGTGCAAGAACTTAGGAAATTGGTTAGTGGTTATTTGTGTGATGGTTTGAATCATAAATCTAATGCATTGATTATCTGGGGCTGAGGGATTTACTGGGATTAGTAATAAATCCTTCACCATGTAGTAAAAACTCCTGGTCCAATAGATAGTGATCATCTGAGAGTTTTGTGGATCATGATTAAGAGATCTGCATCATCGAGGTAAAATCTCAGTATTTCTCAGAGTCACCACAGAGAAGAGATGGTGTGGACAGAGGCATTCAAGCCAAAATTGCCCATGTGTAACAATCAACCACCTGGTACTGCTTTCAAAATCATGGAAGTTATAAGATGAAAAGAATCACAGAGAGTAACAGAGCCTTGGCACCAATGGTAGAGTTAGAGTTCCTGAAGACAGGCCCTGTGGCATTGGTGAAGATGAAGATACTGTTTCAATGGAAAGAGCAGGTTTGAAGGGATAACATAGAGAATTACAGGATGAGATGATCATGAAGAGAGACCAGAAGAGGCCACTGGTAAAAATATAGCCTCTGTTGCAAAGAAGATCTCAGGATATCAGAAATGCAAGGTCCATGGACATCCACTAAGGAATTTAGCAGCAGGCCTGAGCTTACTAGAGAAACTCTGTGTGCTACAAAAGTTGGTAGACTTGGAATTGCTGGAGTCGTTTGGAGGATATAAGATCATGAGTGACTATGAAATGATGGGCACTGAACTATAGAATTTGGATTTAATTTGTGGGATTTGGGTTTTGCTGTGATAAAATCCCTTATATTCCAACATTCTATCATATTGGAATGAAAAGTATTTAACTTGGTTTTGATTTTACACCAACCTACACTTAAGAGACTGAACTTTTAAAGAAATATTTAACTTTTAAAGTATTGGAAAATTTTTAAGACTCTAAGACCAATTAAGATCACCCTACGGGGATTTTTGAAAGTTACGCTTTGTTTTATATTGTAATACTAACAAAAGATATCTGAGACAGGAAAAAGAGAGGATTTAACAGTGGTGTGTTTATGTATCACATGGACAGGGAATGGACAGTGGATTTGACTATCAATGTGACACAAAATAGAGTAATGGGGAGGAGAAAACCTCAAATGAAGAACCTGCATATCTTTGAAAAATCATGTTGATTGAATGGCTCCATCCTTAGGCAAATAGTCCTGAGGTATACAAGAAAGCTTACTGAGCAGAAGCCAGAATAAATAGCATTGCTTTATGGTCTCTGATTCAGTTTCTTCCTCTAAGTTTCTTCTTTGATTCTGGTCCTCAAGTCCCTAAGTGATAGTCTTTTGCTTGTAAGTGTAAACTGAAATAATTATATTCCTATTCCAAGTTGCCTTTGGACTTGGTGTTTTATTACAGTAACAGGAAACCAAAGTAACTGAACAGAGAAAAAAACTGCAACTACGGGTCAGTGAGGAGGCCTAGGGAATCTATTGAGCCTTGGGCAGCAGATCAGTACCCATCCCAAGTATACACACGGACTTTGGACTCCCATAGAACAATGTGAGGTGCACTCTCACCCTGAACTCTTGGGGAAGGGTCTAGGCCCTGCCCTATATGAAATCACAGACTATGGACACCCCCATGGAGGGCCTCAGCCTCCCTGGGGGAAGGAGGGGATGAGGGGGTTGGGGGGAGGGCACGGGAGGAGGGGAAGGAATGGGAGAGGGACCTGGAACTGACTTGTGAAGCAACCTCGTTTCTTATCTAAATTTAAACTGGAAAATAAAATATTAAAAAAAATTAGCATCACTTAAATTTAGATTGAAATGAATTTTTGAAATTTAATTTGTTTACTAAAATTAGCATCATTTTATATCATTTCTAAATAACCCAGAAACCACATTTTTTACTTTTTACTTATATTAAAAAACATAGTCGTATATAAAAAAGACAAGAAAGTCATATACATGAGTAAACCCTCATCATATCCTAAAATGAAAAAGTATGTAACTTTTATTACTGAAGGAGTTATGAAAAAATAGGACCAACAAAGGAATGGACACAGTCACTGCCAAGTATGAAACAGTGATGAATGTTGTCCCATGTGTAATTTACTTGTGACTTTTTTTTTAATTAAGCCAAAGGCAAAACTGACACTGAAGTCTTCTCTCTGCTAATTATTACAATTTTCCATTAAGGAGCTTTATTTTGCTTTGTTGTTTTGGTGTTAAGACAGACTCTGGAGATCCACCATGGAGGGCTTCACACTACCTGGGGATTAGAGTGGAGACTGAGTGGGGGACTGGGAGGTCTGGTGGGGAGGGATGGGGAGGAGGAGAGGGAGAGGGAGACGGAATTGACATGTGAAACAAACTTGTTTCTAACATAAATTTAAAAAAGGAAAAAATATGGATAAGGAACTTGCATAAGTTAAAGAAGGATTTTTATCCCTGGTGTTTGGTTTTAAGAGACATAGTCTTACAATGTAATCTAGGTAGCCTTGTAGTCACTATGTAACCCTGGTAGACGTTAATTTATAATTCTCCCTACTCTACTTTTCCAGTACTGTCTTGACAAACTTTTAACATCATATTTCAAATTCCTACTGGAAGAGTAGGGCTTCATTATAACATTTAATAAAATATATTCTATTCTTCCATATTTCCTCAAGAATCATTAATGAAATACTAGGTCCTCGAATGTTCTCACTATGAATAAATTATTGTGTGAGGGGTCAATTTATTAAGCTTGATAGTAATTATGCACATTGTATATGTGCCTCAAATCAGAACATTATGGATATTTTAAATACATGTCAATTAACCTCCATAGGCTGCATGAGTCCCGAAAAAAGTAGCATTGGTAAATGCAACAAGAACTCAAAATATGAGCCTACGGTGGCCATTTTCAACACAAGCCACAACACTCTACCCATAGTCGCAAGACTAATTCATTATGAAAAGGGTATCGATACCATTAAAATTTCAGAAGCCACCACACACTTTGCCATGACAGTGATGTTTAGAACCTAAAGTTCAAAGTTGTTAATCACAGTACATACTACTGAAGTTTAGAGGCTAATAGGCCTATTTCATGAGGAAAAGGGAGACGAGGATTCATATAATTTTAGAGTAAGAGTCAATTATTCACAGGGGAAAAAATAAATCTGAAAAACAATGAACTAAGACAATGTCCATGTGGGCGCTAGGTGTGTGTGTGTATGTGTGTGTGTTTGTGTCTGTGTGTTGCCAATTTGGTTCTCTGTGATTTTTCATCTTCTCTGTATATTAAGATTATAGAGATTGTGGCCAAGGCAATTGCATTCAGTGTGGAGGAACTTCCACAGCCAAGTAAAAGAACTTGAGAGAGAATTGTATTTGTGTTTGAGGGAAAATAAAGGTAAACTTTCCAGAGATGGAGAGAAAGAAGCAAGACCAGAATGACCACTACACTATAGTTATACTTCAAAGTATTCAGTCTATTAAATGTAATAACTGGTTGTATTACTTCTGATATACAGCAAATTGTTTACTTTGAATGAGACATACACATATATACATATGTGTGTCTACATAATAGACAAAATTATTCATCAATACACTTCCTTACAATAGCTACAAATGCTTTCTTCTATTTTAAGAAAAATTTATCAGATAGCAATGTAGCACAAAGTCATAAATTACAAAGCTATTTTCAAACACCAGTTATTGTCATGCAAGTCTTGCCATTTTTTAAAAAATTTAAATGGGATAATGTAGCAGTTCAGTTGACATTTAATATTGTATTGTCCTATCGTTTCTTCTTTCATTGGTCTTATTGCTTTTATATTATTAAAGTACCCTAGGATTCACCAATATGGATAAGGTTGCTAAAGTTTTATACAAATCAAACTTTTGTTTTGTTAATGCAAAGGAATATGACTACTGTTCCATCATCTTATTAGTAAAGTACAATATACAAACGGCAAAGTGAAAAAGAGACATAGACTAATGAATGTTCTTGACCTCAAGAAATGTGTGGATCCAGCCTTTTACAGAAACCCACATTAATAACATGAAAACAATTTAAATTTATGAAATATACTGATCACATTAACTTGTGTTTTAAGCTTAGTAATGTTCAAAATATTAATGTGTACAATAACTGACATAGCTGGAAATAAAAAGTTTGATTTTAAGAAGATCATACATGTATCTGAGTATAAATGACTGACAGGGAGAACTACTATTTATGACAGAATATAATCTTGTTCTAGCTTTACTTCACTACAGACAAATTCATAATTGCAGCATTAGATACTGATGATATGATCTAAATTCCTCCAATTTTATTTATTTCAAAAATTATTTTTGAAGTGTTCTTCCATTCTAAGTAAACAGAAGCAATATATGAAAACTAGATATTTATATAGCTATCCATGACTAAATGCTATCGTTTTTAATTTTAATTTATTCAAGAATATTTTTGGTGGTGAGTCTATCCTTTAGTGGGACATCTCTCCAGCCCAGATTCAAGAATATTTTTAAGTATTGGAATGTTCTCATTTTTAAACAGGTTTCATTATTACTTACTACTGGAAATAGGTATGCAGAAATCATTCATGATAGCCAGCAGAGAGTTATTGTCTAGAATATACAAAGAACAATGGTAACAAACAGCAACAAAACAATCAAAAAGCAAACAACCCATTTAAAAACTGGGGCATACAACTAAGCAGAATTCTAAAAAAAAAAAAAAATGAAAATGGCCAGGACCATTTAAAATTGTTTAACATTCTTAGTCATTAGGGGAATACAAACTAAAACTTCTTTCAGTTTTCATCTTACCCAAGAATAATGGCTGACAATATAATATCAGATGATTATATTAGGAAGGGTTAAATGGGTGGGAGATTGGAGGGAAGACCTTTGAATGATGATATGGATACAGAATTCATCATGGAAGAGGGCTCAGAAAGATTGTAAGAACTGGAGGTACTGTATGTCTGCAGAAAAATATTATTTGAGAGGAAGGAAATGCCCATTGTACATACAAACCAACAGAGGTTAACACAGAATGTGCAAGATTTGATATCCCTAATTGGGATAGCATATGGGCTCATGAAGTCCCAACTTATTCCATGAGGTATGGTCAATTGATAGCTGTTGGGTGGTGGAGAGTCATTTTTCTCCAAGGATAATAGCCTTGAGAGACTTACAATGGATGGCCCCATATGCATGCAATACATGTAATATTAAATACTCCCAATGAGTGTTGAGGCAGACAGTCAGAAAAGGGGAAGGGAGGGACTGTACAAGTGAATAAGAGCACATGAAATTTGGGAAATTTGGTTGAGGGCATAGGACAGGGATTGAAGTTTAGAAAATTTAATTTAATTTGATTAAAAATATATTGTATGCATTTATGAAAATTAAATAAGAGGTTAAAACAAAAAATAATTTAGTTTAGAGAACATTTTCTACATGAAAAGCAGTTCATAAATGAAGATACATAAAATATAACTTAGAGAGTCACATGATCCCATGTAATTAGAAGATCCACTTGAGTATATAAATATATGATTTCCTGACTCCATTACTGACATTTTTATATTTAGTATCTTTGTACTTTCTCACAAAGTAATAATCATAATAGTAACAATTTCTAGCAAAACCCTAAAATTGTTTACATATATAAAAAGCAATCTACCAGCAAATTCCAACTCAAAGATAAAGAATGTTTCCTCTATTTATACAGGGAAGTTCTGGAGTAAAATCTTCCAGTTGCATCTGGTTTTTGGCAAGATGTAATTGTGTGATTCTAAAGACAAATGGACACTGAGAGCCTTCAGGACAAATCTTAATATCCTGAATATTTTAAATACGTATTATCTCAATGTAGTATTCAACATTTATCTCATTTTTCAATTAGACTGCCACTTCAAATCCAGAAGACTTGGAATTACAGCAGCAAGCAGCAGGATAAATCTGGTTAATTATGACTGATTTTGTTTATTGCTCCTTTTTATTCATTCGGCTTAAGGCAACTCTTCCTCATTTCCTCCATTATATCAATTGTTTATCTAAAATGAGTGATTATAGTAAAATGAGTGATTATGCATACATGGTCACTAACTAAGTTTTACTGCATGTGGATAGGATACTAAAAGGGTGAAAAATATTTCATATTTTGAAAAGGCAAAATAGAGTTTATGCTTTCATTGTTGAATGACATGGCTGTGAAAAATGTAGTTAATGCAAGTTCATAATTATCCTAACTCAAAATAGGAATTCTTTTCAGATGAATTTATGCTATAAGGCAGATAATTAACATTTTATTATATTGCCAAGTAGGATAGGTCTCCTAATATTTCACATACTAGCTCACTGAATTCACTTTGTCTAAAAAGTGATTTATGCTTATTCTGATGGTGACTTTTACATATAAGCTTGATGAGTTAAGTGATAGATAGATGGTTAAATAATAATTTGTGATATGTGTGTGCAGGTAATCACAGAGATAATAACATTTAAAACTAATTGAGTAAAGGTGATGGCAATTGTCAGTGTATGGGTTCATGGACTGACTTGAAGAAATATGCAGAAGACATGGGCTTGACATAAATATTTAAGGATCATGAGCCTTTAAACATGGAGTTAAGTCATTGTTCTATTCCCACCATGAGTGTTGATACCCAGAGGTGTGGATTTGAATGAACACTTACAGTATGTACTCCCCTTATCTCATCTCCTGTGAGTAAGAGAAAATCATAACACTGACCTTCTTAGTTTTAGAGTGTGGATGTCAGAGGTTATCAACTTGTGGGTTGCAAGCCCTTTGGAGATTCAATGACCTTTTAACTTGGGTTGCATATCACAAATACTGTGTATCAGATATTCACATTATGATTAATAACAGTAGCACAATTATACTTATGAAGTAGCAACATAAAATTTTATTGTTGGGAGTCACCATAACATAAGGAACTGTGTTAAAAAGTTGCAGCATTAGAAAAGTTCATAACCACTGGTGTAGGCAAATGATTGTGTGGTTCAAATCCTAATAAATCTCTACACAAATATATATATATATGCATATATATATGTGTGTGTGTGTGTGAGAGAGCACTGTCTACTATCTGTATACAGTAATTGATATATCTGTGAAGTATATTCTCAATATTGAAAACTAATGTTTACTGTGTAAATTAAGCAGATGTCTCTCTGGTGCCATGCCACTTATAATTTAATATACTATGTGTTGAAAAGTATTTATGATATAAATTTATAAACAGATTAGAAAAAACTTCCTTCATTAATTGGATCACTTTAACAAGTCCGATATTTTACCCTTCATCGTTGTCAGTAACATGCAGTAAAAGTCTCTTCTCAGTTAGCATTGCCGCATAACAGAGTTTAATGCTGGGTCTCACTAACTCAGCTTCTCTGATTTCTAATGAAGTGAACTCTTCTTTTGGGAAATTCTGTTTTTTTATATTTTTTGTGAATAACCACTAAATCTAAAAATGTAAATCCATGTTAATTTTATTACATAGACATTTTGTATTGTTGAATACATTTCTTAATCTCCTTAATCATGTTTCATTTGTGATAGCAGGCAATTCATGAGGATTTATTTTGCAGTAGCAATAAACTAGACACTATTTCTCTTCCATTCCATATTTAGCTCTTTAATCCATTGTACTATTGCTTCTATTCTTATAGATGTAGTTATCTCAGTCACTGAGTAAAATTTAACTGAGACTCAAAAGTTGAACAAACCAATCAGAGTCTCTTTGTAGTCTCTCACCTGGAAAAAGCACACAAAACCTAGAGAATGTCTCATACTTTGCATTAAAAATAACTTGCTGGGAGTTCTTTCACACTATCCAGTTATAAATCATGCTAGTGTCAGCCTCCCTAGTATTAATGATCCTGAGTCCTTCACTTGCTGAAGCTCCCAAACCCTGAGGCTTTCAGACCTGAGGCCTGAGAATCAGAGGCTTAGGACTCCAAGCTCTTAAAGCCACACACTTGGTGCCTCAAGTGCTCAGGGAAGAGACTGATTACCCATGATCAGATCAGGATGACCAGTGGCCAGAGTTAGGACTCCATAGCCTTGGGTGCTGGGATCTCTAGGCATGCTATCCTTAGAGTCTTAGATTCTACCTTCTGCTTTTCATACCCTTTCTGTGTTCCTTATTCTCAGTTTCTCTGTTGTCTTCTGTCTTCTCTACTCTTTCAACATTCTTAGCGGCTGCTTGTAGGTGCCATGCTTGCTCATCAGGAATCTCATGACACCTCTCAATAATGTGTTGAGTTTTCTGGTATTAGGACTCAGAGTTGATGACATTTTTATGAGCTCTTTTACTGAGTCCCTATTGTTGTCAGCCCTACTTGCTTTTTGTGAAACTGGCATTGATTGCTGTACCTGTGATAAAGATGACAAGTAAGAAACTGGCCATTAAAGACATCCTGATGATACAAAAAAAGTGTGTGTGTGTGTGTGTGTGTGTGTGTGTGTGTGTGTGTGTGTGTTGGTAGACATTACTGTCTGGTAGAGGTCACAGTCTCTCCATGGCCTAGAACTTTATTTCAATAGCTGTGAAACAGGTAGCTCCACTCCTAAAGCAGAATTTACCGCTTCTACCTACCCTTATCTGGAGGAGGACTGACCTTCTCTGAAATCTCTCTAAACAAGATTCCTGTATCTAAACTAGATGCCTGATCCATCTCTGGCACCAATTCCTGCTAGAAGCCTTGAACTTGTGCTAGGAGCTCTGCTGTAGGACCCTACAACCACATAATAAGCCTTTTGATGATAGGAGCATGGCACTTATTGCAAATTATGAATCGATTCCAGGCTACCCAGTCCTACATATTCCTTATACTCTGCAATAAAGTTGAGTTGATTCTGTCTGCTGGAGGGCTGTCTCCATTTGTGATCATGGGCCATGTACTATGCTTTCTGTCTTTACTTCTTCCTCCTTTCCCTCTTGGGCTGATGGCCAACAGGCTGAGAGAGAAAAGAGGACCCTTTATAGATCAAGGAAAAGGATTGTAGCATATTTGTATTCTGACTATAATTCCACCTATCAGAGCATAGCTTCCAAATCTATCAATCACAAGACTTTTATATAAGGCCCAATTTGAAGACTGATAGTGGTATTTATTGGCTTTTTTCTGAGTCCTTGAGACTGAGTTATTGCCCCACCAACCTGAATTAAAAGAGCTACAGGGCAAGCAGCTCATATCAAATCCACCAATCCTTGTCTTGCTGTAGTAGTTTTCCTAGTCTGATAAAATGTCCTGGAGCCTTTATGAATGAAGTAAGGCTCTCTGAAACAGAAGTCTGTGGTTTCAGCAACACTGTAGTTATAGGGTTACTTCAACCTGGCAGTTTTCTTTCTGAAAATCATCCCTAAAAGACTCAAGTAGATAGGCTGCTGCAATATCAGTGTTCTAGTTGCCAATAGAAATTCTTAGGTTGACAGTACCCTGGCAAAGCAGCTGGGCACAAGGAAGTGTTTGGCAGCTGTCAATAAAAGGATCAAATTGACCAGGTCTCCAACAGCTTAACTTAATTAAAGAAAAACATAATTTTTAAAATGAGCTTGCAATAAGGTCCTATAATTAACACTAACATTCTCAACACAATTTAACAGTTCTTAACTCATATTCAACTATGTTTAAACAGAGTTGGATCCTCCTTGTCTATCTTATTCACAGAATTTTTATTCTAGTATTAGATGATCATTTTGAGCTTTTCTGATACTACTTCTTTAATCTTAGTATATACCATCTGGGTGTTTTACAGTTTGACATAAATCTGAAACTAAACACGGAAAGTTAGAACAGATCCCATAGTTTAACTTCTCTATCTAATCTGATTGTTCAATAACTCTTTTGGGTACCAGTTATTTATTGGGCCCCAGATGACTCACAACTTATGACTAATTTAACTGTGAAGGAGAGGTTCCTTCCATCAAAGCCTAAGGAAAGTGGTTGGCTCCTATTCTGGATTCTTACCATGGAACTTATAAGTGTACAGATGAACAGCCACATGAAGAAACACATATGGTCATATTCTTAGTCACAAATATATGGATTTCTCTTCCTGTGCATATGGTTATGTAACTTCATTTGTTGTTCCTCTGTCTCTGGGACAGAATTCTGAAATAAAATGATGTAGGGGAGGGATGGTTTACTTTGGCTTAAACTGTAATGGAAGGTCCTGATGGCAGGAAGCCCTGGAAGTAGGAATGCGTGGCTTCTGGTCACCATGCTTCCAGTCAGGAAGCAGTGAGAGATGAAACTCTTTCCCAAATTAGTCTTCATTTTGCTGAATCCAGAACCTCAGCCAATTCAGTCAAAAGTTGCCCACCTTTAGGATTCATTTTCTGCCCTCTGATAATCTAGTCAAGGGAATCATTAATGTACAAGGGTAGGGTGATAGGTGATCTGAGACTCAGTATGTAACTCAATCACTTTACTGTGAATTCCTTCAAAAGCAAAACAAAACAAAAAGTCCAAACCTCCCAATATAAAATAGCATGGAAGAAAATTGTCTCATTCCCAATATGAAGAATTGAGACATAAGAAGGGATAGTTGGGGCAGAGATGAGAATAGATGAAACCCAGAAGGGGAAACAAAATTCCATAGCATTGTGCCCAGCCTTTGGGACCCATTTTGGATTCAAAGAACCTGGGTAGTTTTAACCTCCAGCTCAGAAACCATCAATATACATCCCTTCTATTGGGGAAGCTCTATTCTGTTCTTTAGCTTCCTTGGTATATGGACACCCTATGTTCTGGGTACCTCCAGTATCCTGGAGATTCCATTGCAAACTATTTCTTTCCTTCACAGCTTCATGAAACAAACCCCCAAAGGTCTTTTTTTGGGAACACTGACCTTGCTTCACATTGCCCAAATTCAACCCTTCTTGGAGACCATTAATGAAGATGCCATGACTTCTTAAAGTCTCCTTCTTTCATGTCTGTAAACCCAGTACCATGTCCATGACAATGTCAAGTTCTGATGCCAATTACAGATACAGCCTTACTCTGGTGGACCACAGTTAACAATTGCTTGTTTGTGTCCTTAAGGATAGTCAAGGAGAACTCCTTCCTTAGGTGGTTGTTTTGAATCAGGAAACCTCTTAGTTCATGCTCTCTTCTTTCAAACAATTTTCACAAGCTGGAGCCATTAAGAGGCAAGGCCTTGCCACCAGGACACCTTTCCCACAGTCCCACTACAGAGTGAGAGTTTTCTCAAGATAACGTATAGCTGTTCATCACTACTAACTTTGGGTGCAACTTTAAACTTGCTTTTTCTCACGAAATTGCCCTTTAAAAAATTTCTTTCTGTCCCAACTTTTGTCCATACTCATTTTAGAAATCCTACAAATTACTTCCTAAATCCCCTGAGAACAATAGTCAGATTCATCATTTCTTGATACCATTTTTCTGTATTAGTTACACTATACACTGCTAGGTTCTTTTGGTTTACAGTTTGAACAGTTTGAAAAGAAGTTCAACATAACATTAGGAATGTGAGGTTTCTGGTCACGGTACATCTACAATCATGAAGCAGGAGGACATGAAAGCTAGTGTTTATCTATTGTCTCCTTTCTTAATGCAGACTAAGACATCTGATAAGGGAACACTCCCGTTTTATTGCCATTCATTTTTAGTGCCTGTCCTCCCATCACAATTGACCTTTTCTAGATAATTCCCCATGGGCATGTGCACAGGATGATCTAATCTAGAAAATACTTCATTAGCATTCCAAGAAGCTTTGCATCTACTTGATTCTGTAATCTACTGTGAGATTAGCTTTCAACATTACCAATCCCAGCGGCCTCTCTACATTCTTACTAACCCACCCAGAAGCTCCCTAAAGCTTACTGTTTTGAATTTCCATAGAAGTTTCAATTTATAGGTGTTGTTGATTGACTAGTTTGTGTTGGTGACTCTGGATTACATCTCTTCTCTTTTGAGATTTGGGTATTTAGATCAATATTTTGGCCTTGTGACATGTGGCTTCCTCTCTTGACAACAGTTCTGTCTTTTGAGGTTGAATAAGGGTTGTTAAAAACTAAAGATATTCAGACTTTCACTACGGTTCCCATCCTAGCTGGAGCCAACTCACACAGAGACTGCAAGCATCGAAGTACCTTTCCCCACCCTGGGAGTAGGTAAGCCTGGGCCTGTTTTCAGCCTGCCTTCCTGTGCTGAGGCCTGGGGAATGCATATTGCCTGCTTGCACCCACCGGAAGGGAACCCTGGACCCTTACCCATCAGGAGAGGAAGAGACTCCTTCTGCACCCACTGAAAGAAGGAATGGGAAGGAGATAACTCAGCAACAGAAAAACCAATGTAACACCTCTACAGTCTAGAGACCAGTAAGACAAGAACATCCCAATTCAGATAAAGAAGAGAATGACCTTAAAAACAACTTCTTGAAAATGATAGAGGCCCTCAAAGAGGGTAGGAAAAAATCCCCTCAAAAGAAAAAACAAACCAAAAAAGGCATGAAATGGAAGAAAAGGCAAAGCAAAAATTGCAAGAAACAGCAAACAGTGCAAGGGTTGAAAGCTGAAAATAGAAAGATGAAGGAGATCATTTCATACTCATCACAGGAAAAATCCACCAGGATGAGGTCTCAATTCTGAACATCTATGCCCCAAATGCAAAAGCATCCATGTTTGTAAAAGAAACATTACTAAAACTCAAATCACACATTAAAAACTCACAAACTTATAGTGGGAGACATCACACTTTACAATTGCCACAATCAACATAAAATACCTTGGGGTAAAACTAACCAAAGAAGTGAAAGACCTGTATCGCAAGAAATTTGAGTCTTTAAAGAAAGAAAATAAAGAAGGCACGAGAAAATGGAAAGATCTCCCATGCTCTTGGATAGATTGAATCAACATAGTAAAAATGGCAATCTTGCCAAAAGGAATCTACAGATTCAATGCAACCACTATCAATATCCCCGCACAATTTTTTACAGACCTTGAAAGATCAATTGTAAAGAGAAGCCTTCCCACCAGCCTGGTTCCAGAGGCACATCAGTCCCAAATAAACACACAGGAGGCTATATTAATTATGAAGCTGTTGGCCTTGCCTGTTTCTTACTGGCTAGCTCTGACTTAAGTATTTATCCCATAATTGTTAATCTAAGTATTTCTCTTACCAGAGAACTTTCCGGGCTTCTTATCCCTATGGCAGTTACATCTTGGCTTCCTGTATTTCTCCTTCCCAGAGTCCTCCTGGACTCCTAGTCCCACCTATCTTGCTTCCCTATTGGCCAACAGTGCTTTATTTACATATATACAGGACTTCCCCCATCAATCAATTATCAACTTTATATGAAAAAACAAAAGACCTAGGATAGCCAAAACAAACCTGTTCAACAAAGCAACATCCAGAGGCATCATCATTCCTGATTTCAAGCTCTATTATAGAGATATAATCCTGAAAACAGCTTGGTATTGGCACAAAAATAAACAGGTAAACCAAGGGAAATGAATTGAACACCCACCCTGCTATTAAACTTGTACGAACACATGATTTTTGGCAAAGAAGATAAAACTATACTTGGGAAAAAAAGAATATTCAATAAATGGTGCTGGCATGTAGAAGACTGCGGATAGATCTATGTCTATCACCATGCTCAAAACTTAAATCCAAATGGATGAAAGACCTCAACATAAATCCAGCCACACTGACACTCTTAGAAGAGAAAGTGGGAGGTACCTTTGAACAAATTGGTTCAGGAGACCACTTCCTGAGCATAACACCAGTAGCACAGACACTGAGATTGACAATTAATAAATGGAACCTCCTGAAACTGAGAAGCTTATGTAAAGCAAAGGACACAGTCAACAAGATAAAAAGGAAGCTCACAGAATGGGAAAAGACATTCACTAACCCCACTGTATATTTGGACTGATCTACAAAATATACAGTGAACTCAAGAAGCAAGTCTCCAAAACACCAAAGTATCCTATTAAAAAGTGGGGCACGGAACTAAATAGAGAATTTTCAATAGATGAGTCTAAAATGGCTGAGAGACACTTAAGAAAGGGCCCAAAATCCTTATCCTTTAGGGAAATGCAATTCAAAACAACTCTGAGATACCATCTCACTTCCATCTGAATGGCTAAAATAAAAAAAAATGACAGTTTGTTCTGGAGAGGATATGGAGAAAGAGGAACACTCCTCCACTGGTGGTAGGAGTGCCACTTTGGAAATCAGTATAATGGTTCCTCAGGAAAATGAGAATCAGTCTAAAACAAGATTCAGCAATTCCAATCTTAGGCATATACTAAAACAAAAATGGACTTTCATATAACAAGGACATCTGTTCCACTATGTTCATCGCAGCAATATTTGTAATAGCCAGAACTTTGAAGCAACCTAGATACCTCTCAACTGAAGAGTGGATAGAGAAAATGTGGTACATTTACACAATGGAGTACTACTCAGTGAAAAAAAAAACAATGGAATCTTGAAATATGCAGGCACATGGATGGCACTAGAAGAAACCATCCTGAGTGAGGTAACACAGTCACAAAAAGACAAACATGGTATGTACTCACTCATATATGGATTTTAGACATGGATGATGGGAGTGCCAGCCTACAATGCCACTGCCAGAGAGTCTGGGAAACAGGGAGAACCATAAGAGAGATATGCATGGTACCCCAGAAAAGGGGAATGGGACAGGATCTTTTGAGTGGATTGGGAGCATCGGGGGGAGGGATCTCTGAAAAAGAAGAGGGTGAAGAGGAGGGGAGAGGAGCATATGGGAGAGCAGGAAGATTAAATCGGGGGAAGAATAGAGGAGAGCAGGATGAGAAATACCATAATAGAGGAAGTCATTATAGGTTTGAGGAGAGATCTGGCACTAGTGAGATTTCCAGAGCTCTACAAGTAGGACACCAACTGGCAATCTAAGCAATAGTGGAGAGGCTGCCTTAAATGCCCTTCCCTGATAATGAGTTTCACGACTACCTTATATGCTATCCTAGAGCCTTCATGCAGTGGCTGATGGAAGCAGAGGCAGACACCCACAGCTAAACACTGAACTGAACTCCTGGAGCCCCGTGGCAGTGGGAGTAGTGAGCAAAGGGGTTGAGACTGGGCTGGTAAAATCCACAGGGCCAGCTGACCTGAACAAGGGGGAGCTCTTGGTCACCAGACTGATGGCTGAGAGGCCAGAATGGGACTGATGCAGACTCTCTAAATGTGTGTGTCAGTGAGGAGGCCTTGGTAATCCATGGGGTTTTGGATAGTAGATCAGTATTTAGCCCTGGTGTACAAATGGACTTTGGGAGCCCATTCCACATGGAGTGATGCTCTCTCAGCCTGGAGACATAGGGAAGGGCCTAGGCCCTATCCAGGATGATAAAACAGACTTTGAGATTTCCTCTTGAAGGACTTACCCTCCCTGTGGATCAGAGGGGGATTGAGTAGGGGGTTGGAGGTTTGGTGGAGGGGATGGGGGAGGAGGGGATGGAGAGGGAGCTGGGATTGTCATGTGAAGCAAACTTGTCTCTAATTTCAATTTATAAAGGAATAATAATAATAACAACAACAACAAAACTCTAAAAATATTCACTTTATCTCAATATTCCGAAGCTCTTTGAGGAATTTAGAAGTAGTATGAAAAAATACCATTAAACATTATGCCTTTAATGTCAGCACTTGGAAAACAGAGATACGTGGATCTTATGTGACTTCAAGGCCATCCTGATCTACAGAGTGAGTGTCAGCACAGGCTCCAAAGCTACATAGAGAAACCCTGCCACAAAAAATATTACAACTTCATGGGTAGAAGGCAGCCACAGACCTAACCAGCGCCCAATGGTCTATGTGGGTAGGCACCGTTTCTATGTGGTGTAGAAATGGGAGATAACAAGAAGTTTCTTTCCAGTGGAAAGAAGTGGATCTGAAGATGTAACTGTGGAGAGGAACAGGATGATATGGGGGGGCTTACTCTGTCACCTGGGGCCATATGATATCCAGGCCTGTGCTCCCACCAAGGGCCATGTTTTCGTCTATGACCCTTTTGCAGCCAGGGTCTCCACTGAATGTCCATGGCCCATGCTACCTCCAAAGTCCATATGGATGCCAGTTGTATGGGGCACCACCTGAGGCCATGTTGATGTCCTGGGCCCACAGTGTCACTAGAGCCATACCAATCTAATTAGCCTATGCTGCTACTAGGTCCGTGATGATGTCTGGGTTGGAGCTATGGTCAAGGGCCTTGCTTGTGTCCAAGGTCCTACTGTAATCAGGGTCTGTGTTGATGTCTGCTGCCCTTGCAGTCCATGGGAGGCTGGCACTGGTGGCCTGGGCACCAGAAAGCTGGTCCCACACCTTGCAGACAGTCTCAGCGGCAAAGCTGGTTCCTCCCTACAGAACTGGCCCCAGTGGTGTAGGTGCTGGAGAGATATTCTGCCCTTCTTTGGCACAGGGAGAACTGGTCCTATCTCTCATCAAGTGTGAAGGAGAGCTGGGCTTAACCTTCTCTTGAGGTCCCCGTGGACATCCAGGCTAAACAACTCAGCTACCATGCAGGGCCATTCCAGGCCTTTGAATTGGCCCACCCCAAAGTCTACCTCATCTAAGACCTGCTGGATAGTCCTGTGGAGCCATAACCCCAGGATCTCCATGACTCCAACAACAGCAGGGTACCTGAGGGAAGTCTCAGTTAGGGTACAGTATAACAGAAGCCAGAGGCCTTGAACCATACCAATAACTCATTTCAATGACCATTTTCAAGAAAAGATGTTTGAGAAAAAGGGTATACTGCATGACATACTGCAGCTCCCATGACCACTATAACAAATAAATATATTATGGAGAGGCATGAAAGATGTAGGAGTGAAATGACTTTTAAAAATTATTATAATTTTTATTTTCTTTTGGTTGGGAGAGGCTACAAGGGTGGAGGGTGGACATGAGAAGCAAGTGGCATTAGGGAGCATGCTGTGAAATTCCCAAAGTATCAGTATAATTATGTTAATAAAAAATACATTCGCTAGGCATTGGTGGCGCATGCCTTTAATCCCAACACTTGGGAGGCAGAGGCAGGTGGATCTCTGTGAGTTCGAGGCCAGCCTTGTCTACAGTAAAAGTTTCAGGACAGACCGTAAAACAATACAAAGAAACCGTGCTTCAGAAAACGAAAATAATAAATAAATAAATAAAAATTAAAAACAAAACAAAACAAAAAAATCTCCATTCTCACCACCTCTGTCATTTAGGAAGCTGTACTGGTTTTGATAGGACTCTACAATAAATGAAGGCCAAATATCGATTTCTTTTTTCAGTCCTGAGGTGGAACTCTTTGTCTACTTCTGGTAATACTGGGAAGGGGTAGAACCTATAAGAACTGGAATGAATTTGGAGAAAATCACTGCAAGAGAGTAATTGTGTAGAGTTATTTTGCCATGCTCTCTGCTCTCTGTCTCTATCTCTCAGTCTCTCTCTGTCTCTCTGTCTCTGTCTCTGTCTCTGTCTCTCTCTCTCTCTCTCTCTCTCTCCCTCTCTCTCTTTTATCTTATCTTAGTCAATTTTAGCATTCCTTGCCAGGGATTTTCAGGAGTTTATTTGTAAAGCATGTATTCAATACCCAGCTAAGTGTCAGATAATATTTGATTTATAATGTATTTCTGAAAATGTTACCTGGTTCAACCAGAAAATGAGCCCAAAATTAATCACAACTCCTTTAATGTTATATAGTCAATGCACACTCCTGATCATACCAATTGTGATAAACTGTAAACATTTAGGTTTGCAACAGTTTTACACTGAGGGACAGATAGTTACAGAAAGCAATATATTCAATCTGAAAAGTCACATATTCCTTACAATTGTGTGTTCAGTCTAGGGTTAGGTCTCTGATTCCACACAACTATTTGTTTTGCAGTATTATAGCTGGAAGAAATCATGCATTGATCTCATTAACTGTGAAGTCCTCATAATGACCAAAGACTGATCAGTGGCAAATGTGAAAGACATTAGTTATTTGAGGAAGATGTAACTATGGAACAGATGCTAGATATAGAGCTGTTATCTGAAGGGATTCCTCTGTGGTTCACAGGGACTAATATATTATTGGTAGAAAAGTTCCAGCAACTTATTAATTATTTCCTTGGGTACTTGGTAGAAAGATAGAAAGTAGATAGTAAAACCTGAGAGATTTTTCCTGGACAGCAAGATTCAAAAAGTACTACTTACTTTCAACATCCTTTTAGCTTGCTATTCAGCTAACAAATTAGGGCTAGAGATACAGCTAGGCTGCTGTGAAAATTGCCTTTCATGAATGAAAGTCTGGGTGGGTCCACTGGGACTACAAAAAATGGGCCGGATAGAACATGTCTATAATCCTGTGACTTGGGGGGGGGGACAGGAAAATCAGAAATACAAGGTCATCCTAAGAGAGACTAAGATAAGAGAATGAGAAAGGGAAAGAGACAGATACAAGTGCAGATGCAGATAAAGATGCAGAGATAGAGGCAGAGACAGAGAAAGAGATGTAAAACGACAAATAAAATAGAAAGAGACAGATACTGGGGTTCAAGCTTCAAGATGAATATCAGAGACACAAAGCAGCCAAGCTACTTTCCTCTTAACCCTCCCCAGTTGAAATGGCAATCATGTCTCCATGAACTCTTACCAAGCCTCAGACTGCTGCCTCTCCTCAGTGTGTTTGGAGAATCAATACCTTCCTATCCTCAATGTGGCTGGAGAATGAATGCCAGGTCTGAGACCCTGTTCCTTAAATAACTCTCATGAGTCCTGGGATTAAAGGTGTGTATCACCACTGTTTGACCTCTATAGTTTGTGGCTGACTTTGCTTTCTCAATCCTCAGGCAAGCTTTAAAATATCATAAATAATATATCAATACACACACACACACACAGAGGGGGGGGCAGTTGAGAGAGCGTATAGACAGAGAGCAGTAAGCCACAGGGAATGGAGCAAGGAGCATTCCGTCCCAATACACAGGTGTTGCGACTTAGACATTGGATCACCTGAATCTGATCTTACAGGTTGTTGAGCTGAATACTGGGACCTGAACTTGAGTTTTCTGCAAGAGCAATATGCATTCTGAACCAATTAACCATCTCTCCAGACCCAAGAATTTTTGAAAAAGACAAAGGGAAACTAGTACTTGCTTTGGGCCAAGATGTCGGAATGAGACTAAGATATTGTCTTCTCTGGCAGAGGCAGAGTGGCAATTTATTTCTTATGGGCAGCAAAACTACAAGAAGCATCTTTTTAAAAAGTTTTAGGAAAGGTTCCCTGAGTTAGTGGCTAATGATGCTCCCAGGAACCATGAATTTATTAGATAAAAATCTCAGTGCTAAGTATAGGATACTGCCTTATGAGTTTTTTGCTATGGCAGCATGGGAGTGCTCTCCATCTCCAATCACAGACATTATTGTTCACCAGAACTGCAATGTAAGTTCTTATTTTTTAAGTCATCACACACCAGTACCAGGTATAGTTTATGTTTTTTCAAATTGTTATTCAGGGGGTTCCCATAGAATCACTTATCCTGGAACAATACAAGCTACTACTGCTCCTCACAGATAACTTTCAGAATTTGATAGTAGGCTCATACTGCTAAAAATGCCAAACTCTTGAATCAAAAGACATGGAAAAGTCAATCTGGCACACACTTTAGTCTTAATCCATATTGGCTATCTTTTACCATGCCAAAAGGGGAGAAAAGTCACTAAAGTTTTACTCAACAGTGTACAATATGAGTAGCAATAATGACTGCCCTGAAACGTTATGGTCCAATGGTTTTAGGAACTTAGGCAAATAAATAAATATTTTGTATTGGATTTAAAGTCCATTCTACAATCTACCACCATTAACAATGAGTCAAAGACCATGGCTAGTAAAGAAATAGGGGAGAACCAAGTATGCTGCTAAGTAGATATAGTAATAAACCACTCCCTAACACTGCATTGCTGTACACATGGGTTAGTATGTCTCTCAAACCTCATGAGAGAAGCTTGTTTGCATAGTAAATTGCAGTTTATACATAAACTCACAACTGCTTAATATATAGAGAATTAAATGCCACAGCATTCAACTTAAATGGGCCAGCTGTATCAAACTCTCTCTAAGGCTCAATGATTATTGCAAGTGAGAAAAATACTGTAAGTGGCACAGGTACTGGAAGTCTGCAGAAATGTGTTATTTGCACACCGTAACAGGGTTGTTGAACACATGAATTCACAGCACCCGTGAGTGTAGAGACAAAGAAAAAGATCAAATCAACTAAAATTCCAACCAAGACTGAAGCTAATAATGACAGGTTCCCTATAGCTGATGATATATTGGCAACTAATTGTTCCGCAAAGCCAAAGTCAGTTTTCAGCAGGGATGTAATTCAGGGGAGGCTACACATGCTCATATAGAAGCTCCTAGAGTCATGTACAAATATGCGGTAGACTCAGTGGATTTAAAAAACAAAACAAATTAATCTGTTAGTGAAAGGGACCTTAGAGGCAAGGGAATTAGAGAGGAGTGGCAGAGTGGAATAGATTTGGTTAAAATGTGTTGTATGCATGTGTGAAATTCTGAAACAATAAAAATGTAATAAAACACCTAGCTCAGCAGAGAGTTCAAAATATGAACATCATGTTGATCATCTAGGTTGCAAAATTCCCTATACACACCAGATAATTATTGAAACTGGATGATTATAAGTTTAGATAAACTGAGTGAGACATCTTAGTAATTTACTCAATGTATTTGTCCAATGAAATCTGATTACTAAAAAGGGGGTTGCAATAAATAGATAACATCCTAGTCTTTAGTTTTGCAATATATATATATTTAGGCACTTAGTAGGAGCAATGAAAAGGAAACAATGCACAATCTCACATTAGCACTCACTGAAAATAACCAATTCTCATATTATTCTTCATGCTAACTTAAATACTTCCTCTTTCAAATTCTGACTTGATTTGCATTACGGAAAAAATTCATTTAGGTGGCATATTTTTAGAAGAAGGCAGAAAACTTCACACATTATAACGATGAAACTGTGGAAATCGGTATAAACAAAATACCCATTAGGATAGAAGGGCAGTTTTGAGTTATAGATGAATTGGACTCTTCCATTCCCACATAATTTCCCATTATATCTCCATAATGTCACTGATGTTACTAACCACAATTATTTAATTGACTCTTCATAATAACAGCTTCTAATGTAGTTCTATTATTTAAAGGTTTTTCTATTTCAAATATTTAATTCAACATGTTATGTAAAAATCTCTTTGATTTCTACTCTAATGGACATTATGTCTGCATCCAGTATTTCTATATAGTAAGGCCTGACACCTTCTCTCATTTGAATGATGGTATTAGCTGTTTTAAATGAAGTAAATGTTCTTCAAAGCATTATAAATTACACTTAAGTGTCTGGTAATGTGTTTAAATGGGCAACACACCAACAGTGTCTTGGGGAATCAATAATGAAGCGTAATTCATTCTACACCAGCTCTTGCCTGCTAGTACAGCATTTAAAAATTTAAGAATATTTAAGCTGTTGAGAAATTCTATGGCATTTTCAATAGGTGCTTTTGTAGTATGCCTTCCTTCCAGATGTACGCATTTCAAAGGTCATCGTGCTTTTCATTCTTTGTTTTGTTTTTCTCTTGGAGAACACCTACCTTAGCCCATCATTTATTCCTGAAGGTCCTGACAGAATAGAATTAGGTTCACTCATCAGAGATAACTTCAGGGAACACTTTACGTAGAGTCAGGGCTCAGTCTTTATGGTTCTAGAAATCAATCAAGTAAAAGAAGAGAAAACATTGTGTTCTGGGGGTGTAAATAAATGACTGGAAACAACACAGTCAAGTAGGGAGGATATTGGTCTTGACTTCCTTTCTACTAACTGACAGACAGTTTTAGTTGAAGTTTTTCACTTTTGTCACTACATCAAATTAGATTTAAGAACAGCTAATTAGACTCCTAAAGTTCTATCAATTTACATTCATTCCTGCCAGTGAGTTAACCATCAATTATACAAATGACAGCATATAAGTTTTGTGAAAAATTAGAATAAAGTAGTGTGCACTGTAGAGGCACTGATGTTTTCAAGTACTCGACTCACTTGAAACTCAGAATTAAAATTTATTGATGATTTTTTGGGGAAAATTACACTTCCATATTGAATATTCTTATGTACATAGACAGCTACGTTTTTGTCTGCCAACCTCTGTCATCTATCAACTACCTATCGCTGCCTATCACCTGCTTATCATCTTAGTATCTATATATTCTTTTTTTTAAGTCTGTGGGTTTTTTGTTTTTCAATTAATAATAAGTTTTTAATAGATTCCCTAATTCCCCACCTCCCTAAATCTACATCTCTCTCTCTCTGTCTCTCTCTGTCTCTCTGTCTCTCCCTCTCTCTCTCATACACACACACACACACACACACACACATACACATTAGAATACAAAAATACAAACAGGCACATAAAATAACAATGATAAAATAAGATAAAATGAAAGCAAATGTTTATCATTTAAATAAATCTGAATAGTACTATACTTACTGATAATTCCTTATTTAAATGTATGAACCTATGTGTTCCATTCTCATTCAAGTCATCACACTTTATATTTTCTTCACCAATTCCTAATATTCCATTATTTTGTATAATTCCTGATTTGCTGTGCATTATGAACATACTGAATTCAGTGGACACAGAGCCATATACACGGTCATGTGCATACACAAATGCATATATGGAAGCAATAGGAAAATTACAGCATATAATAAATTTTTATGGCTTTAACTACCCAAGTTAACAATATATTTTTGCTCTATTCACATCTTTACATTAGCTTTTTCTCTATCTAAAAAGATGCTATGCGTCTTGAGTGTTGTTTGTTAAATATTATCCTGCACATTTATAATTTTTAATGTTGTTTAAAAAAGAAGATACTGCTGTTTCTCCCCCATGTGTAACGGAAGAAAAATCTTGAACTTGATAGATAGTATTCAGTTGTCGTTAAGAAGAAAACCTGTAGGAGGAATCATTATTCACTATACCGCCACATCAAAAACCAGTTCACTCTTAAAATTTGGTATATATTTTCAATATTTTATTTTTTTATATTATGTATTTATACATCAAATATATTTAGCTAAAAAACTTCTGTACATGGATAACACCCTTTCTAAAACCAGGAACACAATGATTAGAAATGTATATCAGATATCTGTTGAGGTCAGAGATGTTCATTCTAATGAAAGAAATGTTTGAAATATGTCTAAAAAATGGACCCCTCAAACTTTTAGCAGTTATTTCATAACTGCTTACTGTGATTTATGGATTCATATATCACACACATTTTTCTGAGGTAACTTCCTTAGTAACAGCTTACGTATGTCTATTTTTTTGTGAAAACTTCATTAACATTTGCTTTTTGTCAATTAGAAGCTTAATAGTTCTGTAGCCTTTCTTATAAAGATTGTCTCCTGTAAATTTTCTAACTTTGAATTATTAATTATGATTTTATTTTTAAAATGTTTTAGTTGAAATAGAATTATATAATTTTCCCATTTCTCCTTCCTGCTTTGTGTCCATCCCTTATATTTTCAATTTAACCCTCTTATATCTCTCCAACCCTCAAGTTGATAGCCTGTTTTTCTTTGCTTATTATTTGTACATATATATGTATGGGTATGCACAAATGCAGTACTAAACTGCTGAGTTCATTTGTGTGTAGGTGTTCATATATGACTTTCGGATGATCACTCTAAATTGGATGACCTATAAGGGAGCTCATCCTTTGGAGAGGCTAAGTCTCCTTCTCCCAGTGATCATCAGTTGCCTGTAGTTCTTTGTCTACGAGGGGGATTCCATGAACCTTTCACCTATTTCATAACCATTTACTGCCAGTCAAAATGGCTAAGATAATCAAACAACTCACAACAAATACTGGCAATGGTGTGGAGAAAGATGAATCCTCATTGACTACTGATGGAAATGAAAATTGGAACATCCTTTCTGGACAGCAGTATTGAGAATCCTCAAAAAACTAAAAATATATCTACATGTCACTCAGCTATACAACTCCTTGGCATAAGCCCAAAGGACTTGACATCCTACTTCACAAATACTTGCTCAGAAGTGCTCATAGCTGGCCTATTCACAGTTGTGGGGAAATGGAAACAATCTAAGCAGCCTATAACAGATGAATAGATAATGAACATGTTTTGCATGTTCAAAATTGAATACCATTCATATTTTATTATTCATCATGAACTTTGCAAATAAGTGGATGGACATAGAAAAGAATATATTGGGTGAGGTAACAATTACCACAAGTTTTCTATTATCTGTGGTTCTTCAAAGCTTAGTATACAACACGGAGTTACCACATAAATCATAAAGGAACCATAGGCAGGAGGTGTGAGTTGAACTTTAGAGGGACATAACAGCATACAGATAATCAAGTAGGAATTGGAAAAATGGAGAAGGTGCTCCAACTAAGGGGAAGAGAGGGAGGTCAGTACAGACTGACAGAGAGGGTCAAGAGGCACATAACACTAAGGTTGCTAGGCAAAGTCTCAAGGAATCGTATTTTTTTATATTTACTTAAAATTATATATAGTAGATGAGTGTGTGCATGCATAGTGTGTGTGTGTGTGTGTGTAAAACTTAAAGAAAATTGAATCACTTGGGTAAACAATGTTCCCCACAAGAAAAATGGTCTGGAGTATCCCATGTGACTCCCAACACAATGCAGATTATTGATATAGCCTTTGTTTGTATCTCAGGGCTTGAAGCTTGGGTGTAAAGCTCAAGGCACTACACATATAGGACATGAGTCTCAGATAATTAAAGCCGGATATGACCTGTAAATCTTCTTTCTGTGTTTTAGTTTACATAAAGAGAGAGATTGAGACAGAGAGGGGGAAGTGGGGTGGGGGGGAGAGTATTCAAGCTGCCAAAACAGGGAGGATATCTGACAGTCCTGCCCAGATTCAACACTTATGTACCATGGCTATTATAAACATGAAAAGATATGGGGAAAATATGCAAAACGTTGAACTCACATGTCAATGGCAGCTGTGTAATTAAATGTAGTACACACTCAATAGGAGAGAAATCATGCCTGGTATTGATACCAAGCCATCTTCCTGGGACTACTGAGTACATGAATATTAGGAAAGACTCATTTACCATTACTTTGCAAGACCAGAATAATTCATATCACTGTTTATAAAGCATAGGGATTAATATCTGTACTGAATTTTGAATTTTTAGTCATAGAAATTTAATTCCTTATATTAAGGTATCTCTTTCCTTGCTCTATTTCTCAGTTTTCCCCCCAACTTGACCTTCCTGATCCCTCATGTTCTCCTCTCCTCTTCTTCCTATCTCCATCTCCCTTACTCCCCATGCTCCCAATTTACTCAGGGGATCTTGTCCTTTTCCCCTTCTTGGGGAGTCCATGTATGTCTCTCCTCGGGTCCTCCTTGTTTCCTAGCTTCTTTGGGGTTGTGGATTGTAGGCCAGTTATCCTTTGCTTTTTGTGCTATATCCACTTATGAGTGAGGATATACCATCTTTGTCTTTCTTTGTCTTATATAGAGGGAGCCGTTATGTGCTTAAGGAGAAACCTGGCACTAGGGAAATTCTCAGGAATCCACAAGGATGACCCCAACTAGGAATCTAAGCAATAGTGGAGAGGCTACTTTAAATGCCCTTACCCTATAATAAGATTGATGACTACCTTAAATGCCACCAGAGAGCCTTCATCCGGCACATGATGGAAGCAGAAGCTGAGATTCACAGTTAAGCACTGAGCCAAACTCCTGGAGTCCAGGTGTAATGAGCAAAGGTGTCAAGACCATGCTCTAGAAGCACACAGAAGTAGTTGACCTGAGAGTGTAGGAGCTCACAGACTCTAGACTGACAGCTGGAGAACCTGCATAAGTTCGAACTAGGCCCCCTGAACATGGGTGTCAGTTTGGGGGCTTGGGCAGTCTATGGGGCCTCTTGCAGTGGAACCAGTATTTATCCCTAGTGTGTGAATTGGGTTTCGGAGTCCAATCCCTATGGGAGGGATACTCTCTGAGCCTAGAAACATAGGGGGAGGGCTTAGATCCTGTCCCAAATGAAGTGATACACTTTGATGATCTCCCATGGGAAGCTTCACCTTCCCTGCGGGGTAGATCGGGGATGGGAACTGGGGATGGTGGGGGAATGGAAGGATGGGAGGGAGAGGGAACTGGGATTGATATGTAAAATGACATTGCTTTTAATGTAAATAAAAATTAATTTCAAAAGAGAAATTTAATTCTTTATATTATGGTCAGGTGTTATGGTAACTTTTCCAACAGTATTTATTGAAAAAAATGGACCTTTTTTTTTTTTAAACAGAATGTGGTTGCCAATTTGTGTTTGTCAGATACCTATGCATGTAACAAATTATCTGAAAGAAATTAGTTGTAGAGAAAAGACTGAAGACTAATTTTGGTATATAGTTCAGAGGCATTTGACCATGTTCAACTGACTCCACTGTATTTGATGTCTGCGACAAGGCCGAAACAGCATCCTGAAGGGTGTGGTGGATGAAAACCATGCAACTTCAAGAACAACTAGGTAAGAGAGGGATGTGAGGAGAGGATGATCCAGGGAAAAGCACACCCTTCATTTTATGGCCACACCGACCCACATTCTCCACTAGGCTGCACACCCCATGCAGCTAAATACCACTAATGGACTAATCTGCAGGTGAAGCAATCTCCTTCATTAGCATGTAGCCTCTCATTATTAACACAGATGCAAATCAGATCAACACCTGGACCCTCTTAGGAGACAACTCACATCTAACCTTGTTTCCCACAATCCAGTTCTTTCATGTCTCTATATCAGTATCATTATTTTTAGATTTTTTTTATTATTTTAATTTTAAATAGCTTGTTTTACATGTCAATCCCAGTTCCCTCTCCCTCCCCTCCTCCCACACCCCCCACCATCCCTCCCCCAGCCTCCCACCCTATTGCCAAATCTTTGGTCTTAGTATTTTTCCCATATTTCTGCTTCTTTATTGCTTAGGGATTACAATGTTTCAGAGATGCAGAATGTAACATTGGAAGAATAGACTTGGCAAGAAGGTACAATCTTCATGAGCATCTCTGGACTCTATAGGGGATCTTCAAAGGGCTACAATGAAAGGTAGAATACACAAAGGTAGCCTGTGTCTCATCAAACGCTGATGAAGATTCAGGTCCTTAACCCAGTACCTGTTGGATGCAAACTATAGAGTTTTCAGGTGGATTCTTTAGATGATAACAATATCACCCACAGGCTTTTAGGTTGATTTTATTATAATGTCAACTAAAATAAGTTGCATCCCAGAACTAATGTGTGAATTACAATAAAAAGATTAGTTATAAACCTTACAGTAACTATAAAAATCAATAGCACCAATGAAACGATTAGAAATGCAAGCAGATCACCTCTGAGAGATTAGATATGAAACATCTGGCAAAGACTACCCAAGTATACATGTTCATCAATAACAAAGATTTATGAGAAGTCATAGCAAGGAAAAAGAACTTAAGGAAACAGACATGGTGATCAAATACTATATGAATGAGATACTAGGTCAGAAAAAAATAACTGGAAAGAAATCTCAATGATGGTTCATCATCAATATTATTCATCTTCAAGAAATTTGGTATAGTATAATTTTACATGTCTCACTAAGTAGTCTTAATTAGAGAGAACTGCTTCCCACGAAAGTGTTAGAGGACATACCCACTAATCAATAATTAAAGTGAGAGAGTTGAGCTGAATCCAACACCAGAGTTCATGTTAGAAAGAGCAGATGCTTCTCTGAAATGTCTGGAAGGTTTTGCAGCGGAAAAAGAAAATTGTAGACAGTATTTTAAGCCGTTGGAAGTTAGCCTTACAAACTGAGTATGAACTTTTGCATTATGAAACAGTTTGCTGACAAAGGAAAATCACATATGCTTTATATTAGTGTTCATGAAGTAGAAGAGAGGGCTAAGACATAGTGAAAAGGAAGAAAAAAGTTAGTAAAAGGAACACTTGGAAGGGTCTAAATCAAAGGTTAGAAGGGGCACAGCAAGTCTCCCACAGAGGCAAAGAAGTTTCTCTTATAGTTAAGACATTGTAAACCTGAGTTTTCATAAGTTGGAGGCTATATCTTTAGTAAGTTGGTTTGAGGTAGTAGAACATTTTAGGGGTAAGTTGGTTTGAGGTAGTAGAACATTTAAGGGGTCTAGAATAGTGAGAGGAACCTAGGTCATGAAGGACACTTCCTTCAAGGCAAGAACCTTGATTGAATTAGATTTCATTAGAACAATATTGGAAACTAAAAAAAAAAATATCCAACTGCTGCCCCCACTATCTTCCTTATGATAGAACCTCTTCCTCTCACATAACTCCCCACGAGTTTAATGCTGTGATGAAATTTATCAGAGTCAAACTGAAATTAGTGCCATGGTCTTCTTGAACTTTACAACTGTGAGATAAATAATCTATTTTTAATATATCATTTTCATAAATACTTTTAGAATTCCATGCATGCATATCTTGTATTTTGATAATATCCACCCCTCATTCCTCCCCTAACTCCTTCCAGATACACTCCTACACCCAACCCCCTCCTACTTTTAATAACAATAAATAAAAGATAATTCATCTCTGGCTGATAGTTACTCAAATAAATACAAGTGAATTCTTCAGGAAGAAGGATGTTTTTCTTGGATGAAATCCAAAATGTATAAGGAATAAAGGACTCATGAATGGTGACCAAGGTCTGGGAAACAGAAGGAAAGGGATTCAGGTTTAAGGGGCTGAACATCAAGGCAGGACATGACTGAATATTAATTTCAGGTGAAACATTGTAGTCCATTGTGTTTACATGAGGAAGGCAAGTTCAGGAAAGAGGAGTTTATTTTGGATCCCAGTTTGAAGGTGCAGTGTGTCATGGTAGAAGAGGAAATTGGAGATCATGTAGAGTGCATTTTATGTTCATGCCAGCAAACGTTATCCTCCTTATGAAGCCCAGGACCCCATCCCATGAATGGTGACATTCACTTATAGCGCGAGTTTTCTCACCTCAGTTAACTTAGTCTAGATGCTTCCTAACCCTAACCCTAACCCTAACCCTAACCCTAACCCTAACCCTAACCCTAACCCTAACCCTAACCCTAACCCTAACCCTAACCCTAACCCTAACCCTTTGCTCAAAGGCTTATCTTGTGGTGATTCTATAAGACTTCAAGTTGAAAATCAGTGTTAACCACCACACTTCAGGGTGCTAAATTTCCTTAACACTGTTGTATGTTCTTTGCTACTGTCATTGTAACTCAATGATGTATTATTTTTGTGCATATAATCCTATAGATGTGCAAATCTGATACATTTATAAAATGTTTAGTAGACTTTGTGAAGACTTTCAGAGCAACCAACAACATTTTTGAGAAATAATTAGTACTTTTCTCACATTTTGAGACAAATAGACCAATTAGTCAGGTTTATTGTAAAATACATTATAAGTTGTTTGTGGACTATCAAAGGGAGGATCCTTGGTGACATTTAAGTGTAAAAAGTATTAGATTAGCACTCGGTTTTCCACAATCCCTAGAAAAAGGACAACAACAATATTATCAATTATCAGTGTTAACAAAAGAAAGGAATCCACAGAGATATACTACTAAAATGACTTGAGAGAGTATACTTAATGTCAGTATCAGCCTCTTTATATCTGTGATGTCATTTTCTCTTATATCTTTCTTCTTTGGGTTCCTTAGAGACAGAATGTGATTCATGTTTTATCTGACTCTTATCTCATCGTCCTTCTCAAATAAAATTTTCTTTATACAAAGTTACTTCCATTTCTTTTTGTTTTTGGTTTTATGTAGTCCAGATGCCTCGAAATCAGTTGCCTTTTAATATAGCAATAATAAAATGAAATCTGAAACTGGAGCGAAGACCAAGTATTTACTTATTTTGGGGATTCAGGAGTCAGGAAGCTATACAAGGAGGATGCCAGCTTCCAGTGATCACTAAACAGCTGCAGTCATCTGCTTTTTTACTGGCATCAGGTACTCCCCCTGGCTTCTCAGTGTCCTGTGCCATTCCTTACCCACAGGGGTAACAGGAGAGACACAATTCCGCAGAACATTAAGCTTCACATTAGAGTGTCAGAATTGTCCCTAGTCTGGAAACTACTACAAAGACAATGCAAGATTTTATTTTTGTCTTTATATTTTGGCAGATGTGGGGATGGAACTCAGGTCCTCATCCATGCTACGAAAATGTTACCAACAGAGTTACAATCTATTCCTCAAATGTCCAGATGGAGGTGATAAGAATAAGTCACGAGCATTATATATGTAAGGCATGTACTCTATCACGCCCCCACACAGTAAAGTACTAAAAAATGTAATGAGTAGTTTCACATATTTCTACAGTGAAGTTATATTTCAGTAAATTGTAGAGTTAACTATGGAAGCATAAGCTACATAAAATGTTCTATTTCTGTTCGACTTTTGGCCCATTTTCTGAGTTCCTTATTTTGGAGTTACTATTCTCATTGTTTTTTCTTATTCAAATTCAGTGTTATAACTTTTCAGTAATAGTCTTAATTTAGACAACTGATGAAAATCTATGCATGCTGTATGAGTAAGTAGTAATTCAAAATGCACTCCACCTGGCAAAACATCAAACAGATGCTAGATATATAACTATTCCAGGATTTGTGTTCTTGTTTCTGTTTTTCCCATTAGTTCTTTAAGAGTTTTAATTTTTGTGCAACATTTTTTGACTTTATAAATTCCCCCTACTCTTACCAGATTCATCCCCATTTCCCTATCCAACCTACTTTATTTCTTTTTCTTAGTTTTGTTCTTTTGTTTTGTTTTGTTTTTAATGACAGGGTTTCTCTGTGTAGTTTCAAAGCCTGCCCTGGAACTGACTCTGTAAACCAGAGATCCACCTGCTTCTGCCTCCTGAGTGCTGAAATTAAAGGTGTGCACCACCACTGCCAAGCTTCTACCCTACCTTGTAAGAACAAACAGTAAATACCAAAAACCTGAAGATCAGTTTGTGCCTTCTTAAATATTCTTGATATGTATTCCATTTTCTAGGAACTACATTGTTGGAGAAAACAGATCCTTTCTGAGCAAGTATTGTCAATTACTTCATGGTTAGTGATAGGATTATATGCCTGGTCTGTCTTTTGCTTGTTCAGGTATTGTTCCTGTTGTCCCACATACCCTGAATTCATATATGTAGCTGTCCTGCTGTGACCAGAGGTTTTTTCTTTATCTGACTTACTGCACCCCTATTCTGAAATGATTACTGGGTTTTTGAGGATGGCGGTCTACATCTCCCTCAGGGCTAAAAGTTCTTCAAACTTTCATTCTCTGCAGCTTGGCTAGTTGTGGATCTCTGTGTTAAGCACTGTCTGCCACAATTAATTCTGTAATTTAGGCCAGCCTGGAAGTCACCTCTCAACTCTCCAGTCTGATCCTCCATAGACTAGCTGCATAAGCAGTAAGTAGGGATAGGCTGTAAACTCTTTAATCCCTCCTCTGGTAATACACTTCCTGCAGGTCAGTTGTACCTCCTGCAGATTCCATTACCTCCACAAACAGCAACATCAGTTTGGAGTCAAGTATCAAATTACATCAACCCAAGGCGAGGCATTTCTAATTCAAACTAAGACAGTATTTTTTACATTCTCTTTAAACATAGAAAAGTGTCATGGTTTTTTGCCTTTGATGATCACATCTCTTGGACAGTATTCAGTTTCAGATTTTTCATGCTATCATTTTATAAAGAGTGACAAATACTTAATCATCCAAATGCTAAATTCCTTTTTTGTTGACTGACAGTTTTTATTTGTTTGTTTAGACTGTTGTTTTACAACAATTTGTTTTGCTCTATTTTGTCTTACAGTGCAGTGAACTGAACTTATGGCTTTGCACTAGTTAGAGAAACATTCACTGCTGAACTAAATGCCCACTCTCCCCCCACTTAAAGCGAATTTTGGAAATTATTCTGCGTATATATATATATATATATATGTACACATACACACACACACACACACACACACACACACACACACACACACACACATATATATATATATAATAGACAGGGCATAGTCTAATATGTAGTACATACTTACCATATCATGAAAATCATTTATTAGGTTTATTTAGATAAAGTTATATTTAACTGATCTTCACGCTAAAAGTACTCAATAATAATTTTTGGTTTTGGTTTTCCGAGACAGGGTTTCTCTGTATTATTTGGAGGCTGTCCTGGAACTTGCTCTGTAGACCAGACTGGCCTTCAACTCACAGAGATCCACCTGCCTCTGCCTCCCAAGTGCTGGGATTAAAGATGTGTGCCACCAACTCCTGGTCTCAATAATCATTTTTATGTGAGCTGAGCTATAGACATCAAGGGTGATCATTATATAATAGCCCTAGAGTTGTGGCATAAGTACATTAATGGTAACCAAAAACTCTTTAGTTGGAGAGATGTTTATCAAGTATTTTGTGTACTATGTACATGCATCATACATTCCATGGACTACAATTTGATATATTGAAGAATTTGCTTGTTTTATAAAACTTTTTGTTTTATGGATGTGATGTTTTAACACAGAGATTTCAGGTCCATTAGTATTTTCCTTCATTTACAATGTAATTTCAAATATCATTCAAGAAATCTAGAGTAAAATGTCAGATTTGGGGTATTGTGACTGTGAGAAAGCCTTGCATAAGCTTTGCCTATACTTTAATTACTATCTTTACTATCTTACTTAATTTGCAAGTTGAAACAAATCCTGTCAGAACCACTGCTTTCTTCATATCCTGCATCACTCTTCTTTCCCTGTATCTCTAAAGCTGGTCCATGGCCCATCTCTGCATCATGCTTTTCTCTGAATTCCAGAAAATGCAGATATGTATTCAAATAGATAATCATATGTAAGTGAAAGAAAGTGATTAAAATGATACCTAATCCTCCTTAAATGTTGAGCACAATCCCAAAATTGCATTTGTATTATTCATTGCATAAGTATACCATATAAAAAGCAAATATTCAATAATTAGTATTTTGCGTTTGTTATTACATATAACTTCCAGGAAAACTGTATTATGTGTTATCATCCTTGCAAGATAAAATAACTAACCCAATGTACCCTATTTCAAAATGGAAAAAAATGATAGAACAGGCCAGAATTACTTCAATTTCCAGCTTATGTGAATATAAGGATTTTGATAATGGTATCTGGACTGTTTTTCTTTACATTTGGCTCACTTCTTTCTTCTCTGGGCTGTGATTTGGCTCAATTCTCAGAATACTTTTTATTTATGTGGCAAGATGGCTTGCAGCCAATGATTCTTGAATGCCCTAAGGTTAAAAAGTAAAGTTAGAGAGTAACTCAATAATCACAGAAGCAATGTTCACACTGGTTATTCAGGGCTTGATCACATGTCTGTCTTTTCATTTCCGTGGAGATCAAGTAATGGAGTCTTCTAATGGATTATAGTGTAGGCTAAGGCTTCACCCCTGAGGCTGGTACAAGCAGTTCTACCTAAATTACATTGCATAAATATGTGGGGAGAGCTTGTTTCTCTTCAAAAATTGATTTGGCAACTGAATCCAGAAAAAAAATGTTGACTCCTTTGAGTAGGGCCTGGTGGAGAATTTCTGTGATTGCCAGTACCTAGACATCTGAAGCAAGAGTATAGCAGATTCAGGGCTAGTTTGTGGAGATTCCTGTCTCAAAATAAAATAGAAAGGACTTGATGGGTAGTTCAATGACAGCACACTGGCCTAGTACGAAGACAGTAATGGCTTCAATACTCCACACTGCAGAAAAAGATTCCTTTATTTAAAAAGTCATCATATTCTTCACATAGAAGTTAACATAAAAGTCATGTGATACCTGCATCTATTATTGTCAAGTCACCAAGACTTTCTAACAAAGACAAAGACAAAGATCTTATAGAGATTCTTTTGCATTTTTACTTTCACAAAAATCTTCTTTGAGCTTGAGGATAATGTCTGCATGAACAGTTACCACAGTTGCTCATTTCTACATTCAGAAAATAGTATGAGGCAACCAAAGTATATTTGTTCAATGAATGAAAGAGCTCAAATATATAAAGAATGTTCCATCAATGTATGAATTTTGCAAACACCTCCACATTTCTCTTCGTGTATTTCTATGGTCTCTGTTGAATCTAGCACTGATGACCTTTGAAATCTAGTCACACTCCATTTTATAAAATTATAGTAAGTTATTGGCCCAAGGTAAACAACTGAACTAAGAGAAAATAGCAAATATGCTTCCTACAAATATTTCATTCTCTTTACTTTGAAAAATGACCCAGAGTAGTAGAAATGTATTCAGACGTTCAATATCTCTGAGGTTTGCTAAAATACCTGTAAGTCATAACTATTGCTTGTAATGCCTTTATCTTGCAGCTTCACAGTATTTGCTAAATATCAGGCTGGATGTTGGCTTTTACTCAAAGTTTACAGTATTTTCCAGCATCCTTCACTTTGTTAGAATTGGCATACATCCAAAATAATAACACATAGCTTCACAAGTACTGCTAAGTTTGTTGATAGCACAAAGAAAGATAAAAATAAGATTAAAAAATTGCTTTTCTTAGGCCCCAATGTCAAAGGAATGCATGTTTGTACATAATTTCAAATCTACACATATATGTAATTTAATGTAATTTTTGGACTAGGTAGAGCACTTTAGGAAAAGATACAAATTAAAGTTCTAGAATAAAATTACAGAATTTAGTTCCTCAAGAGGTTAGATTAAAACCTTTTCAATAAATATCCACAAATGGTATGACTGAAGTAAATTCAATTCAAATATTTAACAGCTAACTTCAATCTTTTTTTTCAGATTTTACCTAAAAAACTGGTCACAAAATTTGCCCAAACAACTTTGGGCAAATTTTTGAAAAAGTGCTGAAGACAGAACATTAGTTTGGCACAACAACAACAAAATCCACCAATGAGAAACTGGGTCGATGTTCATCTAGAGAGTCAACAGAGTAAGCATGGTACAGGGTTCTAGGTTCCATTGTTTGGGAAGAAATTGGTTCAGATATTTACATGAGACATTTATATTCAGGCAGGAAGTGGAATTGGTGGTGTTCCCCTTGTCAAACTTCCTCTGGAAAAAAAAAAGGTATGGATAAAATGATTCTGAGGCTCACTCTACAGTCACATAGGAACTTCTGGAATTAGCATGGCAAGTGAACAATAGGTCTGAGACAAGGCAAATAGTGTGTCCACAGAGTATTGTGTTATTATCAGTCCTAGAACATATGGCACTATGTAAAGGTCAGTTGAAGTGACTTCCTTTATCCGAACACCAACCTTCAAATAGGGGACTGAGATACAAAGGCTTACTTATATTTCACTCAGCAATTGTGTTGGTGATAGGGAAATAGAACCTTAGCGATGTGGTTGAAACAACAACAATAAACTGTTCAACGCTGGATTTAATCAGATTCAAACTTAATTACTATAGCAAATACCAATGATCTGTATAGCAGTGACAGTTAAGAAATTAAAAATATTGTCTTGCATTTTTGTTTTGCAAGTATACACATGCTTGTATATATGTCAGTGCATGTGTGTCTGTCTCAATTCCTGGACATGTGTGTACATGCATGTGGAGGCCTGAGATTGATTTCAGGCTTCTTCCTTGCTCTTCCTTCACTATAAATATCGTCAAGCAGGTCTCTTACTTGAACCCAGTGCTCACAAGAGACTAGCTCCTCACTCTACTATTAGTTTCACTAGGTTTCTTGCTATGGAATTCCTGTCTCAACTTCCTGAACACTGGGATTGCAGGTGGAGGCCACACCCATTGACTTTTAATTGTGTTAAGATCTACTCCTCCCACTTGTATTGTAAGCTTACCTAGAGCGCCATCTCTCCATTCCCTAAATCACTCATTTTTAAAATAACAAACACAAGGTAAACACATTTCATATCGCTTAATGCAACATTTTAAGCCACAGAAAATTCATTTAAGATATTTGAGGAAACAGATAAAGAATATCCTTTTATTCTCCATTTCTGATTTCAGGCAAAGGGAAGATGATGTACCTACTTTTCTGATTGGCATAATGTGGAGTTTCTGCGTTTCCTTGTCTGGCAGACACTGCTCAAGGCCAGCTTCTGTTAGCATGTTTGCGATTTGTTAATGGACACAACAGGAAGGGAATGACAACCTATGCAAATATAAAAGAACACATTTTAGCTAAAATTATTCAAGGCTTCCAGTAATCTAAAACAAATAGCACAGAACTACTCAGGGGGTCATTTAAAGGTCAATTTTCAGTATCATTGCCATTAAACCCAGCAAAGTAAATATAATGTTCTGATACTTATTTAGCTAGAACAGTTTAAACATGAGGCATGAACCAATTAGTTTGGCCTGTAGTACATTAGCATTAAAATTAGTCATTGTCTTTACTGCTGAGTGAATTAATAAATTGCTGCTGACCCACTTTCTATGTATTCATAAGGCAGAGCAGATTGCTATTGTTTTCCTAAGGATTATACCCAGTATGTTGGACTGGGTGTTGGAAACCTGAACCCAGAATGAATTTATCCCAATAATTCATGAGATGAGACTGTCTTCATGGAGACTTGTCTTTGACTAGAGGAAGTTTTACCCTTCAAAATGTCTCTGACAGCTCTGTTTCTTTAACTAAAAATAAGGGAATCATCAGCATTTTCCTGCAGGTAGTTAGCTTTAGAAACTAAAAAGGGAGTCACAAACATATTTTATACTTTTATCTGAACACAGTGCAGTTTCATTACAAAGCTCATTGCAATGCATGTATTTTACTGTGAGTTTAGCATAGATACTGGCACCTTTTGTCCACAGTTTACAAAAATGCTTTCTGTGTTTCAATTACAATTATAATGGCAGAAATTTAACCTGAGAGAAATACTTTTTGTCTAATGCCATAAATGCATGATTTCAAGTTAAGTGGTAGCACTAAGTCACATCCAATATCAGCATGTTGTGGATGTGTCCATTTTAAGGGTATATAAACTAAATTTACAGGCTGAGCAAATTTCCATAAAAAGCTATTTTACCTGAGGAAGGAAGACACATGAGGTTATTCTCTATTAAATAACATTTCCTAGATTCTCCTTGCCTGCCAAATTCCTATCAAGCCCTTAAATTATTTGAAATTAACTTAAACGATACTTCTTGTTGAGTCAAAATTTCATTACTGATCTTTTCCATGGCTGAAGGAAAAGATAACAGTAAAAATTGGAATGCATTTATTTGCAACATTTATTTTCATCTCAATACCAATGATTGAGAAATGGGCTTAATGTCTATTAAGGAGAGAGCACAGCCTGCAAGACAATGGGTGGTAAAGGCTCTGCAAGCAAAAAATTCTTTTGAGCAGCTGCAGAGGAAAACAGCTCAGTGGGGTTGGAAGGAGGAAGGTTTGAGGAGATATGGCTGGAAGATGACAAAAGACTTCCTCCACATGCACACATCCTTTCAAATGGAATGGCATGGCTGTAAGCTCACACATGTATCATGATAAGGTAGTAAGATGCTAGGCATGTGTGGAGAACATTCATACTTTGAACTCTGTTACTAACACAGTGATGACTTTGTGATCTATTTTAGTCTCATGAACCTGTAATTGTTTCCATTCACAGAACTAAAACACCTAAATCAATATATCATAAAATTAAGCTGTAGTGGGCATTATCTGCCCGTGAGATACAAAGTAAGAGGTTTATTTGATAATTGCACCAGTTTTATTTCTTCATCCTGTCTTAAACCCTCCTCTCATTTCAGCATTGTATCACTTGATGAATTTCTCCATTCTTTAGAATTATTTAAACAAGGGTGCATATATAATATATTTGAATATTTTATCATCCATTTGCCTTTTAGGCATTGATTTGTAACTGTTTATATATCCTATATAAAGTATATCATCAGACATATATTGTATATAATTTCTTTCTATCTTTATCTTATCATTTCCTATCAGTGTTATACAAATGTATTTTTATTTTAACCTATCATTATTTTCCTGACAGTTCCTCTCATATAGCATACTCAAGTTTTGATCTTGCTATATAGAAAAGGATGTCATTCAATATCAGAGCATATTCCAAGAATGGAGTCCTTTGAGATATCTGAGTGCTTGTAAGAAAACAAGACAAGAGTTTGATGATCTTTGTTTCTTCAAAACAAAAAATTGTTCTTGGAATATGTTTCCATGGTTTTCCCAGGTATAGCAGATAGGAGTTTATTTACTTCCAGCTATTGTTATTTCTTTAAATATCTCTATGGAGAAACCTTTTTTGCCATGGGCAGCTCGTCTGACAACTATGTCTTACCATTGTGATTGGACTATGGAAATCACTCATATGATTTCTCTTAATCTTCATAATATAAACTGTTTGATACTCTGAGTGAAGTTGGCTATTGAATGAGGCTTTAATCTGCCATTTATTGGCTCCACTTTCCCAGGTCATATCACCTCTAGAGTGGTAATCACTTCAATGTCTCTGCCTCCACCGTGGGGAGGAGGAACATGTAATTACAGACACCTCCGGACATGTATTTACGGAGCACTGAGCATTGATAACTGAGCTTCTTGCACAATAGGCAAGTAATCGTGCATTGATCTACATTTCTAGCTCCACATTTCTTTGAACAATAGTCGAGAGGCTACCTTAAATTCTCTTCTCCGATAATAATAATGAGACTGATGATTACCTTATATGCCATCCTAGAACCTTCATCCGATAGCTGATGGAAGCAGAAGCAGACACTCACAGCTAAACACTCAGCCAAATTCCTGGAATCCAATAGTAGAGGTGTGATGAACAATGGGGTCAAGACCAGGCTGGAGAAACCCACAGAAACAGCTGACTTGAACAAGGGAGGGCTCATGGAACCCAGATTGATTGTTGGGAAACCAGTATAGGACTGTTCCAGACCTCCTGAATGTGGATGTTAATTTGGAGGTCTGGTTAATCTATGGGGCCTATAGTAGTGGATCAGTATTTATCCCTAGTATACGAATGTACTTTGGGAACCCACTCCACATAGAGGGATACATGGGGGAGGGCCTAGGCCCTGCTCCAAATGACATGACAGACTTTGAAGATCCCCCATGGAAGGCCTCACCCTCCCTGGGGACCAGAAAGGGGATGAGATGGGGGTAGATGGGGGGCAGGGGAAGAGGGAAGGGAGAGGGAACTGGGATTGATATATAAAATGAGCTTGTTTCTAATTTAAATAAAAAAGGGAAAAAGATTTATGCTTTAATTATTTCAGATTGGAAATATGTCATTGATATGGGAATTCCTCTGTGTATATGTTAATAAAGCAGTGTTGGCCAATAAGGAAGCAAAATAGGTGGGACCAGGAATCTAGAAGGATGCTAGGAAATGTAGTGAATAGAGTCAGAGTCGTCACGATATGATCCCTGAAGGAGAGAACACAAGTCTGGCATTCTCGAAAAGATATGTTCTTTTAGAAATATATATTAGTAATTATGGGTCAATGATTAAGTAAGAGCTAGCCGATTAGAAACCATAGTAAATGGCCAACAACTTCATAATTAATATAGTGTCTTGTGTGTTATTTGGGGGCAAAAGTGGCAACGGGATCCAGGTGGGTTCCCACAACACGTCATGGTGTTTACTCACAGAACCTTTAGGAAAATTTATAATCTCTATATTTTTGCACTTGTTTTCAGTGGTCATGACCATTTTCTAAGGTTGAAGTCACAGGAGTCGCCTATCAAATACCCTGCATATCAGATATTCAAATTATGTTCATTACAGTAGCAAAATTAGTTATGAAGTAGTATTGAAATAATTTTATGGTTAGGAGTTACCACACATGAGGAACTGTGTTAAAGGGTAACAGTACTAGGAAGGTTGAGAACCACTCTTCTAAAATATTAGGCTCTCATATGAACTTTAGGTCCATATTTACTTTCTATATGAAATCTACAGAAATTGTAATTAATGTGTTTTGGAGGTCATGAATGTGTCCTTAGTTCATATCTGATTAATGTTGACTCTTCCAGTCCATGGCAATGCTATTCCATTAAATACTTTTGGTCTTTATTCTTGTAGCATTGATTTTAGTTTACAGTGTAAGAGTGTTGTGCATATTTTCTTACAATTATCCCAAGACATTTAATATTTATAATACCATAATAAATGTAATTATTTCCTTAATTGTAAATTTGTTTTTCTACTGTAAGTCTATAGGAAGATAATTGAATTTTGAAAACTTGATTTTGTATCCTTTGAACTCATTAACTTCCTTTATTAGTTCCAGTAATTTGTTCTGAGGCTTTCTACAAAGACATTTCATTTGGGGATAGTTTTACTTTGTACACACCAGTATCCATGCTTACATTTGTTTTTCTTGGCTTAGAGCATATGATGCTGGCATTTCAGTAAACACATCTTTTCCTGAGTATTATTACACCATTTGGGCTATTACTGGTGGAAAAAATATCTTTTCTGTATTAATTTAAAGAAGTTCTTTAGTTTATGTTGGTTAAAATAAATCAATGTGGAGATGTTGTCAAATACATTTTCTAAATCCTGTGTGTTAATCACTGATATTTTTCTTACTCTTAATGTGGTAAATAACATCTACAGAATTTTGAGCAGAGGAATGTTGCTTGGACCCCATATAGTCATGAGGCATTACTTTTTCCAAGTACCAGCGCATTTGATTTGCTAATATCTAATCCATGAATATTATGTTACTATTTATCGGAAATTACTTAAAATCTTCTCAAGGTAAGATAGTTTTATTAAGTTTTACAATCAAATTTGTTGTTGATTCATAAGATTGGCTGCCGATTTAACCTTTTCTCATTTTTCTAGAGATTTTTTCCTTTTTCTAAATTGAAATTAGAAACAAGCTTGTTTTACATGTCAACCCCAGTTCCCTCTCTTTCCCCTGGCCCCCACTGACTCCCTATCCATTCTGCTCCCCAGGGAAGGTAAGGCTTTCCATATGGGATCTTCAAAGTCTGTCATATCATTTGGAACAGGGCCTTGACCCTCCTCTATGTGTCTAGGCTGGGAGAGTACCCTCTATGTGGAGTGGGCTCCCAAAGTCCATTCATAAGTAAAGGATAAATACAGATCCACTACAAGAGGACCAATAGATTAACCAGACCTCCAGATATCAGTCTAGGGTCCATGAGCTCCCCCTTGGTCAGCTGTTTCTGTGGGTTTCTCCAGCCTGGTCTTGACCCATTTTCTCATCACTCCTCTCTCTCTCTGCAACTGGATTCCAGAGTTCAGCTCAGTGTTTATCTGTGGGTGTTTGCCTCTGCTTCCATCAGCTACTGGATGAAGGCTCTAGGATGGCATATAAGGTAGTCGTCAATCTCATTATCAGAGAAAGTCCTGTGAGGCAGCCTCTGGAGTATTGCTTAGATTTTTAGTTGTGGTCAACCTTGATGTTTCCCTAGTGCCAGATTTCTCCTTAAACATATAATGGCTATCTCTATTATTGTACCTCTTTTCTTGCTCTCCTCTGTTCTTCTCCAGACTCAATTTTCCTGCTCTCTCATGTCCTCCCCTCCCCTCCTTTTCTCCCCTTCCCTTTCTTCTAATTCCCACTCTCCTCTCCCCTCCCCCCATGCTCTCAGTTAACTCAGAATTCTTGTCCCTTGGTTCCTTTCCCCTTCTCCAGGGGAGCATGTATGTCTCCCTTAGGGTCCTTCTTGTTTCCTAGTTTCTCTGTTGGTGTGAATTGTAGGCTGGAAATTCTTTGCTCTATGTCTAAAATCCATATATGAGTGAGTGCATACCATGTTTCTTTTTTTGTGACTGGGTTATATCACTCAGAATGGTTTCTTTTAGTTCCATCCATTTGCTTGTGAATTTCAAGATTCCATTGTTTTTTCTGCTGAGTAGTATCTAGAGATTTTTATTGTAGTTGTGTGGGTTTAGTGATTCATAGATTTTGGCAGTGTTCAATGTGACACTATTATTGACTTTATAGGAATACTCTATGGGAATTTTCAGTTAATTATAGTCAAAGACATACTTGAAATTTCTATGGTTTTTGTCTAGTATGCTTAGCAGAGTTTTTCAACATTACTAATTTGTGACTGTAAAAAAAAATAAGAATTTATGTTTATTTGTGTGGGTTTGATATAATAATCCTAAAGTTTTTAATATTCTATCTCAAACTTTTTCTCATTTTTCTCTAAAAGATTCTCCTCAAGACTTCTCACATTGATAATCCTTTAAAAACCAACTTTTAATTTGCATTTCCCTGATGGCTAAGGATGTTGAGCACTTTCTTAAGTGTCTCTTGGCCATTTTAGCCTCCTTTATTGAGAATTCTCTCTTTAGTTCTATACCCCACCCTTTAATTGGATCCTTTGGTGTTTTGGAGACTTGCTTCTTGAGTTCTTTTTAAATTTTGGAGATTAGCCCTCTGTCAGATGTGGGGTCAGTGAATATCTTTTCCCATTCTGTGGACTGCCTTTCTGTCTTGTTGACTGTGTCCTTTGCCTTACACAAGCTTTTTAGTTTCATGAGGTCCCATTTGTTAATTGTCTATCTCAGTGTTTGTGCCACTGGAAGTGGTCTCCTGTACCAACTTGTTGAAGAGTATCTCCCACTTTCTCTTCTAAAAGTTTCAGTGTGGCTGGATTTATGTTGAGATCTTTGAGATACCATCTTACTCCTGTCAGAATGGCTAAAATAAAAAACACCAGTGACAATTTATGCTGGAGAGGATGTGGAGAGAGGGGAACTCTCCTCCACTGCTGGTGGGAGTGCCAACTCATACAGCCACTTTGGAAAGCAGTATGGGGATTCCTCAGGAAAATGGGAATCAATCTACCACAAAACCCAGCAATTCCACTCTTAGGCATATATCCAAAGGAGGCAAATTCATACAACAAGGGCATCTGCTCCACTATGTTCATAGCAGCATTATTTGTAATAGCCAGAACTTGGAAGCAACCTAGATGCCCCTCAACTGAAGAGTGGATAGAGAAAATGTGGTACATTTACACAATGGAGTATTACTCAGCAGAAAAAAACAATGGAATCTTGAAATTCGCAGGTAAATGGATAGCACTGGAAGAAACCATCCTGAGTGAGGTAACCCAGTCACAAAAACACAAACATGGTATGTATTCACTCATATATGGATTTTAGACATGGATCAGGAGAGTGCCAGTTTGCACTTCCACTGACAGAGAGTCTGAGAAACAGGAAAGAAGCTAAAAGTTATGCATGGTACCCAAGAGAAGAGAAATGAGGCAAGATCCTATGAACAGATGGGGAACACGGCAAGGGATTGGGGGGGGAACTGAGAAATAGATAGGGGGAGAAGTGGAAGAGAGAGTAGGTTGTGGAGGAACAGGAAGGTTGACTGGGGTGGTAGGATAGGGGGAAGAGGGAATCATAGGTTAGAAGACAGATCAGGCACCAGTGTGACCTCTAGTGATCTAAAGGGATGACACCAATTGGCAAGCTAAGCAATAGTGTAGAGACCACCTCAAATGACCATTCCTGATAATGAACTTGATGTCTATAATCATCCTGGAGCCTTCATCCAGTGACTGATGGAAGCAGAGGGAAACACAAACAGTTAAATACTGAACAGAACCCAAGGAACCCAGCGACGGAGAGAGAGGAGCAATGAGCAAATTGGCAAAGAATGGGCTGGCAAAACAGCAGAGACAGCTGATCCGAACAAGGGAGAGCTCTTGGACCCCAGACCGACAGCTGGGAGGCCAGCATGGCCCGATCTAGACCCCCTGAATATGAGAGTCAATGAGGAGGCCTGGGATACCTATGGGGTCCTGAGCAGTGTATCAGTGTTTATCCCTCGAATACTAACAGACATCGTGTGTCCATAACACAAAGAGGGTTGCTCTCTCTGCCTGGACTCTTAAGGAAGTGCCTGGACCCTACCCTGAGTGAAATGATAGACTCTAGATATCCCCTATGTGGAAGGAATTGGCAATAGGGTGGGAGGATGGAGGGGGATGGGGGTGCAGGAGGAGGGGAGGGAGAGGGAACTGGGATTGACATGTAAAACAAGCTATTTAAAATTAAAATAAAAAAAAAGAAAATGAGGAACAAAAAAATCAACTTTTAGTTTTGATTTCAGGTTAGTACAAAAATAATTACAATGTTGGATCATGTAATTTAAGTCATTACGGATGGCCTCAACTTACTGTTTTTAATCAAAATAGGAACCATTTTCAGGAAACACATTTTTTTTTTTGTCAAAAAGATTTATGTTTTGCCAGGAGGTGGCAGGGCATGCCCTTAATCCCAGTACTCAGGAAGCAGAGGCAGGTATATTTCTGTGAGTTCAAGGTCACCCTGGCCTAGAGAGCCAGTGTGGGTTTAGGCTCCAAAGCTCCACAAAGAAACCTAGAGAGAGAGAGAGAGAGAAAGAGAGAGAGAGAGAGAGAGAGAGACAGAGACAGAGACAGAGAGACAAAGAGAGAATCAGAGAGGAAGGAAGGAAGGAAGGAAGGAAGAAGGAAGGAAGGAAGGAAAGAAAGAAAGAAAGAAAAAGAAGTTTACTTTTGTCACATGAAGGTACTGATTTTGACTTTCAGTGAACTTCAAGAAAGCATTCATTGCATCTGGTAGCTGGGGAAACACTTTTTTTTTTCTTGAAAACAGTTTTGAGATGCTTGAAGAGGTGGGGTCAGTTGGTGAGAGGGTGGGTAATAAGGTGGATGAGGCAAACTTCATACTCCAGTCAGTTCAACTATTTAAGTCTTTGTTGTGTCCGGGGAGGTCTGGTGTTGTCATGGAGAAACACGTCCTTCCTTTGTATCAGATGTCGCTGTTTCCTGGGTATCTGATGAGTTTGCCAAGAATACTTCACATGTGGTTCTTCTGCATTCAGAAGTCTGTAGTGGGCCAGACAACCAGCAGACACCAAACAGCAACGATGATTTCTTTTTGGGAACTGGGAAGTCCTATGGAGCTTCTCTGTTCAATCACTGAGCTGATATGGTCATCGTATATAATGCATGTATCACCACATTTGATAATCTAATTTAGAAATGGCTTGCTACCTTGTTTGTGCAGCCTATTTTGAATTGGAATAAGAAAATTGTTTTCACTTTTCTTTCTAACATAATCTCCATAGTATGAAAAAAAATATAAAAGAGAAGAAACTAATAAGACACCAACGAAACAAAAGAACATAAAGGGAATGCACATTTAAAATTATGTAGATCACATTCTTAGATGGTTCCGTATAGACAGTTACTGATAATAAAGCTGTTGATAAAAGTGTTTATTCCCCAAAACTACATGATAATGGAAGGGAAGTGACACCCTTGAGTTGTTCTATGACATACAAATGTGTGGCTTGATAGGCAGTCACGCACAAACAATGTGCATTAAGTTAAAAAATGTAATTAATAAATTAAATTTATTAAGAATGCATTACACTATCAACAAACAGATTTCAACAATGCAATATAGCAATTACTTTTGCACTGACCTAATAAATTTATTCCTTGCTTATTATTTTTTACTTTGACTTTGTCGTTTTAATGTTTCCTTCCAGTTATTTACTTTGAATTTAATGTTCTCTTAATTTTCTAGAATTTTGTAAAACCTAAATAGTTACTAAATCTTCTCTTTTCATTTTAATAAGACCGTTCAAGCTATTCATTCCTCAAGCATTAATACCTTTATGACCATCAATAAACCACGACATGTTTTATTACTACTGTCAATCTAAACAAATAACATTTCATCTTCCTCATAAGTTATTTAATAACCTAAACATGACTTTTCAAATATTGAGATGTTCTAGTTAGATTCTTCTTTGTAAGAGAATTTAAGATGAAATATTTTAATCTTTTGAAATTCAACTTTGAATTATCTTATGATCCATTATGTGATCCATCTGGGTCATTTTCCCCATAGATGAGAAATATATTAGTGTTGTTATTCTTCAAATCTTCTGAATTCTTCATATTTTTCCTGGTTTATTATTTACAAAGGGCAGACTGCTAAAGTATACCGCCAGAGTATGTAGGTTTGTCTATCTTTTTATTTCTGCTTGCTTTGTGTGTGGATTTGTCTATGTCCATTTCTACCAGCTTTTTCTTCACATATTATGACATCTTGTCATACTGTACAAAAACATTTTTATGTCTTACTGATGAATTGACCTTCTCATCATTATAAAGTGTCCTCATTTCTCTCTGGTAATAGTCCCAGTCTCAAAGACTGTTTGGCAGGAATTTGTATCGCTATAGAAGCTTCCTTATATTTAAGATGTTGATACTGTGTCATTTTCCACTTTACTGCTCTTGGCATCTTTGTGATTAGCTTTTACACAGCTTAAGAAAGCATGTAGTCATATGGTTCTGTATTGTGTCTAACCTATCATACAGTCTTTGCCTTTTGATTGAGGTTTTAGTTTAGTTTCATGAAATGTGATCGTTAATATTAATGGGTTCAATTGTGCCAACTTTTGTCCTCTAACTTTGTCCTTGCTTCCCCACTCTCACTCCCAGCTGCCCCTGCTTCTCTTTTCCTGCTTTCTTTCAGATTATTTAAGCTTTATTTAGTACTTGATTTAAGCTTTTTATATTTTCACTTTCAACTTAATTTTTAATTACAGACAGCTTTTAAATAAATTTTTCTTTATTTATGTGTGTTTGTATGCACACATATATGGAGTTACATGGTTATAACTAGAAGAGAATATTCAGTTCCCTGGAGCTGAAATTTAAGGTACTTGTGAACCACCCAACATGGGTGTGATCTTAAGTGCTGAGCATCTCTCTAGTCCCCAGTACTTATATTTGAATATCAACTTATATAGAATAATATAAATGATATCAATGACAAAGTGTCAGTTCTCATAAAATGTAAAAAACTTGAATAGTAAGATAACATTTGATTTCACTTTGTTCTTTGCCGTTATTGATGAAACATTTACATATTCATATTATATAACAGCTACCATAAAATATTACTTTAATGAACCTTCATTTTTTTAGCATCCAGTTTATATTTATTTCTGGATTGCTATTTGAATATTTTAGTGTTTACTCAGGATGACTGCCTTCAAATTTTAATTTTAATCAAAAGGACCTTGACTTGACATTTTATTATTTAAAAGTTTTATATGTTACACAAAGTATATTGATCTTTTTCATCCATTACTAACTCCCTCTAAATTTCTTCAGCAGTTCTCAGCTCATCTCAATTACAAATCCATGTCTCCTTTTTATTTTATTTTATCTTTTGTTATTAATTACATCTTAAGTACTTAGTGCAATGTGCATGGTGAAATCAATCTTATGACACAAGAGAGATTTTGTATAAGTAACAAAATTTAAGTTTTATCCTAAGCCAGTGTTCACAATACTCTTTCATTCATCACATTTCTGGATAATGAAATAAAAACCAAACACCTCTATTCTTTTTCTGTAGTAAGAAATAATAAGTACTAAAAATAAATAAGAAATGACTCAAACCTTATTTTTTCCTTCCTTTCTAGGAACAATATGTGGATAACTGAGAAAATAAAAATCAATGTTTAAACATAACTTTGTTTTTTCTTGTGTTTTCTTTTCAAATATGAGATCCAAATAAAACCATACATGAAATATGATAGGAAATGTTCTTCTGTGTATATGCTTGCCTTATTAGTTGATGAATAAAGCACTGTTGGCCAATAGGGAAGCAAGACAGGTGGGACTAGGAGTCGAGGAGGATTTCTAGGAAATATAATAAAGAGAAGTTGCCATGTGATCCAGGCAGGAAGTGCCATAGCCAGGCAGGCAGAATCAGTATTTAAGCAGCAAGGACAAGCAGGAAATTGCTTTCTTCTCCTCTCCTCTCCTCTCCTTCCCTCCCCTCCCCCCTCCCCTCCCTTCTCCCCTCCCCTCCCCTCCCCTCCCCTCCCCTCCCTTCCCCTCTCCTCTCCTCTCCTCTCCTCTCTTCAGAGATGCCAAGGGATTAAGAGGCCTGGACCTTATCTCTGGAATGAAAAGACCATGTGGAAATACTTGGATTATTAGAAAATGGATAAATATTAGGACTGTGCCGCACCTCCTGCGTAGCCTGTATCCGAGAATGTGGCGAGGATTGATGACACAGAGACTGGTCGGTTGCGCTAAGAAAACTTTATGCTCCCCAAATCGGCTTAGAAGAACTTCCCAAGAAAAATGCTTCCCTTCAGAAAAACTTCTGCCATCCATACACAAATCTCCAACAGCCCTCTCACACACCTCTCACAGACCTCTCCTTCCTCCAGGCTGGTGGTTAAATCTCTGGCCCCAGAATCTGGAACAGCAGGGAGTAGCTAGCCATCAGGAAGATCAAAGTCAGGGTGTTTCAGTGAGGAGCCCTTATCAAGCCCTTATCAGGAATTTATGGCACTGAATTGTTTTCAGTAAACATGTTTTCAGTAAACATTGTCTCATAGCTGCCTGCTCCCAGGCTGATCAAGAGTGGGTTTCTGGCCAGGGTCTGTGATCCCCACAGGACTGATCTAGCAAATAGGAAATCTTAGCCAACAGCCAACAACTTAATAACAAGTATAGCATCTGTGTGTTTATTTGGGGCAGAGAAGGATGGCAGGACCTAGCCAGGCCAGGGAAAAATTCATGTTACAATATAGTGCCCGATGTGGGGCACAGATTTCCACTTAAAACTTGACAAAACTTTAAAAAGGATTTTAGAAACTAAAGAATAGAGACAAGCATGTCTTCTTGGTAGCAGCATTTTCTCAGGTGGGCTCTGTTTTGCTAGAGGCAAGCAGAGACTTGAGAGACTCCTTTAAGGGTGGTTTTCTGACTCAGCATGATCTGGAAACCCGCATGGTTCATTTAGAGGCACTGATGGCGATTGAATGGCATGTATGAGGAGTTGGCAGTGGCAGTGACCGACCACATCTGCAAGCCATCAGCTTGCTGCTTCATGTCCGCATAGACCAAGGCAGTGAGCACAGCTCTCAGTGTTGGCAGCAAACAAGCTGTTTTAACTTTAGCAGTGTTTTTAGCAGATAAAAAGGAGGCCATAAAAAGGTAAAGATATATAAAGACAGATTCAGATGAAGAAACACCTCCAAATATTTACTGTGTGTTTAAAAAGAAACATAGAGTTGGGAGAGACAGATTCAGATGAAGAAACACCTCCAAATATTTACTGTGTGTTTAAAAAGAAACATAGAGTTGGGAGAGAAAAGAACAGGATTTACAAAACAAAACGTAGTAGTTGGGCTGTGGCAGCATGTGCCTTTAATCCTAGCACTTGGGAGGGAGAAGCAAGCAGATCTTTGTGATTTCAAGGTCAGCCTGGTGTGCAGAGTGAGTTCAAGGGCAGCCAAAGATAGAGAGAAATCCTGTATCAAAAAAAAATCAAAAAATAAAAGTAAAAAATAGTTAATAAATAAATAAGGCACATAAAGACGGAAAACACAGAGAGAGTCTGTTTACTGTATGCTATTGTGTTGTCTTGAATTGTTTGACTTCTGAGAAAATAGCAACAACTGCAAAATGAAATGCTGGAGGATTAATTAAATTTATATATTTTAAAAATGCCTTGACTTAAAATTTAAGTATAAGGATATGTTACTTTGGCAAAGAGATCTTATTTGTGTTTCCATAGAAAATGGAAAGCTGTGGATTCCTTCTAGACTAATATAGTTTGATGAAGTAAGAACCTCGAAATCAGTGGCCCAGGTGATCCAACATCCTAAACAGCTGGGACAAGGCAATCTTGCAGACCACTACAGGCATAATTTCTGGGTCTTCTTAGGATCCCCCAAACAGAGCCCCCTAACAGCAGGAAGTAGTTTGGAGATAACGATGCCAAATATAGTTGTAAATTTTTGTTTTCATTTTACTGGGTTGGTTATAAATGGTTAATGATCACAGTCAATCTCCTTCTAAAGAAAAAAAGGGCAAAATTATATAGAAATGAATACTTTGCATTGGTATGGATTTTTATTTATTGATACAAATTTAAGGTTAATTTTGTGACATGTATATTTCTCCTCCTGTTTAGGTGGAAATAATTTATTTATATAAATTATTTAAAATATAATGCATAATTAAATACAGATTGTATATGGTTACCTATAATAGTAAAAACTTATACTTATGTTGGTTAGGTTTTCCAGATACACAGAGATGTATTTGAGATGTATATTCTACAGACCTTTCAAATATGGCATTAAAAATGGTTTAGGGTTTTTCATGACAGTGAGACACAACTGCTTCTGGCACACCATTTACCTCAGAAAGGAGGATGAGCATTGAAGAAACACAATATAGAGTTTGCCATCAACATGGCTAGATTAGCCATTTGGGCACGAAACTGCTCTTGCCTAGATTGTTTGACTGTTTCCGTATAAACTGGACATGCAAAATCTACAGGAAACTGACTTCTGAACATGCAAAACAAGATAGACAGTCCTAAAGGGTTTCCAATTCATGAATGAGACTGCCAGACATTCTGTGGGACACTGAAAAAAAAAAAAGACTGACAAACTGCCAATACAGATAGACAGTTTAAAATTTCCTGCTTTGCTGAAAATTTGGCCAGACACATTATGGCCTATGGGTTGAAGATGGATGTCCCCACATTACAGAGGAACTTCGGGTGACTGACCAGGCAGCAAGATGTCTCTGTCAGTTCTAGAGTTTATACATTATCCTTCTTTGTTGTTTGATGGAGTTGTAGACATATTTATACTTATAGTTTTCCTTAGTTAGGAATAAGTTACATATAAGACTTTAGACTCACAAACATAGGATAGATGATAGATATTTTCTATAAATTTTGAAAAATGTTAATGAACTAAATACTGTAACTATATTTCTTATTTTATAATGTAAAACCTCGGCATCAAAGTGCCAGGCACCGGACCGAATCCTCTGCCCAAGGACGGGGCCAGACCACTGAATGCAAATGCAAGAGGCGATTTATTGGGTACACAGGCGCCTGCGGATGCTACTGCCACTCGGGTGCAGAGCATACCGGGCTTGTAGGGAGTACACTATTTATGGAGTTTTAATGATTACATAAGTATCAGCATAGCAACAGGTATTTCATTGGCTACTGAAGCATGGGCTGAGATCATCTGGGGGGGCAGGGGTAGTTGCCAAGGACTAGATTTCCTACATGAAAGACCCCGGCATGCTTCAACAATTAGGATCCGGGTCCTATGATTGCTACAGTGATCAGACACAATTGGGGGCCAGGGTAGTTGCCAAGGACTAGGTTTTCTAGTATTGTCATATGAAAGTTCCCAGCACGCTTCAGCAATTAGTATCCGGGTCTCATGATTGCTATAGTGATTAGAGACATCCTGTTTTGAGGGTGAGACACCTGTCTGGGTTTTTCCATTTAGGCAATGGCCTGGCCTTGCTTTTCTTTTCCTAGGGGTTCCTGGGTAGGGGTCTTTCAATAACTGTTTCATTATGTATTTTACTATGTTAAAGTTAAAACCATTCTTTTTATTTAGACAGAAAAGAGGAGAGGATGGGGAATGTTCTTCTTTGTATATGTTTGTCTTATTTGTTGATGAATAAAGCACTGTTTGACAATAGGGAAGCAAGATAGGTGGGACTAGGAGTGGAGGAGGATTTCTGGGAAATGTGGTAAAGACAAGTTGCAATGTGATCCAAGCAGGAAGTGTCATAGCTAGACAGAATCAGTATATAAGCAGGGACAAGCACGAAATCACTCTCTTCTGTTCTCTGTGGAGATGCTTAGCAGACGCAATGTAGACCCCAAGGGAGTAAGAGGCCTGGACCTTATCTCTGGTAAGATAAGTACATGTAGAAATACTTAAATTATTAGGAAATGGTTGAATAATTAAGACTGAGTTAGCAAATAAGAAACCTTAGACAACGGCTTATGACTATATAGCACCTACATGTTTCTTTCAGGCAGAGAAGGGCAGTGGGACCTAGCCAGGCTACAGAAAACCTCACATTACAGAAATAGGCTGTTAGTTATCTAATATTCTTATCCCTTTTCTTTAATTACTTACATAATCATATTTAGATGATTTAAAATAATTTTATGCAGAATTTATAATTAATGGTTTTGAACAAGTCATATTTTAAATACAAAATTTCCCAGATGAATTATGTGTTAAATGTTTCAATGTTTTCTAAAAATAAGAAATCAGACTAGTAAGAAATATTTTAGTGAAAAGAAGAAATTCAACAAATAGGCTAATTTTTTTCTTAAGGTATCTTATTCATTCATAAAATCAGTAGCGACATTATCAAATCTTTAAGCTCATGTTGAATAAGTACAAAAATATATACAGAGGGTAGCTGGCTAATTAATTCCTCATGTTTACAACTGTATCTTTCTCAGGGAAGCTATCGAGTAAATTCCTTATCTGTGGGAACACCAGACCTTGAGCAGAGACCCACTTCCCCTTCTGCCTGGGAGTAGGCAGCTGTAAGACAATGTTTACTAAAAACATGTTTACTAAAAACAATACAATGCCTGGGGGCATTAAGTTCCTGGAAAAGGCCTGCCCACAGAAACCACCCTGACCTCGACCTTGTCCAAAGACTAACCACCTCTTCTGCCATGCCCAGATCAGTTTCTGGGGTCAGAGCAGAACCAGCCAGGGGAGAGGAGAGAGCAGAAGCTTCTCTGGTGGGAGCCTTTCTTAGGAAGTTTTCTTGAAGCTTTTTGGAGCCTGCTTAAAGTTTTCTTTACATCGTTGAACAAGTCTCTGTGTTGTCAATCCCCGACACCCTCCGCACGTTCTCGGACACAGGCAGCGCAGCAGACGTGACACTTATCTCTATTTAATACACTGGCAGAGCATTAAGAAGGCACAAGCCCCTCTAGAGAAGGTGCAGCAGAATGCTGAAACATTTTAATAATTGACATTTACAAAATACTAAGGAAGCAAAACCAGATCAATAGCAATGATAAATGATGACAAGAAGCAAGAGATCTAAACTGAACCATATATGAATAAAAGAAAATACACCTAAAAGAAAGCAAACATGTAAGTAAGTATATAATAAGTAAATATATACTATAGTGGAAGAAGTATTTACTTATTATTTCCTTTTAAGTAACTAGTTTTGAAAGGTCTAACTATAGCTGTCTAATATCATGAAAATCTTACTATACATTGGTGTTCCTTCTTAACTAGAACCTTTCGTTCAGCATACTCAGGCATTATCTATGTTACTACCTACAACTGACATTTTCAGTTGGTAAAATAGTCTACATTACAAACAGCATCATTTGCTAATTTCTGTTCTGGTGGTACTCAGTGTATTTCATATGAATGTTAGGTGCCTTTTTAGAAAAAAATTGCATACCTCTTGGTGCACATACACACACATCTCACCTCTGCTTTGAAATTTAGAAAGATGAACAGTTTTAAAGGTTCTACTGTCTATCATCCTTTTAATTTATTTATTTGTTTTTTGATTTTTATGTATATTTATTTTTAAAACAAATTTAAATTTTAAACATATTTTTATCAGATTGTTTACCTCCCCCAAGTTTTTCAGATTGTCTTCCCTTCCCTACCAAATTTAAGTTCTTTGCAGAAAACACAATGCAACAAAACTCCTTCAAACCAAGAAAGCAAAAATAAAAACAGTCAAAAAGTAAGGAGGAGAGAGAGAAAGAAAGAAAGACAAACTAAACTATACCCAAATAAACACTAAACTTGAAGACATAATATGTATACAAAGGGCCTTGTACAGACCTGTACAGGCCCTTATGCATGCTATTTCAATCTCTATGATTTGATTTGAGCATTGTTTATGTTGATTTAGAAAGATTTCTATTCTTGGTGTTGGACATTCCCTTTCACTTATATTCATTCAGTCTACTCTTCCATAAGGTTGCCTGAGCTCTCATGGGAGTAATTAGATAGTGATATCCCATTTAAGATGGCTATTTCAAGGTCTCTCACTCTGTGTAATATCTGGCTGTGGGTCTCTATGTTTTTTCCCATGTGCTGTAGGAGGAAGCTTCTCTGAAGTTGGCTAAAGGAGGTACTGATCTAAGCGTCTAGCAGAATATCATTAGGAGCCCTTTTATCATGACATATATATTCATATATATTTTGCTTTTATTAGGCCAGTATTAACTTCATTTTGCCCTATATCCTTGGATTATCTAGTCTCTGATCCTTGATTACTCAAGCAGTGTTTGGTCTGGCTTCCATCTTGTGCAGTGAACTTTAAGAGAAATCAGTCATTGTTTGATTTCTCGCAAAAGCTTGGTTCTACCATTGGGTAGCATATTTTGCAGGCAATACACCATTGCAGATAAACCAGTTAGGGCTTCCTTGGTGTTTAGGTTTCTCTTTTGAATGTTGCCCATTTTAAAAGCTTGACTGTCATAATCCAATTAATTTAAAAATCTCTAAGACTCAAGACAAGGATTTTTGGCAAATACATGTGAACATCTCCAACTTTCCAAATAGTTTTTGTGACTTTGGCAGTCAACAATTCCTTAATCTCATGAAGATAAAACTGTCTACCATGTCACTAATACACAGCTACAAATTTTAATTTTCAATATTTTCTACAGTTTTCCTAGTTGTTTCCATCAGAGCTAGCCCAAAATATCTGTCTGACCACTCCAACTTTATGTACTATATTATTAAGTATATTTCCATATCCACTTGTATTGTTTGGCATCATAATAATTATTTTATTTCATAGCATTGTCTTTCTAGATTTTCAACATGATTTCTGATCTTTATTGACTGTCACATGATGGATCATGATTTATGGAGAAAGAGGTCATGAAAAAGGAAGCTGCATCAATGAGAATTAAGAGTAAGTCTAATGAAATGAACAACGAAACATGAGATCTTATTAGTTCTATCTTTTATTCATATGTTGTAGCGTCATTTATCAAGAAAAAGTAATTTTAAAATCTAATTTTGAAGTACCTATGGATACCCACATCATGAATAAATCACAAATTGTTTGGTATATTTTATGGTTGTGCATATTTGACAAAAACTATCTTTATCCTATGTCAGAACTCTCTTATCTCTAAAGGCATATAGGTTTTATGAATTTCAATACCTTTGCTGACTATTCATGTTCCGTTTGATTCCTTTATAGGTGTGAAGAAGTTCTATTTGAAAACTTTTGATACATTTCTCTCACTGTGAAATCTCATGGCTAGTGTTTAAAAAAAATCAAAATTGATTAAACAGTTTAAAACACAACAGTTACAAAGCACAAAATAAAAGCTTAAAAGGACTTATTGAAGTATGCTTTGCTGGATCTTCCTAATTGCTGGGAGACGTCAATAGAAGAAAAGAAGAGGACATTTGAAAAGAAGTCTGACTGCAATTAAGACAAAACTTGAAATCGTTTCAGTAGTTAATCCTCTGTTGCTTAGCCATTAAGTTCAACATGGTATTTAGAAAATGCAATCTTATCAAGATTTTGGCACATAGTTTCAAAGGATTGTTAAATTGGAGAGGACACATAATTGATAAGTGACTGAAGCATCTCACAAAGTCATTTCTCAAGAAACCATTGTCATATCATCATCATCATCATCATCATCATCCAGTTGATTTTGAAATTGTGATGAATATTGTTTATGTACATTCCTCCACAAATAGAGACTGACCAGAGGGAGCTAAGTCCTACTGGGTAATGAACATTACACATTTTTAAAACACTGTTGAATTCACTGTTAATATTAATGAGATTTTTCTCAGATGTTTCAACACCCCGATAATGTTTTCTATCCTACAAATAAGCAAAGATGCTGAGGGATGAGATTATTTGACTCCCAAATTGAAACTTTTGTACTAACTCTTTGCTGCTGTGGAAACCTTGAACAAGAAAACTATCAATCTTAGGATTTGGCAAACTGCAGTTGCAAGAAGGAGCATGGGCTTCATTGAACCCCTTGTTGACATGGATGAAGCTGCATAATGATACTGTGTTACGGGAGCAAAAACTAAAAATGTTGAAACAAGCTAGTTTTCAGAGAAAGACTGGAACCTCTCTTTACCCTGACATCATCTAAGGAGAGCACCTGCATGAAACAAAGCCAAGAAAACACAAAAGGCATTGTAGATAATGGTGAAATACCATACAGCAACCACTTTTATTCATTAGAGTTTTCTTTTATGTTAAGAAACTGTTTATTTCTATTTCATGCCATAGTTAAAATCCATGATTTATTCTCTTTCTATACTCTTGGTGGCTTCCAGAATTTCCCCTAACCTGAATGGTGTTTTCTCTTAAATGCTAATAAAAATATCATCGAGCTTCTTTTAGAATCAATTTCTAAATTGTTTTATTGAAAGTTAGAAGCCACAAAGGGAACCCTATATTTACAGATAGCAATTGCAATGGCTTGCTCTGCCTCCTGGGGATTTTGTCACAGGCAAGAGCCTAGTTAAGGACTCTTTCTGTAATTATTTCTGTGGCGCCAGAGCAGGGACATTTTCCTGAAAAAGGAATTCTGTATTTGATGCAAGGACACAATAATCATAGGAGTGCCTGAAGTCCCTGCACTGGAAAGGCTGATGCAGGGGAATAGTGAGTTTAAGGTTGGCCATTTTGGATTCCAGTTATATCAAAACTACTCAATAATCTTTGGATTGACAACAACACAAAAACCCCAGAAACCTGACTATGTGAACATAATAAAATATTATTAATGAGTTTTCTGTGTTCATGAACAAATGCCTCTCTGCTGTCTATAAAACAGAATACTGGGCTCTTTTATTTTGTGGAGCTGAGAGACACCATATTGTGATATCCTCTTTGGTGTTTCATTCATTATTAGGTCAAGTGGCAGACTTTTCCCTTGTAGGATTTTTTTCCTTCCTACTTTCTGTAGAACAGGTGAAGTTGGGTTCCTAAGTATTGGCAGCTATTACAGAAGCTACATCAAAGGATAGCTACATGGTTTTCAGACCTACCAGGGTAGAAACAAGCAGGAATTGAGACTATAAGATGAGAGAACACAAGAAGCTGTTGAGTTAGAGGAGATGCTCTGAATCTTCTTCAGGGCTGAGATTCTCAGATACTTTAGACCTGAGAGGAATAATACTGGTTTCAGACAAGGGCTGAAAGATTCTATTTCCTAAGCATACAAATGAGCTCTGACATTTATACACAGGATTACAGACCTGAGCAGTTACACCCAGTTTTTTACCTGGGTCCTTGGGAGTCTGAATGCAGGTCATTATGCTTGAGTCCATGAACTTTAGAGACCTGACCATTTTCTTGGCCCTACTGCTTTGTGAGATGTGGTCTTACTGTGTAGATTAACTGATCTTGAACTCGGTGTAGGCTAGGTTGGCCTCCAACATGTGAGGACTGTCCAACTTCAGCTTCAATGGACACTATGCCAGGCATAGATATTTCTACAATTAACTTCACCTATTTCTTTTCTTTCTTGTAGCTCAGACTGTACTCCAACTTCTATAGTCACTGCCTCTATTTCTCAAGTGTTGTGATTAGACACATGCACAACCACTCACTTTTTATTCACTGGTGGTATGAGCTGTCAGGCTTAATATATTCAAGGCAAACTCTCAGAAACCAAGTACAACAAAATGATCTAGGTGGGTGACAAGAAGGAGGAGTATAAAAGAATGAATTGGCCCTGACTAAACAAGAGCAGCACAATATTGACTAATGTGATGGGATATGGATGTGAAGACTGAGACTATAGATGGTTTACATTCTGGGGTATATGGGTAACCTTCACAAGGTCATGGGTTCAAATCCAAGTACCCAAAGAAAATCTTTAAGGTGGATACAAAAATTTTCTTGGTTTGTTGGGGTGTATATTAAGAAGAAAAACTTATGAATGCTTATAATTAGAGGGAAACAGTAACAGTTCACCCTAGGAGGGAATTTGAATAGATTAATATAGAAAGTGATAGTTTTTTAAAAAGTGAAATACAACATAGTAGAATTAGGAAGAATATAATGAAAGTTGATGGAATTATAATCAAATGATGATCTGTAACCACAAGTATATTAGTGAAATATATGAAAGTATCCATTGTGTTTTTAGGCAGGTGGTAATTGAAGGTTTTTGTACTTCAGTTTTAAGATGTTTTCAAATCAGTTGTGCTGCAATGCAATTATTTATGCAGCAGAGGCTAATTAAACCTTATACTTCGCATGAGAAAAATCTGGAGACACAGCAGGAAGTAAATAGATGAAATTGACAATGATGTTTGTAGCATTTGGATTAATTTTGTTAAATTCCAACAAGACTTGGAAAATAAAGGAAGGAAAAGGAGGGATATTTTTTATGAGATAGCTTTGCTTTTGTTGGGTAGAGACAGATTTGACTTATAAAACTTACCATTTAATGATATAAGATAGTCATTTAAAATTAATCCCTCTACTTTTTTGTTTTTTATGAAAGTATCCCTCAAAAATGCATCAGCATACCATTGTTTTGCTTTCATTTATAGCTGCTCACTTCTATCAACAGGCTAGACAATAACTTGCTACCTGTGTATGCTCATAGCACAACCCTGGAAATGACTGGAATTTCTCAGGATGCCTTTATCAGAAGCACTTCTCTGTTCATAGTTGATGGTATTTGCTATGAGTCATCATGTTTATTTTTATTGGCAATCAATTCACCATTTCACAGATTTAAAGTGCTGGGACTTAATGTACGTTTTGAGGGAACACGATCTCTCTGTGGCCTTAAAATTTAAAGTCCCAGTAGTACTTGAAAAGGAAAGGAAAATATTTATAATCATTTTTTTGAATTCTACATCCAGAAGTTCTTCCAGGTTGCTCTCATGGGGGCTATTTAATGGCATTATTAAGTTTTGGAGGAGCTGTGTTGTCTTGGGCTTTTCTACTCCTAGTACTGTGTGGGGATTTGTATATTTGTTATTTTTGGTTGAATGGCTATGTGTGCCAGGGACTGGTGGTCTGGGGATTACTAACCTGTCAGTATCTGGAAATAGAAAATCTATAGAAGGATATTCATGGAAGCTGGGTGGATATGAAAAGTTTGAGTCATTGGTTGGAGCTTGGGAAGCCTTTATCTGTCTCTGCTATATGCTAGGTAAACCAGGGAAATTTCCACCCATAGAAAATTAATGGATAAGAAAAATGAGGTGATATAATTCAGCTCTAACAGAAAAGTAAATATAATAATGGAATTTGTAGGTAAGTGGACAGAAGTGTGGATATTGTGCTAAGGTAACTTGGTCCCAGAGTGACAAAAGTCATGCATTTTTCTAAGGTTAAGATCCTAGTTTGACTCTCATTTTGGGTATTTAACTTTGGTCTCAAATGGAATCCTGAGCAGAAAGTGACCATGTATGTGGCAAAATAAAGATTTCAGTTGATGGAAAGTGAGATGAAGGGAGTGAGGTAGAATGCTAGAGGTCTAAAACTTGATCAGGGTGTGGGAATGTGGAGGAAATCAAGGGTTAAACAGGGAGGCCCATCCATAAGAGGAGTGCAAATGTCATATGAGCCCACCTACTGCCACAGAATCTAGATTAAGTCAGAGGATAGATGAATGCAAAAGAAAAAATAAGGAAGATACTATGGGTTAAACATTCTGCAGTGACAGAATTAGAGAGTAGGGGGTAGTGAAAGGATTAACTGTGATACACCATAACTGCTCGTGAAGATGTGGTACACTTCGGCTGCAAGGCATAGAGACATCTATTGCAAAGGGACTCAGAAACATCTATCCTATTTTCTTATTTTCATTGTATCAGAAAATACTGTGCAGACCAAGGAATAGGAAAGACATCAATGATCTTGTCACTTGACCCCACATGCTTTGTACTAACCTTGCAGGCAAGATATGCCTATTTATGCAACAGTGGCATGGCTGTTACAGGAATTTCATGCCTGTTTCTATAAAACTGGTCAAAAGTCCATGGCTGGGAGGTCATTGGCTCTAGAATAAAAGCTGTTACTGTATTTGCTTATTTTTTTCTGAATGTGCATGATGCCTAATTGCCTCATACTATTTGTCAGATACTCAACTTTGGCTAGAAATACTACTGTTTACAGTGGACAGTCGTCAATGGAAAAATATTATGGGAGGCATTTGAGGAAGAAAGGAAGGATTGAAATGTTAAAATTTCATTGTGTACATGTATGAAATTCTCAGAAATAAATAATTAAGGTATGGTGGCACACGCCTTTAATCCCAGCACTCGGGAGGCAGAGGCAGACGGATCTCTGTGAGTCCAGGCCGGACTGGACCAACACCTCTAAAACAATACAGAGAAACCCTGTCTCATAAAAAAAAAACAAAAAACAAAAAACAAAACACAGAAGAAAAAGCAAAAGGCAAAGAAAAATCTGAACTTCATTTTCTTAATTTTCATGTTGGATGAATAAATTTTAAAAGTATATTATAACACTATATGAATATCTGTTCTCTAAATATTATGTGTTCCTTTTATTGAATGGTTTACAGTGATTATTCAAGATTACAAAAGATGATTTTTCCTTAGTGTATTATGTCTATTGCTTTTTAATTCCTGTGCTTTAGTAATTAGCTAACCAGGATGCTCATTATACTTGCAATAGAAGTGACTACCTTGCCAAAGAACACACATACTGTGAATATCAACTGACTCAGTGATCCATTTTGCTTAATGAAATGCTCAGTAAACTGTTAGAGATGTATATGTATTCAATTTACAGGAACATATGTTTAGTCAAATGGATTTATGTGAAGGAAGTTGCATTTCAGTAAGACAATATACATTATATTACAGAACATTCTCCAAAGCAGAAGAAAAACAAATTTTAGTGTTGCCTTATAGAAAGCAAAGGAGCTAAGCCAGGACTGAATTCCTATTCAAATGAGAACACCCATATATTCTTTCATTCTACTTTTGTATGCAAGGTCAGCAATAGATCTCACATTAAGACATAACATTGAGACATTCTTGTGTTTTTTGGAATAATTTTCCACACCACCCAGGCACATACAGTTGACCCTGGAGCTATGAGACATAGTGAGGAAAAAGAGGATCCTCTCAGAGCTGATTTTGCAAAGATCATGAACAGGGTTCACATTGCTTTTCCGTACAATGCGTAAGCTGGAAGCTGCATCAGTTTTTATTTTACTTTTGGTTTACTATATTTAAAACTAACTCGAGGCAATGCCTCTATCTTATAATAGACATCCATGGCTTTGCACACAAGGACAACTGGATTTCAAGTCTAGAGAGACAGTTTTCTCTTAAATGAAGTTAAAATATAAGTTTGAAAATAGCTGCCTTTTATTTAGCTTTAGATCATAATATAATTACATAATTTCCCCTTTCTATTTTCTCCCTCCAAATCATCCCAATACACTTAGACCATGTGTTCTTTTCCAAATTCCATTGTCTCTTTTTACACTAATGCTTTTACCATGTGTGTTTGTGTACACATATATATTCCTAAATACAACCCACTCTGTCTACAGAATGTTACTTGTATCTGTATTCAGAGCTGAATTTTTGATGCTGGATAAGTAAATGGTGTGTTCTTCCCTTGGGACGACTATTTTTTCCTACTCTCGTTATTCCTTAGTTGCCAGAAGTTCTGTGTGTAGAGTTGAGGTCACATGGTATTTTGCAGTCCTCTTAAGTACATCTATTGTTGCTGTTCTTGTTATCTCATGTTTAGACATTAAGACAAGTGAAACTTCATGGGTGTAGATTCTGACATCACCAGGGAGACACCACCTCACTGCAAACTTCCGGATAAGGACTATGTGACTGTTAAACAGAGAATCTGAAACACCAAATATCTACTAGCCAACATAAAAGATAAACTTGGAAAAGGAGAGCTAAGAAAAATTGCTATTCTTTTATTTGGGGAGTCATAATGATGAAGAGACTAATGCCAGTGGATGTTTAAAAGCATGTCTTTATTCATATGCAGAAATTATCCTTCATAAGGAAAATGATATTTTGAAATTAAACAAAAATGAAAAAAGTTGTCATTATATCAATAAATAGTCTTAAGTCTCCTTCCCATATCTCTCATAGAACTTTGCCTCTGTCTCTTTATCTGTCTGTCTGACCCTTTCTTATTTTGTACATAGATAAAACTAGCTGAAAGTCAAATAGTATAATTGTGATGAATGTTTTTTAATTTTTGATGACAGTTTGTAGTATGATAAAACACTAATTGCTAAGTTCTTTGCAGTTTAGGTTTCTGCATACTGTGATGAATATTCATTTCATTTATACCATCTAGTTTCCAAAGATTAAACTTTCAAAATCCTTATTTTTAATTTTAGATTTATAAAAAAACATTGTGGGCTATTTAACAGAAACAAATATGTATGGCACATGTGGGGTGTGGATGTTAATCTTCTGACTGCTCATGTATTTGAGTACATAATCCACAGCTACTGGATCTTTGGGAAGGAATAAAAGGTATAACATTATTGGGGAAAGTATGTCCCTGGGCCAGGACTGAAGTTTCCAAAGGCCCCACACACTAATCCTCTATAATCCCGAGAGACCTCTCTGTCTCTTATTTGAATTTCTAGAGGTGGGGTCTCAAATATTCCTGCTGTCATGCCCAACCTCTGGAACCATAAGCCAAATTAAATACTTTCTGTAAAAGTTAGTCATTGTGTTTTATAATTACAATAGATAAGTAACCAACACATCACATTACTCATATCAAATGATCTCCTATGAATAAAGAGGTATAAAATAGACAAAGCATGCTCAAGTATTTTATAATAAGGTCTTTTCTGACCAATGTCAATGTGTGTCTTCAATTTTGATTCACATCTGTATTTAATACGGTTTCTTCCCATCTGGCAGGCAAGTATTTTTAAATACACATGCATACATATTTACCTATGTATATACAAACTTTCTATATAACATTTTTGTTCATATCATTTTCCTCTTCTGATGCTGGTGCCTTATAGCCTGAATTAGTTCATTTTTCTTGGCCTAGAAAAGCCATATCCATGTTCAAGCTCTTTTGCTTATTCATTCAACTAATATTTATTGGCATAAGTTCGACCCTTAGACGGGAGCATAATTATACAATTTTGACATGATCTTCAATTGTTTTCCGTTGTTTTCATTTTCTCTCAACACACAGGGCATAAATTTTAAAAATGATTTCTTTATTTTTTATATCAGCTTCATAAAACAAAAGGAGTTATTTTATGACCCAGGAGATGTATTCAGAATATAGAGAATTGTGGATAAATGCTTACATTTTCAAGTAGTTTTTATATAAGAAGTAAGCATATGAGGTGAGCTCATTTTATTCATTTACCTAAAGAAATGAAGAAGAAAAATGTATCAGAGTAGAGTCATTTTGCATCACACCAGTGTAAGAAGTGTTTGACAAAGGCAGGAGTTACATATGGATAGTTCTAATACTTATGGCTTGGGTGCAAAAGAATTGCATAGAAACACAAGTGGAAATGGAAATGAACATCAAAGCATCACAAAACATGTGAATCAATGGAATTCTAGGATTTGTAGATTTGGGGGTAGCTGTAACCAGCAAAGACTTTTGAAGATGCTCATTAACTGGGGAAGCAAACAGTGTGCCAAGGCCATGAGATCCAGCTCTTGCTTCAAGGCAAAGGGTTCTAACAATTAGAAGAGTTAGAAGAAGAATATAAGCTGTTGCTTTACCTTTCTGGTGTTTCAGGCCTGTAGTTGAGGTAGGTATAAAATTATGCAAAAGACAAAAAAATCAATAAAGGAAGAACAAGTCCTCCAACTTAGCTGTCAGGATGTCAGGGTAAATTAAGTCTACATTCTGGTCATTTCTCTTGATGAGTAATACCAAAGAAGAACTTTATACTATGGTCTAAATACATCCATATAGGTCTACACACACACACACTCACACACACCTCCAGCCCCCTACACCCACACCAAAGTGTCCTTATTTGTACAGACAAGTTAAAGGGACTGTTGTCATTTATGAAAAAAATAAAATTTTATTTTAGATGACTTGTATTTTTAAAATTAAATCACATGACAAGACAAATGACTAAAGATTTAGAAAAGTCCATTCTGTTCCCAGGCTTGATGTGTTAGCCATAAAGAGCTATGTTTTTATGAGTATGTAACAAGGTGAGGTAATGAATTTGCTCTTGGAAAGAAGTGCGTCAAACAAAGATTAATGAAGTTTGTTGAATTTGTGATTTAAAATATATGTAAAGAACATAACCTTTATTTCAAAGGAGTGTATGTTTCTGTATGAACGTGAGGCAAATTGTTAGGAAAGTTACCTAAGTTGAAATTCCAACTGTGTTATATAATTCCTGCTGAGTTTCTTTTTACTACAAATTATTTTTAAAACCCTCTAGTTTAATCATCGTGTTCTATCCATATATTTGGTAGTTCAAGGTGGAAAAGGTCAGTAGGATGACTTCATGTGTAAATGTCTCAAAAATTATGGGAGTTAGGTTTAGTGTCCATTGTCTCAGTGACTCAGGCATATAAGATATGTAGAGGGTCATACTTTTAAAATACTGTTTTATTTTCTGTCACATTGAAAGTCTTCAAGTGTGTAAGATACAATTGAGTTATTTGCTTTGGCAACTTCTTCTGTTCAGATTTTTCAAGTTTTTCTTTTTATGAGAAGTAATAGTCCATGATTCACCTGGATGGTTTTTGATAGTGTATTGCTAAAGTCAGTATTAAATCGTATTTGAGGCCCATGGATGGTTGGTCCTATTTATCCACAAGTGCCACTTCAGAGTGGTTTGGATGCTAAATGAGTGGATTATTTCTGCTTGCTAAACTTTTACAAATTAGTGAATGCTCCATTAACTTCCTGGAACATATTATTCACTTTCCCTAGAACCCAAACTGATATATTCCAGAGTTGCATTTCATTTGCTATATAATGTTCATAAAGTTACGACTGTTATGGTGTTTAATTGTTGGGAAGATCTATTCATTTTTCTTTGTCGAACATTCTTGTTGTTCATCTAGTCTATTTCAGTCATTCACTTGTGCATTCTCTTTATTTTAGCCACAATAAATGGTGTTGACAAGTATGAATTTTGAGAAGAGTAAGACACACTAAATTCAATGCAATATTCTAAATAACATTCTTGTAATTTTGTGTAACTCCTATATTTGATACATATGTATTTTCTCTAAATGGAAATATTTTAAAGTCCTTTTATACAGATAGAATCTACAAAGTGGATGGGTAAATGAATAGTATCCTCCATTTAATGAGGTGAAGGTTTACAAATTATAATCTCTCCATATCAGCTAAGTAAAGATAAAAAATTAGAATTTTCCATTAAAGTCAATATCCTCAAATTTATTTTTATACATCAACCTTTGAATAAGAAATCAATGTTATGGTTCATGGATATTTTTTCTGGAAATAATTATGGAATTTTATTTGCCTTGTCTATAAATCATGTTGTTGCTCGCGGAGACATTATAGCTGAGGAATTGAAACCACTCCAAGATAAAGACTCTAAGAATAATTCAGTTTTCTCATTGCCTAGACCTCTAACATGAAGTTAGAATAAAGATTATTTTTAAAACATGTTTAAGTTAAGCATAGAAATTATAGATAAAAAACAACAAGACATTTATATTTTTATCATACAGGGATTTTCAATATATATTTCTGTTGCAGTGTTTTCAAGTTTTTGCATCAGCTCATCTTAATAAATAAGAATTTGTGTTATTTAAGAAGATGCTCTGAATTTATTAATACTGAGGCTAATACCAACGCTAATGATGTAAGTGAAGGTGGGTTGTGCAGTATATAAGGTTCCCATGAACAACATTAAATTACAGTTTTTATTTCTCTATAAAAGAAAAGAAATATTTTCCTCAACAAAATTTGCCTTAAGCCTTATTTACTAGAAGACCAAGTGATGTAACCACCCAGAACTTTCCAACTGTAAGGAAAAATTAGCTTTTAAGTGTTCCAGTTCACACACAACACAAGCCTAAGAAAGGATAAGTAACATAAATAAAATTAGAGTCCAAATCTAAGAAAAAAGATCAATGGTTATCATATGCATAATGTTATTTTAACCTTTACAGTTTCAATAAAAATTTACTAATCAATTTTCTTTACTTATGTTTAATTATGAATGACCTTTTAAACACTGGCCAGGTTCCATTATTGCTAGCCCTTATGATGCATCTCACTACAGCAACTATGTTTAGTCTTTCTTTGAGAAGTCTTGGGAAACCCCTATTTTGGATTGTGAATCAAACTGCCTACATGCAGCAATAACAAGTTGATAGAGTTTGGCAGTAAATTATTTCATTTTTGTTGTTCTTACACATGAAACAAAAAAAATAAGCAATGATCTAGCACATAGGATCTCATTTTAAGTCTGTTTGTGCTGTTACTACAAAGTACAACAATCTAAGCATCATAAAAATAAGCAAATGAGTGATTTTCCATTTTGCATTTTTTTGACATTAGCAGTCTGACACACAATATCTAGTAAGAGTCCATTTACTAGATTTCTTGTAACCATTTTGTTTTGTATCTTTATACAAGAGAAAAGCAAAGAGAACCTGAACTAATTCCTTATGAGTCATTCACCCCACCCCATAGGCCTCTGCTTCTATGATTTCAGTACCTTGTAGTGGACCTTCATCCTAAATCATCAACCTGGAGTTGAGATTGCATCATCTATATTATGGAGGGAACAAAACTTTGAGGTTATAACATTCTATTCCTATTCTACTAGAATCCATGGACTGCTTAACTTTAAAATATACTTATTCCATCTTAACAACTTAACAAAGGTTTGACTTATTGGAATATCAGTTAAGACAAATATGAATTCTAAATTATTAAACTGGATATGGGTAAGAAATGGTTTATGATTCATACTATAGAAAATTTCTTTCCAAATTTGTATTATGGTTCAAGAAATCTATGGTTTTAAAATATAGTGATACCACAAGGCACAGGACATTAATTCCCATTTTGAAGGTGAGGTATAATATAATCTAAAAGAATGGCAATACCAAGGTAAATGAACAATCAACAAGTTGATAATACCGAAACCTGAGTCTTAAACGCCATCCTTTTCTTCTTGATCTTGTCTCTAACACACTGATTCTGCCATAACATTTTATATGGAAAATGGGGCATTAAGTAGTCTCTAACTTATTACTATGATTCAGGTTCCTGGCAGAGGTACCACTAATCCAAATATTAAATAAGGTACTATCTATAAAGAAATTCTATATCATAGTGTCTGATACATAAATGTACAAATGACAGATATTATTTTAAATTTATATTATAATTATTTATATACATTTCCAAGACTGTAATGATAAGATCTAAACTTGTTTATTCCCTGCAATTTTTTCTGATTTACTTTAGTCATAATGTATTATTTTCATTTTTGCTAATTAATATCAAGAGAAGATACTCATAGCTTGTGATATTCAAATATCTTATTACAAAAATTCACTCTAATGAAAATATTGATGGTAAATAAACAAAAACTTCAAGTTTGTAAGAACAGATTATTTGTGTAAATATATGTGTGTGTTAATTTAGTATTATTATACTTCAAATGCTTTTTAAAGTTTTGTTTGAAACAAACACACATTTAGCAGTAACAGGCAATCAATCATTTGTGAATGATGCAATTAAAAATGTCTCACTGGAAATACATAATTACGAAGGACTTGGTTTTCTCATAATGTCCCAATTTTTCTTTAAGAATATTTCACACAATATATTTTGATCATATTGTCCCCTTCTCCAACACATCCCTGATCTTTCTAGTCTCCCTATTCATATAACTTCATTTTCCTTTTCCCCGATTTTTAAAATGTCTTGGTACTACGTTGTTATTCAACTGGTGACAAACTATTGAATATAACATTGTGTATTGTATAATGGCTTATGTACGTGTTATGTTTCTCACTTTAAAACTTTTAAAGAAGCATACTTTTAAAGTATAAAAAGAACTTTCAGAGAACATAAAAACATAGAAGAAAAAAAGTAACTGAAAAATATAAAGATATTTGAGAAATAATGTGTCCCAATGAGATTGCCTTGAGCACCAAATGTAGCATAAAATGAGATATCATGTGTTTCATTGTAAATACATTATCATAGGTGTGCGTAAGCTAAATTTTTATATTCTAGCAGTAGTATTAAAATTTTATCATAAATCTAGATAATATGAGGAATCAAATTTATGACATTTTCATGTAAATTAACAAAAATAAATGATTTATTTCATGTTAGTTATTAATGGAATGTAATTGGGGAAACTTGATTGCCTCTGAAACTTGGTTACATCTGTTTATTTGGGGTTAAATAACTGTGGGACCAGGAGGTACTGAAACTCTGTCTACAATGAAGTGACACAAAAAATTTGTAATGTACTTCTTTCATGAAGTGTTTTTGGACTACATACATGAACACTGAAATGAAATGTGTGCAAATAACATTTTAACAGAATTTTTATCATAAATAATTTCCTGTGGTTTAAAAAGAAAATTTCAAGCATGCTATTTAACAGATAATGGCCATAGAATAATTTAGTATCAAAACTAATTGAATAGAATTGAAAGTCTTTCTTGGACAAGCATCCAAAGCCCTAATTAATCTCTAGTATTCAAAGAGAAAGAAGGGAAGTAAATGAATTAAATATTCATATGAAGACACCAAAAATTCTGTAATTAAATTAATATAAAGAAGCAAGTGGAAAGAATTGGTAAGATAAAGTACTTTGAGATGACTAATACCCTGATAAGCCTCATATTATGAAGCAAGACCAAAAATAGATAAAGAAAAATATATTAAAGATATATAGGAAGATTAAACAAGACCAAACATTGGTACATATTACATTACAAAGTATGTAATGTATTGGTTAGTGTACTGTAATGAATTGGTTAAAGTATCTTTTATTGGAAATGACAAGATGTGGAAACTTACTTAACAGCACTTATTGGCACACAAACTGTAGCTGCTGAATTGAGTGGAGTTCAGATATTTTAGGCTCCTAGGTTCTATATGGGCTTAGTAAAAGCTGCTCCTCATTTTTGGGGTTGACATGTGTACAGTTTCTTCTCACCATGATTCTTTATTCACAGAATAAAATAAATTGCAGAAATCCAGGTTTGAATTCTATTGAAAAACCTTTGCTACACTTGTCTTTGTGCTCCAAGTTAGAGGCTCATGATTTCTCACTGGGTGTAATTGAGAGATGTACAACTCCTAGACTAATCAAAGGGTGCAATGACAAGTTGTGATTATTTACATTTTAGCCTTTGTGACAGTAGTGAAGCTGGGTTGGAAAAAGTCCTAAGTTCAGTTGAGTCAGAAGTTGCTACTAGTAATATGGAAAATGAGTTTAGAGTTGGAAAAATCAGTGAATATTCTATCATGTGTTTTATTTATTAGAAGTATTGAGTAAATAACTACTTTATGCCAGTTATTTATCAGCTTTCAATAGTAAATAAAGAGTAACAATTCTGAGATTTACCTTCATAGACTTTCCTTTGCATTATATTTAGTGGTATTTTAATTTTTTTCTCAATATAAATTGTGTGAGTTAACTACAGAAAAGCATAAATGACCCATGTCGTGTTGCAGGATATTTGATCACATGTTGGGAAGATGTGTCTCTGCCTAAGGCACTTTCTGATTGGCTTAATAAAGAGCTGAATGGCCAATGGGTAGACAGAGGAGAATAGGCAAGACTTCCAGGGAGAGTGAGAGGAACTCAGGGGAATAATGTCAGAGGTGGGGATTTGCTAGTGAGTTGTGGAGAACATTGGACAAACAGTATGGAGGAAAGATAATGTGCCACATGGCAGAATGTATGTTAATATAAATGGGTTAATGTTAGTTCTAAGAGTTAGATGGGGACAAGCCTAAGCTTATTCTAAGCTTTCATATTTAAAAAGAAGTCTGTGTAACATTACTTGGGAGCCATAAGTTAAAAAAAACACCTGACAACAATGTTGTGTTATCAATAGTGTCCAATAATTTGAATAACTGAAAATAAACATACATTTTGATTTGACAACTACATATCTCTGAAGATAAACTCACTCATCAATGATAAACATAAAACTTGTATATAAAGGTAAATAATTTTTGCAACTGTGTATGTGATAAGAAAGAGAGAAAATATGATTATCGTTCATCAACAAGAAAGAGAAATAATTTCTATGATAGCATATGCCACCATAAAAATAAGAAAATAATATCTTAAACATTACTACAAGTATTTTCTATAATACAGTAATTTAGAAATACAGTTTGCTAAAGAATAAGAATTATGTGTCACTGTGTTTTAAAAAATTATGTGGTTTTGCAGAGACTATTTGGAGTGCAAAGTCTTACTATGCAAACTTGATATCTCAATTCCAGTCCCCAGATTCTATGAAAGCCAAGGATAGTAACACTCCTCTCATTGTGACTCCAGAGATTGGAAATAGGGGAAGGAAATCTTTGGAAACTCAGAGACCAGTCAGCCTCACAAAGGTAGCAAATCAGGAAAGGAGACCTTGAGCAAACAAGCAGATCATAAGGACCTGTACCCAAGGTTGTCTTGTGACTTAGACTGGAATGCCACAGCATATTCACAGTTATTCTCACACACACAGCTAAGTGTGTGTGTGTGTGTGTGTGTGTGTGTGTGTGTGTGTGTGTGTCCAAACTAAATCTAAAGTCTAGCAGAGCAGGCTTTACATTTGAAAAGTACTGAAGTAAATGAAACCTTATTTTATAAAACAAAGGACACTAAGCTATCAATGACCCCACTGCAATTATAATTACACCTAGAGAAGGATTTTTCAACCCCCACACTGATCACACTGATTCTCACCTGTTGGGAAGTGGGAAGAAAGGAAAGCATCTCATAGTGAACAAAGACAAAAATAATGACAGCAGGAGAGATTGATGAGGAATAGGAAATTGTCTATTATGGCACACTAAATGGGAAGAACTAAGTTATTTATGCAAAGGATGACTAATGTAAACCAGAAAGGTGTTTTGTTTGTTTTGGTTTTCAATAAGGTAGCCATGGAAGTATAATCTATTCAAAAATTGTTTGTTGAAATTATTTTTCTGTATTTATTCATTAACGGATTGATAAGTTTAAGTTCAAAAATCTGTGTTATGTAGAAAGAATTTGAATACATAGTTTAACATAGTCTGACATTGAAATTACAAAGAACTATTTTCTTTAGCATCTCAAGTTCTGAGAATTCAGGTGTGTGTCATGATACGTGCCTAAAAACTGCTATTAACTAAGTTATTATGACTGCATAAACAGACTTTGAATACAGTAGAAAAATATGCATCAAAGCAGTCAAGAACAAATTCAAGATAAGAGCAACTATCAGAATCAGAAAGTCTTTCTCTATGGATATATGACTTTTTCATTTCCTTGCTAAATTATATTAGGATATTACAAGTTCTCCCAAACAAGATTTTGTTGTGACATTTCCATGTGTGTATATAATTTACTCAATCATATTCACTACCTTCATTTTCTTGGGTCCTTACCACCTCCCAAGGGATTCTTCTTCTTGAATCGTCCTCCTTTTGGCATATGTCTTTTGACCCTAGATTTCAAGTATGAAAGGACAACTGTGATAGTTACATTTCTAATTTTAAAAGGGTGGTCCTTGTAAAAGTAAGGGAATCTTCATTTCTATACAAAGCAGCTGCGTTAGAGTACTTGTAACCAAAAGAGGGATTGGAAACCCATTTTTGTGGAAAGCATTTGATCTGAGAGTTGTATTTACATCCCATTACCATGGTCAAGTAAGACTCAAAACTTCATTTTTAAGTCACCATGGAAAAGATAAATGAGGAAGTGGCCATGCTATGTGTGACATGGCTTAATATCTCAGTGTGTCCCTTTATAACCTTTAATTGCTGAATGTATATAATATCCCATGCTTAAATGATAAACTATTTGAGAACACTGAAATGAAATGCCATTTTTTGACTCAAAAATAAATATTTTATGCAGCTAATGAAGTATATAATTATTTTGTAACAATAAAATCAGTCCATAAAAAATAATTCTTATCTAGTTAGACATGTAGCATTGAAAAATAGGAAAATGGACACATTGGTATATGGAATAGCAATATATACTATTAGGTCATAGGAGTGGCATATATAATTAGAGGTACAGACTCCCTGTTGGCTAATATGATCCTAGTTTACATTTTATTCATATATAATGTAGATAAGTAAACATAAAGAAATATATAAACTTATAAATACATATACTGTATACATATATGATATATTTATTATATATATTGAAGCAAAATTCTGATTTTTGGACATGTTCTCAAAGGAACATCCTAGAATTAGATAACTCAATGTAGGTAGCTAAGACGAAAATAACTAACAATTAGTACTATGGGGCAGTGATGTGGATTAGTGGATGCTGGTTGCCCAGATTTAACCTGCATATGTTACACGATAAACATTTAACTAATCTAGAATTAAAATCATTTGCCAATTAAAAGACATTTGAACTGTGACATCAATCTCTTGTTTTCATATTGACTAGAAATGGGAATGGTAAATAAACCATATAGAAAAAAAAGTGATTAAAAATTTTTCACAAAGACTATTTTTAGTTACTAACAGGAATCTTGGGATTGCACAGGCTTGCAGGTGACAGGCAGTGATTAAGAAGGAAAATGAAGTGTGATTTCTGTATCCTGGAAGACTAAAATATTATTTGAAATAATAATGAAATATTAAGCTGATTATTTTTATGATGACACTTATCCTATGTTTTGTTTGTTCAAAATTACGTATTTCATATTTTAATATGTTGCTACTTAAATATATATCACTATTGAACCCCCTATGGTTAAGTAGCAAAACATAAGAATCCTATTTTCTTTTAAAGATTGTGTGATGCATTTAAAAAATAAGTATATGCATACATTTTTAAAGTGTAGGCAATTTGCATTCATTTGCACTTTGAAATCCTCTTATCTATTCACATTTTCTCTACTTTTGTTACTTTCAGTATAATTTACATAAAGCATGAAAGTTACCCAGCTGTTCACTGGAATATATTATATTCTGCTTTCAAAGACAGTGCGAGTGACATTTTCTGTCCTCAATTTAATACTTGTTTTATTAAATTTCAAGTTAAAGAAACATGAATACCACACAGACCTATGTATGGTGATAATGAGGAAAGATAAGAAATCAGACTCCACAGAGAGTTTGCAACATGCAGAATTTCTCTCACATAATTGCATGGTAAATGCATTCCTCTAATGGTATCACTCTGTCCCAAATATGTCATAAAAGTCATTAAATGTGATAGGAAAAAGGTTTGCAAACAAATGAAAATGATCAGAGTACAGTAGCTATGCATTTCAACAGATTTTTTTCCTTACAACTAGATGTAAAAACCCTTCTCACTAGCAAACAACATAAAATAGTTGGCAAATAAACTAAATGTGGTTAATCAAATGAGACAAATTGTTAGTAGCAAGTAACTGTATAGACACCTGTCATGCTGCTATTGAGGAGTAAAACACCTGCATGCATTCACCCTTATCTTTCTGGTCTGGTGTCAGTGTCTGAAGAAAAAACCTATTGCTGTGTAACTAAACTTATTTCATACTAAGCAGAAATGTTTCTAGAGAAGAAATATACTTTCATGTTACTTACTTCAGAATGTATTTTGTAAATCAATTTTCGTTCTTTAACATTTTATGGAAAAATCTCTGGTTCATAAAATCTGAAATTCTTGCCAGCTAGGTAGTATCCATTTTTTGCCATACAGTTTGTGTGTATTTGATTATTTCCTAATGTCATAGTAAATGAGAAAACTACAACTGGGATTGACATATGGTCTCATAGAGATTTTCCTATATGAACCTGGAAAAATGACAGTTTTGTAATTTGGTTTTTTGGTCAAAAAATTAAATCATCTAGCAAATATTTCTAATATATTTGATATATAAATATATTTATCTCATTGATTTTATTTAAAAGTAATAAAATATGTCCAATAACAAGGTTATTGAATTTGGTGTACCATGCCCTTGAGATAGACAATTAAAATCCTCTTTGGGTCTATTAATTATCAATGGGATGCATAATATAGAAGCCAGAGGTTTTCTGTGGAAACAAGTCCTTGTTTATATTGTGGTGTTACACATTTCCCAAAAATTTAGGGGTGCATGCCAAACAGTCTGCTATGCCAGATGCTCATAGGTATTCAGTTCAGAAAAGTTATGATTGTGGAATGGCTTTCATTTTATCCAAAATATCTGTGAAACTTAAACTCGTGGAGAAATATGGTATTTATGTCCACCTTCACACAGATGTGTCTTTACTATTAAGTCTTGTACCTGAGCAAAGTTAACATAAAAGATTGGCTTATTTTAAACCCTGAGTATCTATAGAGACAGGAACAGTTCTAGTAGATTGGGACTCTTCACTATGCTGTGCTCTGACAGTAATCACATTTCTCAAATTGTGACTTGGGATGCCAAAAGAGTTTTTTCAGCTTATGCAACAGAAGCTACATTTTGTTATATAGCCTGAAATCCAAGAAACATATTCAATTCCATAATAATTTACTGACTGAAGTTAATACAAGATCATTCAGCTTCAAAGATACATGATAAAGAGCCTACCTTTCAGTAAGGAACTGTAAAGGATCTGCAAACATTTTTTTAAAACTATCAGAATTCAAATCTTGCACAGCAAATCGTTTTTTCCCCCATCCATATGCAAAAGGAACATTGCCTTCTAAAATCTGAAGAGTCATATTTCATTTTGACTTTAGGTTCATCCTGAAGGGGCAAGTTATTACCAACATATTAGTTCTATAAACAGATAAGACACCTTTAATACAGTGTAAAGTTGTGATGCAGTCTATCTGAAAATCTTTACACCAGAGTGACAGTGCGCCTGTTTACTATGTAAGCACAATCCAGCCATGACTGCAACTATGTTACCTACATGGGCTTGTGATGATGGGAGGTCAGAATCACCTGTAGTCCATGGCAACCCTGAAAGTAAATAAAGTACATACTGATAGTTCTCTTTCCAGAAATCAGTTGTTCTCTCTAAAGTATTTTTTTCAGAGATGTTGGATTTATTGTTTGAGCTTCTTGTTATTTCACTTTAATAATCCTTCCGTTTTTAAGTACAATTCCTTCAGATAATACTGCAAAAGCACAAAGTTTAGGGTGTCTGCCAACCTATTTCTGTCTTCAAAATAAGCTTTATTATAAAAATCGCAAATAAATAAAAATCACTCACCAAATTTCCAGACCCAAGTGTATAAAACTCAATGAATTCTATATAGTCAGAATAGGCACTCAGAATAGAAGCTATGGAGCTCCATGTGAAATTTTTCACTTCAAGTATCAATTAAATGTTATGTAGTTTTATACCACCAAAGTAAAAAAAATCATGAAAGGTTAGAACTATGATAAATAATTAGCTTTATAACTCTTTCATAATGTTCATACTAGTTTCTTTTTATATGTCTGTAGTATCTTTCAATACAAACAGGTATGTGATGTGATCATGAGACACTTTGGTCATCAATTGTCTATATATATAAGCATATATATATATATATGAATAATTATGATGCCATAGGAGAATATTTCCTGGCGTCCGGGCCTGGCAGGGCACTGTGCGGTATTTCTGTAATGATTAAATCATCTCCTGACACGTTTCTCAGAATGCACCCTCATCACTAAATGATGCGTGACTGCAGTGCCTTTGTAATCTCTTTTGGTTTCTTATAATCAATTTATAATCTACTCCATTAGACAAAAGCCACATGAACTAACCTCCTCAGGATGAGCTCTGGTCTATTTTTGGCTCATGTAATGATGCTCAGTGACAGCGTCCTTAGCACTCTCAAGAATTCCGTTGTAACAGAGTTCTAATAGACATGCCATTTGGAGCACTGTCAGTATACATTTGTATTTTTCTATGTCATATGACATGTCTAAAGATATTACCTTTTATTTTTCAGAGAACCCTGAAGCTTCTCATTCTCTCTAGGTATTCTTTTGTCCAACTGTATTCCTTCATTTGGAAATTTTGTTATTATTGCTGAGTAGAATGTTGGGAATATGTATTCATTTTACATTTTATTTTCAAACATAAACAATTTTGTTTTTAGCCAACATTATTATAACTACTTCATATTATGTGAAGAAAAACCAAAACAGTTGTCACTTTCAACATTTTATCTAAAAATTCTCTCTTTGACATCCATGGGTGCCAGGCACACATGGATCACAGATGTGCATGTGTGTTGAAATAGAAATATATGTAAAAAGTTTAAAACAGAAATTTAAAAAATTGAAAGGGAAAATTCTCATACCAAAACATACTTGTGTAAAATAATCATTTCCATTATATTTTTATTATTGTGGATAATGATTTGTCTCAGAATGGAGGCATTTTGTGCGGCTACTCCAGTCATCTAAATTCTCTACAGGAAGTGACTAAGGGCAGGAAACTGTAAACATGAGAAGGCATCTTTACCTGTTTATTTACAGCCTCTATCGGAATGACTCACTGTGTGTCCAAACAGGATAGAGTCTTCTCACACAGTTGCTAGTTTGGCTTTAATTCTCAAGAAATATGTCCTCATTTTTTTAAAAAAAGCATATTTAGGTTTTCTTTTAGATAATTCTGAGTTCTTGTTGTCCACTGCTGCATATGCCAAACTTGCTGGATGATGATCTTTGAGGCAATTTTCATTCCTGATATACATGTAGTCTTCATAATTTGATGTTTCTAGTGGATTCTGGGGATCAATATTCCAGTCTTCTTGTTTGTGCAGCAAGCTTTTTTTTTAATAATACCTGTCTCTTTTGGTCTATTTAGTTATTATGTGGCCCCCAGTTGTGGGTTACATAATAATATATTGATCATCAATAGTACCAATGAGAATAATTATCTCACTGGAGACCATATTAAGGTCAAGCTTTAGTCTTAAAAGCAGAACTTCCCTAGAGATTAAATTCTCAGTTTAAATCTGCTCTGCCACACCCACCTTCTATTTTAAATAGAAAGTATAGTACTGAGATATGTGGGACATAGATGCAAATGCATGATTTGAGTCACTCAGATATCTTGACTATAGAAATCTGAATCCTCTTATCCTCCAGAAAGAGCCCACTTCACCTTGGTCAAAATGGTGCTCACTGATTTTCATTTTCAGGAAAACTCATGTCTGTGTGCTAGTGAACTTTATGTTTCTGTATAACTATCTGAGATGTATGTGTTTAACAATAGGAAAGTTTATTTTGACATAGAGCATAATATTAAAACTTTCAGTCTATAGTTGGGTTGACTGATTGACTTCAAGTATGTGGCAAGGCTATATGATATGCTGTAGAGGACATGATCGAGAAATTCAATATACTTCACAACTTCCTGGTAACAAATGTGGAGTTGCAGAGATCAAGTTTCCAAACTACATATTAAATAATGCACCCAACCTAGAATTTTCTAATCTCCCACTAAGGCTCATTCTTAAATTTTCCACCATTTCCAATACTAATATAGGGAAGATCCAAACATCTGGTGGAGTGGACTTTGAACGCCATTTCAGCTCCAAATAATAGTATCTACCCCAGCTTCTTATCCATTGTCTTTCATGGTCACTAGATAAATAATTGTAGTTGCGAAAAACATAACTTTAGAGTTACTAATCAAGTTAAGAAATCAAAAAATGTTTTGTACATGCATCAAATTTCAGAAATGTGATAGTGCAAACTGGCAACAGACAGAGAGTTACAGATATATCAAAGAAAATCTGATTAAATGATGTCTCATGTAACACCACATTGTTCTACTCCACTGATATCATCAACAATATAAGTTGTGGTATTTCACTGAATACCTTGGTAAGGCACATGCATTTCTCAGGATAAGACAGGAATATTTTCTGAAATTTTAAACATTGACACTTTTCCAAGCATCCATTGTAGAGGACCAAGCTGAATAATTTTTCCCAGTGATTTATGGGTTATCAAACATCCCATCATAGAAAACAAAGGTCAACACTTTATAAATCCTTGCAGCTCTTGTAGGAAATATTTGGTCCCTCTGTGCCATTCTAATGTTATTACCGAGTAGGGTGAACAGGTGGTAAATTTTATTAGAGTAGGACAGGAAAAGTTTTAAAATAACCCAAGGGTACAGTGACCCTTAGGTTGTATTATGAACACTAGTATACCCAAGGGTTACAATCTTAAAGCTGAAGTTGTTAGAATTCAGAGGACAGAGCATATTTGTTCCCACTGAGAAATCATAACTCAGGCACCTAGCATTTTAGGATTGTATCATTCCATGCACAAGATACAAACAACTTTACTAAAATAATCCATGCTTGAGTCTTCTCCAGAGCATATAAGGCCTGAGCCAGAGTCAGTGATTAAGGACTTAGAAGCTCAATCATGTTTGACTTCTTAATTTGGGATCCCATATGTAACAGAACCAAATATTCCTGAAATGGAGTTAAGAGAGTTAGCACTGGATCATAAATATATTAATCATATCATAGTCTCCCATTTTATTAAGGCTTTCAGCCTGAGGGTTACTGAACAAAATCAAGCTTTATTGATTGCACATTTTGAGAATGGACCACAAGGCTGAACAGACATATCACATACATGAGGAAAACATGGCTCTGTGTGCCTAATACTTAGATAACTGAGCTTAGGAGTAAGAAGAGTTTCAGTTGCTTGAATTTAATATCAGCTCAGATTGTGGAATTGGGCTGTAATCTTTTTGAGACTTTGCAAGTGTAGAGAATTTGGCCTTAAGTTCTTGTCTTTATACTCACATGTCTTACATCCCACACCAGAGAAAGCTCTTTTTGCTGTAGATAGTGCTTAATATAGAGACCTACAGATAGTCAGACTGCAGAAAATGATGGACTGCAAAGTGTTTAATTCATATTTTGACTACAAACTTTCTAGAAACAGCACATGGATGTCAAGGAAAGAGGTCAGAAAAATCGGAGAAGCCAGAGTGAGCGGATATCTGCAGTGATACAATTTTATAAGACAGGATAGCAGAGACATGCAGCACTATGACTGCATAGACAAGACTAGATCTGGCCAGACAAAGTCCATGCACAGATGAAGGAGGGACTCATGAAATCCCACCCTTAGCTGTGGAATTGTTGACAACTGATAGTTTCTGAGGAAAGGGAAGTAAGCTTTCTTCAGAGATGTGGCTCCTGGTAGGCTGCCAATGAATGGAAAGACGGTTCTATACCCATGTACTTTTAGGCAGCACTAAACCAGTTCATTGGGTTTAAAAACAGAGGAAAGCACTAAAAGAAATGTTCCATAATCTTAGTCATCAGGGATATCTAAATTAAAAACTACATTGAGATTTCATCTTACACAAATAAGAATGCCCAAGATTAATAAAAACCAATGCCAGCTCACATTAGTGAGCTTGTGAAGTAAGGGGAAACTCATCCATTGCTGGTGGTAGTGCAAACTTGTACAGTCAGTATGGAAATCAGTATTGTGGTTCCTCAAAAAACTGGAAATGGATATACCTCAAGATTCAACTGTATAACTCTTGGACATATATCTGAAAGATGCTTCATACTACTATAGAAGCACTTGCTCAAGTATGTTCATAACAGCCATAAATTAGAAATATCTTAGATGCGCATCATTGGATAAATGGGTAAAGAAAATGTACATTTACACAACAGAATATCATTCAGCCATTAAAAAATGAAATCACAGAATTCACAGGTAGATGGATGAAGCTAGAAAATATCCTCAGTGAGGTAACCCCCACAAAAAGACAAATACGGATGTTAGCTGTGAAGTCACTGATAAGCAAGCTATCATATGTATAATCACAGATGTTAGGTATATACTAGGGAAGTACAGCAAGATTTAATTATCCGAGGAAGTAGTTAGTTACAGGAGGAAGAAGAGGGTCCACCTGGAATAGGAGAATCAAACAAGGAGGGGAGGTAAAGAAAAGGGTGAAGGAGGGAATACAGAGAGAGACAGTTATGACTCTTTTCAGTAGTGCAGAAGATGCCCAAGTTGGCCTACCCCTATAATGAGATTGGTGAGTAACCTACCTATCATCATAGAGCCTTCATCCAGTAACTCATGCAGAGATACACAACCAAGCACCAGGCTGAGCTCTGGTAATCCAAAGAGAGGGGAAGGGAATATATGAGCAAGGGAGGTTGAGATCATGATGGAGAAATCTGTGGATACAGCCGAACCATGCTCCTGGAAACTCATGAACTCCAGACCACAGCCATGGAGATTCCATGGGACTGAGCTAGGCACACCTCACGTGGGTGGCAGTAGTGAAGCTTGGGCTATCTGAAGGGCCTCTTGCAGTGGGACAAGGGATATAAACCTGGTACATGAGCTAGTTTGTTTGAGCCCATTCCCTATAGTGGGATGCCATACTCAGTGGGATGCCATACTCAGCCTTAATGCATGGGAGAGGTCTTAGTCCTGCCCCAAATTAACGTGCTAGACATTGTCGACTCCTCAAGGGAGACCTTTACTCCGGAGGAGGAGGAGGAGTGAAGGCAGGGGCTGGGGGAGGAGATGGGAGGCTGGGAGGAGGGGCGGAAAGGAGAACTGACATTGGAATATAAAATGTAAAAGGAAACTTAATATAACTAAATAATAAGAAAACTTGCTTTTTTAACATTAAGGAATTATATGCAAACACACACACACATTCTTGCAGTTGTTGTCTAATGGCAAAAATATATTAGCATTGCTATCTTCTCAAACAGAAAACGTCCTATATAATCCTCATACACATCAACTTTGACTTGCATGAGTTCCCAGTCTCCTATTTAACTGTCTCTCAGCTCAATCTTCCATTTACCTTTAAGGCTTAGGCTTTTACTGAAATTAGCTAGATGGTCTATCTGCCTGGCTAGCTCTTCTCCACACCCTGCTCCTTCCTTAGTTTTCCCATCTCCGTGTCTCCTTACCCACCATCAGCAAATCCTATAAATAAGTGTCAGCAGAAACTGCAGGAGTCGTTTCTCAACATCCCTGCTGATTAGGCAGAAATCAGCCTGATTTTTAAATCGTTCTTATCAAAGGGAGAAAGGTCATGAAAATCACTCTCTGTTTAAATTTCTAGTCGGAAACTGGAAATGTAGGCCGCGCTTGTGGGAATGTGTAAATTCATTTCCAAATAGTTGTGTCGATTTAAATTGTGTTGAGTCTAATTGCTGACAAACTATTCAATGATATTTTAAATTTTTGCTCCTCTTTACTGCCGCACTGTTCCAAAGCTTCTGAGGCTTTTCGGCTGCCACTGTGCCTCTACAGAAGTGGTCTTCATCTGTCTTTAACTGGGGCACACAGGAAAGCAAATGTCTAAGGTTTTGCCTCTGTTTGCCTACTCAGTGTTTGAAGAGTGTTGGAGCTCAACATCCCCTTTTGAAAGATGCCTTTTGCAGTGCTTTGCCTGCTTTCCTTTGCCTGCCCCACAATGACATTAGCTTTAGCCCTGAAACTGAATTGTAGCGTGACAGCTTTGCTTGTGACCTCATTCACTATCATTTCCATGCCCTTGCCAATCCAGTATTCCTCCCAACCAAAGATAAGTGCACAGATCTGTACTGATGCATAGGCAGAGCCCTCTGGTCATGTCTGCCCAAAGGCTGCTTATTACTGCAGTGCGTAACTCTTTTGTCATATGTAGATAAACAGAACTGCTTAATGTCTGGTACAAAGCATGCATTGATTAAAGTGGACCTTGCTTGTCATAGTTATTGAGGGTAAAGGGAAAACAAAGTGTATGTAGAACCTTGTTTAATGAAAGGTCATCTTGAGAATATTCCTAGGAAATGAACAGTAGTTGTTGTTTTGCTTTGTTTTGTTTTGTTTTTTATCTTATTCCAGTCTTTAAACATAAAGATCCTAGGAAAAGAACACCATATTGCCAGAGCACAAAGCCTATTTCAGGTCTCTCAGAATAGTACTTTGCGTATATCATATGTGTTCAAGTATTACTTTAATTTTTCTTTGTAATGTCAGGCTAATTCTGCAAAATAGAATCTCAACTTACAGCAATATTATAGGCTCAGAAAAGAACAGTTTCCAATTAACACTGAATATCACAGAGTACAAAAATGAAGAGTTGAATTTATAATCTTCAGAATACATATGAATGAAATAGTGAATGGACAGTCATGGCTAGATATGGAATTATACGATGTGGTTACATTATGATGATGTAAAAATAGTAACTAAAGAGAAGAGGAGACTGGAAAAGATCTAACATGTCACATTAACATATGAGGGATAATTTGTCTGCACTATTAAGTACCAAAAGAGGTAAATTCCAAGGACAGTGAATGTTCAATTAATTTTCTTCATAAAGTCTTTGCAAAGCCTCTGGGCTTATTCAGATCATTAGAATTGCTTTCCCAGCCCGAACAAGAAACAGTAGAAAGTTTGTAGTTTGAAATCTATAATGAAATATTGCAGCAAAAGTTGGAGGGAATTGATGCCTTTTCTCCAAATTAGAAAACATCTCAAACATGCAAAAAATATATCCAACAGGTTTTTTTTACTTTCTTTTTCTTCAAGTATGCCAGCAAAATCTAACCTCTTTGTCTAACAATGCCATTATTTTCATTTGTATTTTTCAATAGTTAGAGGGAAAAGCTGCAATTGATTGTAACATATATTGATTATTAAAAATAATGTGTATTGTAAATAGAGAGTAAAAGTAAAAAATGCTGCCAGCTAAGGTCACCAGATATAATACTAAGGGAGCTTATTTTAAAATCTTAGTCTCAGAGAAACTTCATACCCCAACCTCCCTTTCTTTTCTTTTGCTGTGTTATCTCTGAATTGCAGTTTCATTGACAGAACTTTTCAATTACAATATTATTTTTTTTTATTTTGACATGTTACCATTGTTTCTTGAGTTGGTTACTTGGTGGCTTTTAAAAATAATTTTAAAGGATTTAAAAAATATTATGTGTGCATATGCATGTGTCTCTGTGTATATATGTGGGTGTACGTGCATCTGGCAACCAGACCAGAGTCATAAAATCCCCCTTGGGCTGGAGTTATATGTAGGTCTGAGTCATTTGATGTGGGTGGTAGGAACTGAGCCCAGGTCTTTTGCAAGAGCGGTACTTGCTCCTAACTGTGGAGCTAAGATTCCCTTAGCAGACTAGTTTAAGAAATATTACTTTGCTGTTAATATCTCCATGTTAACTGAAGCTTGCTTATGTCTAATATTAACAATGAAAACTTCCTATACTGATACATAAATCTAATAATTCCACTCCTTTCATTCCACAATTAGGAATAAGAGTCTCAACCAATTTTGTCTCTTCATATTCAACACCATACTCTGCTCTTCAGTGTTCTGAAACCTGGTCATGGATTGAACGGTACTGATCACCACAATGAAATATTTATATTTTCCCTTTGGATTTATATCAAGGTATTACTAAAATAATGGATTCCCTGTAATAATTAATTTAAAAACATTTTTCTGTGGAAGTTACTTGAGTATTAATAATATCTGTCCAAAGCTATGTTCATCCATGTGAATTTTTGTTGATATGATATTTTTCTAATTTTTCCTTGTCCTTTGACTCTTATTTTTTTATTATTTTAATTTTAAATAGTTTGCTTCACATGTCAATCCCAGTTCCCTCTCCCTTCCCTCCTTCTGTACCCCCTCAACCATCCCCCCCCCCAGCCTCCTACCCTATCACCACTTCCTTCCACATAGGGGATATCTAGTGTCTGTCATTTCACTCAGGGCAGGGTCCAGGTACGCCTCTAAGAGACCAGGCTGAGAGAGCATCCCTCTTTGTGTTATGGACACATAAAGTCTGTTTGTATGCCAGGAATAAACCACAACTATCATTTCATACAAAGGTAAGATTATATAACTGATATGAATCAAGTAGATGCATGCAAATTTCTGGAAGACAGAGTAAACTTCTTTGGAGCTTTGATACCCTTGTTCCCCAACACAACACCCCTTACATAGAAATTACCTTCAAACAACTTGGATTTCAGAGCAACCCAAAAGAGGTGGCATTTTGTTTTATTTATCAGTCCTCTTCTAGTCCTGTTGATAACAAGCAGTCTTCTGGCAGTGTGATATGATCACCCATGCACACAGGCCAGAAATGGAAAAAAAGGCTCATTGACTCTGGATTCCTTCATTTGACACTTGTGTCCAAGTCTGGGTAATGCTATCTATTTCAGCAACACTTATTTTACAGTTTGGTCCCATATTTCAGTTTTCTCAGTCAATAAAGGCATTGGCTCTCTTTTGCTGAAATAGAAAAAGTATCTTGTTTGTCTGTTTCCTCTCATTTATATTAATGTTTTAAATGCTAGTAATAATCTTTAGTGTAGTTCTTTATAATTAGGTAATATGTTATATTGTCTGTCTCCAAATTTCAAAATTAGAAAATGATGGACAGTGTAGTATCTTTAAGCCTTTTAGAAAACTTGTAATAGTATTTCACTCATGTTACTGGAAAAATTAAGTTTTACTGAAATAATATAAAGTGTCCATAGTTTGAATAAGTTACTGAGGTTTGTCAGAGTCTTAAACATTATCAGTTTTATTTGTTAGCACTATAAGGAAAATTCAAGGCTTGATATGATTTATATTCAAGATTTTGTGCATATGTTTCCATTGCATCACAAATATAAAGAAGTTCCAATTTTATTGAAAAACTGTAAGAATTATGCTTAAATGCAGAATAACATCTTATTATTCTCATTTGTGGGTTCAACCTAAGAAAATATTGAAATCAGATCCATAATGTTTAATGCATATAAAAATAAGCCTTTATGTTCATTCATATAGTTTATTATATTTGCTTAATTTCAAATGCTAACCCATTGCTACATTTATGAGTCAAAGCCAAAGTGGTAATGGTGACTAATCTTTTTAATTTGTGTCTGTATTCAGTTTGCAAGTATTTTATTGATCACTATCACTTGATGGTCATTGGTGGTACTGGCCTCAGGTTTTCTTTTCTCTAGTTTCTTTTGTCTTTACCTGGTTTGTGTACTAGAATGACTGATTTCATAAAAGACTTTTTGTGCTCTTCTGGTTAGTTTATGAAGGATTGGCTGTAGATATTCTTTGAGAATTTGGGTAGAATTCTGATGTGAATCCATCTGGTGTTGGACCTTTTATAGCTGGAATGGACTTTTGCTTGTTTGTTTATTTGTTTGTAATAAGTTTGTAAAAGTATGATTGATTCATTTGTGGAAAAATATGTATAAAAATAGTCACACTGAATCATATGATTTTTCTGGAAATAAAAATGAAAAATATTTCTACAGTTTCCATATTTTGGAATTTGTGAACTAGAAAGAGAATTACATTAAAAGATGTTATGCAAAATTAAATCACCAAAGCTGGAAAATTAGTTGTAAATTGAGTTTGAGGAAATGAAATACTGAAGAACTGTTCCTGAGTCCAAACTTATGCATCTAGAAAGATTCTCATGTTTGTCTCTCATGTGGGGGATTCTGAAAGGAGAATGATTGAGTGTAAACTGTTTCATTAAGAGAATAATGTTGGCTAAGACATGTATCATATCTGTGAAACATAAATCTGGGCGATACTAAGAAGATGGTGGAAGGCAAACCAAGTTATATATGAGAATGTGTAAAACACAAACATAATTATCATCATAATAGACATAAAAATCAACTGAAATTACCTCATTGTGATCTGTTATAATACCCTTGTTATACATTAAAATCTAGAGACAAAGCTGGCCTACTCACTCAACAAACTTGTCACCCCACTAAAATTTGATCCAGGGTCATCTGACACCCAGCCCATTGTTTTAAACAGAAGAACACAAGTAATTTACATTGTTACATGTTACATAATAACTCAGGTATGTCCTGACAACTTGCTGAACAGGAGGAGCAAAGCCCAGAGTGGAGCCTACAAATTTCATGGGGGAAAAGAAGATTCTTCTTCAGACATGATATAGGGGAATTGTAAGTTCAGAGGACAGTTGAAGCCATTTTAAAGTTACATCCTTTAGGAGAATACAGTAGACTAAAAGGATTGAGAGAGAATTGGGTTAATGAGGAGGGTGGTGATGAATTGATGGTGGTTGACGTATGCATGATTGACACTTCTTCCAGCCGTGCCTGGCAGTTCAGACGTTTGGGCATATCAGCATATCATGACAATGAAGTCTCCACTAGGCAAAGATGAATAGAATATGTAATACATTTTAAAATATCATTCATTAGTTCCACTGATATCTCATTTTCAAATGGAACATGCAAAATGGATTATGCATCAAAACCAGAATTTTGGATTTTTAAACATAACTCTTTGTAGACATACCTACATTTCAACTATTTTACCGAACTAACTTAAAAACAAAAATGATCTCCTTGGCTCATAGGGACTCACAGAGGCTGAAATGCCAGCTAGAGAGATGGCATGGGTCTTACTTAGGCCCTCTGCACATTTGTTACAGTTGTGTAGCTTGATCTTCTTGTGGGACTCTTAACAGTGAGGTCAGGGTTTATCCCTGCTTCTGTTGCCTGTCCTTCTGATCCTTCCCTCCTACTGGGTTGCCTCATCCAGCCTTAGTAGGAGAGAAGGTACCTGGTCTCACTGGAGCTTGATACCAGCTGATACTGAAGCTGATTGGTGTACATGGGGAGGATACACATTTCTCTGGGGAGGGGATGAGGAGAGGATGGGAGGAAAGAGTTGGGGGAAAGGGCTGGGGAATGAAGAAGGAGGGAGTAGAAAGTATGCTTGGGATAAAAAAATTAATAAAAAATATTAAGGGTGTAAGCAATGCAGATATAACTTGATTTTCCTAATGTAATTCTTGTGTATTAGAAAAAAAGAAAAAATATCATACATCAAAGTCTAACTTAAAATTTTATTTTACTCTAGCAAAACTTATTATAATTATTCCTGTTTGGTGAGAGGTTTTGTAATTTTCCTTAAGGTTAAATGGAATAATTATTTGTCAGAAATGTGGCGCAAGTGTTGTAGTAACAATGAAATTTCTCCATATGTTTTCTGATATTTTACATAAAATTATCTTAAATTTATGTTTCTAGTACCCACTTTCTGTGGCTCACAACACCCAAGAACTCTACCTGGAGGTGATCAATGCCCTGGAGGTATCAAAGTCCCTTTGAACTCCACAGATGTCTATACTCACACTTCTATAAGCTCACTCAGAGACATATAAACATACAAAGAATCTAAAAAATAAAATTTAAAAGAAACTAGTCTGAACTCTAGGAATATACATTGCACAGATAGCAACTTTATTAACTTTGAAGACTATTATGTCAGATTCATATTTAAGATTCACAGCTTCACAACAGAAGAAATTTAAAATATTGTCAAATTCATGCTAGATTTTTCGCCAAGAGAGATCAAGATTATAGTAATTTACGGTGAATGATAGTCTGAAGTTAAAAATAAATTGGAAAGTAAATGAAACTAAATAAATGAGATGAAAAGATGTCATAGATTAAATGAGATTTGCTTTGAGGTGCTGACTCACTGAGTCAAAGCTTTATATGAAATCTTGGAATAAAATAAACCATAATTTTACTGATGAAGAAAAAAAGTCTTATTTTCCTTTCTGATGCCATTTAGGTAATTGTGAAAAGGAATGAGTAGTGTTTCTATGAATTATAAGAGTTCAGTATTTTCTAATATTATATTTTAAATGACACTGACAATAAAAACAAATATAATGTTTGAGTAAAAATTTGGCTTTACACCAATGTCCACAGACATGAACTAACTAGGTCATAGATAAATGAAACAAAATACATTAGACCTAACACCTACAAACAGTTTTGAGATTAATATCAAAATAATAGTAAAGATATAAATACATGATATTCATAGCTTGAAAATGTCCATGATCTACAAAATCACTTGGCCTACAGCTTTTGCAATATATCCTGAACAAAGACTTTACAGACTTTTCCATACAAAACAAGCTGATTCTAAGACTACTAGCAAAAGCAAATTACCCACTTTAGCAAACAAATATATAAAAGTTAACTGAAAGTGTGTTCAGTTTTTAAATGGTGTGTAGTGGCCATAAAATCAATATACAGGACAGTAATAGCTATGCAGAGCCCAGAATCAGGCTTATGCACACAATCATTTAGAGAATGATGTCAAGATAAATCATTGAAGAAAAAATGGACTTCAAAGTGATTTCTGATTCTAGAATGACAGATAGACTAGAGGAAAGTAGAGCCATACCTCAGTTCAAACTAGGAGAGTATTGATAAAACACATTGCAGCTATTCAGATTTTTATATATTCTGAACATTGACCTCATAGCAATTGTATGGCTAATAAAGATTTATACTTCACTGTGCCCTCTGTTTCTCAGATTTTAATTTCATGTTGTTCCACTTGTTGTATCTTATACTGCTGGAAATTCCTTTGTCAATGAGTTCACATATATTCCTTCCTTTTTCCTCAGTCATAGTCAGAGTATCTAGTATCATGTTGAGGTCCTTGATCCATTTAGAGTTGAGTTTTGCAAATAGTGAGATAAGAATCTACTCTCATTCTTCTACATAGAGTGATGCAGTTTCACCAGAAGAATTTGTTGAAGATAATGTGTTTTCTGCATTGTGAATTGTTGGCCTCTTTGTCAGAAATCAAAAGGCTTTAGGCGAATGAAATTATGTGCAGATACTAATTAGATTCCTTGTCTAATGAGTCTGTTTTTACATTTATACCATGTGGTTATTAATACTAAATCTCCTTAATATAACTTGAAATCTGGGTAGTTATACTTTCCACAGTATTTTTGTCTTGAGAATTATTTGGGTTGACTAGGATCTCCTGCATTTTATATGAATTTTGATATTAATTTTTTTCAGTTTCTGTGAAGAATTGCATTAGAATTTTGATAGTGATTGTGTTGAATCTGTAGGTTACTTTAGGTAGAATGAGGATGCCCATTTTACAACATTAATCCTGCCAGTCAACGAGCATAGGAGGACTTTTCATGATATGGTATCTTCTTCAAAATCTTTCTCCAGTCTTTTAAAATTATCATAATAGAAGTCTTTCAATTACTATGTGACTTTTTTCCAAGATATTATTCCATGACATGCTTACAATATTGTGAATGTGTTGTTCCATTGATATTTTTATTCATAAATTTGTCATTTGTATATGAGAAAGCTATTATTTTTATTATAAACAATAAGCATACAAAAGATAAGCATCTTAACTTAAAAAACCTGAGCTATGTAACTAAATATAGAATTATCAAAAGATAAAATAAAGTGATTGAGAAGTACTTTCTTTAAAAATTCTACACTTTAGTAATTAGGCTAATGAAACTAAAAGTACTCCAGTTAGAATGGGGACGATTAAGAAAAAAATGACAGCAGATGTTGTTGATGGTTGGAAGAAAAGGAAGCACATTGTTACTGTTGGTGTGAGGGCATACTTGTATAGGCATCCGGTGAATTTACAAGAAAGGAACTTATTATGTCGCTGGATGAAGATATATTGAATTAATACCTAATGACTTGCCATGATACCTATTTATCAGTGCTTCTCTAAACACCTACAAAAGTAGCTTTGGTTTGCAGACATTGGGATGAAAACTGAGAATCACAGCTGAACAATATGCAGAGAATAAAAGATTGGGGAATTCCTAGTCCTAAATGATACATTTGTATCGTATTCCCTCCTCCCAAGGCTCAGGGACCATTGGAGAAGAGACATTGGAAAAAAAAGTGTGTACACCAGAGGTAGTGGATATGTACAAATAAAATGAGTCTTGTCAACATAACGTATGAACTCAGAGCAATTATCAGTTATGACAGCATGCAGCAGATCTGTGTAATCTCAAGTCAGTCCAAACCCAAAAGTGAGGAAAGAAGAGGGCATGAATTCCTTCTACTTCTAGATAAGGATCTACTTGCAATTAGTTTCTGGGAGATAAAGAGCCCATTTTTCTTTAATAGTTTCCATTGGGTAGACCACATGCCAGTGGAAGGCCCTGCATCCAACAGTATATTTGCAGCACATTTAAACTTGACAGGTTTAAATGAAACATACTGCATAGGAACAGAGAAAGAGGTATAAGTCAGAGAAAAGTTTGAAGAGGAACTCAATATGACAAAAGCACATTATACAAAATTCTCAAGGAGCTAATTTTTAAAAAGGAAAAAAAAAAGGAGATACTAATGTTGAAGTAAAAACAAAAAACAACCAAGAAAAAAATAAAAAAGAAATATCTGTGATTTCAAGGCAGGCAAAAAATATTAAAATCATTAGTGAAAAGGAGTAAGTTAGAATATTAAAGCGAAAACAACAGAACAAGGCAAAACAAATGTTTATTTTTTAAAGAAATAAGAAAAAAGGAAAATCAAAAAAAAAAGAAAGAAAAAAGGAAAATCAAACATGTACAAGAAATAACAACACCAGCAAACATATTTTATGTACTGAATACATGAGTAAATTTCACAATAATAGAAATGATGTTTTATTCCACAATCATTAATGTTGAGCTCACATCCAAACGACTGTACATAAATATTATATTTTTTTACTAAGCAAGTAAATACAATTAATCTAATCAGATACTAATACTCAGTCTTAGAATGTAAACATTAAAATGCAACTTTATGGCCAGTGTGTGCATCAACAGTTTGAACAACTTTGTTGAATGTGATATAACAAAACCTAGTGCTGTCATTACAGAAATGTAGTCTGTTCAGTTACATAGGGCTATCTAGGCTGTTCATAAGTGCTCCCTCCATTTTGAAATTATGAGTAACATGATGTCAAGACATTTTGTATGCAGGCTCACAAAATTATGGAACACTATTATCACTGTGCTAAACTACCTGATACTTTTTTGTCTGTCATTCAAACATAACTTAATGAGATGTTTTTTACTGCATAGGTTTTTTTCCCAAAAGAAATAAAATGTATATGTTCATAATTACTCATAATCATTTTTCATAGTAATCTAAGCCTGAAGTAAAGTGGTATATTCCAAAGGCTTGGATATTAGTTAATGAAAAGATATTGCTGATCTTGTAGCAAGAAAAAAAGTTACAGAAAATTATAGTCATTGTATTCTTTTTTCAACTACCAATGGGTCGAGAATTTAAAAAGAAAATTTCGGTAGTGCAGTAAGTGCATGAGAAATGGTATCAGTTGCGTGTAATGACTATTTTAGGTACTTTTTACAAACATACAAGTACTGTATACAAGTCATTATTGAAAAGTATATATTCCATAAACCAAATATCTACTCTAATAACAACAAATTTGATATAAGTGACAGAATATATTGATGAAATGTCTGCATTATGAGGAAAGTAAAATGCACAAGCCCATGCAATTTTATTTCAAATGAGTAGGAGTAATATAATGAACAACTGAATTTTGTGATAGCTAAGCATAAACATTATATTCAATAGAGAGTGGTTTTTCCCAATCTCCATAATTAAAAGTATAGCAGGTTATTTTAAAGGAAACACATAAATCAAAAAGGAAAACAGAATAATAAAGGGAGCTAAAAAGAAAGCATTTGTTATACAAATGTCAAAAATAGCTTGTGGTAGTTAATATCAGTACATTATAACTGTTGAATTTATATGTCTTTCAATCAATCAGTCAGTCATCCATTTATGCACAATTTCATAATGAAATAATTCATGCAGAGCCTTTAACACAAATAAAGACTAAAAAATATGGCAGAACCTTCACAAAGTGTAATGGTAGCTTGCAGTTACAGGTAGAGCCAATATTGCTTCCATTCCACTTTTCTGAAGAGAATATTTGAGTAGTTTAGCACCCTAGAATGAAAAAAAGTACAATTTCTTGAAAGCAGCTTGAATGTTATATCAAGTACGTTTTCAAGAGGTTTAAAAATTGTATAACTTTTCATCAAGAAATTGCTCTTTTCAAACTGATAAAAAGAAATAACATGTTCTATGCTATGTAGGAACTATTTATTGCAAAACCACTTCTTATAAAGAAAATATGACGATATGGTACTTGCCTCAGAATGTGAGTTTAAATGTTTCAAGATAGAACAAAGGGTCTTACATATTAATATGAGCTAGTTTTAATTTACTAAGTAACAATTTCCTACATAATATATAGACTAATGTGTCAATAATTCTCATCTCTGAAAAGTGAATGTGATATTTATATTTCCCACAAAATATAAAAAATGACAGTGATTGATATAATATTCAATGTGTAAAGTTTAGTTGTCCAACAATAAAGAATCTAATCGTATATCTGTACCACTAGGAAAAATAGGGGAAAAAATCACCCATCAAATTCTTTGTTTGCTAAATCTTCAAATTTATCAATGTATTTAAAGTGTAAAATGTGATTTTAGAAAAAAAGAGGAGAAATTTGTCTCCCAGCATTGGGTTTACAGGCACTCACTGCCCTAGGGTTTTTCACATGTGTCTTGGAAATCTCAACTCAGGTCCTATCATTATAGGCCAAATATTTTAATTACAGTCTTCTCCAGAATCCAAGACTTTTTTCTAGCTTTAGGTAAGACTTTTACAAAAGAAAAAACAAAGCAATATATGACCATCATTGGCATCCTGGGAAGCTTCAAGTCTTCGTTATCCATAGGAAATGCCTAATTCCCATGGTCACCTTTGTAGCACTTTACTTCAACCAGCAGTGGTTGGTTCCATGATCCCAGGCTTTAGATTCTGACCAACCATACTTCAAATGGTAATTCACAGTCCTCAGAGCAATGTAAACTGAAGGATAACTTTCCATGTTGTGGTGATTAAAGCTTGCCCGAGGGCTCGAAATGCAAAGCTAACAACAAGCCATAGAAGTCAGATAGTGGTGATAACACACCTTTAATCCCAGCAGCCCTACTAACTAGCCATAGAGTTGGTGGTGATGGCACATACCTTTAATCCCAGGAGTCAGATGACAGACAGACTGATCTCTCTTATTTCTTCAAGCCCACAAAGAGCTATGCAAAACTGATCCAGTCCTAAAGAGAAACAGCTCATACAAAGGCGATCTCAGTACCTTTGGATTCCATGCCTTTAATCCCAGCTCTAGAGAGGTATATAAAATAGGAGTGGGGTATTCAATCTCAGAGATTTATTCTACAGCCACTCTGAGAACAGGACAGTCCTTTCAGGCTGAGGTATATTATCTTTTTCATTGATCTTCAGCTTGAACTGCCCCCTCAAAACAAAAAACCCACAAGGACAATACCAGGTTTATGATAACACCATTAAGCTTAACAACATCAACTATTGATAAGCTTTGAACTACACACTGCTCAGAACAGTTTCGAGGAGGCTTGCTGAGATGATTCACCCTCACAGCCTACTTTAGCTAGAACTTGAGACAAGCCCTGCACTTTCTCATTATAGAAAGACTGAAAAAAAAATAATACAGCTACCTCTCCCATGATTTAGTAATTAATCCAAATTGTTTTTCAGGATCCTCTGAAGATAGCACCACTGCCTAACTTCTATACCTAACTAGTGTGGCTGGTGGAATCAAAGGCATGTATCACCATTGCCTGTCTCTATGGCTGTGGCTAGCTTTGTATTTTCATCTCCAGTGGCTTTATAAATCCTAAACAGTGTATCACCACACTGTATCCTGTGTGAAGTGGGCCTGAGTCTCCAAGGGTCCTGGCCATTGTGGTCCAAACTTGACCCTAAAATACCTGTCTATTCACACCACTATCCTAGTCTTGGTTCTATTGTCCAAGCAGACCTCATAATTCTGATGTTTGATGGCATGGGAAATGACCATCAAAGGCAGCCAGAGAAGAGAAATTAGTTGAGCGGTGAAATATAGCAGAAAATTCGATCTCACCTGTTGCAAACTTGTCACAACAGAATTCACCATCTATTCCTAAAGAGGCTGGCTCTGCATTCTTCTGCTTGCTGCTCCTGCTCCTTTTACCCTGGAACTAGATACTCAAAAGTAATTCAGAGCCTTTCTGAGAAGTTACCAGGGCCAAAAGCAAAGGTAGAGCCTGGATGATGGATGTAGGTGGAGACAAACTGAAGAGTAACCAACAGGCATGTTCTTTGAAAACCAGTACGATAACAGACTTCAGAAAATGAGGGTGGACTCCTGAGAATAGGATCACGTGAAAGTGAACGAGGATCCTGCTGACCTCAGGGAGTTGGTAATTCCTTTTTCTTTTCTAAATCAATTTAATTTTCCCAAAAGGTTTTTGATATAAGATAGATGTTCAATTTAGGACTCCTGTTGCAGTGATGAAACACCATGACCAAAAGCTACTTGAGAAAAAAGGGTTCCACGTTACCCTTCCAGGGAATCGTCCATCATCTAGAAAGACAGGGCGGGAATTCAGGGCAGAATCTTGAAGGAGGGACTGATGCAAGAGTCTTGGAGGAGTGTGGTTTACTGGACCTACTGCCGCATTCAAGGGCTTTTTTCTGCTTGCTTTCAAGACCACTCAGTACCACCTGCCCAGAGCTGTAATCTGGGTCCAGCCACACTAATAGTCCACCATGAAAATGAACCTTGAGGCCAGAATTGTCCGGTGACTTTACCAATTTTTTCTCTCTTCCCAGGTGATTAGCTGGAGTCAGGCTGACACAGAGTGGCCAGAACACGAAGGAAAACATTTTCTTTTTCCTTCAAAGATGAGTTCTGACCTCCAAGAAGAAAGTAATTTCTAAATATGGTAACATTTTATCACTTTTGATCGCTCATATATCTTTTATTATTTGTGACCTTGAGTTTCTTTCTTTTTGTTTGCTTTCTTTCATGAGGGTTTATTTCTTTTTTTTCTTCTTTAACATTTTCCCAACTGATAGTGAAATAGAGAGTGCTGGTTTTTTCAAATGGTAGTAGTAATATAACTTATTCAGGAGTTCATTATAATCTTACTACAATAATCAAATACAACTGGAATATGCTGCAAGTGTAAACAAGCACTCTATTCTCGGTTGCATAAAACCAGGATTTTTCCCCCATGATGACAAGAAGTGTGTAATAATCACTATGCTCACCAAGGGTTTTGAAGAAATGAAACAATTTCACCTTCATTTGAGTGACTTACCTTTTATTTCATACAAATATTTTCCTTCCTCTTTTCACTCTGCTCTCTTTCTCTGAGCTCTAGAGTGTGTCAAGATGATCTGTCATATCTCAAACTAAATCATCGTGATGACTTGGAAATACTAAATGCTAGATCATTTTTTTAAAGGCACTCAGAAAAGTCCAGTGTTAGACATACCACAGTAGGCTTTCTTACAATGTAACCTCTAACACAGGTAACTGTCTCTAACTTCTAGCCAGAGGATTGTTTACCCAAATCCTCATGTCATGCCTATGAAATTTTCTAATATAAAGAACCACGTTAGTAGGGTCTATGGTGGTTTCATGTGTGCCAAGTCTGTCCTTGACATTATCAAGTAGGCTCTCCTTATCGAGGAATAGAAAATTGTTGTGAAACTGCTGAAAGCACAAGGAGAGTCAGAAAGCAAAATAAATATTAAATATGCATTTTGAAAAAAATATAAGAATTGAAATAGGATTCCCAGTACTAATATTTTCTTGTACTAGCCATTAGTTGGGTGTTCTACAGGATGTAATGTTTATTTATAGTACACTGAAGTGTAAATTAATTGTGATTTATGGTGATTGTTATCTACTAGGATACCCTGTTATCTGTCCTTAGTATGCTGGTCTACTCACAGAAATGTGGAAATCTTTATATCAATGCTAGTAATTTTAAGTTTCACTAGTTTGCATTTATAAATCAGTTCCAGAGACAATGCTTTCTGCTCCACATAACCACAGGCACAATATAAATCATTTTGTGAAACTATTCTAGCTTACTGCCTTCATTTATTTAAGCAAACGCTTGCAGTATGAAAGCCACAAATTAGAAGCGAATCATTCTAAATCAGAGTCCCATTTTCTGTTTGACTTCTTGTCCAGTTTTTCTTTTGACATGTTTTATTTTGTGCTACAACTACTTATAAGAGTATTATTTTTAAATTTTCAAAGCACTTCCTTTTATATACTAGTTTGGAAACCTTTAAAGATAAAAAGATTGCTAACTGTTCTGTGCTTTATGTAAACAGAACATAAAGAACAAATTATGGAGACAACGGTGTATGCACACTTTTTATGAAGATAGAAGCTGAGGAAATATAAAATAGACAATTATAATCTTTTCTTCAGTGAAATCAGGAATGCATATGAGGTTTACATAAAAAGTTAAAAAAATCCTAAGATAAATTTCTACTTATGAAAATTTATTAAGGTTTTAAAGTAAAGATAAGGTGTGGCAATGACTTTTGGTTAGTTATTGGGTATTGAATAAAGATTTAATACATTTTTCATACTTGATATAATTGGTTCATATATATTTTCTGTCTTTACCTGAAACATCAGAACTGCCAATACCCAATTTGTGAGGAAGTTAAAAAATCTGTGTCTGAGATTTTCAGCACCTGCTCAAACCCGAGAGTATGATTGTGGGTGTGAAGTGTGATATGTGAAGTGTCGCTCTGCGTTGTGCTGAAATGTGTTCCTGAGATATGACAGTGTTCTGTTCTGAATGAAGAAACAAGAAGTTAAAACCCCATAAAAATGACTTTGTGATTATTTTAAAGTTGTGTTCCTCTGAAATCTTATAAATTTATTTAACGGGATGGTCAATTTGAATTTTATGTAATATTTTGGTGTACATTATGAATACAACTATTGATTTGTGCAAGTTGACTTTCTAGCATGCTGTACTACAGAAATTGTTTACCATTTATAGATTTTTTTTCTGATACAACTTTTGGAATCTAGTTACAATCTCATGTCATCTACAAATGGAGAATGTTGTGATATCCTTTTTCTATTTGTAGCATTTTTTGTTTCCTTCTATTTCCTTACTATTCAAACCAATGTTTTGAATACAATATTGAAAAAGAGTGGAACTATTGGATAATCCTGTCTTGCTGCTAAGTGAGATTTTGTCAAGATTTTACTCATTTGGGATGATGTTGGTGTGAGATGTATACATCTATTTATTATATTGAAATATGCTTCCTCTAATCCTATTTATCTAGACTTTTATCATGAAGACAGTTAGGGTTTAGTCAAAGACTTTTTGTGACTCTATTAAGATGATCATGATTCATCTTTATGTTCATTCATATAGTTTATTATATTTGCTTAATTTCAAATGCTGACCCATTGCTACATCTCTGAGTCAAAGCCAAAGTGGTAATGGTGACTAATCTTTTTAATTTGTGTCTGTATTCAGTTTGCAAGTATTTTATTGATCACTATCAGTTGATGGTCATTGGTGGTACTGGCCTCAGGTTTTCTTTTCTCTAGTTTCTTTTGTCTTTACCTGGTTTGGGTACTAGAATGACTGATTTCATAAAAGACTTTTTGTGCTCTTCTGGTTAGTTTATGAAGGATTGGCTGTAGATATTTGAGAATTTGGGTAGAATTCTGATGTGAATCCATCTGGTGTTGGATCTTTTATAGCTGGAATGGACTTTTGCTTGTTTGTTTATTTGTTTGTTTCTATATATCAATACCTTCATTTTAAGGGTCTTTTTAATTTGTTGACTTTTTCTAGGTTATTTAATTTTGGTTGTTTGGCTGAATCTACATATATGTACATTTTGGGTGGGAGTTCCAAGTTATTGAGTACAGGTTTATAAAGCATTATTTTATAATATGCTAAATTTCTTTGCTTTCTGTTATAATATTTCTTCTTCATGTCATATTCTGTTAATTTGGGTCCTGTCTTTCTTTTGGTAGTTGGGCCAAGGATCTGTCAATCATTTGTTATCTTCTCAAAGACCCACCTCCTAGATTTATGATTCTTTGTGTTGTTTCCATTGTTTCTACTTCATTAATTTTGCTTTGATTTTTTTATTTCTTCATATTTAATGAGTTTCCGATTAGTTTGCTTATTATTTTTCCAGATTTTCGAGTTGAATTATCAAGTCATTCATTTAAACTCTATTAGATATTTTAATGTAAACACTTGGAACAATAAACTTCCATTACAGGACTGCATTGTAATGTGCACCAAAGGAGTTTGCTGCTCTATGTTTTCACCTTAAACTATTTTCAGGAAATTTTCCTTCTTTCTTGATTTCTTCTTTAGCTCATTCATCACAGTCAAAATTTTAGTACCCATGAGCATCATTGCTAAGTTGTTTAATTTCCATGAGCTCACAATATTTATTAGAAATATGTTTGCTAGTGATTTTAAGTTTTATTGCAGATAGGACACACAGTGTATATTCAATCTTTTTGAATTTTTAAAGTTTTGTTTTGAGTCCGAAGATTTGATCTACTTTAGAGAAGCTTCAATTTTCTGCTGACTTTGCGTGCACCTTTTTTTGTTGTGAATGCTTAGTATTTTAAGTAGGACATCTTGCTGAGATTTTCTTTCTTTTTATTGCCTTATCTATTTGTGTTTCTACCTACTTCTTATATTGGTATAAGTTAGGGGAATTGAGTAATCACTTGGTAAAATATAATTTTAAAATATTTCTAAAGATTGTAAGAGTCATAACATGAAGAAGTCTGCTTTGAGATTATCTCCTGGAAATGATGGGGACGCTTTAACCACAATTTCTTAACAACTGTCTAAATAAGACCCAAAGAAGCACAACACTAATGATACGCTTGCCTGGAGGGAAGAATATCACAGGTTCTGATTAAAAAAATCTGCAGGGCATTAAGGAATGCCGAAAGCTTGCATGATAGTCTTCCTCGGGGATGAACCTCCTAATTGGCTATCCGATGGTAAATGGCTGTCTCTGAAATCATATACATACGAACAACACCAGGAATACTTAGAAGTGGTGTTTACACATTAAAGTCACAATAACAATTAAGGACAAAGACAGAATGATTTTGAGAGTGAGCAAGGCATTGATGGCAGTGGTATGTATGAGAGAGATCAGAAGGAAGAAATGGAAGGGAGGAAAGGATCTGATCACTTATTGTGATAGCTACATTAAGATACTGATTTGATTTGGTATAAATTAATCATTTATTTATGAGTTATTAAAATAAACACAAAAACTTTCTTTAAGTAGAGTCTCCATCATAAATCTTTATCATTATAATATATTAATAAAATGTTAATGCTTTGAAACTAATGTCAAAAACAGGATACTAATACAGTATTACCTATTATGTAAATTTTTTGTAAAATCTATAAAGGAATAATTTCTATCAATTTCCCTAACTTATTTTTGTTAACAGTCTACCTTGGTAGTGAAGCTCAAAAAACACTCATCTCAGAAATTGAGAGATTAATTCCGTTTTAAACACAAAGTGATGAAAAGACTAAAATAAAATGAATAAAATGACAAGTAGAGTCCCATTAAAACAAAAGTAAGGTCCAGAAACCATGAGTTGTTTCAAGGGGAGCTACTGTAAATGAGAATAGCTTGTAACAATGTGCAAAGGCAGAAAGTTTATTACAATTGGCTAGAGCGTTTAAATCAATTGCTGAAGGGAAAGAAAAACAAATTGGGCTGGACAGAAAATAAGCAGACTGAGATTGCCAGTGGGTATTTTACAGGGCTAGTTCTGACAAGACATTTAGACTCTATATGTTAGCAAGATAATTACGTTGCCAGACGGTGGAAAAAATGAGTCTCTAAATGTCAAGAATGTCAATCCACAATTCCGAGCTTCTCCAGAATTCATGAACCCTTCTAATTCTCTTTAAAGAGGAAAAACACATTTGTTTCATTATTTGTGAATAATTCCCACATGTTCAATCAGTTGAGAAATAGATTTGTTAGATATTGACATAGCACACCCCAGAATATAAAAGTCTTCTTTGAATGTAATATTCATTTTTTTCAAATATTTTAAAATAAGATATTTGCTTCATTCAATGTTAAAATATTTTTTTCTATTTGAAATAAATAAAATAATTTATATTCTTTGCTGAATTTTTTTAAAGATTTCATTATTGTTCTACAGGGAAAACATAATTGAGGAAAAATTAATAACCTAATTTCCAAAGCACTGATAATGTTTTTCTCCTTCAAGCACCTAATTCTACTCATAGTTATATCTTATGCTATAGAGAAAAGTAAAAGATTTCCATATTCAAACACCTTTATGTTTGCTTTACTTTGAACATTGGGACTTCCTGGTAAGTATGTCATTTACTTTTCAATAGTCTGTGCAAAACTTTACCAATGATGCTCTTGGTAGTTTTCCCAACACAAAAGGTATGTTTTTATGTTGATAAACAGACATTGAATATAAAACCACAAGACTGAACTAGAGAATCTACAAAAAATACTGCGAGAAATAAAATAATGATGTACTGAAGAGATATATTACCGAAGTGCATTTCTTGTCATTTCTACACCAGAATAAATTGATATTTCGTTGGCAAGTTTGCCCAGAAGAGCTGAAGTGAACGTTAAGTTTTGTTGAACTGGATCTTCTTTTATGACAGACTAGAATGAAGACAGATACTAAAACCTGATTTCACTGTGATAGTGTAAATGTCTTCTTCGCTATTGTTAAAATGGCGTGGTCTATGGCTTATTACCTATTGGCTTATTTGGCTCTTCAGCCATGTGTAAATGTATGTTGATTTATCTGTCTATAACAACACAATGCAGGAGGGGGAGTGTATGGGTGTTACGCAAGCATATGTGGATATCTGAGGACAGCCTTAAGGTTTCATTCTTTACATGCTGTTTAGTTATTTTTGAGATGTGTTCTCTCATTTGGCCTGGTTCATCTGGTCTACCTCCCCATTTGTGGACTTACACTCATGGACCATCAAGCCTGACTACTTTAATTAAGCTTTAGTTGGAGGTGCATATGCTTGGAAGCAAGCACTTTACAGACTGAATTCTCTTCAGCCCTCAGCATTATTTTTTATCTTAAGTATGTTACTTTTTCAAAATCTAATCTCATTCATGCACCTTAGTTTTACTAACCCTTTTTTAAAATATACCATTGTAAATTTGTTATTTCTAATAATTTCCTTGGACTATGGTACATAATAGATGAAGAAAAAAAAAGTGTGTGACATCTTCATTGTTGGATCTTAGCATATAGTTTTATATTCTTCTAAAATTAGAAATATTACTATCAAGACAGTTACTTTTTTATCTGAGGACATTGTGTCTCTTGAATGTCAAAATCTAAATTGTATAAGCCATAGTTCAAAATGGAAAGGTCAAAATAAAAAAAATTAAAAAACGGTTGTGTTCCTTTGTGAAATTACTGTCTGTCTGGGTATTAAGAATTTTAATTACAAGAAAACCCAAAGAAAAAAACGAACCTGGGTAATAGGAGCTCACGGCTAGGGAGCCTTCATGGGACAAATGAGTAACAGTTATATAGCTTAGTCTACTTGTGGGACTCCTAGCAGAAGGAGCTGGTGATCTTCCTAATGCTTTGGCCGACTCTTGGAAACCTAATCCTCATACTGGTGGCTTGCCAGCCTTAATGAAAGGGGAGGAGCTTAGTTCTTCCTCAACTTGATATACCATACTTTGTTGATACCCTGAGAGGCCTTCCCCTTTCTGAATAGAAACAGGAGGAGTGGATTGGTGAGGGACAAAGAGAGATTGGGAAGGGAATGGGTGGAGAAGAGGGAGGGGAAACTGAACTAAGGATGTGAAATAAATAAATTTAATCAATAAAAATAATGTTAATTCTATGATAAACTAGACATCTGAGGCAAGTAAAATTTACTAGAGCTTTGTAATGGTAATTTTAAATGCTTGTCTTATGAGACAGGAAATTATCAGTGCCTTTTATTTTGCTTAATATGATTGATAATATTTGACATCATTATAAATATTCCCACCTGTTGTCACTTTTCCTATACTTTCATTGTGTTCTCAAGACAGTAGCTGGGTATGTTGACTCCTTATAAATAGCTAAGTGGATTCAGAGACAGGGACGATTTCACAAACTTATCTTAATTTACTTTAATAGTTTACTTCAGGCATCAAAGAAATATGAAGGTCTTATAATTGTCAAATATGTTCATCTTAATTTTAAAGTTATAACCAGGGTAGCAGTGACTGATTGGCTCTGTGTCATGTGGATCTTTCATCTGGAGCTCACCCAAAAATTTGTGTTTGACTGACTCCAGGGGCATAAATGAAGCTCTCTTTCTCTAAATATAAATGTCAATATAAACTCTGTGATACAAACTGTGTGGATGTTTTTCTTCTGCGAGTATACAGTTACATAAATACTTGTTGAAGATGTCCTCAGAGAAGGACCAATGATACATATTTTTAATTTTTATGTATACATCCTGACTTCAAGATGACCATTCGTCAGGGTGTTGCTGGTCTTTCCATCTGTGCACACAACACAGACTACAATTACAAAAGTATACATAGGGAAACAGATTATAACCTTTGTAATTAGATAACTATCTATCACTGACTATTAGGAATATCAATCTACCTGAAATGTTGTCTCTTGGTGCATGTTGAGTAGTGAGCTTGTTGGCAACATACTTAATTGATTTATAGGGATTTTGTGTTTAGTTCAGCAATTTCCTTGAAACCTACTGTACCTACTCTTTCAAATAACTCCAAAGAGTAAAGTATTGCTACCTTGAAATGCTTCTTTTATATAATCTCATCTTTTTTTCTAAAAATTGAGCCCAGATCTCTTACTGTCTCTCTTATCATCAGCATTTGCCCATAGAAAAAGGATTACTACACAAATTCTTAGACAGAATACTATCCTTCAACAGATAATTTTATTGGAAATTGCATAACCATAGGTCTTTACATCAACATTTGATTTTTCTTGTTTCATGTAGATTGGTCTTCTTGCACAAAAATTTATATGAGTTTTTAAATCCCTTCTTCCAGAAATTAATAGGTCAGTTTCATTAAGGAAAAACTCCTATTTACTAGCTATCTTAGTAATGTCATGCTTGATTCCTTTCAATATGATTAATACTGAGTCTGTATAGAATGGATGTAAACTAGTATGCACACTCATAAGCAATCGAACTTTGTGTTCTAGCTTTCCAAGTACTATTAGAAATCTGCCCATGAGTCTGACTGTCTTAGTCACAGTTTCTCTTGTGACAAAAAATAATTGCTGATCATAGTTTAAGAAAGTCAGGATATGAAGTCAAACAGGGCAGGAGCCTAGAGGCAGGACCTGACAGTGAGTCCATGGGGGTGTCTTGCTTACTGTCTTGGTCCCAATGACTTGCTCAGTCTGCTTTCTTACAGAACCCAGAACTACCAGGTGAGGAGGAATGGTACCACCCACACAATAGATTGGACCCTATCCCATCAATAACTAATCAAAAAAATGCCTTCCAGCCAGATCTCATGGAGGCATTTTATCAATTGATATTATCTGAAAAGATAAATCTAGCTTGTATCAAGATGGCATTAAATTAACCAGCAAACTGCCTCAAATGGTACTAAGACATACTCGGTGTGAAGTAACTTCCAGAAGCTTCATTTACTCTCATGTTTTTAAGCTAATGCAGCATTAATACAATTCAATGATTTTTACAACTAGTAACCAAGGTAGGTAGAATAAAAGCATCCTGGAATATACAGGTGTGTAGACAGGAATAAAGCTAGATAGTTAAGTAAGTGGATGGATGAGTAGATGGATATAGACAGGTAGATTTATATATAGAAAGAAAATAGATGAATATATCTGTGTGTGTATATATATATATACATATATATGTATATGTTTTTGCGTATGTCCATATATCCAGAGAGCCAATTTAAATAACATAAATTTGTGATATCTCATCAACTTCCTATAAATTCATTCAAATTTATTCATTAATTTAGAATTTCGTTTTTTCTCTGATTTCAACATAACAGTAATCAACTGTTACATAATGTGAATTCACCTGACATGTGTATGATTAATTTATTGCTCTGTTATCTGTGTTCTACACACCAATGTGAAGAGGTCCCCTTGCCAGCCTAGTGCCAAGTGGTACTGCACCAAAATACCATCAGGGATTCAGCAACTGCAACACTGTCACTATCAGCAGTGGCTAGGTCATTACAGCTTAAGTTTGAGGGAATTCTGTTCCCTCAGGCACCAACTCTTTCAATGCTGCTAAGGAAACTTATATATGGTGGTATATGCCTTTAATCCTAGCACTCAGGAGGAAGAGGCAGCTAGATCTCTGTGAGTTCAGAGTGAGCCTGCCCCTTACAGAGAGGGTTCCAGGACAGGCTCCAAAGCAATACAGAGAAACCCTGCTGGAAAAATAATGAGGGGACTTATTTAAATCTCTGTTCAGCTAAAGAACTCAAGATTCCAAGTCTGAGGTAGGATCCTGCTTCCCAGAGAGGCTGAATAGCAAGCAGCTCACCTGCTCACCTCTTCATGTCTCGCAAGAAGTCCTTGCACTCGTTCTCACCCCTCCTTTTTTTTTTTCTTTTTTTTTATACTAATATTTTTTTATTTTCCATTTTAAATTTAGATAAGAAACAAGGTTGCTTCACAAGTCAGTACGAGGTCCCTCTCCCTTTCCCTCCCCTCCTCCCGTGCCCTCCCCCCCATCCCCCCCCGTTATCCCCTCTTTCTAAACCCTTCTCTACCTGGCTCCTCCCTATTCCTTTCAGCTAGTTGCTGACTTAGACTCCTGACCCCATGTGAATTTTTATTTAATCAAACACATCTTTGCATCATTAAACGAATGTTCCATAGTGTAAATAGAGTTCTTAATTGGTCTAAATAATAAAAACCCGGAGTCATATATTCAGGGGAATGCTGAGAGATCAGAGAGATAGCTTGTCAGCTGGAGGTAGAAGGAGTAAGGGGGAGAGAACCCTTCCTTCACCCCAAACATCACACCATAGATGAGGGAGGCAGTACTAGCTATGCTCCTCCCACCACTTCGTGGCTGGCTCAGTCACACCACTGTCCATAGGGTCAACTCTAGTGTGCTACCCAGGTGAGGTGTAGGACCCTCTTTCCTGAGTGCTTCAGGGTGTGAATGGCAGGACCAGTTCTCCCCTAGGGTTGCAGCCACTGAGGGGCACCTCATCTGAACAGCATACCAAAGCTGACCCTGTTGACAGGACAAAAGTGGGCAAGCCCTGATGATGTGAGCTGTTTGGGGTGCGGGACTTGGTTTACAAATAAAGGCTGGAAGAACAGAAAACCACTGAAGTCACAAGAGCTAAAGAATATCAGCATATGGAAACAGACTAAGTAGGAATTACTTGGATGTGCACAAATATGGCCTATGAGATTATTCTTCCATAAAACATGGGGTCATCCATATTTGAATATACACAAAGGATACTTTCACTAGTAAATGCTATCTAAGACCTATCTAAGTCTTGGGTTTCCTTGTAAAACTGTTTAAGCCAGTGCATGATAATTTACTAAAGCCAAGGAATCAGACTACTGACTATTAAAAAGCTCATATGTTACAAGGTGAATAAATGAGTACTGCAATCATTTTCCTGAGCAGAGAACATTTTTTAAAATACAACTCTCATAATCTACCCACAAAATCTTAGGCTATGAATTATTATGAACACCACCATCTATATGTACCTAGGAAACCATATCTGAATTAGATTGCCACTAGGAAGACTATTTATTTTAAAAGTTGGGACTCTTTAAATGAAATGTTTAATAGTTCTATCGTAAAGTGAATTGACTTCTATTATCTGTTGTGGAATATCCAGACCATATTATTCTCCAGGAGTACTTGGCTAACAAAATTTCATTGGCTTATTGATTAACTTTCAAATTGAGTTCATATGAAATCACTCTGTAGACATACAGGAATGTCTGTGATTCCTGGGAAAACACTCCCATAGTCTGTAAATGTCTGTCCTCTTCCTTTTTTGACTGCTCCAGAAACTCTTCCAAAGAAGATGGAAAAACTGAAATAGCATCTCTCTCATTATTCTATCCACATGGTTGGCAAAATGTAATTGTTAGAAAACAGAGCTATTCTATCCCACTGGCCAAGAAAATACTTTTTGATCCTAGAACACACTAATAATTATTAGTGTTTTCATTGAGTTTTATGGTTGGAGATTTTGGATGGAGGCATGGGGAAGAACATTTTGGTATATACTCAAATGTTAGTAAAATTGAAAATATTTTTCATTATTGAAGTAAGATAGGAACAATCCTACATTTCCAAAGAAAAACGTTTCTTTTTACTTGTAACTTTTAGCATGATAATATAATTTTGAGGCCATTTGAAAGTGACAGAAGTCATTACATGTTAACATTGTTTTATTCTCCACAGAGATTATTTCCATTTTCTTTATGCTCTGTAAGGACTCGCTAAGTGTATTTAAGTCAATTCATTTTTCTATGTTAAATACACATAATATAGATGTAGAAGAAACTGTCTTAACTGAATGTGTAATCAGATGACTTCGAGTGGAAAATACCATTTCTGAGAAATGAAATATGCTGTATCCAAAAGAGCAGAACGACTAGGAAAAAAGTTGTTTAAATATGTGATTCTCAGAGAAAGAAAGTTAAAAGAGGAAGAAAATAAACAAAAATTCCTTAAAATTCCAAGATCTCTACTACTAATAGATAACAGCTGAAAACAGTCTCCTAATTTTAGAGTTAACAAAGGTAACTAACTATGCATAGGAAGAGACTTTAAGACTGTACCACTAGCCATGCCCATTTTGGCGCATATGGATATGGTAATGAAAGGGCGGTGAACTATGCAGCTAACCGTGCCCACTTGGGGCATGACTTTATAGAGGTGTTAATAAAAGGCACAGCAAGAGAGAGACATGCTCTCTTTTCAGCTTCCAGTTCTGTGGCGAAAGCTACTGACTCACTTTGGTTGCCCATTTTCTCTTGTAAGTAATTTCTACAATAAAGTTACCTATACCCTCAACAAGTGTGTCATTTGTCATTACAGCGACAACTATGTAATTAATTAGCTTGTATTTAAAAAAAATAATTGTCACTCTTTAGCCTCAGCTAGTTTTGAATTCATGCCAATCCTCCTGCCTCGTCTTCCAAGTTCAGGATTAAGGTGTGATCCATCTTCCATCTAAACACACACAAAAAAACTTAATATTAAAATATTTTGAGGAGTTTAACTCCAGTATTATTAACATAACTTGAATGAAGTTATGCAGTGCTGGGAAAATGTCATAAATAAACTCAAAAGGAAATTTTAAAAAATTCTATAAGGGAAAACAAATATGGAGAATGCATATGTGAACTTGTCTTTATATTTTTCTAGGAACCAGTATTTATCAAAATTTATTAATTATTATTCAAAATCTATATCTTTTGCATCTGACTTTGGAAACAAATGTCATCATCAAAAGATCAAAATAATCTTGAAAATGAAGAATGAATTTGGAAAGTCCTCTTTGTACTAATTTTAAAAGGTTGAACTAATTCTGAGAGCTTAATATACTCGTAAACTGGAGATGTAGTTCTGTGGAAAAGAACTTTTATGGCTTTTAGTAAATATGATAGTTGCACCATAAATTGTATGACCCATAAAAGCCAATCTTGGTTCCTGTGGAGATGACTCAGCACTTAGTATTTGTCATATAAACAGGAAGATCATTTTGGATTCCTATAACCAATGTAAATGCCGAATGGTGTGTCAGACTATAATTATAGCCCTAGGAGGTATGTCTGTGGGTCCTGGAGCAAGTTTACTGGCAAGAATATCTGTATCAACAAGGTATTGATTTGAGGGAAGAGCTCTAATTTTGAAAGGATAAGGTAGAACAGCAATGAAAAATGTTCCTGATATGAACCTTGGGATTCTACAAACATGCCCTCCCCCCACACACACAACTTTAGAAATAAAAAAATCAATAAAATTTGGTTTCTATAAGAACCATCTCATACCATTAAGAAGTTTTGGATTATATAAATGGATCAGTGATTAACAGCATTTATTGATTTTTGAAGAAGAACAAGGTTGCATTCCCAGAATCTTCATGGTGTCTAAGAACCTACTAGAACTTCAGTCCTAAAGAATTCAATGCTGATTTCTGACCTTTGTGAGCTCAGTATGTACGTGATACACAATCCTCATACACATAGCATAAAAGCGTACAAATGTTTATAAAATTTTCTTAAAAATGCATTAATAGAAAATGAAAACACAAGGTACAGGATGAGAGTAAATATTGCCACTAAATTACATTCTGAAGTGTTGTGTATAAAATACATAAAGGATAATTACAACTCAGTGATGGGAAGAAAACTAAAAGGAAGAAAAATTTCAAGAAAAGTCCCGTAAAGTTATAATAACCTGTGAAAAGATGCTGATATCACAGTAAGCAATAAAATACAAATTAAAACTAAAGTAAGATTCTAGTTTATATTCAGTTTAAATACTAAAATAGAGATGACAGACTAGATCAAATGAACAAAAGGATGAATAAAGTCAATGTTTCACTGAACACTGAAATATTAAGTAGTATAAATAACTTAGAACACAGTTTCTATTAAGCATACTTTCACCTTTTCTCTCTTCTGTGTACTCACAAAAATAATATCAAATGCCATAAATGAGCCTCTACAAGAATGATCATGGCAATCTTTGGGATCTGCTGGACAGGGGACTGCAGGCAGGGAAATTAGCCCCCTGAGGTCCAAGCAAGACAGAGTCTGCTGATGTCTCTGTGCTAGTTCTGCCCCCAATCAGGGGCAAGGTGAACATGGGCCCCTGTCTCAGGCATGAATTCCACATGCCCCCATTGGATCTCCTGACCTGGGGACTGCAGGCAGGTAAACTACCCAAGGCAGATCAAGGCATCCAGAGTCTGCTGACATCATGGTGCTAGTCACCCACCTACCCACCAGAAGACTTGCCTGCAGACATCATGAGACCCATCAGAGTATTGGAACTGGTTGCACCCAATGGAAGAAAATCTTGTTCCCATATCCCCCGCGAGGAAGAGACCCACCTGTATCCACTGGAAGAAGGAATGGGAAGACAATATAAAAACATATTCAACAACAGAAAAACCAATTTGATGCCATCAGAGTCTAGGGAGGAAAAGACAAATCAAAAATTGCAAGAAACAATTCAAACAGTTCGAGGTTTAAAAGCTGAAATAGAGACAATAAAAAAGAAGTCTGAGGGAATGCTGAAATTACAAAAGGTGGTTAAATGCTCAGGCACTACAGATGCAGGCCTAATCAAGAGAATACAAGAGATGGCAGAGAATCTCAGGCATTGAAGATACACTAGGAGAAATAGATTCATCAACCAAGGAAATCTTAAATCCAAAACATTCATAACACAAAATATACAGGAAATATGTGACACCGTGAAAAGACCAGACCTAAGAAAAATAGGTATAGAAGAAGGTGAAGAAATCCAACTGAAAGGTGCAGAAAATATATTCAACAAAATTATAAAAGAAAAATTTCCCTACCTAAAGAAATGAAAGTACAAGAAGCTTACAGAACACCAAATAGAGTGAACCACAAAAAAGTCCCCTTGCCACAGACACACAGATTAAACGAAGGAATATTAAGAGCTGCAAAGAAAAAATGTCAAAAGTAACAAATAAAGGCAAAATTTTCAGAATTACACGTGACTTCTCCATGGAATCTCTGAAACCCAGAAGGTCGTAGATAGATACTCTACAAACACTAGAGACTAAGGAACACTGCCCAGACTACCATGTCAAGCAAAGCTTTTCAGTCAGCATAGATGGAGAAAACAAGGTATTCCATGACAAAACAAGATTTAAACAATGCGTATTTCACTGACCAATTCTCCTCAAAGTGTTCTATACAATAGAACGAGAAGGGTAATTGCAAAACTCTTTTTATGAGGCTACAATCAACTTCATATCCCAGCCACAGAAGACACAACTAAGAAAGAGAACTTCGGATCAATATCCCTCATGAACAATGAAGCAAAAATAATAAAATACTGGGAAGTATAATCCAACAACATCATCCATCATGATCAAGAAGGCTTCATCCCAGGGATGCAGGGATGGTTCAACATACGAAAATCTATCAATGTAACCCATCATATAAACAAATTGAAAAAGCAAAACCACATGACCATCTCACTAGATGCTGAAAAAGCCTTCAACAAAATCCAATAGCACTTCATGGTAAAGGTCTTGGAGAGATCTGGAGAAACAGGAACATATAATAATAATAAACATAATAAAAGCAATATACAGTAAACAAACGGTCAACATCAACCAAAATGGAGAGAAACTCAAAGCAATTCCTCTAAAATCAGGAGGAAGACAAGACTGCCCACTCTCTCCACACCTATCCAATATTGTACTTGAAGTTCCAGCTAGAGCAATACTACAACAAAAGGAGATCAAGGGGATACAAATTGCAAATGGAGAGATCAAACTTTCACTAATTGCATATGATATGATAGTTTACATATGTGACTAGAAAAAAATCTACCAGGGAACTCCTACAGCTGATACACCCCTTAAGCAAAGTGTCAGGATACAAAAATAACTAAAAAAATCAATATATACAGGTGATAAGTAGGTTGAGAAAGAAATCAGAGAAACATCACACTTTACAGTAGCCACAAACAACATATAATATCTTGGATTAATGCTAACCAAACAAGTGAAAGATCTGTATACCAAGAACTCTGAGTCTTTAAAGAAAGAAATTAAGAAGATACCAGAAAGTGCGAAGTTCTCCCATGCTCTTAGATAGGTAGAATCAACATAGTAAAAATGGCAGTCTTGCCTAAAGCAATCTACAGATTCAGTGCAATCCCCATCAAAATCCAAGTGTCTGATAGAAGCAGAAGCAGACACCCACAGCTAAACACTGACCTGAATTCCTGGAATACATTTACAGAGAGGAAAGAGTGATGAGCAAAGGGATCAAAACCAGGCTAATGAAACCCACAGAAACAGTGACCTGAACAGGGAGAAGCTCATGGACCCCAGACTGATAGCTGGGAAAACAGCATAGGACTGAACCAGACCCCCCTGAAACTGGGTGTCAGTTAGGAGGCCTGGGAAATCTATGGGACCTCTGGTAGTGGATCAGTATTTATCCCTGGTATACTAATGGACTTTGGGAGCATATTCCACATAGAGGGTTACTCTCTCAGCCTAAACACATGGGGGAGGGTCTAGGCCCTGCTCCAAATAATGTGACAGACTTTGAAGATCCCCCTTGGAAGGCCTCACCCTCCCTGGGCTTCAGAAAGGGGATGGGATAGAGAGTTGTTGGGGGAAGGGGAGGATGGGACAGAGAGGGAACTGGGATTGATATGTAAAATCAAGCTTTTTTTCTAATTTAAATTTTAAAAAAAGGAAAAAAATACTCATGTCATTTGTACACAGTAGCCAAATTCAGAGATTTCAAATACCTGTTTGCTGAATGAATAGACAGACGATCAAAGGAAGTTTGTTTTTTTTTTTTTGCAATGAGCTACTGATACATACTCTAGCATTGAAATAGTGTAATAGCATTTCAAGCATAAGAAACCACATACACCATACAATATTGTATAACATTTATTTAAAAATATTCCAGAAGAGTAAAGTTTTGGGCTTAGAAAAATAGAAAAGTTTTGTGTCACAAAATATGTGATTTGAAATAGCAGTTGTGGCTTCTTGATTACTCTTATATCACCCTTTGTGTTCCTAAATATAAGTATTACAATGGTCTTGCCTTCTCTCCTTTAAGTCAAGTGAACATCTTGAAATCTACCTTCAACATACTAGAATCCACCTGTTTCATTAAAATATTTTGCATCCTTTTCTTTTTTGAGCCAAAATGTTTTTGTAGATATCTTCAATGAGCTTCACCTGACCCCTTTTAATTGATTTTTGAATTTCCTACCTTTTGTTCTCAACAGTAGCCAGACTAATGCTTTGAAAATACGTAATAGTTCTTGTAAGAATGTAACTTAAACCCTACAGTCCATACTTATTATGTGTTTTTCTCTTTCTTCCCATCCTCCTCCCTTCTCCAGCTGTTGGATATGTTTGCTCAGTCACAAGTATTACCAAGAGTTACTCTTGCTTAAGAATGCCCTTTGGACTGTTGCAAAGAAAATCACTTTTTCAAATAAACATTTGCACCACTAAATCCTTTATCTCCTTCCTCTTCTCAAATAGTCCCATTATCACTGGATTTTCTTCAAATACTTCAGTAAGTCCTCTTTTTCTAATCCTGCTCGACTTTTCCTGAATTTTTATTTCTGAGACAGGGTTTCTCTGCTGCTTCGGTGCAGTCCTGGAACTATTTCTTATAGACCAGGCTGGTCTCGAACTCACAGAGATCCACATGCTTCTGCCTCCCAAGTGCTGGGATTAAAGTCATGTGCCACCACTGCCATTCTTACTTCTCACTTTCTAGGCTGCTGTTTCAAAACTGGTTGTTATTCAGTGAATCACACATTCCTATTTACTGTGTATAAAAGCGGTGAAAGTAAGGAGGCTTTGTTTCTATACATGAAAGAATTATGTGCTCTGATTTAATAGTGGGGTTCCATTCCCTGTTTCTTCTTTTCTCTCTCTAGCATCATAGCTGGATGACATCTTGCAAACAGGAATTTTTTCATCAAATAGAGACAACCACAATGTAATCCGACAAATAGCAATGTTCTACCTGCGATTTTGCAATACATCTTAGTATAAACAGTGCTTAAATCTTTTATTTTGTTTTCACATGATTTCATGTAAGGAAACAGATAATAGCAAATATCATTTTCCTTTAAAAATGAAGTGAGCTCACCCATGTTCACTAGTAACTGTAAAATAGTTACATATTTAATTTTTGTAATTTATTTTTGTGATTCATGGGTCATATTTTTGTTACAGTTATTGATATGATATGTAAACATTTTCCCATTTTTAATTATTTGACAGCTTCATCTATTTACACAATTTATTTTTGTCTTATTAGACCACTATGCGTTAAAATTAGAATTCAATAACAACACAAATTGCAGAAACCCTACACAGTCATGGAAATTGCATAATGCACAATTGCACCATTCCTGGGTCAGTGAAGAAATAAAAAAAGAAATTAAAGACTTCCTAGAATTCAATGAGACTGAAGACGCAACACACACAAACCTGTGGGACACTTTGAAAGCAATGCTTTGAGGGAAGTTCATAGCACTAAGTGTCCACATGAAGAAACTGGAGAATAGTTACTCTAGAGACTTAACAGCATGGCTGAAAGCTCTAGAACACAAAGAAGCAAACTCCCCCAGGAGGAGTAGACGCCAGGAAATTATCGATCTGTGTGCTGAAATCAATAAAGTAGAAACTAGGAAAACAATACAAAGAATCAATATAACGAAGAGTTCGTTCTTTGAGAAAATCAAGAAAATAGACAAACCATTGTCCAAAGTTACCATATAGCAGAGTGTGTACATGCCAATTAACAAAATAAGACACATAAAGGGGGACATTACAACAGACAGTGAGGAAATACAGAGAATAATCAGGTCGTACTTTGAAAACCTGTACTCTGCAAAATTCTCAAATTTAAAGGAAATGGACAATTTTTGGGATAGGTATCACTTGTCAAAATTAAATCAAGAACAGATAAGCAATTTAAATAGACCTATAACCCCTATGGAAATAGAAGCAATCATCAAAAGTCTCCCAACCAATAAAAGCTGATGGCCTCAGTGCAGAATTCTTCCAGAAATTCAAAGAGCAGCTTATACCAATTCATCTCAAAGTATCCTATTCAATGAAAGCAGAAGGGTCTTTGCCAAACTCTTTCTACAAGGCTTGACACCCAAGCCACACAAAAACACAAGTAACAAAGAGAACTTCAGACCAATATCCATCATGACTATTGATGCAAAAATATTCAAGTAAATACTGGCAAATCAGATCCAAGAACACATCAAAACAATCATCCACCATGATCAAGTAGGCTTCATCCCAGGCATGCAGGGATGGCTCAACATATGAAAATCTATTAATGTAATCTACCATATCAACAAGTTGAGAAACAAAAATCATGGGATCATCTCACTAAATGCAGAAAAAGCTTTTGACAAAATTCAACATCCCTTCATGATAAAGGTCTTGGAGATATTCTGGATAACAGGAACATACCTAAACATAATAAAAGCTGCATAAGCAAACCAACAGCCAGCATCAAATTAAATGGACAGAAATCAATATAATTCTGCTAAAATCAGGAACATGTCCACTCTTTCTATACCTCTCCAATATTGTACTTGAAGTTCTAGCTAGAGCAATACAACAACAAAAGGATATCAAGGGTATGCAAATTGGAAAGGGAGAGGTCAAAGTTTCACTATTTGCAGATGATATGATAGTTTACATAAGTGATCCAAAAAACTTTACCAGGAAACTCCTACAGTTGATAAATACTTTCAGCAAAGTAGCAGGGTCAACTCAAGAAAATCAGTAGTCCTACTATATACAGAAGATAAAAGGGATAAGAAAGAAATCAGAGAAACATCACCCTTTACATTTACCACAAACAACACAAAATACCTTGGGGTAATGCTAACCAAACAAATGAAAGACCTGTATTTCAAGAACTTTGAGTCTTTAAAGAAAGAAATTACAGAAGACATCAGAAAATGGAAAGATCTCCCATTCTCTTGGATATGTAGGATCAATGTAGTAAAAATGGCAATCCTGCCAAAAGCAATCTACAGATTCAATGCAATTACCATTAAAATACCATCACAATTCTTCACAGACCTTGAAAGAATAATAATCAATATTGTATAGAAAAACAAAAGACCCGGGATAGCCAAAACAACCTTATTCAACACAGCAATATCTGGAGGCATCACCATCCCTGACTTCAAGCTCTATTATAGAGCTGAAGTCCTGAAAACAGCTTGGTATTGGCAAAAAAAATAGGCAGGTAGAACAATAGAATCAAATTGGACACCCTGATATTAACCCATACATGTATGAACATCTGATCTTCAACAAGGATGCTAAAAATATACACAATGAAATAAAGAAAGCATCTTCAACAAATGGTGCTGGCAGAACTGCATGCTGGCATATAGAAGAATGTAGATAGATCAATGTCTATCACCACGCACAAAACTTATATCCAAATGGATGAAAGATCTCAGCAGAAATCCAGGCACACTGAACCTCTTAGAATAGAAAGTGGGTGGTGGTCTTGAATGAACTGGTACAGGAGACCACTTCCTGAACATAACGCTAGTGACACAGACACTGAGGTCAACAATTAATATATGGGACCTCCTGAAACTGAGAAGCTTCTTTAAGGCAAAGGACTCAGTCAACAAGATAAAAAGGGAGCCCTCAGATTGGGAAAAGATATTCACTAATCCCACATCTGACAGAGGGCTGATCTCCAAAATTTACAAAGAACACAAGAAGCAAGTCTCCAAAACACCAAAGCATCCAATTAAAAAGTGGGCTGCAGAACTACATAGAGAATTCTCAATAGAGGAGTCTAAAATGGCTGAGAGGCACTTGACAAAGTGCTTAACATCCCTAGCCATCAGAAAAATGCAAATCAAAACAACTCTGAGATACCATCTTACTCCTGTCAAAATGGCTAAAATCAAAAACACCAATGACAGTTTATACTGAAGAGGATGCGAATAAAGAAGAACATTCCTCCACTGCTGTTGGGAGAGCCAACTCATACAGCCACTTTGGAAATCAGTATGGAGATTCCTTAGAAAAATGGGAATCAGCCTACCACAAGTCCTAGCAATTCCACTCTTAGGCATATATCCAAAAGATGCACATTCATACAAGGGCATCTGTTCCATTATGTTCATAGCAGCATTATTTGTAAGAGCCAGAACTTGGAAGCAACCTGTATGCCCCTCAAATGAAGAGTGGATAGTGTAAATATGGTACATTTACATAATGGAGTACTACTCAGCAGAAAAAAAACAATGGAATCCTTGAATTTGCAGGCAAATGGAATGCACTAGAAGAAACCATCCTGAGTGAGGTAACCCAGTCACAAAAAGAGAAACATGGCATGTACTCTCTTATATATGGATTTTATTCATAGATCTGGGGAGTGCCAATCTACAATCTCATGGCCAGAGAGTCTGGAAAACAGAACCTTCATCCAGTGACTAATGGAATTAGAGGCAGACTCCCACAGCTAAACACGGAGATGAACTCAAGGAACCCAGTGACAGAAAGGGAAGACTGATAAGCAAAGGGGTTAAGACTGGTTAACCCCCAGAAACAGCTGACATGACAAGGGGTAGCTCTTAAACCCCAGACTGATGGCTGGGAATCCAGCACGGGATTGTTCAAGATCCCATGAATGTGGCTGTCTGTGAGGAGGCCTAGGTAATCTACTGAGCCTTGGGTAGTAGATCAGTATTGAGCCCTGGCATACAAATGGACTTTGGGTGAATATCCCACAATGATAGATGTACTCTCATCCTGAACACTTGGGGGAGGGTCTAGGCCTTGCCCTGGATGAAATAACAGACTATGGACAACTCCATGGAGGGCCTCATACTCCATGGGGAAAGGAGGGGGTATTGGGAGGTGTTGGTGGGAGGGCATTGGAGGAGGGGAGGGAAAGAGAGAGGGACCTGTGATTGTAATGTGAATCAACCTTGTTTCTAATTTAAATTTAAAAATAAAAATTCAAAAAAGCAACTGTTTATCAATTAAATTTGTATATATGTATATATATACATACACATCACTTATATACATGTTTATATTTTATGCAACACACACAAATATATATATACATGTATATATGTATGTATATATATATATGTGTGTGTGTGTATGTGTGTGTGTGTGTGTGTGTTCACTAGTGGATACATATCGTAAATAATAATGACTATGGAGCCAAGAATTCATCAGTAGGCCTGCTAGCATGCAGAGTTAGAGGGCCATGTTCCGTGATTAGCTATTCAGAATTCCAGTCTTGTTTAGGTCCAATTCAGTCAAGATTTCAAGACCTGTACTTTAGTCAGAAAATACCATTTAATAGCCCTTCTCTTGTGGCTCTGAACATTTTTACTACTATACATAAAATAGTATGTTTTCATAACTTTGTCAGACATTAATATTTTAGATTACCTCTTCTTTCTTTTCACTCCTGTCCTCTACCTTCCGTTTCTTGCTTAGAGATTTTTTACCTTTAGTATTCCTCCCTCAACTTTTATTTCCATTACGTTCTACCATCTTACCACTAAATAACACTTGGTCTCCCTTCAATGACTCTTTTCTGTCTTTCTGTACTTTACTGTCCCTGGAAGTTAAGCACACTACTAGGATCAGCATAAGGGAAAAATTATGTTTTGTGTTTTATGTTTAGGGCCTGGGATATCTTAGTCAATATTATAGTTTCAGTTCTAACCACTTTTCTTCAAGTGTCATAATTTCACAGTTTGAGCTAAATAAATTGCTATTTTGAATATAAATCTCATTTTTATTAAGCAAAAGGACATGAATATATCTTTTCTAACATGCACAAGGTTCTGTCTTATGTCCAGTACCATGAAATCAGGATATTGTGACTCATACCTGTGATCTCATTATTTGATGTATGAAAGGAATATCAGGAGTTTACAGACATCCTCTGTCACAAAAAGAGTTTAAACCAGCCTGGATTACATTAATGAGTACTTTATTTTGAGCAGCATCACAGTGTGTGTATGTTAAAGTCTGTAATCCAAATTTCCATTGAAAAATTAAATGCAGTATAGTTTTAAGTGCACAGGGCTCCTATCTCTATAGTTAAATCCTTGTTCCATGTATATCATGGGTGAGTATGGTAGGGAATGGATAATTCTGCAAATATATAAAATAATTGAAATCATATCAATTCATTAAGGGTATTGTTATTATCAAACAACTTAAAGTCGCACCTACTATGGACTACTCAGTAGAACTGTATCTAGCGATTTGCAAATGATACAGGTCCTTCACCACCTGCTTCTCCATACTCAATTTTTGCAGAAGAGGCTCTCACAAGAGACTGCACAGTTGGTTAAGTGAGAAACCATGTCTTGCTTCCACACTGCTATCATATTAATCCTGTCAATATCACTCTACACCAGTTCTGCTTGTCTCATCATTAGCTGTTTGTTCAAATGACAATGGGTGCTACGGCCATACCACCCTGAACGCGCCCGATCTCGTCAAATGACAATGGGTGAATTGGTTTTTCAGAACTATTCAAATTATGGCCAATGTGATCTCTTTCTATACAACAGGGAGGACTTGTTTTTCCGGTGCTAGAAAATCTTCTCTAGGCTAAGATCCCTATATCAGCTGATACCCTTTCAGAAATTTGGAAAACTGATGTACATTTTAAATTATGCTGCTTACGCTGAGAGCTCTATTAAAGTCCTAGCTAGAATGCATTGCTCTGAGGTGGTGTGAGTTGAATCAAGTGGAAGAATGAAAAAAGTTTCAAAGATATTGACATCTTTGCTGATTGTGCTGATTTTAAATCATATTTCCAAGAGAATATTTGAAGACAGCTTTATTTAGGTATAGTCAAGGCACAATGTAATTGTATGCTGTTGGGTTTCAGTTTGACATGTTGCAAACTATTTCTGATCAGGTCAGCCAGAGTGCTTGCTGGTGTATGGAATCTTTTGGAATGGTGTTGTTCTACTGCAAACATTCTAATGACTTATAGAAAATAGTTACTTGAGTGTACATACTATTGACCTTTACTTCATCATGGTCATGTTTTAAATCTGCTAACTCAAAATATAAATCCTTTTCTCTCCTCCAAGATTTTTAATGATTCTTTTGCATTTTGCTTTACAATATGCACACTATATTGATTATAATTTGATTTATATCCAATTATCTATATTCCAACATTTTTCACATGAGTATATTCTTTACACATAGTGATGAATCTTATGTAGGAATTTTAAGTATCCAGTCATTCTTTGGGGATACCTGAAAACAAAGCAGAAGAGGCCATAATTTTACTGTTTGACTTACCATCCCTTGTGATTTTCCCTACTGTTTGTGAGGTTTCTGCTGCTGTTTTTCTGACTGATAAAGTTTACCATTTTACTTGCATTTTAAAAGATAACTTCGTTGAGTGATAAAAATCACTGAATGAAGAATTTTAGAATGACATGGCATTTTTCCCCTTGAACTTGATAGACTTGGGTGCTTGCCATCACACACATGTTGCATCTGATGAGAATCAGCTGTGGTCTTCAGTCATGTTTCTTTGTGCGTCTTTGTTTCTCTGCAGATTCATTGTTGGTGTTGATTAGCATTAAGAAATTAGTTTTGAGTATACATGATATTTTGTTTATTTTCCTTCATTTTTTATTATATCAGATTTATTCTTTGTAGTGCCTTTTTTGTAATTTTGATTAAATCTGGAACATGCTTGTTTATTTGTTCTTCAAAAGTTTATTTTTTCTTTTCTTGTGAACTTCAGTTATGAGCATATTAGACTTTTGAAGTTACTTCACAGTTCATTGCCTCTTTGGTAATATTTTCCCCATTTCATTTTGGGCAATATTTATTCCAGTGTTTCAAGGTTTATTATTCCTTATTTAGCAGTGATTGACTTTTATTACATAATCAGTGTTAGTTTGAACTTTTAGACAAATATGTGTGGGTCCTGAGAATTCTTTCTCCTCTCTCTCTCTCTCTCTCTCTCTCTCTCTCTCTCTCTCTCTCTCTCTCTCTCTCTCTCTCTCTCTCTCCTTTCTTCCCTCCCTGTATCACTCCATGTCTCTTTCTGTCGGGGTGTTTCTCACCAAGAGTCCAGTAGTTGCTTAGTGTACATTGGCAGTTCAGCACTTAGTTGAATGCTAAAGTGAGGCTCTCTCAAAATACCCCATTGGACTTTCCATATATGTAGGTCTTTGTTTTTATTGAAGGAGACATCAGGGCATGACTATGATTCTCACACCACTCTAATTGTACACATGCTGAATTTACATCCTTTATTTCCTTTCACCCAAAGATCATTAGTTTTCTGGTATAAATATGTAGATTGTTTTGTAATTTTTTAAAATTTTGTTTCTTTCTAATGAGTGATAATTCTAAATCTATCATGTTAATCCACCATTCTAAGGAACAGAATTTTTAACAGTTCTTCCATTTAATGTTTTTCTGAAATTCAAAATAGACATTCTTAAAGGAGAAGTGCAGTTATTGTACTTTTAACTTCAAAGATGATATATGACTTCATTTCTATTTTGATACTGTATTATTTCTTATTTTTATAAGATAGAATAAAGACATCCATGGAGAACGATAAATGTCTCAGCATAAAGTTTATTTTATATAGATACTAATATCAATTTATAACCCATCAATAAAGATTGTTATAGGGTATCATAAACGTTAGTTCTCAATATAAAACATTCCAGCATGTTAAGTGGTCATTGACCTAATTGGACAAGCTTATTAATTATATTAATTACTATGATCCTAAAGAATATAGTTAATTTACCATTTTAAGAGCATTGTTTTAGATCAAGTAATAAAAATTTCTAGGAATCTGTATACAGTAGCACAAACCTCTATTTCCAGAATCAGAAAGACTAAATTATAAGGATTGCAAGGTTAGTCTTGGCAATGTAAAACTTTATACAACAGAATCTATACAAGCATAGCGTACATTCTCATTAGAGTAAAACAATGGAGAAGATAACGTACAAATTATTATACTAACGCAGAGTGTTTACCATCAGGTTTAACACTAGTGTGACAGGTACTGGTAACCATAGTGTTGTCAACATTAAAGAACTGAAAGTTGTATATTTTGACCACTGAGACTAATTCTGTAATGCTTACTTGTGCTCGCATGTTATCCCTGTTCATTTAAGATATGGCTATGTTAGAGAGTGTGTTAATGTACGTATGTACAACATATCTATTTCTCTTGCTGTTAATGACAAAAAAACAAGCAAGCAAAACTGTTCTAACATTAATTTCAAAAGCACCACACCACAGAAACTTTATTATTCCCTTGATTTATTGATTTTAAAAGAACCTCAGGGTATTTAAGTTTATCTCAAACTCCCTGTAATGTATAGTGCTATGCTTATATAGCTTCTGCATTGTGAGGAAGCAAGTCCAAGAGAAAGACAACAAAAGGAGTTGGAGGAGGAAGCAAAGAACGAGGAAGCAAAGCAGCTGAATCCATTTGTTTGGTAAGCTTATCTGCTATAATAAAAATTCAGTACCCCATGCAATGTAGTTAAGAAGTGGAGAATTTAGGAAAATATAAAGCCAAGAGGCTGTAGAACTCCTAGATAAAAATGACGACCTTGTAAAATAAATTTTGAGGGCTGCCATTTTCCCTTATTCCCTTTTACGTTTGATCATATATGAAACAGCAGTCAGCTTAAAACGAGAGTGTAAGACGTCACCAGACAGGTATCTACCAACCTTTTGCTCCTAGACATCCAAATCTCCAGAGCTTTATGATATGAAATGTATATATATATATATATATAATATATATATATATATTACATATTCCTCCATCTGAGCTGCATTGCTATTACAGCAGTAATCGACTATGGATGTCATGTTTAAATTACCAAATTCAACATGCCTAAATCTATTATTCAAATTGAAAAATGGTTATTGTGAAAGAGTATTTTCAAATATGCACAAGAAGCCAACTTTTAAAGCATGTGCTGAATAAAGCTGTACACCATTTGTTTTCTGTATGGTCCCCACATCATTTAATGATTGTGAAATGTGGGCATACATCTGCGGTAAGCCTATGAAATTAACTGTAAAACCAGTTTACAGCACATGCAGGGAAATAAAATTTCATTGCTACGTGCATTGTGAAAACATCTTCTTCTCAGGTTAAAGCACTAATGAAACTAAAATTCACAAGTCTGTAGATGCCAGTGTTGTTTCCAACTCGCTGTAACTGATCTTTTATTAAAAAGAAATTTCCTGGAATCACAAGAACTTTTCTTGTATACATTCATCATTGATCAGGTGATGTTGACATTAGAAACTGTCTAAGAAGATGCTATGGTTGTGTTCATTCAGTATCTGGCTCTTCTTGTAATCCCACATAGAAAGTGATCTTGTTTTACTTTCCATGTTCATATCACCACAGATTGAAACCTTTAAAGTACTTTCAAATCATTCCTGTAATTTGATAAAGTGTTTGATCTACAGAGGTACTAAAGGCCTTACTTGGTCAGTATCCTATCTTTTCAGTTTTATTCATTTTATTGCACTAATCAATTAAATAATGAGAGGTTCTGAGTCCACATATTTTGCTGTTTTACTAGAGTTTAATCTCCAAAATAGAAGCGTGTTTTCAGCTATTTCACTCACTTATCACATAAGAATTTAGAAATGTGCTTGACATGTGCAAGTGCTTAATACATACTTGTAAACTGTTCATGAACAATTGATTCTAGCTCAAATATTCCACATGATATTAAGTCATCAAATTCAACTACTCTAAGTTCTATGTTTCTCCTAAAGTCTCACTTTCTTGCCTAAGAGTGTCTGGATATCCAGGAACCTGAGTCTAAATAGGCCAAGATCTAAAGTAGAACCAAACATGAGCGTCCTCTCCACAAAACAAGAACAGCAACAAAATGAAATGATTCCTAATGATGTTCAAATGTACTTATAGACCAATTCTTTTGCTAGTCATAGAGGCTGACCATAGCCAGTCATTACTTGGACTGAGTTCACAATCAGACATAGGTGATACTCCAAGTCCTAAAATATGGGCGTTTTTCTTTGTTTTTGCTTTTTTTTTTTGTTGTTGTTGTTTTTTATCAAGAGATTTACTGGAGCCAAGGGATGTAGTCAATTCTGAAATCTCTCTTTTTAAAATATATATTCTCTTACCATGGGTTCCTCTCCATCAACTCTTCCCAGCTCCCGGGAACCTTACCTCTCCCCCAGATCATCTACTCCTTCATTTCCTTCAGAAAAAAACAGGCCTCCCTCCAAGACACAACAACCAAAAAGAACCAAACAAGATACTATAAGACAAGGCAAAAGACCTCATACCAAGCCAGAAAAGGAAACCCAACTGAAGGAAAAGAGTCCCAAGAATAGGCAAAAAAAAAATTAACCAGAGAAATGCCTACTCCCACAGGAGTTCCACAAAAACAGCAAGCAAGCAGATGCTTGATTGAAGTTCCTGACTGGGGTTCTATAGTGTTGATTGAAGCTCTTGTCTGAAGCTCTGGTCAGATTGTAGAAAATGTGCTGTTTCAGTTCCTTGGTCCAGAGTTATGTAGACTGATGTAGTTTCAAGCCAGTTTCAGGATAGTGCTTGTCAGGTGGAGTCGATGATGTGGGGCAGTTCAGATGCCTCCAGTTGAATCAGGTGAAGTCAAGGAAGTGGACCCTCATTCTCTTTCTGAAGCAGTTGAATATTGCTGTCATTAAATCCCTTCTCTGGAAAACTAAAACATTAATGTTAACAAAGAAATATTTTAACTTTTATATGTATGCATACTGGAAGAGGTGACAATAGGGAAGATGGTAAACATGAAGGAAATTGGACTTTTCAGAAAAAGAAATCCACAGATAACAGTCCCTAATTTTATTTTCTTCTGTCTTATATCAATGGCTCTTTGATATATTACAGAAATTCTGAATTTTATTTAAATAATATGCTTGAATTTAGAGTAGGAGAGCCAACCCAGCTTCAGTTAAATGAATGGGGACTGAAGTATGTGAAGAAACAAAGATAAAAGGGTACTATGAAAAACAATATAGAGAGATTTAGACTTTGATACCACACAGTGAGTTATTGTTTGTTTGATGGTCCTCAGGGTAACTATTCATTATTCTTCAGGAATCCATATGTCCAGTATTCTTTGCTGAGTTTACCTGTGAAGACAAAAAACAAAACACTTCTCTTTCCTTTTAGGAGGTCACGTTACCCATGGTAGAATATGAATTTGTGGATGAGCTGTTATCTTCCTCCTCCTGACATGTCTTCTGTTCTGATCGAATCTTAATTAATTTTGATGGAACCCAAAGCTTTTCTTCTCCTGTGGAAACAAAAGCATAACCCCTTCCCCAATGTAACACATATCCTGGTTTCCAGACTGAGGTCATAACATCCTTAAAATACTGGTTGATTCAGTTCAGAAGTCTTCTCTGTAGTCCAGTGTCTTTCTGCTGCAGTTTGTCCTTTTTCATCAGCATTAACAACATTCAATGTTAGTAAAGCATTATGTAACCTGTGTTTAGGGGTCTTTGTTCTCCCTGGTTGTTTATGAAGCATCTCTTTTAAGGTTCGATTAGATCTTCCAATCACTGCTTATCCTGTGGGATTATAAGGTATACCAGTTACATGTCTTATATTATAATATTTGAAAAATTGTTCCAATTTACTGGAGACATATGCTGGAGCATTGTCAGTTTTTATTGTTTTAGCTATACCCATAACAGCCATCACCTCTAAGAGGTATGTAATAACAGAATCAGCTTTTTCAGAGTTGAGGGCAGTAGCCGATTGGAATCCTGAGAACGTGTCTATGGTATGGTGTACATATTTCAAACTGCCAAATTCTGGGAAGTGAAATACATCCATTTGCAATAGTTCATTTCTGTGAATACCTTTAGGATTACAAACTGCTGGGTAATGGAGTTTGATTGTAGAATGAGCAACTGGGGCAATTTATTACTATTTCTTTGGCTTGTTGCCAGGTAATAGAAAACTCCTTCTTTAAGCCTTTGCTGTTAACATGGTGTTTCTTATGAAATTCTGAAGCTTCCAACACATTACCTACTAATAAACGATCAATTTCATCATTGTCTTGTGCCAAAGGACCTGGCAGACCTTTATGGGATCTGATGTGTGTTATATATAAAGGATGAGTCCTGTTTCTGATAGTTTCCTGTAAATGTAAAAACAATGAGGTTAATTCTGAACTATCAGGAACAAATTCTGCAGTTTCAATGTGCAAGACAACTCTTTCTGCATACTGAGAATCCGTGACTATGTTGAGAGGCTCTGTAAAGTCTTTAAGTACCATGAGAAATGGCATATAACTCTGCATTTTGTACGGAGTTGTAAGGGCTTTGACCTACTTTACTTATATTTCCTGATTTATACCCTGCCTTACCTGATTTGTTTGCATCCGTGTAGAAGGTAAGAACTCCAGAAATAGGTGTTTGCCTCACGATATGCGGAAGAATCCAAATTGTTTTCTTTGTGAATTTGATTCTCTCTGTTTTGGGATAGTTATTACTAATAGTTCCCAAAAAGTCACTGCAAGCTATTTGCCAATACTCATTATCCTTCCATAAGGAGGCAATTTCCTCATTTGTTAAAGGTACAATAATTTCAGCTGGGTCTTTCCCAGTCAGTTGACGAAGCCTTAACTTACCTTTTAATATCAAATCGGAGATCTTTTCTATATATGTTTTCAATTTTTTATTCTGTTTATGTGGCAGAGATACCCATTCTAGTATGATGTCTTCCCTCTGCATTAATATTCCTGATGGGTATTCTCTAGATGGTAAAATAACCAGAATACAGTCCAGCTTTGGATCCACACAGTCCCCATGTGCTTCTAGATTTTATAAGGGTAGAAGCTAGAGGAGTGTTTGTGTGTGTGTGTGTGTGTGTGTGTGTGTGTGTGTGTTCCAAAAATTACCTAGTAGTGAAAGATACTAAGTCAGAGAGGCTATCATACTTCTGATTTTGAGGCCAGCCTGGTCGACAGAACAAGTTTCAGGAGAGACAAACTTAAGCAGTGAAGGACAGAAAGCTGGTGAAGATGTAATTGAATGATGAGACCATGTTCCAGTCATATTAAGCAGAAGAATTAGGCAGCTTCGGTGATGTGGTTCTGGATTTAGAGTTAAGAATAAAAGAAAAGGCTTATGGAATTTGTCTCCATACCCAAAGAAAGCCACTGAGGTCAAGCAGATGATCCCCTCCAGTTGAGGTAATGGGTTCATAGAGTATCAGTTTAGGTGAGAAACTTGTGGTTTCAAGACTTATTTTGCCTTTGAATCATCTATAAAACATTTTAAGTTCCATACGAGGTTCATTTCTAATAGACAGGGTAAGATTTGGGGCAACACAAGCCCACCCCTACTCTACTGATGTGAACAGCTTAATAAATAGTTACAAGGAAAAGATATGCACATGCTCCTTTACCCAGTCCTCTAATCTGATTTCCTTGTGTGTGTTCCGCTTTGGTTATGGACAGCATATATCAAAATCTAGAGGTACATTGTTGTGTTTCAGTTTCATTGCAATTCTTTCATAATAAAGTCAGAACATTTGAACGTAAAAGATAAAAAAATGCTAAATTCTGTGATTCTTATTTTTAAAAAATGACATATATTTGAAAAATCTATGGCATTTAATAAAACATCAGTTTTCAGAATGAAAAAAAAAGATACTAATTCAATCTTTGCAAGTGAAGAGATAGAACAAGTATTTGGCTCCAGGCCAAGCAGTCTAAATACACCACCATCACCAGTGATCTAACCAGTCAGTCAACTTTTGGAGGATATGCAATGTAAGTAGTGGGTTCTTTGCATGAATTATAAGTTCACAAGAGAATCAAGGACATGGAGGAAATACCACATTGTTGGCATTTTTTTTGACAATTTGACACAAGTTATAGTCATCTGAGAGGAGAGAACTCCAGTTGCCCTCATAAGATCAGTCTCTGATTGGGAATGTCTTAGGACTGTAGTCTTGGGTTCAGTGAAAAAGCAGGCTGAGTGAGCCACAAGGACTTAGTCAGTAAGCAGCGCTTCTGCACCAGCTCCTGCCTGCATGTTTATGTCCTGTTTGGGGTCCTGTCTTGGATTTCCTCAATGAACTGTGGCCAGGATAAGTAAGGTAAATAAACCCTTTCCTCTGCAAGTTCCTTTTGGTCACCGTGTTTCGTTACAGTAATAGTAGCGTTGTCTATAACAACCACCATGGAAAACTGTACATTTTCATGGATTTTAATTTTCTTCACTAAGAGTATATTGAATGTCCTTCATCTGTAATGTCTTCAATGTTTGTAAAATTAAAATATATAATGATTTATGAAAAAGAAAGGATTTCTTCCTGTGAAGAATTTTGTGTTTATAGATAATATATATTATCACTTTAAATACATAACATTGGTCTTTTCTTACATAGTGACCAGTACACCAAGCTCATTCAAAGGGACTGTTTCTGAAAGTTCAAAGTCATAATAATATTTATGTCAAATCAAGGGCATATATGACATCCGTGGCATTAATTTTCTGTGTGTCAGTATTAAATAGAAAATTAGTTATTCTCTCATCACAAATGGCATCTGTTTAAAGCAGTGGTTCTCCATCTCCCTAATACTTTGACCTTTTACTGCAGTTCCTCATGTTGTGGTGACCCCAAACATTAGATTATTTTCATTGCTACTTCATAATTAGTTTTGCTACCATTGTGAGTTGTAATGTAAATATCTCCTATGTAGGATGATCTTAGGGGACTGCTGTGAAAGGGTCCCCTCAATAAGTTGTGACCCTCATGTTGAGAACCACTGGGTTAAAGTGTATTGAACACACTTGTTAGTAATGTTTTTGGAAATATTTATAAATATACCAATTCTATAATTCAAGGTACCTCAATGCTTAGAAAACATTATCAGGTTATAGATTTACATTGATATATGTTAAACATATAAGAAAAGGACTTGAGCGCATCTCAGAAACGGTGCCTCATTTGGAGAGGTTTTAGTTATTAGTTTGTTCAAAAGCTACAATCATTTATTGATATTCACCTGAAAGTTCATTTACCTAAACTTCCCGCACCAACCTGGAATTCTGGAAGAATTAGCAGATTTGTGGTTAAAACATCATATGCAACAGAGAAAGTGAGGACATCCAAAGTCAGGGATGTCTTCTATAAGTCTTCTGATATGGAAATGAAATTAGCAGCCTCTGATGAGAAAAACATTGTTAGTTCAGGAATGCTCATACCATTCATTCTAGAGTTATATGCACACCTTTTGTGTATTCCTTGGAATGAATCCATATCATATCCTGAACCTGACTCCCACATAGACTCCACCCTAAAAATTCACCAAGTACATGAGTATAAATAAACCTGCCCAGTTTAGCCGCCCCCACTCTCTCTTTCTCTCTCTGTCCTCCCATTGGGCCAATAGATACTGTCTCTCATGTAAAGTTGTCTTTCTAATAATGCAAATTATTAAATCTCTTCCACGCTGGAGAAGAAAGGTTTAATCTTAATTCATCTTCAGACATCTTTCTTGTTCCTTGTAATTTTGATCAAATAAGCCATGTTGGACTGGCATGCCATGAAATTTGAATTTGAATATTGTGTCTTTTTTCCTTTTAAGTAAAATAGGAAAATAACAAGTTAAGATATCAGCAGAAAATCTGCTTTGATGGTACAACATATGGATCTCCATGAAAGTGTAAAATTTATTAAAGGAGATTTTTTTAAGTTTCACACAAAAAGACAGATGGGTTGCAAATTTAGTAGAAAATTATGGGAAAAGGACAATGAGTTTCAGAAATGAACAATAATTATGCGAAAATCACATTATAAAACCCCAAATTCATGCAATGCTACCTAATATAGGTCAAATTTTATTCAATACGTTAATAAACTTACTAGGAAGTAGAAAGAAACATGCTGATTGCCTTAGTGGATAAGGAAATGGGGAGAAATTGTAAATTCTAGGGTGAATGGAATTGTGATAGCATATCCTTTTTAAATCAGATCTATGCCTTCATGTGAAAACTGAGATTTTTCTAAAGAAAAAACTAAATACACAGAAGCAATGGCAAGCAAACTGTGGTTATCCTTTTCAACAACCATAATTATGGCTTCTCTTTTCCCATTCATTAGTCGGCTGACACATATTTATCCTCACTTACTCTGCTGAAGTTAAAATATAGCATTGAACTTTTTAAGGATGCTTTGTGCAAAACAGAATAACTACTTAGGAAAACTGCATGAAAAGGAAATTTTGAAACTTTTTTGAGATTATAATTTAATTGTAAGATTTCTCCTTTCCTTATCCCCTGCCCCTTGTAAACCATTCATATATCCCTCTGTGATCTCCTTCAAATTTATGGCCTTAAAAATTGTTTCTCTCTCTCTCTCTCTCTCTCTCTCTCTCTCTCTCTCTCTCTCTCTATCTCTATCTCTCTCTCTATCTCTATCTATCTATATATGTATACATATATATATATTTCCAAATATGACCAGTCAGTCTCATGATGCTAACCACATATATATTTCAAGGCAGACAATTTGACATTAGAAAACTAATTGGCACATTCCCAGCTTTCCTCAGTTGCCTGTAGTTCTTTGTATGCAATTGAGGCCCTGTGGACTTTTCTCCATGCAGTTTGGCATGCCCAATTGTGTTGTCCATGTTTAGCTCACATTTGGGCAGTCATGTTGTTGAGACTTCATTGGTAGGGATTCTGATATAACTAGATAGACATCCTCAGAGTAAATTCAGTGAAACTCTGGCTCTTATAGTATATATGCCTCCTCTTCCAGAATGTCCATTGATCCTTAGGTCAGGATTATATAAATACACATATGTATGCACATGTATATATACACATTATATATATACATACACTCTTTGGGGCTAGACTGCAGAAATCTGCATTTTGATTACTTGTGGTTTTCTCAAATGGTCTTTCTCTTTTTATTGCTAATTGTTTTTTCTTTTTTATTAATTTAATTTAAATTAAAAAATAATCTTATTTTACATACCAATCCCAGTTCCCTCTTCCTCCTGTCCTCCCCCACTATCTCTCTATCTCATCACCATTCACTCCTCAGAGAGGGTGAGGTCTCCCATGGGGGATCATCAAAGTCTGTCACATCATTTGTGGTAGGGCCTAGGCCCAACCCCATGTATCTAGGCTGAGAGAGTATTCCTCCATAAGGAATGGACTCCAAAAGCCCCTTCATACACTAGGAATAAATATTGGTTCCATTGCCAGTGGCTCCATTGTAGGAGAGAATGATGGCCAGGCTAGTCAAGCTGCAGTCGCTGTGCCCAGGTGCCCAGGCCAACGGACATGAGCATGGGCTGCAGGCACTTCCTCCTTGAGGCAAGCCTGCCTCTACCCGCAGACAATGCTGATGAAGAGACACCTGACCAGCGATATCAATGAGAAAAGGACCTACAGCAGAGTCAGCCTGCTGAGCCAATGGGACCTTGGGAGGGGGTTTAGAGGGAGCCTAACTTTCTTAATAAAGATTCTGCAGCGTGCTCTGCTACTCACTGACTCCCAGTACCTGAGTTGTTGGTGCTGCATCTACTCACTGCTTTCCCCAAGGGCTGTACGAGCAGGGTCACCAGCAACACCACCTAGACTGCCCAAACCACCCAACTGACACCCGCAGTGGACCTGGTTCGGTCTTCTGAAGGTTCCCCAACTGTCAGTCTAGAGTCCCTGAGCACCCACTTGCTTGGGTCAGCTGTTTCTGTGGGTTTCCCCAGCCTGGTCTTAACACCTTTGTTCATCACTCCTTCCTCTCTACAACTGGATTCCAGGAGTTCAGCTCTCTACTTATCTGTGAATATATGCTTCTGCTTCCATCAACTACTGGATGAAGACTCTATGATGGCATTTAAGGTAGTCATCAATCTCATTTTAGGGGAAGGGCATTTAAGGTAGTCTCTTTACTGTCATGTAGTCTCTTAATTAGGGTCATTCTTGGGGCTCTCTGGACATTTCTGTGCCAGATTTTTCTTAAGTCCACAAAGACTCCCTCTATCAAGGTATGTCTTTCCTTGCTCTCCTTCCCTGTTTTCCCCCAACTGGACCTTCCTTTCTTCCCTCCTGTTTCTCCTACCTCCCTCTCCCCTTTGCTCCCAATTTACTCAGGAGAACTTGTTCCTTTCCCCTTCTAGTGGGTATATGTAGATCTCTCTTGTTTCCAAGCTTCTCTGGGGTTGTCTAATATCCACTTCTGAGTGAGTACATATCATATTTATCTTTTTGTGACTGGGTTACCTCATTCAGGATGGTTTCTTTTAGTTCCTCTCTCTTGCCTGTGAATTTCAAGATGTCTGTGTTTTTTATAGCTGAGTAGTACTTCATTGTGTAAATGTACCACATTTTCTTTATCCATTCTTCAGTTGAGCAGCATCTAGGTTGCTTCTAGGTACTGGCTATTTCAAATAATTCTGCTATTAACATAGTTAAACAGATGTCTTTTTGGTATGAATGTTCATTCTCTAGATATATGCCTAAGAGTGGAATTACTGGGTCTTGAGGTAGAATGATTACCAATTTCTTGAGAAACTGTGATACTGATTTCCAGAGTGTTTTTACAATTTTGCATTCCCACCAGCAATGGAATCCTTTCCAGTAGACTGGAACAGACTACAAAGGAGCCTACATGGGACTGAATTACACATTCTGCATATATGTTACAGTTGTATACCTTGGTCCTCTTATGGGATTCCTAATAACAGGAACAAGGGCTATCTCTGACTCTTTTAGAGGCCTTTAAGACTGTACTCCTCATACTGGGTTGCCTTGTTCAGCCTTAATTCATGGAGAGGTGTTTAGTCTTACTGCAACTTGAAATGCCATGTTTTGTTGACACTCATGGGAGACCTGCCCTTACTTAAACAGAAATGGAGGAGGCATGGATTGGGGGATTGGAGCAGATCAGGAATGGAGTATAGTAACTGGGAGGAGAGAAGAGGAGGGACAATGTGGCTGTCATATAAAATACATAATCAGTCCATAAATAAATATATTAAAAATATGCTTCATGCATATATGCAATTCTCAAAGAAAAAATTATAAATTTAATTAGTATGAATTGTGTCTCAATAAAGACATTGCTAAATGGGGGTGATTCAGATTCAGGGGAACAGAAGCAAAAGTTGTGGAGAAGAATAGCTTTCAAAGATAGGATAATGAGGGCAATATAATCAAAGTATGTTATAGAAATGAAGTTATCAAAAAATCAAATAAATTAAATCACAGAGAAGAACATGAAACAAAGGTGAGTGAGCTTCTTGAACCAAGTTATAATTCTCTGCTCATTTTATGGTCAAAACAGAGACAGGAAAAATAATGATTGCAGGAAATCCTTCTGAGAATATGAGCCTTGTTCTGTAAAATAAGTACAGTGTGTATTTTGCAGAATTACAATGCTTTTTAAATTAGACCTAGAGAATTTTCTGTTGAAATTTCTTTAAAATATGGGAAGCATGATCACACATTTTATAACAGATTGGAATGTTTTGAAATAGCTTATGTTTGGCCACAAAATACGCTAAATAGAGGAAAACAGAATAATGTATTTTTATTCATCTGATGATAGCTGGTAGTATAGGTACTTCCCTAGCGGAAAAGTATCATAACATATAAGTCACAGGATAATAATAAGTTTATTCCAGCAAGAGGACATTACTTAGGAATTATAGAGAACTCATTCCATTTAATTTTCATTCAGTATATGTCTGTCCCAAAAACACAGATATAACACTCTTGAGAAGAGTAAAATTTTAGGCTTAGAAGGCATCAATTGATTACTAGGCCATTACTCAGCATAAATCCTTAAAAGAATCAATTGTGTAGAGGGAGGAGGGATGAGTAAAGGAGCTAAGACTGTGCTGGAGAAACCCTCAGAAACAGTTGATCTGACCTGTTGAGAGCACAGAGACCTTAGTTGTGAAGCTGGGGAACCATCATTGGACCTAACCAAGCCCTCTGAATGTAGGTGCCAGCTAGGAGGCCAGGGAAGTCTATGGGACCTCTAAGAGTGGAGACAGTGTTTATCCCATGAGCACAAACGGATTTTGGCAACCCATTCTCTATATGGAGATACTATTGCAGCCCAGGTATGGGAAGGAGGGTCTGGGCCCTCCCCCAAATGATGTGATGGACTTTGATGGTCCCACATGGAAGGCCTCACAATCCCTGAGGGGTGGGTGGCGCTGGGTTTGGGGGTTGATGGGGAGCATGGGAGGATGGGAAGGCAAGGGAATGGGGGGACTGATATAGAAATAAAAGTGATTCTAAAATAAAAAATAAAAATAAAAAACATTAATAAAAGAATAAATTGCTTTCCCTACTTCAAGCAATGTTCTTTACTCAAAGTAAAAAAAACACATTGATTACTTTTTAATTTATAGTTCCTATGAGGTTGTTAAGTATATATCTATTACCTATATTTCTATTTTTAATATGTAGACTTCTATAAAGAGACAAAAATATAAAAGAAAATAACAAAAGTTCACAAATTATCTGTCTTTTACTACATAGTTACTCAAATGATTGGGCAGAGTTTAAATCCTACCATGATAGACAAAAGCAGCAAAAACAAGATTGTGTGAATATGAGTCTTTTAAGCTGTATTTTCCTTTCTTCCTTTATTTTTGAGATTATAATAAAACTGTAGCATTTTTTTCCTTTTCCTCTCTCTAAGCACTCCCATATACCTTCCTTTCTCTTTTTCAAAATTTTGGCCTCTTTTTTTCATTAATAGATGTTACATACATATATGAATCTAAACATATAATCATAAATATGCATTCTCCACCTGCATAATGATAATTATACATTTTTTCAGGGATGACCATTTGGCATTGCATAATCAACTCTTATGCTCTTCCCTAGAGAATACAACTTCTCCCACTCTCAGCATTCCTTAGTTGCTTACGATCTGTGGTTTTATTTCCCCATTGACTTTGCCATGTTGTACTATAGAGAAAAATAATTCTAGTTTTATTTGTTTCGTCAAAGGCAGCCTAACTACTTTTTTTCCTTAAGTACTTGGATGAAATTGTGCTTGGAACTCTCCATTATCATGGATGAGTCATATAAATGAATCATGAGAGCACATATAAAATCTGTCCAAACTGCAGCCATGTAAAAATACAGCATTAAGAGGGAAGGTAGACATAACTGTAGCAGAGGAACAATGGGGTCAGTTTTTTATTTGTTTTATAGTTTACTTTTTAAAAGAGTGTTGTCCTCTGTATATCAATCACTCTCTAATGGGGTCCACATATCAAAAATATCTATGAGTAGCAGAAATTGTATTCTATGACTTGTTTTGTTTTTGTTTGTTTTTTAAGACACAAAATCAGATTGTTACCAACAAAGGGTGGGTCACTTGGGGCAAAGGTTAGGGGAATGAGGAGAATATAATGAAAAATATATTGTAAAACATTCTAAGAACTATAAAATCTCAGTGATGTGTCCCCTAATTTGTTATCAAGTACAAAGCATTCAGGCCTGAAATCTTATACATTTAAACCATACCTAGTGAACTCAGGAGATTGTATTTATAATCTTATGAATACATGCATAATCAAAGAGAAAGAGACTTTGAATTTGGGAAGGAATAAAGGGGCACATGGACATGCTAGAAGATATGAAACAGAGGGAAGGAGTGTTGTAATTATATTTCATGTAAAAATTGTACAAGATAATTATGGCAACTTTATACACAACTGGCAAAAGTTTAAGCAACCTATAAGTTATTCTCTATAGTCTATCTAGATTGGAGTATTAAATAAGCATTAAAAGAAATTTATTATCAAGCTATGAGATGACATGATGATCATCACTAAGTCAAAGGAGACAATACAAAAGTCTCCGTGCTCTATTATCCAACCATTTTGATAATAACCAACCATTTGCATGACTATGGAGGCAGAAAGAGGACCAGTGTTGGCTAGAGATTAAAGGAAAAGTAGAGATGAATGATCTGAACATGGGAAAGAGGTCAAGGAAAGCTGTTATATAGGTTATGTATTGTGTAAGGGCAGATATATGTCATTACTGCTCAAAGCTATAGGCTTTATTCTGTGACTAAACTCAAATTAAACTGAATAAATTTTGGATTTACATTATATGTTAATATATGTTAATTGATTTGAGCAATGTGTCACTATAGAATGTTAGTGTGGGAAGCTCTACATGGGGAGAGGGGGAAGATTACATTGAACTTTCTTTGTAGTTTATGTTTTTTGTTGCTGTAAACTTAATACTGTCTCAAAAAAGTAATACAAAGAAGTGTACACTTGCCTTCATATATGCACCTTATATCTATAAAGAGAAGCTTTTTCTTTGAGAGAAGCCTTCCCGCCAGCTTGGTTCTAGAGCCACATCAGTCCCAAATAAACACACAGGAGGCTATATTAATTATGAAGCTGTTGGCCTTGCTTGTTTCTTACTGGCTAGGTCTGACTTAAGTAATTACCCCATAATTGTTAATCTAAGTATGTTTCTTACCGGAGAATAGTTCCGGGCTTCTTACCCCATGGCGTTACATGTTGACGCTCCTTGTGTTTCTCCTACCCAGAGTCCTCCTGGACTCCTAGTCCCACCTATCTAGATTCCCTATTGGCCAGACAGTGCTTTATTGATAAATGCACAGGGCTTCCCCAACACTTATACGTATGAAAACATGCATTTTTATTAATCGTGAATATAGGACTGTTGAAGGGAGTGCCCATATTAGTGTGTGATGGTAATATTTGTTGGTTTATTATATTAATTGTGTAATTTCTAAATGTAGCCAATAAAGCACCCCTATATTAACTTTGAGATGTTTCTGTACTACTCAATTTGGGCTTCAATAAGAAAAGTGCCGTAGGATATATGGCCTATACATGACAAGTATCTGTCTCTTAAGTTCTATAGACTATAAAGTTCAAGGCAGTGATATGTTGTTAGGTTCTAGTGAGATCCTGTTTTTCACAGACCATGCTACCTTCCTGTTTCATCCTGACATGGTAGAACACCTAATTACTGCTCAGTAGACTCTATTACAAGGACACTAACTACAATCAGAAGAAATCCAGCTTCTTTGCCTAATCAACCCTCCCCTGCAATGACTCATCTCTTGATCCCCCATTGGAGGGTAAGTTACTGATGCTGGGGATGTAGGGGATACACTGTGAGCACAGAATCCTTCTACAACAGATAATATCTTCTTTGCTTTAAGATGCAAAATGAGGTTTGAATAGAGCACTTGAAAAGCTAATCCATACAAAAGTGTCTTTTTAAGGAAGTGAGTGGCATATTTCATATTAAAACTTTCAAAAAATATCTTCCTGAGGTCAAACAGTGTGTATTTAAAAACAAAGTAGGTATTGAAACATGCAATATGAATAATTTATCATTTGTTCTTTAAGTATTAGAATTAAGTGACCTAGAATAATATGATCAAACAGCAATGAACAAGTAGGTGTACTTTAATTCTATCTCTATAGTCAATGAAAAAATTAAAATATGTTAAACTTCCATTAACAGTAAAATGAAGAATTAGAAAATATTATATTGTAAATTGATAATAATGAACAGCCTGAACCTATTCAAATATTTATACAATTTTTGTAATAACAGAGAAAAATAAAACATACCAAAAGAAAAAAACTAGATGACAGAAGGAACCTAGGAATATGACTCAGTGCGTAAAGAACTTAACTGTGTGTGGTAGTGTTAACTGTCAATTTGACAGGATGTAGAATCACATGGGAAATGTACTCTCAGAATGCATGTGGGGATTGAAGATGAATATGTTGGTTACTATGAGAATCCTTGCCCAATATGGAAAGGACCATTTCCCTGTGAAGGGAATGTTGGAAAATATAAGCAAAAAAAATTGTAACTGAAAACAGCAAGGTTGCTTTCACCCTTTTCTGTGACGTATTGTGATTTAAAAACAAATACAACTTTTGGAAGTGTTTTCCCATATTTTTTCCTGTATTTCATTTTGTATTTGAGTCTCATTAATAATGGTATTTTTTCCTGCAGGTTTATAATGACATCCCTACAATTCTCCTCATTATGACAACAATTATAGAATCCTTATAGATGACATTGTCCATATTAAGTACTTAAGTTCCAAACTGAAGGCCAGATCCTCCTTCCTGTTTTTGTGACTCACAAAGAATCTTGTTGGGGAGATTCCTTGCTGATGTCTAGAGAATTCCTTATGTTGAATTCACCATGAGTTACTTTTTAACTTAATACAGACAATTATTTTCTAATAGTAGTGGATTCCAAAAACCCAAATGAAAATTATCAGAAGAGTTTGGTTTTATGGAGGAGACAGGGAATTTTCACTAGATAACTATTCCTCAGTGCCTGGTGGTTATTGGAACTCTGTTTCTCGAAAATTATGGCACCTGGATTTTAAGTTTCTCCATGCAGCTTTCTCAATTGATGGGGGAGTCCTTTTGTGTATATGTTGTCTTATTGATTGATAAATAAAGCACTGCTGGCCAATAGGGAAGTGGGAATAGGAGTCAAGGAGGATTCTGGGAAATGTATTCAAGAGTGAAGAGTTGCCATGTGATCCCAGGAAGAGAGACAGCCAGTCTGGAGTTCTCAGTAAGATAATACCTTATAAAAATATATATTAGCAATTATGGGATCATAATTAAGTCAGAGCTAGCCATTAGAAAACCATAGCAAATGGCCAACAGCTTCATAATTAATATAGCTTCTTTCTTTTCTTTCTTTGTGTGACTAAATTCCTCTTCCGACTTTCTATCTTTGCCAAGAAGTTATGCCTATACATCCTCCTTTGTTATTTGTTGGCTGTTCAGCTTTTTATTAAACTAATCAGGTGCCTTAGGCAGGCAAGGTAAAATAGCAACATATCTTTACATAATTAAACAAATACAACACACCTTTACATCTTGAACAAATATCTCACATCACAAACAAATTAAGCACATCTTTATTTAGTTGGACAAATGCAACACATCTTTGTATAGTTAAACAAATATTCCACAACATATATCTTCAACAGCTCAGAGTCCAAATTATTTCACATTGTGAGGTACTGATCAATATATTAACATTTAAATTTGACTATGGTATTCAGCTTATCCAATTACAGCTTCTGTTTATATAAACCATCTCATATCTGTGTGATTACTATGAGTCTACCTATCAGTTATAATGCAATATTAATTATAATAGAGAACTTGGGGGAAAAGTGATGCTCTTTAAGTGAACTATTTTTATTTCTTCTGGAAAAAATCATGTTCAATGAATTTCTTCTAAGGAGTTAAATTACAGGCAGTTTCTGAAACAATTTAAGATATTTGGTTTTCAGAATTCTTCCTAACACACTCGTACATAATGTGTCACCTTAATATCATGTTTTATATTACTTTTATTAAAAGACACTATATATGCAACCAAATCATCAAATCTTTAGGATACATTTTAATAAGGTATAAGGATTGTAAATAGCAATATAATCAGCATCAAGATTCTACTATGAAATGTGTCCCATGATCTGAAAGGCCAGCACTGGTCCCTTTTGATGAGTTTTATTTTCCTCAGAATGTATAGCCCTTCTACCAAAAGAGAGTTCCCATTTCTATAACATCGAATAAATATACAAAGAAACTGCATACTCTTTCCTCTGTGGTTTCTTTGGTTGAATCACTCTATGTACCATGAAGCAGTCCTGCCTAGAACTCAATAGTCTCACATTGTTTATATAGACAAAAGTTCAGATATGCCGCAGTTTTCATGAGGTGAAGAATATCTAATTTCTTTCCAGGTTAGAACTAGTACTCATTTAGCAAGCATGATTATTTGTGTACACAATTTTGTAGTTAGGATTTCATTTCTCTTAGTAAATATTTTGGGTTGAAATTTCTCTTTATATGACAGTGTGTCTGTTAACTGCAAATGTATAAGAGTTCTAGTTGCTCCAGTTACTCAAGTCAAGGGTTACTCATTTTTTCTTGTTTTAATAACTCATGAGTATACATAGTAATATGAAATAATATTTTCAATTAAGTTTCCTAATTGTTAGTGTTGTTATGCATTTTATTATACTCTTTGGCATATGCTCTTTAGTGAAAATTGAATTTTTAGCTCATTTTGCCAATGATTTCTTAGACCATTTGGTAGATTTATATAACTTTTATGGATTTTTAATGCATATCTTTTATTATATATATTCTATATATTTTGTACATACTATGCAACAGCATGATTTACCTGCTTATTATTTTAAACCTGTGTTATATATGTGCACATTTCTGTGTGCATGTACTGCTGTATGCATCCCTATGATACTTATGGATATTGCATGTTTTTATCAATTGTTCTTCATCTTGTAATTTGAAACAGTATCTCTGAGTGAACCTGGAGCTCATCCATTAACTTGACTAGCTGGTCATGAAGAACTCAAGGTCTTCTTGTGTCTCATCCAAATGATGAGCCTATAGGTGTACATTGCTCGACCTGATATTTACACGGGAGGTGAGAACTCTGGTCTTATGCAGAAAATACTTTTACTAGACAAATCATCTCCCCATCTCTTTACATTTTAAATAGGAAATAAACCTTTAAATTTAATAACTTGATTTTTTCAGATCATTTTGGTGACTGAAATACATTTATGAAGAAAATTTTCCTAAATATGATATACTTAACTTAGTGTATGCACATGATCTTAGATAAGTCTAGATAAGTCCATTAGTATTTTGAATTACATTTAATAAGTTATTTATTAATCAATTAATTTGTGTATGAGTGCATCTGGGAGTGTGTGTGTGTGTGTGTGTATGTGTATGTGTATGTTCTTCCATGGTATACACATGTATGTTGAAGGACAGCTTTCAAGAGTCAGTTATTTCCATTCCCCATGTGTATTGTTAGGATTAAAATCAAGGTATCAGCCTTAGCCTTAAACACATTTATCTGCTAAGCCTTCTCACAGGTCCCATGTGCATTGTTTATATAAACATTGCACGTGCCTTTATATATAGGTAAATATTGTATATATTGTTATCTTATTATTGTGTGTTATATACATATAAACACATTACATGTATACAAGAATTATGTATAAAATTTGTTGTGCATTTCTACTTCAATTTCAGAATCAGACATTTGCTATCTCCCTGTTCAAATATGGAAGGCCTGAAGTGTTTAAACATCACTGTTGTCATTTCCAGAATGTTAAATCATTTGATGCATGAACACTGCATATATCTTGAATCATTATACATCCAGTATTTTCACTAAGGAAAAAAATTTACAATCATTGTGGATGTGCCTCATGTTTTGTTGAATATAACTAAATGTTGTATAATAACTTAAAAAGAAGTAATATTTTGATTAACATGTGCTTTTATCAATTACAAAATTCGCCTATATAAAAGATTAAATAGGAATATACAGTCTGCTGCACAAGAGAAAATTTATTTGCAGTACTGTTAACTGGGTCAAGCATTCAATACCAAGTAGGTCATGGGCCCTAGGAGAGAATCTGGGGCTACTATTTTACTACATGGACATAGTATTAAACTGCGGCTTAAGTTCTTATCTTTGTACCTAAATATTAGTTCATCCTTCATCCTTCATCAGAAGTGTGTCTTCTTACACTAGATGATGATTGATAAGAGGTCCCCAACTAGTTCCCATACAAAGGACAAGAGTTTGTGGAGTTCTCGGCTTGAAATGGGACCCATCTCACTTCCTAAACACTGCTTGATCGTCTAGAAGAAGGGACAGAAAGATGTCAAGAGTCAGAGGTAGTGAAATTCTACAGTAAAACGTTATTTGCTGGAAGTGATGTGGCCTTTGCACACAAGGATTCACAGTGATTATGAGTATTTGAAGATATATTCAGGAATAAAAAGTGGTATGAGGAGATGGGAGGAATTGGAGGGGTGGGATTTGATTGATTAAATACAAAATATGCACATTTCTCAATTAAAATTATTATTGTTTAATTATCCTAATTTTGCCATTTACAATCAAAATGATCAGTGACCAATTTAGTTTTTGATTGTGTTATATTGATTTCTATTTTCAATGTACTTTTAAGGGGAAAGAGGTTTGAGTATGGGTTATTTGTTAGGTCCTTTTATCATTATGATGATAATTATGATGGTCACTTAATATTTTGCATGGTTGAACTTTTTCAAACTGAGAAAAGTTTATATTGTTACAAGTTTTCTAAATGTTATTTTAATTGCATCTAAGTATTAAATAGCATAACGTGCACTTACTGAAGCAGAAATTTTCTTTAAATGTTCTCTGAATTTAGTAATTGAATAAACTAGTCTTAAAACAATAAATGTGCCATGGATTCCTGTCATAATCTTTCTGAATATATAATCTGTGTATACCTATAGACTCAGCTAAACTTTTATGGCTAAGGGCTTTTGTCTTTACTTTTATGACATGGAATCTTTTATGTTTCTTTGATGATTTTCCCTTTAGGTGTTCATCAATGCAGTAACCAAATTAACAGAAAATTTCTTTTTTCCTAGTATTAGTCATTCACTTTATTCTTAAACATTGATAAATTTCTATGGTGAAGTACAGAATTTTCCCTCTGAAGAAATTTCTCTCTAAATATATTTTTAAAATATATTTAATTTTTATTATTAAGTTGTCCTTTTATAATTGTGCTTATTTTATCCACATTTTCGATTGGTTGATATACAATTGTATGTTATTCTCTTATTCTCTTCCTTCCTGCTTCATGAGATAAGAGCTTATATACTTGTCATTCCTTATAGGAATGGATGTTTTCTTCCTTGTTTTTATCACTGTGAGTGTCTTACAGAATCTGTTGAGCTTTTTATTTTTAAGAAACTCGGACTTACATGTGTATTCTCTAATTTTGCTATCCTATGTTCAGTGTTCTGTGGCAAAGGATTTCAGGGAAATTCTGTTTGAATCTGGTCTTTAAAAACCAAACTTTCACCCAATCTGTAACCAAGGTAAAAATGTTGTTTGAGATCATTCATAGCTAGGTACTCATTCTGTTTGTTTACTGTGTACTCCAACTCTTCAGAATTAACTGATCTTTAAGAATCCAACATGGGACTGATCAAGACCCCCTGAATGTGGGTGTCAGTGAGGAGGCCTAGGTAATCTATTGAGCCTTGGGCAGTAGATCAGTATTCATCCCGAGTATACACATGGACTTTGGACTCCCATCCAACAATGTGAGATGAACTCTCACCCTGAACTCTTGGGGGGGAGGGTCTAGGCCCTGCCCTGGATGAAATAACAGTCTATGGACACCCCCATGGAGGGCCTCACCCTCCCTGGGGAAATGAGGGAATAATGGGGGAGTTGGGGGGGAGGGCAGGGGAGGAGGGGAGAGAAGGGGAGAGGGACCTGGAACTGACTTGTGAACCAACCATGTTTCTAATCTAAATTTAAACTTAAAAATAAAAAAAATTAATAATAAAAAAAGAAAAAAAAACATTGTAATCTGCCTCCTCCCGATGCTTTGGGCTACCATTATAATCAACTCCCACAAGCTTAGCTGAGTGCCCAGCTGTTATGTTACTGTGTTCCCTACTTTTCCTTTTAGACTGTTCTTGCTCCTGACAATGAAGAATGAATGTGTGAGTAAAACACTGTGGCTAGGCCTAAGACCATTCTCTAAAAACAGTGAGACTTTGGAAGCAACACCTCTCCACAGGAAAACATTGAAGACAACTTATGGTTGTAGACTGATAATATCTGATTTTGGCTACGTGTGCTGCCCTAAGTCAACAGGGCCAAAAACAAAACAAAACACAGGGGAAAACAAATAATCAAAAAAAGTTCTGCTACATGTAAGACTCCTGTAACAAACTCACAGAAAATTTCCTCATTCACTTTTGATACTGTATTTGTTGCTGGTCAATTTGAGTGTGGCCTCTGTTGGAGATATCAGATTGGAGAACTCTTTACACAGAACTCTTTTGAAGAAATCAGGCACATATTTGAGTAAAGAACACCAAAGGCAGTTTCCTTTCTTGTGCAGAACGCCGATAGGCAATTTTACAACATTTTTCTCATTGTTATTCCATCCCAACTTTTTATTTGCTTTTAAACTCTGTGTAGGTTGTCTTAATAAAACAACCCTGTTTTTGAAAAATAGGAAATATTTCTGTTTTTGTAATGATAAGCAATAATTGATCATAGGGAAAAATAGTATTTGTTCTGTCACATATTTGAGGTATTTTAAACAAAAGAAAACTAAAATAATACCCAGATTTGCTGATTGCCTGTGTAAATTTTAGATCAGACAGACATACAGTATTTTATACCAGAATAAGTATGCAGAATAATTGACCTCACATTGAGCAATAGTTAAGTAAGTCAAGAATCCTAGCAATTGAGTTGCAAGGCATTGGGCAGCTAATTAACATGTTTTCCCTTCCCTTTCTACATGTAAAACAACTAAGAAACAAATAAAACAAACTGAAATAGCAAGGGGGATGTGCAAACAGGGCATCACAGTCTTTGTTAGTAAGTGTGGTCACATAAGAAGATGAGTTGCAATGCCTAAAGACTTTATGAACCCTAAGGTTCTTATTACATTAGGATACAAACGTCTCTAATTTTTGCTGCTGAAATAGTTTAGAAAAATATTGAAAAAGTTTTTGAGTGAATATCTTCCAATATCTAAACTTCAAAATTGCTTTTAGAAAGCAGATGACTCTAAAAAACAAATGAGCATTTTAAAAGAGCAAAAATAACCTGGTTCTAATTTTCTACTTATGCTTAATTCCCTCTTAAACTGAAGAAGCCATTATACTATATATCAAAATATGAATGTAAATATTATGTTCAATAGTACTCAGTTCATTTTCTTAATGTGTACTAATGGAATTAACTTGGAACATCAATCTTTCTTCCTTCTAAAACATGAATTATACAATATATTTAGTAGATTAAAGCAACAAGTATGTCAGTGGTTATCTTAGATCCCAACTGTGGGTCATTTGGTAATGTTCATATGAATAAAATGTGCTTTGAATAGAGAACACACTGACCTAGTTCCTACAATTAAAAGATGTTTTGTTTAGTTTTTTTAAGTCTCAGTATAAAATATCTAATATTCTTTTTAGGTAGAGAGAAATAAAATGACACAAGTTTATTATAATATATTAATTTGTAAGCATTAATTGATTATTTTTAGAAATAACATGGTCATGGCATTACCATTCACATCTCATATATTACTATTGGTTTTAATTTCTTACTTTTCTCAGCAGGAAGACTTTTTATTGTTCATATTATTGGGTCCATATGTTTCCAAGACATTTTAAAAAGACAAATAAGAGTACTTTTAATAGATAATTGGCACATCTCTAGTTTTAGGTTTAGCTATGTGTTTTGGTTAGAAGGTTTGTTTATAAAAATAGATGCCATTCAAAGCCAGTAACAGCTGCTGAAGGTAACCCTAATAATGTAGTGTAATTTGCTCCTAGTGTTTTTCCACAGCTCATTAGAACTTCAAGTAATTAGAAGACAAGTGTAACAAAGAAGTTGTGTGGCTATTATGGGGTCAGTGATTTCCTTTAGAGAGTCCTTTCTATTTTTGCTTTGTAATGTAGATCAGTCCCCTCTTTATCTGACAGCTTTACATTTGATCGGCTGTCACTGTTAACCATGTGCCAATCTTCCCACCTGGGATGCCTGTACAGTGGGACTGAACTGCAGCATCAAGAGCAGCACCAGAGAGCAGAGCTTAAAGTGATAGAGATAGAAAACCAAGCTGCTCGAATATTTTATTTTAAGGACTAACATGGTAGGTCTTGCCAGATTGTAACTGCACTATTGTCTTTTTCCTTTGGGATTTTTTACATGGAATAGTATGGTTATATATCCTTTCCTTCTCCAGCTTGCCTCTACCCTTTGGAATCTCATGAAATCAACCATTTATCCAATCTTATTGAAGGAGGAACACGTTCAGCAGGCTCTTAACTTGCTTTGTGATGGTAATCTGTGTGTTGTTCCTGTATTTACTATTTAAAAGAAAGGGAAGCAGCAAGGAGGGAAAGAAGTATAGGAGGGGTGGGGAAGGAGGGAATGAAGAAGGGAGGGGCAGAAAAAGAAAGGACAGGAAACGAAAAGGAAAAAGCAAAAGGATTATTTTACAAGATTGAAGAAGTCTCTGACACGTTCAAATTTTACAAAAAAAATAACTTTGCATGGACCCAATTTGAACATATTTTCGAATAATCAGACTCTTAACTGTAACAGTCAACTCGTTATTTGAGGGAAGATTAATTAAGTGGAAACAATTAAGTCATCAACCTTCAATAGGGTCTTTCTTTAAAAATAAAACTATTTTACCCAGTTGGAAACTTATTTTTTTATATATTTAATTCCAGAGGGCTGGCCTGTTGAAAATAAAACTAATTTTCATTTTCTATTTTGTTTTACCCAGAGGCCATATTACTCAACAGAGCTGTCATCAATATTGATGACAGAATGCAAGAGAACTTATCTCCCCCCCCCTTGCCTTGTTTATGCAGTAACATCTCATTACCACAGGCCAGAGAGGCCCAGAATAAGTCTATGAATTTCTTTCATCCATTGTAATGCTTCCTTCCAAAGTCATGGCCACAGCAGGCAATGCCAGAGCCACTACATAAACAGTGGGATTTGCTGTTCTTTCTTTTATAGAAAATCATACACAATGTTTTTGTACCCCAGTTAACTATAAATACAATGGTTACATAAGATTATGCAAGTATTCATAGTAGGAAAAGAAGTCAGACTTTCTCAGAAGAAGCTAGTATGAAGCATCCAAGAATACTCATTTTGCTGTCAATGAATCTTTCCACCTACTTTAGAAGCCCAGGTGTCTGGAAGTGGTTATGGCACTTGCAGACAGAGCATCTCAGAACTTAGGGTGTCTCTCAGGAGGGTAAGGGAGGAGAAGGCTTATGTATGACTTCCAAGAGTCCTTCCAAGACCTTACCTACAAAAGAAGGACGGCATTCATATTATAGTATCTGACACTAGAGGAAACAGAGATCAGACCAGGAGTGGGATTTGAGTTATAATTGCCAAACAATAGTCTTTAGTAACTTACATCTACCATATGGGTCCAACTTCTGATGATTTTACAACCAGGTAAAAGAGAATCATTAGTCAGGGAGTAGGTGAGTATTCAGACACATGAGTTTTTGAAAGATTTTTCAGATCATACCACAGCAACATGCAGAGATGTGCGATTGGTGTTTCATGCAGGAAGGACATCAGCAGAAGGACATTGAATGTTAAGGTAAGGAGAAAAAGTAAGAGGCAGGGCTCCATACAGAAAGATACTTACACTACTTTTTTCAATTTGCAAATAATATTTCTAGCAAATAATATATGAATACTTTAGTGAATGTACATTTCAGATGCAATTTAAAATAAAACATTGCATGCATGCTTTATGAAGGGAATCTTACAGCAAAGATAGCAAAGAGTCAACACTATAAGTCTATTCATTTTGTTTAGGATAGATGCTATTTCTGACACTGGCAGGAAATCTGAAACAGATCCACTTGCATACTGAACGTTTCTTCTCAGACACTGGGTAAGTTTTAAGTTTCAGTCATGGCTTCCAAAATGTTAACATCTTCATTCTCCAGCCAAAGAACACATTTTTGTTTCTGCAGAACACAAAATTCACCAGCTGCATTAATGAGGAGGTTTCTTCAGTATTCAGTCCAGAATTTTCCATTTTCCTACTAAAGTATATTAACCTTTTGAAACGATGATTGGGCTAATGCAGCAATTTTGATTTTTTGGCAAACGTCCAAGAGAAAATTTATTCCTACATTAAATGAACAAGTTTTTTCTATGATATTTAGATAGGAAATCCACATTCCTATCAAGAATTAAGCCCTTTACTTCATATATTTGAGAATCAAATTTCTACAACATGATGTGAGCAATGCTATAAATTAACTGCATTATGCACAGCACTCAATAAAATAAATTTAAAGCATAGAGACAGCTGTTGTCCCTTAAGAGCAGAAACACAGAAATCCACTTGTGGAAGAGTCTTGGTTCTGCTTTATCACGTGATTGTTCCCTTGGGGTCTCCCACTGCTCCTCTGCCCACTCTATTTTCTCTTCTCATAGCTCTGAAGTACTCAGAGACACTTGTAGGTCGTTGAACTTAAAAATTACCATGTCTAGGGACAAAAATAATTCTGTTCTTCCTCTCGTTTTTCATGTATCTCATGTTCTTGACAGCCTTTCATCTCAACTGTGTTGTATAAATGACAATATTTGATAATTTATCTACATAGACACACACACACCACACACACTAACACATACACCTACAGACAGACAGACACTGTGATATTTATTTCTTGTCCTTCTCCTGAAATACTAGAAAAGTCTATTTTCCCCTACAATGGTATTCTCTTGAAACCTTTTTAATCTATATAATTACTCTTGTTGATTGACTCAGAAGGAATAAAAGCAGTTACAGAGTAAGAATACAGATAAGCCTAGAACATGATACCAAACTCATAAAGACTGATCATTGAAAGATTTCTCATATACAAGGAATAAGTAGTGTGATGCTTTGTAATGCAGTTTATACTTGTTCACAGGTGCTCTACATGTATCTAACAGTGGAGTCTCCATTTCTTGTCCTGTCTCACAATTTTAAGTGTTTCACAAAAGTGAGCAAATTCAACCAGTCCTGAGCAACAGGCTACTGATCACATTGTGAAACTAGCCTCCTGTACCAGTACATGTACTAAAGTCATGAATTGTTTTAAAGACTTCTGGCTATAGAGATGAACATTTAACTTTGGGTCAATAACAGAAACATTCTAAATGCACTAGATCAGAGTTGGTTAATGTGATATAATAAAAACAGTGAAAGTATAAATAAAATACCTTGGATAATAATGGAGCCTATGTGTAAACAGAGAGACCTGCAAAACTAGGCAGTCTAGATCTCCATATCGGGAAGAGGATGTTTGGTTTTCTACTGTTAAATAAAATACAGGAAAAACTGAATGTTTTTACATGCTCAGGGAAATACTAAAAGTAATCAACAATAGGGTTGAGGCCTTTTGGTCTCTAATTATTTGATGCCACTGATGTGCATTTAGCTAAAGGTGTATAGGATTGAATGTGTGGCTTAACTATCTGTGAAATTAGACAGTAATCTATTGGGAGCTGTAATGCTGAAGGCAAAAGGTCTCAGTTAGGTGGGAAATAAGTGTGTGTGTGTCTGTGTGTGTGTGTGTGTGTGTGTGTGTGTGTGTGTACAAAATGGTAATACTAAAATAGGGGTATGTGATTTAAAAGAAACAATCTGATGTATTTAAATTATAATGTTCTGACACATTTCCAACTACAAATTATCTAGATAATTTTATAAAATAATGAATTAGATAATTCAAAGATGTAGTTAAGCTAGTCTGAGGCAAAACGAACAACTGATTAATTATGCAGAAAAGCTTTTTGAGTTATCTCTTTCCTGAGAAAAGGGAAGGATAGAGCAGGAAGGAAGGAAATGAGTTATTTTGGCAAATTGGCATTTCTATTGCCTTTAGAGAAAATGAAGTTTTAAATAACACTGGAAATGAGATGTTTCTTTTATTTATAATAAAAGAAGGAAATTGGCTGATGACATAAAGTTTAAAGGTCTTGTTAGAAATATATTAAAATGAATGAGCCCTAAGGGTTTTAGCAGGATGATTTAAGACAAATATTTGCAATAAAATCTCTTAAGGTGCATTTCCATGACAAAGAGCAGGGAGAAAAATGGATGTGTTTATATGTATACCCCATTCTTTGTAAGCCTGCACTGTAATCTAGCTAGAGAACACACTGGACTGCTGACAAGGAGGTCACCCATGTGTTCTTGACAACTTCTCCCTTTTTTCCTTTTTAAATAAAATTTATTTCATAACTGAAAACCAATGTGAATAAATTCGGAAATGGGCAGCAAGGAGATTGTATTGATTTAAACAACAGCAGCTTAAACACAATAGGCTACAGGGCAATGTATTGATTTAGGAAAAAGCTTATAGTTGAATGAACCTTCTTAATAGGAAAATTACATTCCATTAACTCTAGGTTGAACTGTGAACTTTTAATTTACATTTCTTTTTGAGATTTGAGTTTTCCTCCATAGCATGGGAGCGCTCACACTGTTAAACAGAAGTAGAGGAGACAGAAGACAGTGATCCTAAACTACATCCATGATTCATGCTGAACAGTTTTCTAAGCTGTCTATGTTTAAAGAAGAAAGAAAGAGGAGGGGGAGGAAAGGGAGGGAGGGAGAAAGGGAAGAAACAAGAGTATTAGAAGCAGTCAATGATGAAGTGTCTGGTCCCTGGTTACCTAAGTTAGTATGTTAAGTATACCCTCTATTTTACTCATTACAAGGAAAGTAACCTGATATCCAACCATGTGAAATTGTGTGTGTGCATGTGTGTGTGTGTGTGTGCATGTGTGTGTGTGTGTGTTACTACTTTTTCGTGTTCTTGTTCCAAGTGCATAATAAAGCCCCAATTGTCCACCATGTCCAAGGCAATCCCCATTTTTAGAAGAATACTACTCAATCAGGAATGATTAATTAAAAGGCCAATTTTACCTTTAAAACAAATTTATTGAGTTCACTTACTTACTCAAAATGTAGTTATAATGTGTAATATCAAAAAGTCAGGAACTTTCATTTATAGATTAGCTCACAATTCATACTTTTAATAAGAATGTTCCTCTTAGGAAGAAGTTGTATATACTTTACACCAGAAATTTTAATATCAATAAAACATAGATAGTAACTTTAAAATTAACAGAAGGGGCCTCATATATGGTAATATATACGCTGTGAGTATATAACAGTACTGAGTGGCAGATCATTTATATTATGTGGGAATTAGAACAGGGTTCATTTTATCGAAGACGCATATGTATGGACAGGTAGGTGCTCTTAGTCAGGTACAATAGGTCCTTTTAAATGTATGTGAGGAAGTTAAAAAACATGAACAATGTCCAGATATTTGAAAGACACAAGCATTTCAAGGAAATAGATATTTGCATGATAGATGTTGATGTCATTGTCAGAGTAGAATCTGGGAGCAAGGGAAAAAGAAAGGAAAATATTAATAATAGTTCTTATAAAATAAAAATTCTGTAAATGACCTTACCAAGGATTCTATATGAACAGAAGCTTCACTCTACGAAATAAAAAACAAGAGATACAGTTTTATGTAATGATAAGTGACAGTTCAGTTCCAGAAAAGATTAGGCTCTGGGAGGAGCTGGAAGAAGAAAAGCTGTAATCAGATATATGTGTGAAAAATATATTGTTTGTTTAAGGTTTTTGAGCAAAGTCAAGGCTGGACTCCTGGAATTGACTTGACTTACTCATGTAATCAAGTGCTTGAATTGCAAATCAGAGCTGTCAGAGTGGGCTTAAAATTTATGTTAAATAAGATTGCAAACATCTGTGGATGAGTCTTCATCAGTCATGCCTTCAGAAGTCAAAGACCAATCTTGGAAAGATCATTTTCAGTCAGGAATACTTTGGTGTATATGAATCTTCAAACAATTTCACTTTGGTTAGTTTTTATTCACCAAGGAAAAAACAAGAATATAAGGTTAAAAATTCTAGCTTTCATTTTATCTTAAATATTATTTATTTTTCAGGTTTCTTTTTTCTTGTTGGATTTTGTTTTTGGAGGGAAGGTGTAAAAGGGCCAGGAGGTGATGAACAGGAAGATATTATGAGGGATGAAAAGTACTTAGGAATTTAGTTAAAATTTAGTTAAACTATATTCAATTTTATGCTTGCTATCACCTTTAATTTTGTTGCATGCTTTTGGTTTTGGTCATGCAACTGTGGGATAAGCATTGACTGAGGGAAAGTTGCTATCATGCAGGCTGAAACAATTTTAAAAGATACCTTCAAGAAATAGGACATCACAGCATAATCCCAGTATATCATGGAAGTATATCAGGGTTCCAAAGTCCTCAAGGAGATCCAAAGCTGAGGCTATGGACAATGCCTCCATATGTTAAGTTTCTATCCAGTACAGAAATACATTCAACAATTTGGAAGAGCTTTTGGTCCTTTTGGAATCTACTAGTTTTTTTTAATGCTAACAACATGCTTGAATGCTTACAAGCAGAAATATTGGATACCAAATTAAAGAACATTTCTGAATTCATGGATCAAACACGAGGACTTGAGGTCGACTTCTCATGAATTATATGAATTGCTGTTCAGTGGCAGATTCACATCTCTTGTCTCTTAAGAGTTGATCTATTCCTCAACAACCTGTTGCAATGAGTTGGAAGAAAATCAAATACAAAGAGAGGCAGAGGAGAAGGCCTGACTCTAATTTTGTTCTCAGTTAAGAATAATAAACTGTAAGTTTTCCTTGGAGTATAATGTAAGGTCAAAGTTACCTTTCTGTTATAAAATTCTTTGTGCATTATTCTTGAAGCTATAAACAGAATATGAGCTCATGTTCAGTTAGAACTTGGCTTAGAAAGTTTGCATTTGTGGCATCTATGAAGCTGTATGTTACAAATTCTATGACAGAAATATGTTTCTGCTTAGTTTTCCTAGGGCATTTGTTTTGTTTCTTTTTATTTCTGATTTTCAATATATCTCATTTCTCATTCTGCGGAGCCACAAGCTTCATAGTTCACATATACACACTGTCCAATGTTTGGATTGAATCTATCACCATGACCTAACTCTTCTCCAGTTAAAGAAAAAAAGAAAACATCAAATCAGTCCTAGCTATTAGTCTAATAGATTTGTTTCAGATTGTTTCCACTAAGTACTATTTAACTACTGAACTTGTAAAAGACTAAATAGAACCAAAGTGCCTCAAAAGAATTAAGGTTGTTTCCAAACTTACTTCAAGGCTCATTAAGAGTAGTGTTTGCCAACGTGTGTTCTCAATTCATTCCTGGATTGAATTATTCTTATGTTATTTGTTTGAATTAATAGAGCTTTTCAAACAGCTTCCAGGGCACTAGTGAAATATTCAATTGAAGTAGTCGTTTCACTACTTGTAAAAACATGACATGTAAAAGTCAAAGAAATGATAAAATAAAATGTAGTGCTTTGAAAAAATAAGCTTAATGATGGATTTTTAAATCACTTGACTTTTATATTACAGCAGGCTTCAATGGTTGGCCATTGGTCAAAACGGCTTTATTCATCAACGAATAAAATCAACACATATTCACTACCTAAAGAAGGACATCCCACATCATTGAAAAGAACCTTTCACTGGTGATTTAGAAGTGACAGACAAGTTGGGAGCTTAAGTGTTTGTAACAGCATTATTGCCATCTGTAATGTGGCTGATTGAGTTAGAAAAAAAAGTATATAGGTATAGTAGGAAAACAGGAATAAGAGTATGAATGAAAATTGAGCTAAAATAATGGAACACAGCTATAGAAACAAAGATGAGGCAGGATTGTCAAAGACAATTGAGATTAATGAATTTATTGATTTATAAAGCAGGCAGAACAGCATAAATGGATAAAATAATGTAGAATTAGTAGGACCCAATTGTTCCTTACAGACTGTTAGAATACAGTGTAATTGACATGATGAAATGGGACTTTCTTGTGTCTGAATTTCCGACTAATTTTCATTACTTAGTCTTTGAGACTGCCTGAATAATTCTCAGTTATTACACACACTTTACTTGGTTTGATCAGTATTGCCCTTGGTATATATCACACAGGTTCTCAAATGTCCTTGTACTTTTCTTCTAATAGATAAGCATAGTAGCAACAAGATTATAACATTTAAACTATCTTATAATATCTTATACTAACAAGTATCTTATATTTATAATTTTCCAAGTCTAGAAAGATATTTAGGTATCAGAAATATTGTAAAATTCTCCTATCTCTCATTTTGTAGAACACACACACTCTTTTGGTGGATCAAATCCTGGTTCTTGGTTTTAATATATATTTCCATTTAGCCAATTTCCAACCATGAGTAGGCCTGATGTTCTCAAATTGGTAAATTTTGGAAACTCAATTTAGTTCTCATAGTCTTGAACTGATTCTTTGGATTCTGTTTATTGTTGCCTCTACATCCAATTGTCAATTTTCTTGCCATTCCCTGGATCCTACTGGGTTCTTCTGCCAGGCCAGTCCTAGCCTACACAATGCCATCCTTATCTTAATCATAGGCATGGCTATTATAAACTAGATTTTCTAGAAAAGGTTTAAATTATTCTTTTCTCTCTGGAGTTTTGGTCATTTTAGTCAATGAAATAAGCAGACTATATAAGTTAATAGAATACACAAGTGCTATTCTATGCCTGAATCATTGGGTCTGAGATACCAAAGGAAGACAGATAGATGTAGTTGATGAAGAGTTTGCAAGATTGGGTGAATGTAACACAAAAACTAAAAACCCAGAGACAGATATTGGGGTTCAAACTGATGGTCAGAAAAGCAAAGCAGCTGAACACTAGCTCATACCTTTACCTCAGGCTAAAGGGTGATGTGGCTAGCTCCACGAATCCTCAGACAGCAATGCTAGACTGCTGCTTCTCCTCAATGTGGCTTAGAATGAATCCTCTATGAGACCCTTTGGTTCTTCCTTTTATTCCTTCCTAGTGCTGGGATTAAAGGAGTGTGATCCCAAGTGCTGAGATCATCTTTGTGTGAGCTGTTTCTCTTTAGAGCTGGATCAATTTTGTGTAGCTCATTGGGCCCTGAACTAACAGAGATCCATATGCTTATCTCTTGAGTCCTGAGATTAAGGGTTTGTGCCATCACCACCTAGCTCAATGGCCAGGTAGTATGGCTGCTGGGATTGAAGGTATACATCACCATTGCCTGTTTCTAGGGCTTGTGGATAGTTTTGCTTTTTGTAACTTCAGACAAGCTTTAATAAATCACAAATAATATATCACCACAGGGAAAGATTGCATTTCTGAGTACAGGAAGGGATAGGCTGGGAAAGAAAAACTAGGAAACAGGGCTTGTCTTTTTTTGTGAATGAAATTCCCCAGGTAACTTTTACCTGTGGTGATCTGTCTAGACTCTAAACCAATAATGTAACCCATATGTTTTCTCTCTCTCTGAGGGAAAATTTCTTCCAGGAAGAAGAGTGGGGAGCAATGGACAAGAAAAATTTTGTTTCTCTTCTCCCAATTCAATTTGCTAATTGAGATATATGTAGATTTCTTCTGTAAAACAATAGTATTTGTGCCTTTTTGTAAGTTCAGACATCTGCAGCTTCTCTGAACTATCAAGCCAAAGTACACCACAAATATGGTAGGACACTTTATTCTCTCACATTATCGGTGCCCAAACTTTCCTCTAGTCTTGAAATCTGCCAATAGATATTTTCTTACACGTCTAGGGTTAAATGTACGGAATCATATTCAAAGTATTTTTCCACACAGCTTTTTCTCTGCTTTATTTTATGGAATTCTCTGTCTTGTTTGTAAAATTTTATAAGAGAAAATCTTGGAAATTTTATTCAGCTTTCATTTCCCATATCCGATTTATCAGACAATCCTGTAGATTCTATCTTTTTAAGGAGTTTTATGTTTTTCCCCTCTTCATAATTCTTGTGTATAGTTTTCCATTCAGATATTTATTTTCTGCCTTAAGTTCAATAGTGTGCAAGCTTCCATCCTGCCCTTTTCCAGTTTTTTAATCTTAAATTTATTGACTTCATTTAAGTCATAAAAGTCTTTCTAATCTATGAACATGTTCCTTGTAATAATTCCCTTAAAGTTTACTTAATCCTTTCCAAGATATAATGGAAATCCCTTTTGAGATGCTTTTAATCTCCTGTATCGTATTGTGGGATTTCCTTCTCCTTTCCTCTTTTCTCTTTTCATGCTCAAACTTAGGAATGCTGAACATACTTGTGTTTGTCTAAACATGTCCTGCTCTACACTATTGCAGATGGCCACATTTTGTCAACTGGATCCAGGATTTCTAGGATTATCTATCTCTCTAACATTGTGAATATCTTCCTAATTGCTCTACTCAAGAGTGGAGACTAGTCTCTCTTTGTTATCTTGCTAGATCCTTTCTTCATCTCTCCTTGCAGCGTGATATTCTTCAGATATCAATCCCCAGTATTTTAGTATAACAACATCCAATTGACTGTTTTGAACACAGAGAAGATGGGTAATGCTCAAAAATACTCTATGTTTAAATGGACTTTTTTCTATTCAATCACAGCACAAGCAAGATATTTACAAGTAATTATAAAATATTGCCTAATTTGAAAGTACTTGCCAAAAATATAATATGAACTGAAATATTAAATAAAGAAGGATTGTCTTGCAAAGTTAGAGATGGTGAGGATGTTATGTACAAATCAGAGCCTAAACTAACACAATAGACTAAAGTACACTAGGTAAAATATTTAGTAAGTACAGTTATAAAGTGCTTAACAATACAGGTAGGAAGAAGACAATGCCACCCCTGTCTATACAGACGTAGAAGTTAAATATTATAAAGATCTACCATATTTTAGGAACCAATATCCTCAATGAAAGCAGAAATTTCAGTCTATGTAGGTAATCACTGAGTCTTTTATAAAGCATGGAGGGAGAAAATGAAAAAATTGGTGTTTATATCTTTAGCATAATAAGTAGTTTGTGCCACAACCTACCCGTTGAAAGGAAGAAATGAATTAAAGACAGAGCAAAAAGTTAAATACAGTTATATCTGCAGATTCAAATAGTTCAAATTAAAATGCGTTGTCATTAAAGCTAGTATAAGGAGATATGAAAACAATATCATAAAGTTGGAATAAAAACACACACATTAAACACAACATTCAGATTGTCTCAGTGTTATGGCTCTACAGACTAGTGACCTGGGAAGCAAATTAAGAGAAGAGGTTCAGAACAATGCTATTAAGTTCTTGGACTGAGTTGAAATAAAGGTTTGCTCTGTACACTTTCAGTTTTGTGTGAAGTTTTCAGAGACAGTGCTCCTGAAGCCAGGAGATGTTTGAAAGGGGGAGGCACATGTGTTCCAAAGGCCTTGGGGCTCTGGAAGGGTAACTTTGAGACAAGAGGGAGAAACCGAGCATTTCAGGATAAGGAATTTATTGAAGGCAGATGTGGAGCCTTCTACTAGCTACACTTTGCCTGTTGCACGCCTTTTCTGGCAGGCTGAGAGATATTTTGAGATCAGATTCCACCACACAGTTTGGAGCACTTTCTCCAGTATCATTGCCTTGTCATGTCTTCTTTTCTTATCAGGGAAAATCATTCCTTTCCTCTTTCATCTTTGCATAAGCACAGCCCTCATAATGCACACTCACTGGAGGAAATGTTTCTTTTCTTTTTTGTTTCTTTTCATTCCATATAAAAGCAAACCAGAACTATCAGTGTTTCACACACACACTTGTGAATATGTGCAGTTCTATAGTTTCCCAGCAACTGTAAGCAAACTATAGCCAGCTTAAAATATTCATATTTCCCCCAAATACACATATCACACACATAGTTCATAGACTACACACATACCTTCCCTAATTAATTTTGGAATTTTACATGATATTTAAATGTATATGGTAGAGCTTTAAAATTAAAATATGATCATGCCATTTCCCCCCTTCCCTTTCCTGCCTCTAGCCTTTCCCAGGAACTTACCTTACTCTTTCTAAAAAGTGTGACCTTTATTTTTTTAATTATTATTTAAGCATAGATGCAGAGAGAGATTTATAAATATAACCTTATCAGGTCATACACTGTTGTCATATAATGCATATCCTTTTAGGCTTGCCACTTGGTACTACATAACCAACAAGGGACTCTTCCCTGTAGAAGAATATTTCTAGTTGCCAGATGGTACTTCCCCCTTCTATCTTAGTACATTTACTGGTATTCTCCTTGTTTTACCTTTTTTAGTCAACTCTGATTATGAGACTTCATGTACAACATATTTGAATCTTCTAAGAGAAGAAATCTCACATCAAACTTCCTGATCTGCTTGACTTTTTCAATCTTTCTGCCCACTCATCTGCTAGTAATCTTGAGTGCATAGGTGCAGGAAATGTGTTGAATCAATTGGGGCTGGGTATTAAATGGTCACCTGTACTCTACATTTTGATCAGTTGTACTTTCTCTAGTGATCTCTATCTGTTGCAAAGATATTCATTTTAGGGTGGGGGATGAGATAGAAGAATAAATACTGAGAAGGCAGCTAAGAATCTGAGACTTTACTACCTCTGAATAGTTGACTGGGTATTCAGGATCAGCCATGATTTATCTCTTGTTGAGCAGTCTTATATCAAAGTCTAGAGCAGTTGGTTACTACCACGATAAGCATGACACTATCTCACTGTAGAGTTGTAATTCCATTATAATGACAGTTTCAGACTGTAGGCATCAGAACTCTGTAGGACTACTAGCTGATTCTATCCCTTGAGAGTCTGCATAGTACCTTATGGAACCATGAAATCAAGTCTTCTGGGTGGAGGCTTTCAGGTTAGGTTCATCTCAATAAAACATTCATTTCATGCTTCACAGAAATATAAAGAAACTTCCCTAAAATTCATATGAAACCACAAAAGTCCCCAGATAACAAAATAATCCTGAACTTAGAAAATAATTTTGGGGGGATAATATTACAGACCTCAAGATATATTACAGAGCCATGGTAATAAATAAACAAATAAATAAATAAAATAGAAAAACATGACAGTGGTGAAAAAACATATATGCAGGCCAATGGGGTAAAATTCAAAATCCAAACATGTGTATCCATAACTACAACCATCACTAATTTGACAAAAATGGTAAAACGAAAATAGTGGATATAAGACAGAATTTTCAACAAATGATCCTGACAAACTAGATGTCCACATCCAGAAGAATGAAAGTAAACCCACTTCTATCTCCTTTCACAAACTATTAATTCCAACTTGATCAAAAACTGAAATGTGAAAGCAACAACGACTGGAAGAAAACCTATATTATATAGGTGTAGGGAAGGATTTCTTGAAGAGGATCCAATTGTCCATGTTTCGTTGCCGAAAAAGAAAAAATAAGTGTAGGACTCATAAGACAAAAGAGCTTCTGTATAGCTAAAGAAACAATCAGTTGGTTGAAGAAGAATCCCACAGATTGGGAGAGAATTTTTGTCAGCCATACATCTGTCAGAGGATTAATATGCAGGAATACAAAAATAATTAAACACAGCAGAATAAAACATCAAAGAAAAAAATTCAAAAAATATTCAAAGACTAGGCTTGAAATCTGAACACAGAATTCTTAAAAATAGAAAGAAAAATGCCTAAGAAATATATAAAAATAAATAAATAAATAATGAAGTTACCATAGTATTAAGGGAAATTAAAATAAAATAGACAAAATAGAGCAGAACAAAACTTGGTATTTCATCTCTCCCTGTTCAGAACAGCCAAGAGCAAGAAAAAAAACTGACAACAAATACTTGTGAGGATGTACTGAAAGCTCACATTCACTATTGTTGGAATTCTTTACTGGTCCAGGCCCTCTGTGGACTCCAAAAGAAAAAAAAAGGGAACAAAGGTAATTCTAAAGCTGCACACTTTTTGTCATATGCTCAAAGATTTTGACGTCTTACATTGCATATACTTACACAGTCATAGTCGTTGCTGTTCTATGCACAATATCCACATTTTTCAAATCTAAAATAAACCATAGAATACTATTCAGCTGTAAATAAAAAATGAGAACATGGTATTTTAAATGAATAGACCTAGAAAACAAAACAAAACAAAAAAAAGCATACTTAGGGAGGTAACTGAGACCTACAAATCAAATACCACATGAACTCACTTATCTGAAGTTCCTTGCTCCAAATCCTTGCTTCAGATGTTCTCGTATCGCCTGGAGCACTGTATCTGTTCCCTTTACATTTATTAATACCCCCAGAGAAACTTTAACCATCTGTTGTAATCTATACTAATGGTAGATCACAACATGATCAGATGGTCTTCAGTCTTCAGAGGACCAGGCTTCAATTTCCAGCACCCACATTGGAGTTTGCAACTATTTACAACTCCAATCCAAGAAGTTATAAATCCTCCTTCTGGCAATGGGGTCCTGCTGTCAGTTTGTGGAGATCAGCATATGATCTCGGCAACAGACTGGGTTGTTTGTAGATTCCAATAGGACCCTTCTGGTCAACCATTTAATTAGATATTACCCGATTTTGGTTCTGGAGGCTTCAATTTGTTGACAAGAGAGGGTCTGTTGGAGTTCTGATTCTTATTATTTGGTGAATTCAATTAGTATGTATATATATATTATATACAATTAGTGTAAATATGTATACAATGTATTTATAAATATATTGTATTTGTATAAATATATTGTATTTGGTTCCCATATTACCCTTCAAATAGCCCTTAATTTTACCTGTCTTTTCCTATATTCCATCCCTCATTCCACTGTAACTTCTCCCTCTCCTGTTGATACTTGCTTACCACTCCCTACCCACTCATCTATAACTATCTCTTCTATTTCCCTTTTCTGAGAAGACCTATCTGTAACCACCATCACCACCCCTCCCCCCACACACACTCAGTTCTTCTCTATGCTTAACCTCTTTGGTTCTATAGATTATAGCTTGGCTATCAAATTCAACAGCTAGTGTCCACATGTAAGCAGATGTATAACATATGTATCTTTATAGGTCTGGCTTATCACACTTGGGATAATTACTTTACAGTTCTATCCATTAACTGAAAATTTCATAATGTCATTTATAATATCTGAAGAATACTCCATTGTATAAATGTATCCCATTTTCTTTATTCATTCTTCTGTCAAGAGACATCAGTTTGTTTCCAGTTTCTAGAAATTATATATAATTTAGTAATGAACATAGTTGAGCAAGTGTCATTGTGGTAGGATGAAGGTTAGCTGGATTTAAGGTAGATCAATTCCCATGTTCTTAGAAAACTAACTTTTACTGAATTTTTAAGACCATGGTCCAAGGTAGAATTTCATGCTGCATTCAATCTTTCAAATGTAAATGCTTCATTCATTCAGGCCAAGTTTATTATTATAGCAAGTAGTGTACCCTTCCCACAATTGGGAGTTTGGCAGTAAGCCTCACCTGTCCTTATTACCTAGTGCACAAACAAGTATAAAATCACTATCTGAAACTACAGAAAGCATTATTACCCTTTTAAGTAATATGTTTCTTTTTAAATTATTATACGGCTTCAAGTCATTGAATATAAGTGTTGTTTTCACTCCTCTTCAAATAAACTTCTCTTTGCAACAGAGACTTACAAAAATCCACACTTGCTCATAATGAAGAGAACAAGATAGTAAATGGTGCTCACTCCAAGCCAACACATCCATACTGCAATTTCTACCCCCAAAGCTCAGAGATCATTGCATTTTACTTTGAATATCTGTTTTCTATTTTGAGTGTCTAGCATTATTCTTCAGTTATGCTTCATCTATTATGACTTCAATACATTTTGAAGTTTGTTGACCAGTTTTATTATAAAGTCATCCCCACTTTCTATTTGATAGGCTTTTTGTATTTTTATTAACTTGCATGCAGCATGTTATGGTGCTGTGCCTCATTATTGAAAATAATTCTAATTATTGGGGCAAGTGAGGTCAGTCATATTTTCTCATTACAAAGTTAGCGTTCATTGGTGTTAAGTAAAAGTCATTTGTATTTTGTGGTGAGGTATGTTGAGGTATGCAACTCTTCTGCCTTTAGAAAATTGCCATGTGCAGTGGTTGTTTATTTCTCCTGCCAGAATCAGTTATTACTAAAAAACTGTTAAATTTAGACTTTTCAATTTCTGACGAATTTTAATTTGCACTGTTGCATTGTATTATATGTGAGAACTCTCTCATTTACCTTATGTACTAATAAGCCTACTAATCGATGACCTTGCTGCTTCATGTTTGATGATTTTTAGCATATTCTTTGAATTCATTAGATACGTTACAGATTACATATCTGAGGAACAACAGATATTTAGTTTTAATAGTCTTAAAGACTGGAATTTTCTTATTATTGAAATACAGAAAGTTACATTTTAGAATGGCCATTGTTCCTGAACAGCATTACTGATAAGTTTCCTTAGATGGTGCTTTAAAATAGTATCATATAATACAAGTTACTTCTTATTATTTGTATTCATTTTAAGTGGTAATTTCCTTCTCTCTTCTCTATAATATAATTCTTCTCTAGGGAAGCTGCCTTTGGTTATTTTCACATAAACTAAAACAACAGCAGGTCTCAGCATGTAAAAGTCATTCAATAACTGTCAGGTGAGTGAATGGAGGATGGAAAGATATATTTATATAGTGATTTATCCCAGTGAAACAACGTAATTTGTTTTCTTATGCAAACTATCAGACTCTCATGATTGTTTGCAAGGTGTTACACTGACACATACATGTTGCAATCAAAGGAACACTGGTAAATCTTTAAAGAGATTTTATGTTGTTTCCTTCTTGAAAAGCCCTTATTTTGCTGGAGGGTTGGGTCAGTGGTTAAGAGATTTTCCTGCCCTTACCCAGTACCTAATCTCTTTCCCAGCTCCCTTATAAGGTATCTCTCAAGCACCTGTAATTCCAGTTGTTGATGTTCTGATATCCTCTTCTGTCCCCAGTGAGCACTCATGCATGAGCACAGAAACACACACAGATACATGCACACTCCACATTCACAGAACACCCACACATTTGGCCTACACAAATACACACACATAGGGAGAGAGATACATAAAATGTCTTTATAATGTATGTGTTCTGTAAGGACAAGTACTACAAAATTTTTAAAAAAGTGTCTCTAACATCTGTGTTTCCATATTCTTGGTGAATTCTTTATTTAATGTTGTTTTCTATTTTTTGTGAATGCATTTAATAATTGCTACTACATAAATATCAAATATCTGCACATTAAGTGAGAACATCTCAAGAATCCAAAGTATTAGTTTCCTGGAACCAAAGTGTTATCTGACTGTTTTGTCTGCTCTTGGGATGCCTTTCCTCCTATTGGGTTGCTTTGTTCAGATTCCATATGAGGTTTTTGCCTTTTCCTACTGTATCTTGTTTTGTCTTGTTTGCTGTAGTCTCTAAGAGGGGTAGTGGATCCGGGGAAAGAGGAAGTGGGAGGAAGCTGGGAGGAGTGGACGGAGAGAATAGGATATATGTATTCTCTGATAGAAGATTGTATTCCCAATTAAAATAAAAAATAAAAAGAAAGACACAGAAGAACAAAAGAAATTTAAAATGTAAAATCTTTTAAAAAAAGAAGCCCTTGGAATTATGATACCTAACATTTTTAATGATGCAACATGTGAAACATAATTTCAAATACTTCCAATAGAAAAAAATTATTTTATATAACCATATCAGATTTTCACCAGCCACAAGGAAAGCTTTTCTAGTACAGTGAATAAGATATATTTTCATGATGCTAGCATGGTATGGTAATCCCAAGGACTTAATATTACATAATACAACCACTAACAATCAAAGGGGCACTCATATTCGTCAGTAACTAACAGCTCTTTATTTGGGCTGAATATCTTCTCAACATAAGGAAATAATTTCTTATGTTAAAACTACTAGTCAACTACTAAGGTCTGGGGAAGTCATGGATGTTTGAAGAGAATCTACAAACAAAACATTACTATATTGACCTAATCCCTAACTAAACTCTAAATGTTTGTCCTTACACTTATAAAAGAAGTGTATTCCTCACCCCTAACCAAGGGAATGTCTCCTTGTAACAGATGAAGACCTTTACAGGAAACCACAATCAAGATAAGGAGTGGGGGAGCTCAATCTCACAAATACATAAAAAAGCTCCTACTTAAGGCTCACCAATAGAAACCTAACTGAGAAACATGATAGCATGAGTCTAATTCCCAGAACTCACATAAAGGTGTCAGGAAAAATTACTACATGGTTATCGTCTGACTTCCACACATGTGAATAGAAGAAAGAACATGGATTACTCTGCATAATGAAGACATTCTGGTTGATGACAGTAGCTGTGCAAATTCTAGGAGTTAAAATAACATTTTCTGAGTTACTGATATAATTGAAGAATGACTACAAATACTACTTGTTGTTAAATTATTACACACAAAAATTCTAGTTCTAAAGAAGAAAGCAAGATGCTAACAGTTTTAATATAGAAACATATAGCATACACAATACAAATATTTAAAAGTTTGAGAATTCTTTAGTTAACAAATAATGGGAAGATTCAGATCAAATCATTTGTATGTCCCTAAGCCTTGGAGTGTTCACCTACAACTTGAAAGGAAGCAAGAGCCTCATATATCTCATGATATTCCTGGGAGCAGGTATTTCAAAGATTTCTAGACATGATGAAACAATCCGTTAAAGCCTGCAACAACAATAGAAGAGGGACCAGTAACGTTGAATCTATGTGCACTGAACCTGTTATCAGCTGGAAAGTTCAGACTAAACTCTCAGAAATGAAAGAGGTGTAAAGCCTCTTATTTATAGTTTAAACCTAATTAGGTGTTTTTATACTATATTTCTCTTTAGTCTCTGACTATCGCTCTCTAACTTACTGTTTGTCTTTGCCTGTGTATTTTCTGTCTCTGTATTTGTCTGTCTGTCTGTCTGTCTCTCTGTCTGTCTATTTCTATCTCTGTGGGTGTGTTTCACTCTGTCTCCATTTCCCTCTGTCCCCCTCTGTCTCTGTCTCTCTCTCTCATGTGTATTTGTATGTGTATGTATCAGCAACTGTTCAAGTACATGACTACATTTAATGTATTAAATAAATACATATAATTTGTATGGCAGAAATTCCATTGTTTTGGAAACTTAGCAACCAGAGGTCATTAGCTCCTCTCTCAAGCACTCTTTACTTTGAGTGGAACTTTGACCTGCAATTCATCCACTAGGCTAGCCAGCAAGTCTGTATTTCCAAATTGTTATCACTAGACTTATGACCAGGTACCAACATGTTCAGTGTTTCTGTGGATCTTGGAGATTGGACTGAGGTTGATGGCCTTTTAATATTTCCCTAATTTCTTCCATCCATATTTTTTTAATCCACAGTTATTAGTACAATGGCTAATTGTCGGAATTATTAGATTTATGGAAAGTACTTTGGACTAGTAAAATAAAGAAATACAAAATTACTACATCCTGATTTGTAAAATTTGTTAATATATTACTTTTAAGAGCAAAATGTCTTTAGAGACATAATTAAGAGTTTTGAAATAGGAAGATTATTCTCATGTCATCATATTGTTATCACAATTATCTTGTAGGAAGTGATTAGGGGAGTCAGAATCTACAAGACAATCCCCAATGCCTTGGGAATAAATTAGAAATGGAAGGAGAATTAAAAAGCCAGCAAGCGACTGGAGCAGTTATAGAGACCTACAGCCAAACAGTAGCTTGAGTCAGGGGAACCCCACAGAAGAGAGGGATGAAGGATTTTAAGAGCCAGATGGGTCAAGGACATCTGGAAAGCATGGCCAACAGAATCAACTAACTAGAGCTCATGGAGATTGAAACAATAGTCATGGACCTTGTATGGCTTTGAAGTAAGCCTTCTGTGTATGCGTTATGATGGTGCTCTTGTGAGATTCCTAACAGTGGGAGTAGGATGTATCTGACTCTTGACTACCATTGGGAAACTTTTCTTCCTATTGGGTTGCCTTGCCAGCCTTGATAAGAGTGTTTGTGCCTAGTCTCATTGCAACTTGTTAGGCCATGCTCAGTTGATATAACTTGGAGTTTTCTTCTTCTTCTTCTTCTTCTTCTTCATCTCTTCTTCTTCAGGTAAATGGAGGAAAAGTAGATCTGGGGGAGAGGGGAAGTGTGTGTAGGAAACTAGGAGGGGTGATGGGAGTGGAAACTGCAGTCCAAGTGTAATTTGTTAGAGAATAATACAAATAAAAAGGTAAAAAAGAATAAAAGAAATGCAGATAGCATCTGGGAACTGGAAAGAGGAGCCATTTGCCCCGATCATCTGAAAGGAACTTACAAATTCCTTGATGGTAGCCTCTTGAAAGCATTTTCAAATCTCTGGGTTATAAATTAAATTATCACTATAATTTGTGATGCTTTGACATGACAAGCTAAAATGAACATAATGATTTGTACTCTTACCACATTGCTATAACTTTTAATACTTGAAACAATTTTGAAAAGAAATAACCATCATATGTTATATTTCCTTTATTGTTATAGAAGATTTAAAACAAGTTAACAGCTACTATTTTAGTCTAAACAAGCATCACTTTTCAAATGGAGTCATTTTATTTTATTATTAAGAAGGATTAGCCTCCTATAAGCTTTTGTCCAATGAATTCTGGCGCAGTGGTCTCCCAAGTGGGAATTCCCATTTTAGTATTTACCTTTCTATATATGCTGCAACTTTGACTTTACTTTGAACATTTCTTCATCAATAATGTTCCTTGTTTGTTTATTTTTATCTAAATTCGAGTAGGTACTACCAATAAGATGAAATCAAGACAAGAAATTGATAAATCAAATAGTATATATAATATACAATAAAATTTAAGTCATCATGTTTCAATTTTACTATATGGTATACCATACCTAAAATATATATATTTGACTTTTCAAATGACAGTCCTTTTATCCATGGTACAGTTGCAGATACAGAACAGCCAAGTAAACTGGAGTCTCAGTTGTAACAAACAGTATGTTTTTATATTAGAATATCAAATGCCACATTGGCATAAGTGAGCTAACTTTATTTGCTCCTTTTCTCAAATCCACATTTAACTATGTGTCTGATATTTATATTCTATAGATGGTAACTCCATTCTCAGGAAGCACGACCTCCTATCTCATATTGATGACAGAATCGCATACCAGGCTTCAAATATGCTAAGCCTCAGCTTGCCTTTATACTAAGATTGAATAAACTATACCTATATATCTGATGAGTTTAGATATATGAATATACTCACAAAACTACCTGTGATTCTCAAATCCCCTAGTCTGTGCACTTTTAAGTTGGATGTAGTCAAGGTTTTATATGATTGCTGAAGAAATGAACACATAGTCTTGACTAACAGACTTAATAATTATGGTACCTTCAGGACAGTGTTTTAGACTCAATGAAGAAAATTGTCAGCTAACTGCATGGATTACAACATCAGCGGCTCAATTTACGCACCAGTAGCTTCATACATGTGCACTCTAGCACCCACACAATTTCCCCACCATCAACACACTTTTCAGAGATCTATCTTTTCCCTTTCATGTCTTATAAAAGCATTTCTTCCATAACAAATGACATGTTCAATAAGATCTCATCTCCTTCATAGATGATTAACTTAGAATCCAATGTGACAATTCTCCCTTCTGTAGACATCTTATTCTTCAGCATTCATAAGCATTTGTCACTTCCCAGCCAGAACAGAGCCAGTTAATGATGTCCATAATGCTCCATCAACATGACTTAAATTCAAAGATGTTTGCATGTGTAATATTCACACTGGAAGAAAAAAACCTGATAATTAAGAGTCTGAAGTACAAAAGGGTAATGCACTGTCCTCTGGCTCAGTGGGGAAGTTCATTAGCAGTGGAATCGTGTCATTTGCCCATCTGTTCATAATTGCATTCACTCCGGGAACTAAGTGAAGGAAGTGACATCATATGGCCCTTATATATCCACATTTGTAAATCACATGTATGCTCTTAAATGCATGGATAACTAAAAGGAAAAAAAGTATCAAAACAACAGCAGCCAGAACCATCAGCAACAATAACAATTAGTTGTGCCCATTTCAAACAAAGCTAAGGAAAATCTCATTTGTTTTCTGAAATCTTAACAAAAAATTTTTATCTCTAGGAAATCTCGAAGAGAAATAGGATGCTGCTATGCCTGTATGTTAGCATGGCTTTATCATAGGGGCAATTATCTTTCAACTGGTTGGAGACACACCTCTTGTTTGTATGTCCTAAAGATTGAGTGTTTAGCAGCTGCAGTGGTATCAATGGGAGAATAAAGCAGGGCCTCATTAGATTAGCACTGAGCTTATTGCTGGTGCTAGTCTCATTATTATTGGTGACTAAACTGGCAGATTGTCAGGATGCCTCATGGTGAGATGAGCTTTTGCAGCTCTTTGTTTGTAGTTATAATAAACAATGAAGGGAAAGCAATCCCTTGGGCATAGCTGTGTCTCAGAGGTTTTTTAAGTGAGGAGAAATCAGCTTTCAGAGGAAGCACTGGTAAACAACTTCTTACTTTAAGGAACGATATTAATTAATGCATGGAACTGGCATTGTTTCAAATGAAAAGTTGTTGACTACTTAATGTCACCTGTTCTGATCAGGCCTACAAGTTGAAAGTGAGAAACGAAAGAAAGACGTTTGATGGGTAGGTAGGAATATAGTTAGGTAAGTAGATAGATAGGTGATATAGAGATAAATAGATAATATAGATAGACAGACAGACAGATAGACAGTTAAATGATACATAAACTGATTCTGAGATTTACTTTCCCTCTCATATTTACCAATGAGCATGTAAGCTTCCAAGTGGTGAAAGCCTGTTTTTCATTTTAAATAATCTGCAAATGTGAGACATTACATCATAGTCTCAAATGCAAAGCAGATTTTCTTCCTTTTCTTGCAAAACAGTGTTGAATCCAAGTCTGAATTCTTTTCACTGCAAACTAGTTGAAATTTGTTAGGTCAGTAGAATTGAATATCATTCTCTCTATAAAATGATTCAAAAATATTTGACTCACAGTGGGATTGGAGATTTGAAAAATAGAAAGTGGAATTGGGCTTTCATTACTTATCTGATTAAATGAAATTATCTGTCAAAATGAACTGTAGCTTCAAACATGTGCAGAGTATTTTAAATTTTAAATACATAAGCAACTTAATGCTTTCCTTTACACATTCTAATTTATGTACAAATGCATATGACAAATAGCATTACAGTCTAGGAAGTAACATGGATTTTGCATTGGGTTTTGCACATTTAAGGGCTTGTTTGCCTTCCTCTTGATTTTAGATATAGTTATACTGACCCAAATTCTAATCTCTGCTTATGAAACAGTTTCTGGATTCTGAAACATCTAATTGGTTTGTTATCATTTTCCAAGTGTAAAGTAAACTTTGGAAGGCTTCATTCCTTTTTTTTCAAGTAAAAGGTCTTTAAAAGCTTGACAGGGAAATCTGATTCTCTTTGTTGGTTTGTGTAGTTAATGGGTATTACTGCCAGACAGTAAGGCGTATTTTTCCAGGATAGCATCTCTGTGACACAGGGAAGTGATCCAAATCATGAGGCTGAGACTTCAACCATTTCCCCAAACAGAAATAATGAAAATACTATAAATCTACACAATTTGCCTTTGCCAGTATGCAGAGCAAGTATTAGCAATTCAAACCACACATCAACAGGGTGAGCCTTCATAGTTCAGAAGCTCTTGCTTTCATTATCAGACACCAGGATTGCACATGTCACTGCTACCACTTGGAGACACTTTGGACTACCAGGTATTGTAGTTAAGTTCTATAAAATATGATTTCAAAATATGATGTCTGAGGATTGTGATTTGGAGACCATTCTGGGCTCCATAGAAGGATATGGTTTCAAAACAACAATCACAAAAGAATTGTCTTTTGCAGCATTTAGAGGCAACATTATTATCCCCTGTAATAGAATAAGTGTATGGAGAGTCAGAGGAGGTGGATAGGTCTCTGTGTGGGAAAGAGAGTGCGTGTGATTGTACAGTAGAGGTTAATGTTGACTGTCATCCACACACACTTTTTTTTCACACAGTGACTATTATAGAACCAGAATTCTAGACTGACTGGACCCCACTTTTTCAACCTTTGATTCTGGTTTTATATGTGAGTGTTGGTGATTTGAGTTCAAATTCTCATGCTTGAGTAGCAAGAACTTTATCTACTGGCTCATAGCTTGGGTTAACACCTTTTTTCTTTTCTATTTTATTGAAAATATATTCTTTTCTCATACAATATACCCAGACCATTGTTTCCCTTCCCTCTACTCATTCAGTTTCCTCCTCTCTCATCTGGATCCATTCCTGGTTTGTCTCTCATTAGAAAATAACAGGTTTTAAAGAGATAACAATAAAATATAACAAAATAAAATATAAGATAAAACTAAAATATCATTACCAAAATTTAACACAAAAAAATCAACAGAAGTAAAAGAACTTCAAGAGAAGGTACAGAGACTTGCTAATTCACACACTTAGGCATTCCAATAGAACACTAAACTGAAAGATATAATACATATGCAGAGGACCTGTTGCAGACCCATGGCAGTCCTCTGCGTTAGCATGCTAACTCTTGAATATTATTTCTTCATACCTGATTCTGTTGTATAGGGCTGTTTTTTCTTTTTGTTGAGTGTGTGGATTATATTTTAGCATTGATATCATCACTGAAATGCACGTTAAGATTTTAGACTGTGGATCAAAATTGACATTCCATTTAGAACACAGATATGTCTGTGTGTTGGGGTGTAAGCAGTCTCTGGGACCTCAGAGAATTCCACAATTCTACAATTTGTTTCATGACAGAATTTTCAAAATGATTATATGAGCTAGATACCTTCTAGTCTAGCAGTTGCCAATATGTGTGGCTTACTCCTAAGAAGTGAGTGAATCCTATCTACCCACAGAGTTTCTGGTTTACTCCAATAGGTTCAACCTCTGTTTTCTAAGATGCTAGCTTGTGTTGACAATCACTGGGATCCAGAAGTTGCTTTGTTTTTATCTATACTCTAGCATATTTGTAATCTTATACAAGTGTCTGATTTTGTTTGGCTTAAATCTATGCATTCTTGACTTCACATCAAATTTACCCAATTACTTGTGGTTTTATTATGACAAACACAGATGATGACAGTCAGGTATTAGTTCCTCTGTCTTCACCTGTGTTGTGCTAATTTATATCTCTAAGTGTAAACAGCCTTGGCCTCACTGGTACAACACTGTAAATTGTTTGGAATGTTGAGAAGAGTACAGACTGCAATGATTATAAGGAAAACATCAGAGTCTCACACGAAATTATCTTTCAGTTTCCTATTGGTCACGTGAGAGATTGGCCTCTGGATTCAACTGTTCTGATCTTGGTATTATTTCTGCTACTTAGCAGTTATACCATGAAACATATGTCTAGTTTTCTAATTCTTTCTGTTTTGATAAAGTGGAAACATTTCAGTGCATCTGTCTTACAGGAATGTAACATTATTTTGATGATATGTGTAGTGGACTTTCTATGTTTTATTTGCTTTCTATCCTTCCATTATAAATTATGACAAAATGAGTTGCTTAGAAACAGTGCACATTCTCATATCATGAGAAATAGATTCTGTAGGTCAGAAATTGTAAATGACTTGACCTACTATTCTGTTTTACAGTGTTATCAGGGCATGTGTTATTAATTGTGAGCTAGGAAACCATATCAGAAATTTGGCTAGTGATAGATGTTTTCTTAGTGGTATGAGTTCTATGAGCATAATATATTTCTTGTAGCTATTGACCTAAATGTCCATTTGCTTGAATAGAAGCACTCTCAGTTTCTGGAGCCTGTCAACACAGCATGTTGCCATGCTGACTCTTTCAGCTTGGCTACTTATCTCAGGATGGTCTATTTCTGCAGTCTAGTGATGAGGAGATCTAATGTGATGATTAGTAGCTTTCTGATCTGAGGGGCTTTCATCTGATTTTTTGCTCTAAACTTTTGTGTTCAGAACTAAGCTTCCATATTCTGTTGAAAATGGAGACTGACACCCTGTACTCACTTATTCTAATACAAAAATCTAGAGTAGAGTGAAAGGATGAGAACCTATAGCAGGCCATTTATTTAGAGAACAGATGTAAGTTGTTCAAATAATAGATTTGAAAAAATTATGTCTCTGTTTGTCTGCTTGATCATTATTGTTATAAGCAAGAATGTTTGATATAAGCATATATCATTAAATATAGATGCAGTAATGGTTTCACTGTGATGAGAAGTTATAGAAATATGTAATGTTAATGGTATTTGTCATTCATAAAATTCTACACCAATCCAAAAAAAGTTCATTATATGGTCTATATAAAAAGATCAAAGGAAATGCCACACTACAACCAAGTGAGAAGAGAAAAATATTTAAAAAAAGAAGATAGAATTCATGCAGTAGAATATAATTAAAAATATACTTCCTGTACTGTGTAAACCATTAGTAAATTGCCTACAGTAATGATATAAAATAACTTAATACTTAATTAAAGGAAATTAGAGTGTAGTTAAAAAAATCACTAATAAGACATCAAGCAAAGAAGTGAGTGGTGGGAGACCATTAGCCCTAAATTGAAATACATAGACATATGGACTAAATATAAGCTAGTTCTCTGTGTTTGATTGCTCAGAATCTTATTGGAAGTCATAATAATATGCACTGTGATATGAATGTTTTAAATTGACCAGTGATATAGTTATAGCCAATTTTAACTTAGGCAAGCTGTCTGATATATTTTTAAAGAGTCAAACCAGAAATATACCAATGTGATTTATAAAGGAGACACTTAATATTCTTTATGATATTCATGTGTCAGTAGCACTAATAGGCATACTGGGTTTCGTAAGAAAAAGTGAGATAATTGTATATTAAAATATATGATTCATAAAAACCATATCATAAATATTGTCGTCCATACATATTTTATTCATTCCTTTTGCTTATTCTTTATGGTCAAGCTATCTAACTAGACATTTAGATGTTATTTTCTTAGCTAAATTGGAAGCTCCCTAGTCTTTGTGAATTCTTTTCCTTTTCCTTATTTAGTTTTCTTATAAAATTCAGGCTTCACTTGTGGATATTTCTGTGTATATGAATGATGGAGCCTTGAAGATGTGACATGTCAGTATAATTTCAAATATAGAAATTCTGAGTCTATGTTGATAAAGAAGATTTTATGCAAGATCAGCTCTTCTGTGAGTATCTCAGTACAGTTGCATTACTTCAGTCAGACACAGTGAGTAATGAGCAAAGCATCAGAAAGACTCCTGTATCCCAGCTAGATTTCGATATATAATGGATACACCCAGTCCTGTCTCTAAGGTCTTTATGCTTCCAATTTGTTCCAGTTAACTATTTCTTGGAAATTCATGTCAATCTAAGAGCTGATTGGTAATTTTTTTAAACCAGAGAATCTGCAGTGGAGCCTAATTCTTAGCAATCAATTAACATAATTCTAGCCAGGCTGAGATCACAGTCCCCTGTTCTTAGACACCTCATATCCAGGAAAGCTGGAACACAGTTGGTGCCTGAGACCTTGGACTCACTCAGTGGTCCTATATACCCTTGCTACATGTATGGTTCTCTTTCCTTAATTCTTCATGTGCTCAGCACTAGGGTTTCTAATACTATCTCCTTTTCTATAAAACTTGTCCTATTCTAATCCTAGGCTTTAAATAATACTCCCAGGGATAGCTACTCCTCCTTTCCTTGGGTGGGAATCCTGTGTCTTGGACTGAAATAGTTGCTCATGGTACATTATCACAACAATTGTTGGCAGTGCAGAGAATATATATATATATATATATATATATTACTTTTTTCAGACTTTTTATCCATATGAGAATCCACAATACAACATCTTAGAGATCTATAGTTGTTCTCTTTTCTTTTCAAAACAAGCTCTGCCTATTTTATACTGACATTAGCAAAGATAGCATTTGGTAGAGCTAGCAATAATATCCTCAAGGACCACAACTCTTGTAGGTATTACCTCAGGATGAGTAAGTGTAGGCAAATAAAGCACAGAGAATTTGTAAAACTAAACTTGCACAAGGAAAAGAAAGAATAAGTAATTAAAATTTTAAGCAATAATGACATATATTTGTTTTATTTAATTGTTTATGTGTAAATAATCCTGCTATTCATGATATCCCTTTTTGTGTTTACTAATTTGCTTTCATGTGATTACAATGAAGCTTCTCTTTGCAATTTTGATATTATCCATCCTATGAAGGTCATTATATGAGAAGATAAGTGGCAACACTTTAAGATATATTTTTCCAGGATAGCTTCTAGCATTCCAAACTTTGGTTTAAACTATAATTCTGACATGTTTTTCAGGTTGTATATTTAAACCCTGGAATTCTGGGAGCTGTGTTGAATTAATATCAGAAGTCAAGAATAACTATGTTCCAAATAATGTGTCCTGTACTTGACAGAAACATATCCTGAAATAAGTGTTTCACACTGTAAGCTACACTTGGTTATTCCTTTGTACTGGATTGTGAGAGATAAAGGATATCTTTGCAGTTAGATAGAATTGAGTTTCAATTAGTGCTCATTAATGCAGCCACAGCAAAATAGACTTTCTGTCTATGGTTTTTTCATGACATTTGAATTAGTAAGTCCAGTTATCTCGAAGTGTGTGTAAAACTTCTTATATATTGTAGATAAAATTCATGAATTTTATGCAAAAATGTTAATGTTATTTATTCATATTCCCTAAGTTACTATCAATATGATGGAGGGTGATTTTTGCCTTTTAGAAGCCTCCTTCATTCACATTTATGTTCAGTACTCCTAGTTCATTTCATATAGATTGATTTTGTTAGACTTTCGACTATATCTAAAAGGAAGTAAGAAGTAGGTAGGTATTCTTATATGGTTGACATTTCCTTTACTCACACTCATTTCTGTAACACTAACTCATATAATTATATACAGTTGTTATTACTTTCCCATTGCCCTGCACTTAATTCACCACATAAATGTGTAGTAACATATCTTTTTTCTGATTTTGAAATAGAGTGTATAATTTCAGGATATTGTTAGGACAAATAACTTTTTCTGGGTAGTCATACATATGCCCTGAGGTGCTGCAGCATTGATTTCTTGTTGGAAAACTGTTTATGTCTTACATGTTCCAGAAATTATAATGGTTATGAATTAAATAGTTTATTTTTATGTTTTCAGCAGCAGTTCCCAGTGAGGTGGTTTGTAGAGATGTCTTCCCAATATTCTAGTTCAGATCATTTCTCTTATCCAATACTGACAAAAACAAACACATAAAATAGGAAATGTAAAATAAAACAACAATGTGGCTTAATGGATTCCAAACATACACATACTGTCAATGGAATTGTTAGCAAATTAGAAGAGTCATCATTACTGAATCTGGTAGCAGTAATTTTAAAAAATAATTCTACAACTTAAAGTTTGAATAAGGATTGACAGTTTTCTCACAAAGGTGGGAGCTGGGGAGAAGGATTTATGGTGTTATCACTTCTCTCTAAAACTTCTAAGAAGTTTCTTGCTACTTCAAGAGGGCAGAAAAAATAACAGTGTGAAAGTATTTGAGAGGAAGAAACACAAGTGTCTCTACAGACAACCCAAAGGGATGACTCTCAAACACATGCAAGAGACAATGACAAGCCACATAATGATCACTCATACTTAGAGGGCCTAGTCTAGTCCAATTCATGCTGTCCAGCTGTCAGTCTGGAGTCAGTGAGCTCCCACTAGCTCAGGTCAGCTGTTTCTATGGTTATCCCCTAAATGGTCTTGACCCCCTTGCTTATATCACTCCTCTCTCTTTTCCACTGGACACTGGAAACTCTGTCCAAGGCTTAGCTGTGAATCTCTGCATCTGCTTCTATCAGTTACTGGATGAAGGTTCTATGATGATAATTAAGGTACTCATCAATCTGAAACAGGAGAAGGCCAGTTCCGACACTTTCCACTAATGTTTAAGTTCTTAGCTGGGGTCATTCTTGTGGATTCTTGGGAATTTCCCAAGTGCCAGGTTTCTTGCTAGGCCCATAGTGGCTCCCTCAATGAAGTTAACCCTTTCCTTACTCTCCATCTCTGTCTTTCCCCCATTTAGATCATCCAGGTCCCTAAACAAAATCTTAAATATTTTTATAGTGCGAAAAGTGAAACATTACTGGACCCTATACTTTTATATTGAAAATAGTAACTAAAATAAAGGTAGAGTATTAAAACTTCCTAGTTAAAAGTTTAATACATAAACCCTAACCCAAACAGTGTTTGACTTAGAGATAGGCAAACTGTTCAAGAGAAGAGAAAGGAAAGTCAGAAACAGAGTCACTGAACAGAAGGAAACACTATATGAGAAACTAAGCTATAGACAAAACCTTACTTTGATATCATGTACAATGTACAAAAATAAACCAAAGTGAATTACATTCTTAAATAAAGAGCCAAAATTATTTGGAACTATGAAAGACAGCAGAAAAAAACACACGACTCTGACTAAGCTTGATTATTCCTAGGCATGAAAAGGAAGTTAAATCAAGAAATATCAAGGAGCCCTGCAGTGTTAACATCAACTGATATGCGAGTGTGGGTGGGGAAGTCTCACAGGGCTTCACCCCTACACAAAGAGTTACAAGCTAAATCCTCTTTTGATAGGTTACACAAATACAATGATCAATCCTATACAAATGAGTGTTTGTGTGGGCATATCTGTGTGTGTGTGTGTGTGTGTGTGTGTGTGTGTGTGTGTGTGTGTGTGTGTTTCCGGGTATTGGGAAAGATGAAATGATAAAAACACACTACACATAAATTAACTTCAACCAAAATAAAAACAATTTAAATTTTAAAGCAGAACAAAAGAGGCTAGCAGAATGGCTTACTGGGTGAGAACACTTGCTTCCTAAATATGAAGACACTAGTTTAGTACCTGCTAAGAAAGTCATCAAAGTATGCACACAGTTTCATAAGACAAGCACTATGGAGGAGGTAGAAAGGATTACTGGAGCTTGTAGGCTGCCGGCCAACTCTAGGTTCTGAGTGTCCACATCCAAGGGAATATGGCAGAGCTTAAAAGAAGGTCATCTGATTACCTCTTCTGGCCATTTTAAGCAATGGTCTTAACTTGCCCATAAAAAGACACAGGGTAACATAGTGGATAACAAGAGAGAATCCATCATTCTGCAGCATACAAGAAACAAACACCCCTCAACTTCAAAGATGGATGTTACTTCAGAGTAAAAAAATTTGAAAAAGATTTTCCAATCAAATGGACCTAATATCTAACAAATTAGACTTCAAACTAAATTAATCAAAAGAGATGAAGAGCCGGGCATTGGTGGTGCACGCCTTTAATCCCAGCACTTGGGAGGCAGAGGCAGGTGGATCACTGTGAGTTCAAGACCAGCCTGGTATACGGAGCGAGTTCCAGGACAGCCTCCAAAGCCACAGGGAAACCCTGTCTCAAAAAACCAAAAAAAAAAAAAAAAAAAAGAAATAGATGAAGAAGGGCATTTCATATTTGTTTCAGGAAAAGTCCATCAAGATGAATTCCCAGTTGTGAACATCTATGCCTCAAATCAATGGCACCAACGTTAGTATAAGAACCATTACTAAAACTCAAATCACACATAATACCCCACACACTCATAGTAGGAGACTTCAGCACTCCACTCTCACCACTGGACAGGACTACCAGAAATAAAGTTAACAAAGAAATAAAGGAACTAACAGAGGTAATGACTCAATTGGGTTTAACAGACATATATAGAATAGTCAATCCAAACACAAAAGAGTATACCTTCTTCTCAGCACCACATGGAACCTTCTCTAAAATTGACCAGATACTCAGCAACAAAGGAAACCTCAACAAATACAAAATTTGGAATAACTCCCTGTATCTTATTGGATCACCATGGTTTAAAACTAAAATTCACCAGCAATACAAACTTCAGAAATCCTTTAAACTCATGAAATTGAACAATGCTCAATTTCATCACTCCTGGTTCAAGGAAAAATAAAGAAAGAAATTAAAGATTTCTAGTATTCAACTAAAATGAAGATACAACATACACAAACTTATGGGACACATTGAAAGCAGTGCCAAAAGTTCATAGCACTAAGTGCCCACATGAAAAAACTGGAGAATAGTCACATTAGAGAATTAACAGCACACCTGAAAGCTCTAGAACAAAAGGAAGCAAACTCACCAAGTAGATGCCAGGAAATAATCAAATTGAGGGTTAAAGCCACTAAAGTAGAAACAAAGAATCAGCAAAACCAAGAGTTGTTTCTTCAAGAAAATCAACAAGATAGGCAAACTTTTATCCAAGGTAACCAAAAGGCAGAGAGAAAACATGCAAATTAACAGAATCTGAAATGAAAAAGAGGACATAGCAATGGAAAATAAGGAAATCCAGAGAAACATCAGGTCATACATTGAAAACCTGTACTCCACAAAACTGGAAAATTTAAAGGAAATGACATGTTTCTGAATAGATATAATCTATCAAAATTAAATCAAGAACAGATAAACAATTTAAATAGTCCTATAACCCCTAAAGTAAAAGAAGTCTTCAAAAGTCTCCCAACCAAAAATAGCCCAGCACCAGATGGTTTCAGTGCAGAAGTTTACCAGATGTTCAAAGAAGACTGAATACCAATACTCCTCCAATTGTTCCACACAATAGAAGCAGAAGTGTCATTGCCAATCTCTTTTTACAAGGCTATAATTACCCTGGTGCCCAAACCACACAAGGACACAACTAAGAAAGAGAACTACAGACCAATATCCCTCATGAACACCGATGCAAAAATATTCAATAAAATACTCACAAATCAAATCCAAGAATACATCAGAAAAATCATCCTCCATGATCAAATAGGCTTCATCCCAGAGATTCAGTTTGGTTCAACATATGAAAATCTGTCAGTGTAATCTACTATATATAAAATACAGCAGCTTTTTTTTTACCAACTTTGTTCTACTCATTTTTCAAAAGTATAAATGATTTTTGTACAAATTTATGATTATATGTTGAATGAAATCACAATGGGTTATGTGTTTGGGAGAGACAAAAAGATAAATGTATATTTAGAAGTGTTGGAAGTAGATTTCTGGGCCTCCTGCCTGTGCTTGGGATCTACTACTGCAATTAAAAGGTGGTCTACAGAACTAAATAGAAGAGTTTAAAATGCCTGAGAGACACTTAAGAAAGTGCTCAACATCCTTGGCCATTAGGGAAATGCAACTCAAAACATTCTGAGATATAATCTTACTCCTTTCAGAATGGCTAAAATAAAAAAAAATACCATTGACAGCTTATGCTAGAGAGGATGTGGAAAAAGGGGAACACTCCTCCACTGCTGGTGGGAGTGCAAACTTGTGAAGCCACCTTGGAAATCAGTATGTAGATTCCTCAGGTAAATGGAACTCAATCTACCACAAGACCCACCAATTCCACTCTCAGGCATATACCCAAAAGATGCCCATTCATACAACAAGGACATCTGTTCCACTATGTTCAGAGCAGCATTATTTGTAATAGCCAGATCTGGAAGCAACTTAGATGTCCCTCAACTGAAGAATGGATAGTGAAAATATGGTACATTTACACAATGGAGTACTACTCAGCAGAAAAAAACAATGGAATCTTGAAATTTGCAGGCAAATGGATGGTACTAGAAGAAACCATCCTGAGTGAGGTAATCCAGTCACAAAAAGACAAACATGACATGTAGTAACTCATATATCGATTCTAGACATGGATCAGGGGAGTGTCACCCTGCAATACTATTTCCACACCTTTATCCAATGGCTGGTGGAATCAGAGGCAAACACCCACAGCTAAACACTGAACTGAACTCCTGGAACCCAGTAACAGAGGGAGGAGTGATGAGCCAAGGGGTCAAGACCATGCTGGTGAAACCCACAGACACCGGACCTGACAAGCGGGAGCTCTTGGACCCCAGACTGATGGCTGAGAGGCCAACTTGGGACTGATCCAGAAACCCCTGAATGTGATGTCAGGGAGGTGGCCTCGGCAATCTCTGGGGCATTGGGTAGTAGATCAGTGTTTACCATGGCATATGAATGAACTTTAGAAACCCATTCTATATGAAGGGAACCTCTCTCAACCTGGACACATGGGGGAGGGCCTAGAGCCTGCCCCAAATGCAGTGACAGACTCTGGAGATCCCACATAGAGGTCGTCACCCTCCCTGGGGAATGGTGTGGGGATTGGGTGGAGGGTTGTGGAGGCTGGTATAGTGGTAAGGGAGGAGGGGTAGGAGAGGGAGCTGGGATCCACATGTGAAGCAAGTATGTTTCTAATTTAAATAAAAATATATTGAGGAAAAAAGGAGTGTTTGGAGTTTTTCTCATATGTATTATAAAATATAATTACCCAACATATTTCCTTTAATGATTAATTTTTCTAGAATATCATACTTTGCCCATTTTCCCATATCTTCCAACTAAAATATTGTGAATCTGTCATGATTTGAAAATAGTGAACATGGTATTTATTTTATTATTATTAGTTATACAATATCTCTAGACATTTAAGGTCTAGACAATTAATTGCTTGCTGATATCACTTAACTTCTGAGTTTGTTTCTTTTTATTGAGAGACTTCCTATAGCACATGGTTTAGTTCTTCCCAACAGTGAATAATAGTGAACACCGAAAGACTGAGAGCAAGGACACAGCTCTTATAATAACCATAGCGTCTCCTCAGGGAATCTAACTTATTTCTTATAAAATTAAATAACTTTGTGTTCTACACAGTTTGTTTAAAATGAATTAAGTGTGACTCTTTAGAAGTGGGAGGTATATAACAGAATAAAGGCCTATCTTTTTTTCTGATTACTACTATAACAAATTATCACACATCCAGTGGCTTAAGCATTCACAGTCATTTCGTCACCATTGTAGAGTTCAGGACTTGAGATGAGTCCAGTTAATGGTCTCAGCCTGTGAATCATACATAACAAGGTCAGAATCAACGTGTCAACTGACCTAGGTTTTTATCTAGCTGCCCTGGGAGAGACATTGCTGTCACCCACATCCATCTGCTTGGAAAATTTAGCTTTCTGTTGTGTTGTGGCATGAGGTCACAATGTCCTTACTTCTATTAATGAAGAGCCTGACTCGGCAGCTGAAGGCCAACTCTTGCATCCGCAAGACAGCATTAATGGAGATGTTTCCTGCCATTTATGTGTCACTAGAGTCAGAGAATGCTCTCTAATCTTGGGTTTCATATGATTGGACCCCAGTTACAAGAAAACCCAGAATAATTTCATTAAGATCAATTAACAGCGAACATTTTTAGCTATAAAACAAGTTTACTGACCCAGAGGCTTCTATGTGGGCATTCTGAGGACTGCATTTTTCCTACCACTTGATTATTGTTCATAGCTAGGTGGAATAATAACCATACAAACCAAGTATTTAAAACAGCGTTACTTGGATCTGATGCATATTTAATGAAAACTTTAATTTAAATATAATAGATCAATTATTCTGTGGATGAGCCTAGACCTCTGCCCTGCAACTGACTGTCAAGTTGTACTTTTTCGTTACATTTCAAATATAAAAGTAACAAATATAGGAACTATGCAACCTGTGAAGAAATGGTTGAAAAAACCTTCTGTGGTATGATTAGATGTGACTCATAAAAGACCTTATCACGTATAATAATAGAAAATGAATTTTAGCATTTTAATTTCAAATTTGGAGGATTCAGATGTAAATTTGATTGGAAGTGTCTTTCATAAACTTTCTATGTTAACGTGGCTCAAGAAGGTAACTCATTTGAGTCATGGTAAAAAGTCAAATTTTCCTCAAAGGATGTGAAACATCCCTTGACTTTAGATTACAAATGCCACCGTGGATTTACCTTTTACCATACCTATCCTGTTGTTCTTTCTAATCTTTCAGAGTCAACTGGTCTCCAATAGTGCTTACTCTACTAGGAAGTAAGCTAACTCTATCTTGTATGCTTTTTCCTATTTATTTTTAAATAAAAATATTGTGTGTGTGTGTGTGTGTGTGTGTGTAATATCTGCATGAATGTATGTAAATACAAGTATATGTGTGATGTCTTGCACATATTCAGGAGAAAGGACTTTTGCCTTATTTAGGACGAAGTCCATGTCATCTGTTCTTTGCCACTGAGTATTCCATGTGGGCTGGACTGCTTCTCATCTCATTACAGGAGACCTGGGATTATAAACTCAGTACCACACTTTTCTAAGTGTGATGTGGGCACTGATCTTGTGACTCCACACTGCATGGCAAACATTATGCTACGGACATGGATCTCCAATCCTGAAGTATGCTTATTACCATATAATCATCAGTTCAGCTCTGAAAAACAAAAGAATAAAGTGTGAGCTTAATATTTCAAATATAAGTTGCTAGATTTACTGAAACCTATCCAGGATCCCTCTGAAAATACAGGTGTTCATGCCAGCTATGTCAGCATTAAGTTCACCAAAGTGTGAAAGAGCTGAGGCATTTGGAATATTTACAATATGGGGATTTCTACCACCACCAATGTTATTTTCACTAAAATCTCAGCAGTTAAAGCTTATGATAACTCATTTCCACTTCATAGCTCTGTGTTATTTTAACATCTGAATACCAACATTACTCCATGATGAAAAATATTGTCTATTTCCTATAATTTTTATCATTATTCAACAACACTGATGAGTTGTAGGTGCCAAATACTGATTTCTGTTAATATTTTGGCAGCCCCTCCAAATTTGACACCAGAACATTTAAACTTGGAATTATAATTGTGTTTATGTATTCATGGCTTGAAATTATGCAGACTATTTTCGAGAAGCTTTATCTTAGCACACTTTTATCAGACTTGATTCTGCAAACTGAATGATATAGTCACATGGTTTTCTTGAAACTACTGGTGGAAACATTTGCCCTGACTATTTTTTTTCTTTTTTTAATTTAAATTAACAACAAGCTTGCTTCACATGTCAATTCCAGTTCCCTCTCCTTCCCTCCGCCCATGCTCCCCCAGTCCCCCACCCAATCTCCACACTGTTTCCCAGGGAGGATGAGGCCCTCCATGAGGCATCTACAGAGTCTGGCATTTCATCTTGGGCAGGGCCTAGGCCCTCCCCCATGTGTCCAGGCTGAGAAAGCATCACTCCATGTGGAATGGGCTCCCAAATTCCATTTGTATGTCATGGTAAATATTGAACTACTACCCAGAGAAGGGGAGTGAGCCAAGATCTCCTGAGCGGATTGGAAGCATGGGGTAAGGAGGCAGGAGGGGATGAGAAGAGGAGGGGAGAGGAGGACATGGAGGAGCAGGAAAATTAAGTCGGGGAAGAATAGAGGAGAGTAGGTTGAGAGATACAATAATAGAGGGAGCCATTATAGGTTTGAGGAGAGATCTGGCACTAGTGAGATTTCCAGAGATCTACAAGGATGACACCAACTGGCAAACAAAGCAGTAGTGGAGAGAATACCTTCAATGCCCATCTCTGAGAATGAGTTTGACCTTCATCCAGTGACTGATGGAAGCAGAGGCTGATACCCACAGATAAACATTGAACTGAACTCCTGGAACCCAGTGACAGAGAGGGAGGAATGAGGAACAAAGGGAACTGTTTTTTGGTTTTTTTTTTCTAACATAAAGTTTTCCATGAACCTACACTCAATTGCCTTCTTAAACTTTGCTGGAGGTAAACTATATAAAACACACGAAAACATGTGTCTTTCTTCCAAAACGCTCTAGGCACTCTCTAAAAAATCTGGATTTATTGAACATAGTGAAAGATAGCAGGAAAACGCTCAAGTTATTCCAGTGTGTATGTCTATGATGCCAATCACTATTTCTAACAGGATCCTTAATGTTATATGAATAACAGGTGGACCCCCCATTCACTAAGATAAACAAAGAAGATGGAGAATAAAACCTAAGTTATTAGGGGGAAAACATTGTAAGATATTTACAGACTACAAATAGAGGAGAATGATTTAGTAAATTGGACTTTAATAACATTTAAGCATTTGTTAATCGATAAAATAGTTTTACTCTTACGAGTATTTTTTCACACTGTGCAGTAAGTGAACAAAAAAAATCTGAGTTTTAACACAAGAATGAAAGGAATTATAATTCAAAGGAGATCTTTGGTTAAGACTAGATCGTTGCTTGGGTACAAAGCTTCAGACATGTGTTATCCTAATCTAGTTCACTCTTAAGGAAAAGACAAGCAGAGACACCTATTAAAAGCATAGTCTCTGAAAATTTTCCCTCAAATATCGTTGCTGTTCCTATGGAAATCCTTTATTACTCTGTTACTAATACTGCCAAGACCCAGGGTACTAATTAGCCTGTATTTCAATCTCTCTGCAACTGGTCCTAAATCCCATTCACCTAAATTAAAAGCCAAGAAGGACAGCATTCTCTGGCAATTTCTACTTTCAACTAAGAATTTGGGTGACAAAAATAACTAAGAGTAGAAAACAAATTATTTGCTTAGATTATTATCCTTGATCAACTTTTTCTTAATATGTTTTGTTTTAATCCAGGCTACATAACTTAAACTTCTGTGATTTCTGAATTTGTATTCCATTCTCCACTAAAAGGAATTTAAAAATAATCTACTCATTCTAAAAGATATTCCTAAATTAAAATGTGATCTAAAAGCTTCACAGTTTCCAACATTTGAAGGAGAGAAGCGCCCAGGAGAATTTAACTTGGTGGGAATGGAAGTGAATGCTAAATTTGAAATGCATCATAATTTTGTTAAATTATCTTCTTCCTGTACTAACTAAAATAGAAGCAATAATTGGAATTAAGTCTTTATCAAAGGAAATATAAATAGACTGTGGATAATAGAAGATAAATGATACAACACTAGAGAAAAAGTCTCATGATTCTTCTTTGCTTTCTCAGAGTTTATGTGAAAATGGACGCTTTTAGAGAAATATTTTTCCATAATCTAATTACGTCAGTTATTATAATACTTTTTGTGAAACCCCGTCTCACTGTGTAACAATGGTTATCATGGAGTTCACCATGCATTTCATGCTGGCATCAAACTAATAGGTATCTGTGTGCTTCTAACTCACGAGTCCTGGGATAACAGTTATAAACCAGCCTCCAACCCTCAATACATTTGTCACTCTGAAAACATATTTTAATTCAGTAGTACTTAATATATGTCATTCATGATACTCAGATATAGTTTTGATAATAATAATAAGCAGAGGAAGGCCCTATGTTCCTGTATCTAGGGGCAGTCTTCTGCTTTACAGTGATGAAATGACACTATCACAGATCTCACTGTCATTCCATTTGTGTGTGTGTGTGTGTGTGTGTGTGTGTGTGTGTGTATGTACATTAAAATTGTATAGTATACAATTACGGCATTAACATTATATAGTATACAAATATGAAATTTCATGTTTTGACAGAAGCCCCCATATCTCTGAGTGATATAGCTTGTTGACACTGCCACCGCCACACACTGGTCTGCAGAAAAACAGCATTGTAAGGGCTCCTCTAGGGTTGTAAAACATGTCACTCTGCCATAGAAGAAACCATCTCAGCCTAAGTTTGGTTTGGATTTTGAGGGGAATCATATTACTCTCAAACAAAAGTTGTTTGCAGGTTCAGATCTTCCAAAGAGGTCCATGAAGCCATAGAAAGGGCAAGAGCCTATGCTGAAGGACACATGAGCCAAAGGTTAGAGCTTGGGTGAATGGGATGTTCCTGGTAACAGAGGAGTGATCATACAGAGTTTGTTATGAATTGTTCCAGACACAGGGTCCAATGTACAAGAGGATGAGTGGATCTCCAGTGTGATTCACAGCAATGCAGGCAAACACCTTATTGCAAACACTTACATTACTTACTTATTTATATTTCATATTGTTTTTTAACTAATTATCCTCATTTTAAAAAGAAGAGCTCATATTTACACTAGTTGCATTCTTTTACTCAATATTATCCTTTTAAATTTTTGTCATAATTAATTCTTCCCTGGGGATGGAGCTATTTATTTATTTATTTATTTATTTATTTATTTATTTATTTTGGTTTGTGATCATCTACTTCCAGAGTATACTATATTTTTTATATTTCCTGTTGTTTCAACCAATTTCAACATACTCTTTCTGTGTTACTATTTGATAATATTATGAAATCCCCCTGAATATAAGCATATGGATCAGGTATCTTAGGTGTCTGTGCTCATACTCACTAGATCACAGTGCAGATATGGTAGTGCCTTTTATCTGCTGCAAATATTGACCTTTGAACTTCTGTCTTATCTTATGTATCTGTTTCTTCACAGTGTATTTTAAATAAGGAATTGTTTCAAATTTAATTAAATCAAACTTGACAATATATATATATATATATATACATTCTCTTTCTTGTCTTTATCAGTCCCTATCAGATACTCAGAGTTTCTATTAGTAAAATACATATGTTTAGATAGTGAGCTTGGATGCAAAGCTTAATGTATGCTCAGCAGACTGTCAGCCATTTTACATCCCCATATTCTCTCATAGCAATGAAAATATAAATTATACCCTTTTCATTTAAGTCTATACAAAGTCTACAACTGATAGGGTATGGTGGGAGGCAGAGGGGTTAGTTCATTTTGTTTTGTCATTTGAGTGATACTGACTCAGAATATTACTGTGGTTCAATGGGGGAAAGAGATATTCTATTTTAAAACTATATGTGAGTGGTCATGGGCCAGGAACATCGATTTAGGCTAACCAAAATTTCAGGTTCCAATTGCGTAGCAGTTTCATAAAGGTTTTATAGTAACAGAACACAGAATGTTATAAATCATCAAGATGCTTTTAAAGTAAATTACTAGAAGCACAAATAGGTGAATTAAAACAAGGATAGAGTTGAGAACTTTAGGGCTATAGCCTCCAGATGCAATATAATGATATTGCTGACTTTTTAGGTGATGGAGAGTTGGAGTTTGTGGTTTTATTAAAAATCCAGAAGGTTTTGTCAGTTAGCCAAATGCTATTTTGCCAGACATGAAGGTAGGCAAGGAATGGATAGTTGTGAGGGATAAAAATAGCTCAAGATAAATGCATTTATTCTCTGGACAAGCAAGATAATTGTAATTAGGCTCTAGACTGTCTTTATTCCAACCTCTTGACAATCATTAAAGTTCTATGCAATCAGGCTTGCAGAATGGTCATTGGAAAGTGTGGTTTCTGTTTTATGGAACTTGCATTCTAAGTGGCCATTACACCTCTGTAACATTTATTACAAACACGTTTTTAAAGCCATTAATACTAACAATATGTAAATTTATGACTTCATTTACAGTTTGTTTTTGTTTCTGACCCATCTCTTTGATGCTTCATTATGTTTTTGTGTATTCTTTCACCTTTATAAATAGTACCTCAATTGATGAAGAAAATTTGTCAGTGTTGATGTTCAATGAGATTTGAGAGGAGATTTCTTCTAATGTCTTTCTCTTTTGATCACGTTGAAAATACTTAGAACTTGGCATTTTCTATGGTTTTCAATTCTGAAGAGTGGCAGCACTCATGTCCTCACCTCCACTGCAATTTTACTTAGATTCTTTACAATACTACAATTTGGAGAGAATTGACATGCACACACACACAAACACAAAACACAGACAGATGTTCTGATAAACATTGTCTTTGCTATCAGCTGAGTTTTGGATTCTCTTCAAATCTTTATATAGCTACTAAACCTCCAAGGTAATGGTGTTAGTAGTGATAGTAGGTAGACTTCTGCCAGGTCATAGCTGGCTTTGCTTGATTCAGAAAGATGATCCAGAACATCATCAAGAGTCCTAACCAAAAGTTGTCTATATGGGGCTGGAGAGAGTTGGCTCTGTGGTTACATGCACTTGCTCCTCTTATAGAGGACTAAGGTTTGGTTCCCAAAACCTACATGGTTGCATATATAACTCCATATTCAGGGGATCTAATGATATTCTGATCTCTATGGGCAGTTGTCATGCACAGGGTGGACACACACATATGCCAATAGAACATTCATAACATCGGGTAAAATAACTTAAAATTTAGAAGTTTGTGTACGAATAAGTTGATCCTCATTAAATGAAGGTCCAGGATGAAGATTTATAAAAAATAAATTTTTGTTGTTTGTAAGCCACTCAATTTAAGCTGTTTATTATGACAACCCAAAGGAATCAGGACATACCTTGAAGCAGGGTCTTGCTTATTTCTGCTGTCTGCTATAGTATTTAGACTTAGAGGGAGAGGATTAAGCAGGTACAGTTATAAAATGCATCTGTTTTTATTTTGTTGATTTCAGCCCTCAATTTGATTATTTCCTGGCATCTGTTCCTCCTCTGTGAGTTTACTTTTCTGTTTTAGAGCTTTCAGGTGTGCTGTTAAGTAGCTAGTGAGAGATTTCTCCAGGTTCTTTATGTAGACAATTAGTGATAAGAACTATCCTCTTAGCACTTCTTTCAAAGTGTCCCATAAGTTTGAGTAAGTTGTGTATTCATTTTCATTGAATTCTAGAAAGTCTTTAATTTCTTTCTTTATTTCCCAAAACTGAGCAGCTTCTGTTAAAGCAAGGACACAGTTAACAAGACAAAGCAGCAGTCTAAAGAATGGGAAAATATCTTCACCAATCACACATCTGATATTGGGAGATCTCCAAAATATGCAAAGAACTCAAGAAACTATGCATCAAAATACAGAATAATCCAAATAAAAAGGGGCACATATTTAAACAGAGACTTTTCAACATAATACTCTTGATGGGGGAAGTCTTCTCTCTTCTCTGTGGAGATGCTGAACAAATGTAGACCCCAAAGGAGTAAGAGGCCCGGATCTTTTCTCTAGTAAGATAAGGCCAAGTGGAAATACATGGATTATTAGTAAATGGGTGAAAAATTAAGACTGAGATAGCAAATAAGAAACCTTATCCAAAGACCAGCAGTATTTATAACTAATATAGTGTCTGTGTGTTTCTTTGAGGCCAGAGAAGGGCAATGGGACCTAGCCAGGTCAGATAAAATTGTCATGTTACAGACTCTCAAATGGCCAAAAGAAACTTAGGGAATTGCTCAACATCCTTAGCTAATGGAAAATGCAAAGAAAAACAACTCTGAAATACTATTTTACACCAACCAGAATAGCTAAGATAAGAAACACAAATAAAAGCTTATGCTGGAGAGGATATGGAGTAAGGGGAACACTCTATTGCTGGTGGGAGTGAAAACCTGTCTAACTATTCTGCAAATCAGTATGGCAGTTTCTCAGAAAATTAGGAACCAATCTACCTCAAGACCCAGCAATACCACTCTTGGGCATATAGCCAAAGAATTCACACGCATACCACAAGAACATTTGTTCAATGATAATTTTTTTTTGAATTTATGTACATGTATATATTTTATAAGGTACTCTTAGATATACAAATCCATGTTGTAATTGAACCATTAACATTTCTCCCATGTGCCAGAACTTTATTAAGTCTTTTGCATGAGTTATCTCATTTAATTTTCATCATAGCTGTATGAGGTAGTTTGTAGCATTTGCTTTATTTTTATTTCTCAGATAAGCAAGCAGGTGTGTGGTGGAGCCTATACTTTTTTTATCATTTTTTATTTTAATTTTAAATAGCTTGTTTTACATGTCAATCCCAGTTCCCTCTCCCTCCCATCCTCCCGCACTCCCCTTCCCCCCCTCCTCCCACCCTATTGCCAAATCCTTCCACATAGGGGATATCTAGAGTCTGTCATTTTACTCTTGGTAGGGTCCAGGCACTCCCCTAAGAGTCCAGGCTGAGAGAGCATCTCTCTTTGTGCTATAGGCACATGAAGACAGTTTGTATACCAGGGATAGACACTGATCCACAGCTCAGGGCCCCATAGGTTGTCCAGGCCTTCTCACTGACACTCACTGAATGTTCATCCAATAACTGATGGAAACAGATGCAGATACATAGTTAAGCATGGGGCCAAATTTCTGGAGTCCACTTGTAGAGAGGGAGGAGCAATAACATGAGCAAAGGGGTCAAGACCATGTTGGAGAAACCCACAGAAACAGCTGACCTGAGCAAGTGGGAGCTCATTGACTCTGGTTGACAGCTGAGGAACCTGCATAAGACCAATCTAAGTCCTCTGAATGTGGGTTACAGTAAGGTGGCTTGGGCAGTTTGTGAGGCCACTAGCAGTGGAACCAGTATTTATCTCTAGTACATGAAGTGACTTTTGGAGCCCCTTCCCTATGGACGGGTCCCTTGCTCAGCTTAGATACAGAAGGGAGGACCTTGGTCCTGCCTCAAATGATGTGGCAGAATTTGTTGATTCTAATTGTGAGGCATCCCTACTTGATATTCTGTGTTAAGAGCTTGTAAGTTTATCAGGGCACTTTATTTTTAATTTTATATGTATAAAGGTTATGACTTCATGTAGGTATGTACACCACATAAGCACCTGGTACCAGAACTGGCCAGACAAGGGAATTGCTTTCCTATTAACTAAAGACACAGGAGGTAGTGAGTCACCAGACATGCATGGGTGCTTCCAACCTCTGCAAGAGCCACAAATATTTTTAACAACTAACCTATTTCTTCAGCACCCAATCTAAATATTCATTACTTGTTTTTATGCTTAAAATAATCAAGCATGTTTACGTTATTTAAGCATCACTCTGCTTTTTTTTATTCCCTTTTATTTTTAAAAATACTTCTCCTACATGTTTTGTGTACCACCATTGTATTTAATAAGGAGTTTCGCCTTGGTATTTAGTGATTTTTCTTTTTCTACCACAGAGAAATTTGGTTTGTTTCTCTCTTATCCCTCAATTACATTGTTTTATGTCAAATTTAGAGTCACTGAGAAAGAGTACTAACATACCTTTTAGTAAATGAGGGGATCTGAACCATTAGATAATAGGGGGCTGACCTCTATGATACAAATGGCTATATGCTGCTCATGATACTTTTTGTACATAGCTGTCTGTGTCACCCACAGTCGTGCAATAGTTATAATATGTCCATTGGTTCATCAACAATTTGTATCATCAGATTTGCAATAATTCTTATTTTGTCTGTTAATATCCTCCCCATCTTACCTAAATAAAGGCTATGTTTACTTCCTTCCAAAAAAACTGTCACTGCTGCCAAAGAAGGTATTTTAATTTATTGAGAAACTTTCTTTCTAATTGTTACAAGTTTGGTATGGCTTTCTATCCTGAAAAGTCAATAATGTGTGTAATAAGCCTTTGTCTTTTCAAACTTGTGGCATCATTCTATATTTTAATATTTCTCATTCAATGACAGATTATCTAACATATCCACTTTATTAACAATTCATCTAATGAATATTTAAATGATAGTTAAATGTGATTGTAATGTAGAATATAAGTATGTAATGATGATTTCACCTCAATTTGAATGCACATATAGAGTTTTTCATGAACCAAATATAGAAGATGATAGCACAAAAGCAATAAAAAATTAATAAGCTAGAAGCATAAGATTGATTTTTCTTAGTCAACAATACTTGACAAAATTAAAATCCTATCTTCTTGAAATAAACATTTTATAAATTTTGTTTTGCATTGAGAGTCTTATTGAATAAAACATGATAAAGCTTTGGCTTTGTTCTTTCCTGCATTATTACAACATCCACTCTCACTGTTTTTTAATTATTTAAATTTTATTTGTGTGTGTGTGTGTGTGTGTGTGTGTGTGTGTGTGTGTAACAAAGTGTTCATATGATCAGGGAGGACAGAAGAGGATGTCAGATAACCTGGATATAGAATTATAAGTGATTGTGAGCTAAGGTGAATCCTAGAAACTGGATTTCAGTCCTCTAGAAGAGCAATAAGTGTTCTTAATCATGAAACCATCTCTCCATTCCTCACTCACTGTTTCTGTAATCAATAATATTCATTAAAAGCTTTTCCTTCAATAGTTCTTCTATACTTAATGTAATTCATTTTACAGCATAACAGGGGAAGAAACAGAAGAGGGGGATTGTTAAGTAGCTCCTTCTTCCTTGTAAAGGGACTTTTCTCCCATATTTTTTATTTTACTTTTTATGGAAGTCACTCTCAGTTCCTTTTCCCTTCCCTCCTCCCCCAGCCCCTCACTCCCACTCCATCCCTCCTCTGCTCCCCAGGGAGGGCAAGGACTTCTTTGAGGGATTTTCACAGTCTGTCATATCATCCTGAGCTGGGCCTAGGTCCTCCCTCATCCCTCCCACCAAACCTGGTGACAGAGAGGAGGTCTTGGCAATCTGTGGGACCTTGGAGAGTACAGCAATATTTATTCTTGGCATACAGATGGACTCTGGGAACCCATACCACATAGAGGGATGCTCTCTCAGCCTGGATTTTTTTACTTCTGTGCTATGTCCTACATCCTTTCAAGAGAGCTAAGGACCAAGGCAATATTCTTCTCTCATTTTTCTAAGATACATTTGCTATCCCTTGAATATACTGATGTTTATGGCACACTAAGCAAAGAAATCTATGTAATATCAAAAATGATGTGATACTTTTTCTCTTCTATGTGTTCAAATTACTACAATACCCCCTTAATTATGCAATATTTTTTTCCAATCATGATTCTCAGCAAAGATGAAAGGGTTCTGTGATTCATACTATTCAGTGTGGTATTCACTTGCTATTCTGGCTTTTGGACATTTGCAGAATGGCTAGTTTGCCTGAAAAACCAAATTTGACTTATTTTACTTAACTTTAATTCAATCTAAATTTTAACACATGCAATTGGCCAGCACCCACATAGGAGAAAATACAGTATGGAAAAGCATTTATTTGTTTTTATTACTTTATATATATATATTCTGCTTTTTGGTGTTAAAATTAAAATTGGAATGGGGGCAAGGTTTGATGTTTGTTGTTCAACCTTATAATTTGACTTATTTATCAGATATTCATCTTTCAGTTAGATTTCAGAAATATGAAAATGAGCTTATTTGAGCATCTCTAGGAATGAGGATCATATGTAAAACAGCACCATTTTAAAGTGTGTCTTGAACTCCAAAAACGTAGGAGATAATGGAAAAGCAATATCAGGTAAAGATCTGGCTATAAAAATTACATTACCAGCAAAAGATGGACAGAAAAAAAGGGAGAGTGATTTCCCCCAAGCATCTTAAGAATAAATACAGAATGTAGGACTATAGGTGTTTGCAATAATTAACTGCTGCATATCTTACAGCAAAGAGATGTCCTGTGAAGTTGTGAAAACATTTTCTTGTTCTCACGATTTTCTGATCTTAGAAATGTAAGCCGGTTTCAGCAAAGTATTTCCCTTATCTATAGAAATGTCTCTCTAGATAACATGGCAGGAATGGGGTGAGATGCAATGAGTCTGTCTGTCTTTCGGTCTGTCCCTTTATGAGTGTGTATCTGTCTGTCCTTTTCCTTCTCTCTCCTATTTTCTCTATTTTCTTAGCACAGGTTTAAATTGCCTCATAGCATGGAGGAATTAGGGCACATAGATGTCATATAAATGACCAATCAGTGTACCCAAAGAAGGTAAGCTTCCTTCCTAGTCTCTGGATCAATCACCAAAACACTCTGCCTTTTGCAGGGAATGGGGATGAAGAGGAAAGAAAGTGGATGAGGAAAATGATGCCAGTGATGAGATGGAGGAAGAAGAACAAAGAAGAAGAAGAAGAAATGGAGAAAAATAGTAGATGAGGGAATTGCAGGTAAAAAGAACCTTAAGCTTGTGCTTAATAATTTTAAGATAACATACAGCAATGGGTAATGGGATTTACCTTATTATCCATTTTTCTATTTTATAGAAGTGTGTGTGTGTTTGTGTGTGTGTATAAAATAAGACATATGTAAGAGTGTGAAAAGATAATATAAATAAATAGATAATCATATAAAATGAAAATCAAAGTAGATGGCCTAGATTACAACGAAGGTGATCCAGGAGAAAAAAAAAATCAATTTATGTAAAATTCATTTGTTCCTGTGTGTCTGTATCTACTATAGATAATTTCAAGACTGCTAAATCTCTTTTTTTAAACAATTAGGGAGTCTTTTTTTATTTTATTTTATTTTCCAGTTTAAATTTAGATAAGAAACAAGGTTTCTTCACAAGTCAGTTCCAAGTCCCTCTCCCATTCCCTCCCCTCTTCCCGTGCCCTCCCCCCAACCCCCCCCCCGTTATCCCCTCATTCCCCCAGGGAGGGTGAGGCCCTCCATGGGGGTGTCCATAGTCTGTCATTTCATATAGGGCAGGGCCTAGACCCTTCCCCAAGAGTTCAGGGTGAGAGTGCACCTCACATTGTTCTATGGGAGTCCAAAGTCTGTGTGTATACTTGGGATGGGTAGTGATCTGCTGCCCAAGGCTCAATAGATTTTAGGGAGTCTTTTGTAAAATAAAATTTCCAAATCTTATATGAAGATATATATTCCTATATAAAAAGGAAAATGGGAGTGGAGGCTATTAACATCACTTATCTAAATAAGATTAGAAAGGAAAATAGAGAAATGTAATTAGCATGGTGTTTATACAATCCCTAATATGCTATTTCACTTGTTTAAAGAAAACTACATAATTACAGTAATGTAGAACAGCACCAAATCGATGGAATAATGGAGAATATAGGTGCCAGGAAATTTATAGAGTGAACAATACTAATTCTTTATTTAATAAGAGAGATGTGCATGTATAGTTGTGTGTGAATGGCTGTGAAAAACCAAATCTATGTAAGAGGCACAGAGCTGTCACTTAGTGTTATTAAAGAGAACCCTTTCTGTATTCACACAACGAAAGGAAGGGACAAGGTTGGACTCTGGCAGAAATATAAAGCCTGACGAGGAAGGAGCAGAAAAAGAAGAATTTCAGTGTAAGGTTTATGTCCTTTCTCTTCTGTTCTAGGGAAATGATGTCACTAATTTACTTATGCCAAAAGACAGAGACCAAAGCTTTGAATCAATCTTGGGTTCGAATAATAACCATCCTGTCATACTAGCCTAGTGACTGAGGTTCCCTGAGAAGTATACATCATACCAAGATGACATGAGCAGTACTGCTACCCATAAAAAGAGGAGAATGTGAGTCAGAAATGTGTAAGCACAGTGAAGCCATAGTTGGTTTAAATGACCTCATAATGGCCATTACTATAAAAAATAAAGGAATTAAAAATTGTGAGCCTAATAATTTGAAATTATTACTTGATTAAAAATACGTAGGAAGAGTACAGATACATGCACACTCCTGGGTCATAAGGGTTTTGTCTGTTTGATGAAATCATGGAAGGTTCCTAGATTTGTTCATGAAAATTCTTGCTTTCTAAATTTATTCTTAGTGCAAAAAATACTTTGGGAGGACAAGAAAGGAAATGCCTTTAAAGGGAGCCAGTACAGGTTTGGAGAGAGGTCTGGCACAGAGGAAATGGTAAGGAATCCACAGGGATGACCCCAAGTAAGAATTTAAGCAGTGGTGGAGAGGCTGCTTTAACGCCCTTCCCCTATAATGAGATTGGTGACTCCCTTGGTAACCATTCCTAGAGCCTTGACCAAGTAACTGATTAAAGCAGAGACAGTCACCCACAGCTGAGAACCCTGCTATTCTCCCAGAATCTAGTGGTGGAGAAGGAGGAGAGATAAGCAAATTAGTCAAGATGGAACTGGAGATACCCACAAAAACAGCTGACCTGACCTAATGAGAGCACATAAACAGACACTACTTGTAAACCAGGGGAACAAGCATTGGACAAAACCAGGTCCTCTGAATGTGGATGCCAGCTAGGAGGCCAAGGCAGTCTATGGAACCTCTAACAGTGGAGCCAGTGGAATTTGGAAGCTCATTCCCTAAAGAGAGATACTATTGCAGCCCAGATATGGAAAAGAAGGCCTGGGCCTTCCCCCAAATGATGTGATGGATTTTGATGATCCCCCCTGGAATGTCTCACTGTCCCTGGAGAGTGTGGGTGGTGGGTGCTTTGAGGGTCATCGGTGGGAAGCAGGGAGGATGGGAGGGTCAGGGATTGGGGGGATGGATATGTAAATAAGAGTGTCTCTAAAATTAAAAAAAATATTTTGGGTATTTTACATACAATATAAGCATTGCTAATTTGTTCCTTAATGTAATATAGCTATGATCTTAATCTGCATCATATTTATGCAAGTTTTGTTTTCAGTTTTGGCAGCACTGGTTTCCAAGACTGACTTACTGGCTTATCAGAGAGCTATAATCATAAGTCTCAAAACGTAGTACAAACTCTGCAGAGTGCTTTGTCTGTAGATGGAAGATCAGGTGAAGGAGAGAAAGGAGGAGGGGCAAACTGTGTGTGGAATATGCTTTAACTTTTAACCCAAATGAATGTTAGTTTAACTCTCTAGGCTGATATTGGGTCTCTCATCTTCTGTTATCGTTATCCCTGCATTCCATGCATTTCCTTGAGAAGAATTCAAAAGAAAAGTAAGAATTTTCTCATTTTGTGTTTGGGAAGTCCTGTGTCAATAAAGCCCTGCTGGCCAATAGGAATCTAGATAGGTGGGACTAGGAGTCCAGGAGGACTCTGGGAAGGAGAAACACAGAGAGTCAAGATGTAACGCCATGGGGTAGGAAGCCCGGAACTATTCTCTGGTAAGAGAAATACTTAGATTAACAGTTATGGGGTAATTACTTAAGTCAGAGCTAGCCAGTAAGAAACAAGCAAGGCCAACAGCTTCATAATTAATATAGTCTCCTGTGTGTTTATTTGGGGCTGATGCGGCTCTGGAACCAGGTTGGTGGGAAGGCTTCTCTCAAGGAAAAAGCTTCTCTTTACAATTTTGTAACTCTTCTACAGTAAGAAAGCATAATAAAATATTTGCTACCTCCCAGACTGAGGGACAAAGCAAGTGATCAAGTAGAATCTTGATGTACTGACTACGTCAAAGGCCTGATTTCTACATTCAAGGACATATGATGCAAGCCTTTCCATTGTATGCTTTTAGGTGATTTTTTTCTGTATCAATCCAGTATACATGTTTAACAAGTATCAACATTTTGCAGGCACTGAAGAAGATACTAATATTAGGATAGATAAGGTAATAACATACTGGTTTCATAGTTTGGTTGGATAAATCGCAGATATCATTCAGAAAAAGTTACAGTAGTAATATTTAATTACATAAGACCAGAGAACGAATTGTATGACTTTAAAAGACCCTAAAGATTTTTTTTTGGTTTTACGAGACAGGATTTCTCTGTATTGTTTTGGAGGTTGTCGGTCCAGCCTGGCCTCGAACTCACAGAGATCCGACTGCCTCTGCCTCCCGAGTGCTAGGATTAAAGGCATGCGTCACCACCTCCCAGCTGACCCTAAAGATTTTTAAAGAAATGTGGTCTATACAGAAAATCAGCGTCTGGGCATCTAATCAACAAAATTGTCCGGAGTGTACAAAATTGGCAATACAGTGTGTACAAAGGGACGTGTGCTGCAGCATTATTGCACAGACAACAATACAGAGGCCCTGATAAATAAATAAGACATTCCATATTCACACTACACCACACAGCGACGAGGATAAAGGTGACCTCTATTGCACTGCTGTATCCCCGAGTTATCTATAAGATATCTGAAGTGGTAAATTGACTGGGCTGGGAGGGTGGTGCTTGGCATTAAAATGCTTGCCTCAACTTGGTCTGCCAGACTTTGTTGACTCCCCAAGGAAGGCCCCACCCCTTCTGAGGTCTCTCCCTCTCTCAGGAAAACTGTCTCTCCCTCTCTCAGGCAAACTCCGGACAATTATAGGTTGTTTTACAGGGCCCTAACCAAACTCAAAACACAAGTTAAGTCATGTAATTTCTCTCAGGATGGGAATGTCACAATGATCCATGCAGGTAGCTGTAAGTTTGTGAACGTTCCCAGACAGAAAATGACACTGGAAATCCACACTGAACAATAACAATTAGTTAGCTGCACTTTGAGCCTGAGACTGGGACTCCGTGCAGGCTAAAATTGCTTTGAATCAGTAAACAACACCTGAGGGAATGACTTTGTGTATGTGTCTCTTGGGTCAACCAGATATTGTCTCTAGGGGCAGCTAGCCTGCTTTCAATCTGCTCCGAAGTCTAATGTGTGCTGTCTGTGTGAAAGCCTGTCTTTGTGACTGAGAGTTATTATTTCTGTTCACCAATATTACACAACTTAAGCAGAAAATCATCATCTGGACATCCACATTTATATGTGTGCCCAACAAGTATAAAACACACCACCACAGGCCTGTGGAAAGAAGCCCACAGCTGTTCTTATTAGGGATGCATAGCAGTGGTACCCAAGAAAGTTATGGACAGAAAATATCCAGTCATTCACTGTCAACAGTCCGAGGACTTTGCCAAGTGGAAGTCCCCAATAATACCTGGTGAGTTTGTTTTGCCTAGTAGGACTTTCTAACAAAGTCTAGTAGGTCTACTTGTTGGGTGCTAGTCACTGCTAGTCACTGCTGTACAGTCACACAGCCCTCTGCAAGAAGGGCAAGGAAAGGGAGCTGGAGTTTGTATGCAAAATGAAAAATATTTTTTAATAAAAAAAAGACGAGGAAAAAATGCTTGATTATTTCACATGAATCGAGCCTTGAATTAGATGCCCTAGTCTCACTGCCTAAAGAAAGTAAGTAGAAACACATAGTGAATGATGCCTAGTATACTACAGAGCTATTTGTGTTTTAAAATGACTGGGATATGGTAATGTTAGATTTTCCCAAGTATATCTATGCTACTATTGAGCATGAGGAACCTTAGTAGACTCTATGGCAGGCCAGGGGGAGGGAACATGGGGGGCAGGGTTGGGGGGACACAAACATTCCAGGCAGACAGAGATTAAGTGAGAAGTTTTATTAGAAAGAGGAGGGAAGGAGGAGGAAAGAGGAAAGAGGTAAAGAGACACACTAAGAGAGGATAGAAGAGAAGAGGGAGACGGGAAAAGTCCTGCCTGCCCCAGAAAACAGTGCGAAAGAGAGAGGATAAGACAACAGCGAAAGAGTGCATAAATGGGCAGAGGTTTTTCTTTTAAAGAGGTCCTGTGCATCTGAGCTGACCAGGGTACTGCCTGAGTGCATTCTGCCAGGTGATGGGGCAGGCCAGCATGCTGCCTGAATTTTGCAACTATTATAAAACAGAAATTGGGACTGTGGGAGAATTAGTAGAAATTTGACATTTTTATATTGTATATATTTTAAGATAAACAGGTACTCATATTATGAAAAGTTGTATTAAAGTTTTTAAACTCAAGACAATAAAGACATATGAGTAACATAATAAATAAATTATAAATAAAGGTGGAACATAAATTTATTACTCTTGCATGCATTTGATAGAGTTCATTGCGGGCTATTTTGTAAAGGACAGTTTAGAAGACATTTATCAGAAAACTTAAGTATCAGTGACTGAGCAGAAGGTTCACCAGGTAAAACGCTTTCTACACAAACATGAAGACCTGATTTGAGTCCCAATACTCACATCAAAATTCTGACATATACATAAGTGTCTGTAACCCCGTTTTTGCAGGCTGGAGTGAGGGAGCTCTCCAGAACTCAGAAGCCAGTCAATCCAACAAACAACAGTGAGTTCCAAGGCCATTTAGAGACTCTATCTAAAGGGTATAAGAGGAGGGCGACAGAATGGCATTCCCAGTGATCTCCTCTGGCCCTCGCCTGCTTTCTGACACAAACACACACAAAGACAGAAGTGTTGTATTTTGGAAATATTTCCTTCACAGAACCTCGTATTATCTTTTAGAAAGGGTATGATAAATAAGTAACCACTTTCTATCACAAAGCACACCCTGCAGCGTGGTTAGTAGCAGATTTACAACAGAGCATGTGTCTACCCAATCTTTCATGCTGGATATTTTAATTCTTCCAGCATTTGTGTGACTTGAAAAAGATATCTTTCATTTTTAAAATAGTTTCTCATGTGATTCAAGGTTATGAGTATACATGGTGTGATGGCTGTATACACCAAAAAAACCCCAGCTTATTAACCCTGATATCATGAGGTATTTTTCATATTACAAATAGGTGATCTGATAAATACTAATATCATAGATAAGAACTGATCTCTCATGGGATTCCTTTTTGACTAGAGATAAGTAATTTTAGGTGGATAAAACCTGCTTAGTGTACCCAAACATGATTTAATTTGTGAATATTTATATATAACATATGCATGATAAAATTAATAGATATGGTGATTCTTTACCACAGAACTTTTAATATATGTTGACTTAGCTAATTTATGGCAAATATTTTGACATCACAGGTTCATTTATGAACTTGTACCTCTACAATATGGTGCTAGATGGCAACATTGATGTGGGCTTTTTATAAAACTGCTTCCCCTTTTGTCTGGATTAGAAAAAAAGAAGAGAAAAAATACTAGCTCTTCTCAAAATTGAATGGCAGCCCAAATTTTATTCTATTGATTATCAAGCAGGTTTCTGTTTGAGTAGCTAAAAGTTTTAAGCTAGGGTAGCATTAATGGGTATTTATATTTTTGATTTGGCTTAATAACACACATAAGAAAATCATTAGTAAAGTGCAGATTTCTAAATAGAGAAATTATCTTAAATGTAATACAAATATTTTTCTTTCTGTTGGGGATAAAGGAAGCCAGGAACAGGGCAACAAAAATCAATTCTGTTTCTGCTCAGTGACTCTAAAGTAGGCAAACTGTGCCTCAGCTATTTGCCTCTTAATTGTTTTCATCTTACTGATTTTTTAAGTATCATTGATAACTTGATTTCATAGCCTGAGGTATTAATTCTCTGAAATCTACAATATGGTTTCACTAACTATGATGTGGGAAAGTCATCTAAATCTTGTTTGCTGTAATGGTTCTGCCCTTTCCTCTGCTTCGAGGGCATGTTTTTCTGCAAGATAGGGAATGATGTCATTTTGTGCAGAGAATAATTTACCACCTGCTGGAAGGAGGAGGCATATTGTGGCAGCTGCATTACTGATTTGAAAAAGCAGCAAAATATAAATGTATAGATGGGAATGTCAGTGTAATGGGTGGGGAAGTGTAGCATGCTTTCCTCAACAACAGCTGGAAAATTATACTAAGCTCAAAATAGTATCTGTTGGCTTTAAACCAAATGTTTCTGTCACTAGTACTCTACAGAGCAAAAACATCGCTCACAAATGAATTCCCCATTATGTTTTCAGAAGTAGCTTTTTCCCTGGAAGGCATGGTAGGTATCTGGGAAGCAACATTAAGAAATAAGGAAACAAAGGGGTTCATAAACCTATTAATTTTGAGATAGGATCCAGAGTTGTCAGATAAACAAGGAAGAAATTAATCTCTACTTTTCCTCATTGTTTACTCTTATAAGAATAGCCTTACATAAGAATTTAAACATGTTCTAAAAAGAAAAATATTCTGTCCATTTAGTGACAAATTTAATCAGGTATGAATTACATAACTGTACTGTGTATTTATGAGATACTTCATAAATGAATGAGACTGTGAAGCAAATAAGACTTGCATGACTGCAGATAAGATTCTTTTACACTGATTGTAAACAACGACTAATGCAGATACTGTCACTTAGAATCAGTTCTATGCTGTATATTTATGTTTATTTAGAATCAAGGAAAGAGGAGTGTCCACGTATGTACTCTCTTCTTCTATAAAACATGGGTTACCAGGTTGCCTTGGTCATGTTGAGTTGCAAAACCTCAATGGTGTTCTAAATATTATGGTTAAAGGTTTATTTTAAAGTGTGTTCATATGCTTGTGTGTGTGGCATGCATATGGGTACTAGTACCTACAAAGTGAAGAAGGAGTCGAATTCCATGTTGCTCTAAATATTCTTAAATTCATTTTAATACACATTTAGTTTAATTCATAATGTATATTTTAAAAGTAATACATACCAAATTTAAATGGGTATAATATTTTCTCCACTTTCCTAGCTTTTCCTTGCCTTTGCATATGAACATTATTTCATATTTTGTACAAGTGAAGGCTTATTCTAGAAACAATTGATTATTATATACTTGACACATTTTTATTTGGATACCATGGCTTTTCACATATACTAAAATCCTAGGCAAGTTAAATCCAAATACCTCAAAAACTGCATAATACATTTATAGCAATATTTAAATTTAATATTTAAATGCAAACCCTGAGTGTTTTCTGGAAATTTGTGATTCAAATAAAAAATCCCCTTGGACTCAACTATATCTTACAGTGTAACAAAACACATATGAAACAGGCAAGCTGTTTCATTTCTTGGGTGAGTTAAACTGTGGTTTAAGCTACTAATTTGAGGGTGCTATTTGCCTATAATAACTGATATATTCATTGCTTTACTTATAATATACCCAGGAAAGAAAACCTATTTCATGAACCTCTGTCTTTCATGGTGCTGGATCATGTTGACACTCCAACTGAAATTCTTTCCTGTATACTTAGTATGTTGGAACCATTGTCTGCAAGTGCAAAAACAAATACTTTCACCAAATTATACTACATATCCTTCCATTAAAGGTAGTGTTCTGGTTATCATTCACTTGCTTATGCTTTTCCAAGTACCACTTCTTTCTTGTGTCACATGGAAAGCAAGGTTCCACAACTCTTGGGTAGATACAATAGCAATGATCAACCCTCAGCTTTTGCTTTGTCTGCCTCACCGAGTGAATGTGTCGAGCCATCACTGGGAAATAATATATTCTCAGATCAAATCAGAAGGAAACAGATTTGACTCTTCAAATTTCACAGGCTATCATCTTATAGTCTTGATAATGCAACCAAAAGAAATTTTTTACCTAATGGAATCAGAATCCAGAGCCTTTTCGACATTCATTTGTTGAGACAGTCATTGGCCCTCACTTCCCTGGGAGGTGATCCTGTGTGCAGGGTTTATTTTGAGCCTTGTCTCCTTGACCTCAAACATTTCCTCCCCTTGCCTTCTTGGAGACTGGGCACAGGGTCTTGCACGTGTGACACAATTGTTCTGCTGAGTCAAGTCTCCAGACCTTCCTTTACGTTGTCCACTAGTGGAGGCACTTCAGGGTAGGCTGCAACCCCTTGGGTTGCTATAGACACTTTACTTACGTTTTACCATGTCATATTCTATATCCCATTCTAACCTCTTCTCCTCCAACCAGATTTTTTTAACTCTTACCTGTGTGCTAATCCCCCCTCCCAACACACATGCACACTTTTGATACTGTCAATCACATGCTTTTTTCCAATTCAGGTCAGAAAAGTTTCTAGAAATAATTTTCTCGTTAACTTGTGAGTTCATATATGCTGTCCAAAAAAATGTAATCATCGATTCTCTGGAACTCATTAATTAATCTCTTGAGAACTAGAGAAGAATATTAGCTTACAAATGTCTTTTAAAGAATGTGAATTTTGGAATGTGGAAAGGCCTGAACATTAATGGAGGTTTTTATTGCTGTATTCACATCTGTATTTTCTTGAGGACTTAATTCATTTATTTCTTCCTTTATTCGTTCTTGGTGTCCTTTTACAAGCCTATCTTAAGTTCCAGCAATGTCAACACTGTAATAATAAGAATTCATTTATGTGTCAGTGTGGAAATTAAATTCATATCAATGAGTTTCAATTTGAAATATGTTTTATATGATAGTTTATTAATAATTCTAGCATTTCTTGGTTATCACATGTGATATAAAGCTTTCTACCTAATTTTCCCATGTTTTTAGTCTGCATCAATTGTTTAAATATGCCTGTATGAGAATACATTGCTTAAACATCACAGAAAGTGTTAGCATATCTGGATACATCTCTCTTTGCATTAATAAGATTAACTTATTTTATACAAAGCTGATTAGCTACATATTAAATCATCTCTCTCTTAAATTAATACTATTAGATCATCCTTTTTATCTGAAATTTTCCTCCTTTTAACTTCAATTCAGGATTGACTATTTTCTATTAATTTATGTGACCATCTTTTCTGTAATCTTTGTTAAGACTTTAACCCATGCTATACTTAATCTTCATAAGTTAACAACATTTTTTATTGTCACATAAATGAACACCTTCATATTTTAATGAAATTCCATGCATTCTTCTCATCTTTCATTCCAACACAGGTTACATGTACTGAAAATTAACTTCCAAAGTGATTTTGACAAATTGTAAAGGATAATATTATTTACTTATAATTGTCTTTTCTCAGGCTAAAATAATGTAGCACATAAGATATCCATTTATACATTTTCACACATTGAACAATGTTAACAGAAATGCAATCAATATCATGGGTAGTATTTCATAGCCTATTTATTGTATAATTGTATGGTAATTATAATATCTTCAATATTTTATTATTGGAGACAAAGATACAGATCTTTATGTACAAGGATAATATCTGGTCACATGACTAAAGATATTTTCATTTTACATGTAAGTGCTAATCATCTGTCAATAAAATTTGCAATTTGGTACATGTGATTTTATAAATGTGTCCTCTTTTTTCCACTTACTGTTGCAATTCGGAAAGATGAGCTATAACAAGTATTCTGAAACTGGTCAGTAAAGCACAATAATGTACCAAAGCACACGGTAGTCTAGTTCTATGTATGCAGTTAAACTTGTTCCCTGTTCACACACAGCTTTTACAGAGATTGGACTGCTTTGTCTGCTGTTCTTCATTCTCAGCTTTGTTATAATCTGGCTGATTTGTTTCTAAAACACTGTGGAATGATCTGTAGGTAACCTCAAACCTTCTTTTACGTTATTACTAGTGGCTTCTCTTTTTCAAATGATAGTCAAAATGACATTTGACTTTAAGGAAATTAAAATTCAAATTGTTTAAAGATAGTAAATGTTGTTCAAAAATAAGTGTTATGATTTCTGGAAAAAATTTTAAGTTAAAAAGCATCCCCTTGCTAAAAAGAGAAAATTCATATTGTAAATGCATATTATTTTTAATAAGCAAAATCTCATTGAAATGAATGAGACCTTTGTACCATTTTACCCAAAGCAATTTTGTGTAATAAGAAAAATTCCTTAGAGGTAGTCTGTTATGGAACTTAACATTAGCTCAGTAAATTGTTTCTCTACTCCTCTGAAATGAGAATTTAAAAGAAGTGAATACAAATGAAGGCATAATGAATACAAAATGTGAAGCTGCTGTTAATGATGAGTCATTTTTAAAAGCAAGAAACTGTAGTTATATCTTCACACCAAGTCATTTATAAAAGATTCTGGATGGAACTCTCTAGGACTAAATTATTTGAAACCTATTATTCATGTTGCATTTATTTTGAACAATAAAAATTTTAATAACTATAAAAGAAAAGATATATTGAATAAAGTCACAATTCATCCTCCACCTTCATATCTCATGACTATCATCACTGCTCCCCTGCCCTATCTCATTTGGTACACATTCCAGACTGTGGGTGTCCTCAAAGCAGCCACCTCTGTCTACCTGTATCTCATTCATTTAATTTCTCATGGCATTTCCACTCATTATGTTCACAGTCGAATTTCTAAAGAGAAGGGGAGAAAAGGAGGGGAGAGGAGGACATGAGGGAGCAAGAAGGTTGAGTTGGGGGAAGAATAGAGGAGAGCAAGATAAGAGATATCCTAAGAGAGGGAGCCATTATATGTTTAAAGAGAAATCTGATACTAGGGAAATATCCAGAGATATAAAAGGATTACAAAAACTAATAATCTAAGTAATAGTGGAGAGTCTACCTTAAATGCCCTTCCATGATACTGAGATTGATAACCACCTTACATGCCATCCTAGAGCCTTCATCTCAAAGCTGATGGAAGCAGAAGCAGACACCCACAGCAAAACACTGGGCTGAACTCCTAGAGGAATCCAGTTTCAGAGAGGAAAGAGTGATAAGCAAAGGCATCAAGACCAGGCTGGAGAAACCAACAGAAACATCTGACCTGAACAAGGGGGAGTTCATGACTCCCAGACTGATAACTGGGAAACCAACATAGGACTAATCCAGACCCCCCTGAAAGTGGATGCCAGTTAGGAGGCCTCGGCAATCTTTGGGGCCTCTGGTAGTGGATCAGTATTTATCCCTAGCATAGAAATGAACTTTGTGAGACAGAGGGATACTCTCTCAGCCTAGACACAAGGGAAGGTCTAGGCTCTGCCCCAAATGATGTGACCGACCTTGAAGATCTCCAATGGAAGGCCTCACCCTTCCTGGAGAGCAGAAAGTGGATCTGAGAGGGGGTTAGTGTGCCGCAGGGAAGAAAGGGAGGGAGAGCGAACTAGGATTGACCTGTAAAACTAGCTTGTTTCTAATTTAAATAAAATATTTCTACCTACTTTCTGGCAGATGGATGGACTCTTTGAAGGGTCTCAGTTTGACAGTGTTATTCTTTGTGATGGAACTTGATCTTACCAATCTATATCTACATATATATACATATATATAATATTATATATGTTATAATATATGAATTGCTTTGTGTATTAATAAGAATGTTCTCCAATTCTGAAATAATTTCTCAGCTGTAAATTACAAAGTAACTACACGTTACTACTGTTCCTATGTCAGATGGAAATGTTTGGGAATAACCCACTAATACAATGCACACACACACACACACACACACACACACACACACAGAGTTTCCAACACTTTTCAGGGACTATGGTGGGGACGAGATACTGTGTGCTAGAACATACATTAAATTATGCTGTTTTGTTTTACAGAGTAACAATGGGAAGTTTCCCATAAGAAGGGCCATTCTTCAAGTGGGAGAGCAATGTTTGATTCATCGAGAACACACCAGAAAGCTGAGAGATAATAGTGAATACAGCTTATGAGAGCCCAAAATAATCCCTTGCCACCTAAAATACATTATAAAAAGGCCACTCCTGGATTTGAAATTGTGTAGAGATTTGTGCTTAAAAGCAATGGAGGAGAATAGACGTAGCAATCTCCTAAGCTTTCTAAGTCAGCACAATATTTCAGTTATTTGGCATTAAACATTTAAATAATCAATTAGTCTGGGACAGAGGGTACAGAGAGAAGAAAAATGCCTAGGCACCAGCTAATTATGTGGACACTGAAGTTTGTTGAGGAAGGTTTCTGTCTACATTGCATGTGGAAAACACAAACTGACATCGTGAAATTTTCTACAAAACCACAGCATGCAATATTAACAGGACAGGTAGGGTCAAAGACGAAAAAGAAAAAAAAGTCCAAAATCCAATTTTTTAAATGCATGCCACTTGTATTCCTCCCTGATGTTTTTCCACATTTCTAAGAAGGCTACTAGGGATGTATGCCGCTTCCAAACATAATTATGTGTTATTGAAAGTCAGTTAAATTACTCTGCCTACACTTCCTTCATTTCTTTTAACTTAACATGCTAAAACCATATTTTAAAAAATGTGTTCCTTTTATCTTTCTGCATGCTATTGAATATTCTGTGACAATATTTGCCATTAAAACATTTAAGGTTTTAAATGTGGCATTAAAACATTTCAGCCATTTCCAAGAAATTTGAAGAATATTTAAAGTGTTACTAGTTTATTTTCATTTATGTAAATAAAATCCCGGTAGAATTTTTGTTTGTTTGTCCACATCTAAATAATATTTTCCTACTTCAGATTTACCAAGTGTATGTGTTCACAACATGTATAAATGACTGTTAATATATTTTTTGAAACCTAATTAATTGTCTGCTGAAGCATTGTCAACTTTATTCAAATGTTTACTATTTTCCCTTGTATTTGAGCAAATATAACTACATCTGGCTTTCTACTCATATCTATTTGTTCTGGAAACTATGAATGCTAGTATTCACCAACAGATAAAAAAGTATTTGAGGAAAAATGTTAATCCACTCTAAAATTGCTCCATGTGTAGTCCCCAAATAACACACGAGACACTGTATTAATTATGAAACTGTTGGCCTTGCTTATTTCTTATTGGCTAGCTCTGACTTAAGTATTTCTCCCATAATTGTTAATCTAAGTATTTCTCTTACCAGAGAAGTTTCCAGGCTTCTTATCCCTATGGCAGTTACATCTTGAGTTCCTGTGTTTCTCCTACGCAGAGTTCTCTTCAACTCCTATTCCCACCTATCTTGCTTCTCTATTGGCTAACAGTGCTTTATTGACATATACACAGGGTTCCCTCATCATCTCCTCTTTTCTGTCTAAACAAAAAGAAAGGTCTTAACTTTAACATAGTCAAATTATATATAAAAGAACAGTTATTAAGTAAGAACACAGTTACAATATTTTGTCTACCAACATTTAGCAAGATTTAAAGAAAATATCATCTATCCCATTCTTGTGAGTCCAAAGTCCTATATGTAGCTTATCTTTTATCATAACTAAGGAAAACTATAACTATCTGCCTTCAACTCTATCAAAGACCACAGAAGGATAACATATAAACACTAGGATTGACAAAGATATCTTACTGCCTGGACAGTCACCTGAAGTTCCTCTGTAATGTTGGGGCATCCGTCTTCAGCCCATAGGCCACAATGTGTCCAGAAGATTTCTCAGCAAAGTAGGAAATTTCAAACTGTCCATCTGCATTGGCAGTCTGTCAGTCATTTTTCTGTGTCCTGCAGAAAAGTCTCGTCGTAGACTCTCCCATGAAGCAGGAACCCTGAAGGATTGTTTGAGTTTAGCAGTCCGAGATTTCTCACAGCCATGTGCTCTTTTACTGGCAGCCTGCTGACTTTAGCCACGTTATCTCTCACTGGCGTCCTGCTGATTTCGGCCTGAATAAAACTCCACTGGTAACAAACTTAACTGCTTTATACAATGTCAACTAACATTACAATGCAGGATGTTAAGATTTTTTTCGTTTTTTGTATGGAGGGATTTTAGAAAGGGTAGAGGACCTACCTGGAAGGTACTTCCTATCCATTTTGGTGATTATTAGTTTCATAATCAATATAATATTGCTAAAGAAATGGTTCTAATATAAGGCAAAATATGACAAACTTATACAGGCCACACAGTCATCGCAGGATGGTTATGAAATCCTAGTACAAAGAATTCAGGAAATACAAAATTCCTTCCAGGATAGTAAGGAATGTTTGATAGAAAATATTCAGGATATTAAAAATGATAATATAGGTCTGACAAACAGGTTTAAAGAGACAGAACACAAAATTGAATTACTTTCAGGAAAAATGCGCTCAACAGACAGAATAGAAAAAGTGGAACATAATGTTGAAATGTTTAATCAACAAAAATGTTCCATTTTTGATGATTTCACTAGCAAACTACAAATACTGGAACATAAGATTGAAATGCTAACAAAAAAGATTTGTTCCATGTCTCAGAACAATGACAAACTAGCTGATAGAACATCATTTCTGGAAGGCAGTTTACATGCCATTGAGATACTTTCTAAGGATGAGAATATTAAATATTTAGAATCATGTGTAAATGACAAATGCAAAAAAAAGAACGAACAATTCCATGACATCTTTAGAAAATTATTTATCCCAAGTACTTCAAGAAACCAGAGAAATAATGATGAATAGACTGCAGGTTTTAGAAGATGTCCAATCTGATACTTCAGAATCAGACATACAAGCAACAGGTCAGGACAGGGGTTTCCCAACACCTCTTAAATGCCAGAGATATCTCCCTAAGGTTGCTATACATTCACCTATGGTTTTCCCAGTATCTGTAACAGAAAAACCAGCAACGAAAAAACACTCAAATGGTCCCATTGTTTATCAATGGGAACCTATGCAGATGAAGGACCTAAAGGAAATCAGAGAGGCCATTGTTTCGTATGATCTTCATTCTCCCTATATCAGAGAGCTCCTAACCTCATGGGCCACTCAAATAGAGTAACCCCAAAAGATTGGGCCCAATTACCTTCGGCAGTGCTTGAAAATTCTTGTCAAATTCAATGGAGAGCTTTATGGAGGCAAGAGGCGAAAGCCTTAGAGATTCAGGAATTAAAGAATGGTCATGATGTGCCCAAGACAAGATTCTTGGGGAGGGTGCTTATGCTAACCCGCAGGTTCAGTCTGCATATGACGAGCACATGTTGTCTTTATGCCGTACAGCTGCTTTGAATGCTTTGGATAAGGTTTGTGAAACAGGAGAGATAATGGAACCCTATACCAAGGTAGTATAGGGTCCAAGGGAAAGGTTCACTGAATTTTTAGAGATATTGTCCAGAGCAATAGAAGTACAAGTAGCAAATCAAGAATCTAGGCGACTCCTTATAGAATCTTTGGCATATGAGAATGCAAATCCACAATTCAGGCTGGTACTTTGGCCATTAAAAATAAGATCAGCGCCATTGGAGGAATGGGTCCAATATACAGCAAACCTTGAATGTAAAAGTCAGGATACGGGAGCTTGGGTAGGTGAAGCTATTTCTACAGGCTTGAGGAGGCACCAGGATTCCAAATACCCTACCTATGATGATATAGAGGCCTGGGTAGGGGAGGCAATCTCCAAAAATTTTAACAGACATAAAGATGCCACGTGCTTTAACTGTGGTAAAATAGGACATCTGAGTAGGAACTGTAGACAACACATTTCTAGAAATAATGTGTTTACCAAGAATGCATCAAACAGAAGGCCTCAGCCTCCTGGTCTCTGCAGGAGGTGTGGAAAGGGCAAACATTGGACCAAGGAATGCTGCTCGACTACAGATAGACAAAGTAGACATTTACAGCTGAGAAACATAAACAGGGGTCTCAGAAAAGTAAGATTATCTGGTCATTCCCAGTGACAGTGGAGGCCAGCCTCTCCCAGGACAATTAGATGAGCCACTGCCCATTTTAAATAATAAGGCACTGGATAATACATTAACTCCAGAGGATAAATCAATTATACCAGGAGGAAATACAAAGCATATATTTTGGCAAACTTCTATACAATATCATAGTCCCAAGTTACTAGTTAAAGTAAATAATATGGTGATTAACGGCATTTTAGACATGGTAAGTGATGTCACCATCATAAATCAGAATTCTTGACCCCCAATTTGGCTTTTAAAAGAGGTTAATGTTCAATTCTTAGGGATTGGAACCCTATCTAAAGTTAAACAGAGCATTAGATGGATTGACTTTATTGGGCCAGAAGGACAGAGAGGACGGTTAAAGCCATATGTTGCAGATATTGCTATAAACCTCTAGGTCATGATCTATTACAGCAATGGAATATGCAGATTAACATTCCTCTTGTATCAGCTAGGAATTATAGACAAGCTCTTAGTGGTAGAAAGAATATAATAAGGCAGTACAGAAAACAGATGTCAAATATACAGGCTGTACAGAAACAGGATGGTAGTGCCAAACCTACAGAGCAACAAAAAGCTGTACCCTGAAAATGGCTAACAAATGAACAGAAGAACCTCTCTAGGTGAGTCAATGGCCTATGACATCTGAGAAGTTAGAGGTTTTGGAGAAGTTAGTTCAGGAACAGCTAGATGCTGGACACATTGAGGAATCAACTAGTGCATGGAATTCACCTGTGTTTGTTGTCAAGAAGAAGTCTGGTAAGTGGAGAATGATTACTGCTCTTAGAGCCATCAACAAGAGATCATTACCGGACTCTTAATGATCTTCAAAAACTATTAGCAGAAGTCTCTCAATTACAGACAATTATCGGTGTAGAAGGGCATGATTTAAAACACCTGAAAATGGCTTTAAAAGGAGATAAACACCTAAATACCCCACGAGTACTATCAGCTGAGGCTGAAAAAGAATTAGAATGGGTAGAAAAGAGAATATTAGAAGCACATGTGGACCATGTGGATCCAAAGCTGGACTGTATTCTGGTTATTTTACCATCTAGAGAATACCCCTCAGGAATATTAATGCAGAGGGAAGACATCATACTAGAATGGGTATCTCTGCCACATAAACAGAATAAAAAAATTGAAAACATATATAGAAAAGATCTCTGATATGATATTAAAAGGTAAGTTAAGGCTTCATCAACTGACTGGGTAAGACCCAGCTGAAATTATTGTACCTTTAAATAATGAGGAAATTTCCTCCTTATGGAAGGATAATGAGTATTGGCAAATAGCTTGCAGTGACTTTTTGGGAACTATTAGTAATAACTATCCCAAAACATCAAATTCATAAAGAATCAAATTCATAAAAAAAACAATTTGGATTGTTCTGCATATTGTGAGGCAAACACCTATTTCTGTAGTTCCTACGTTCTACACGGATGCAAACAAATCAGGTAATGCAGGGTATAAATCAGGAAATATAAGTAAAGTAGTTCAAAGCCCTTACAACTCCATACAAAAGGCAGAGTTATATGCCATTCTCATGGTACTTAAAGACTTTACAGAGCCTCTCAATATAGTCATGGATTCTCAGTATGCAGAGAGAGTTGTCTTGCATATTGAAACTGCAGAATTTGTTCCTGATAGTACAGAATTAACCTCATTGTTTTTACAATTACAGGAAACCATCAGAAACAGGACTCATCCTATATAAATATAACACATCAGATCCCATACAGGTCTGTCAGGTCCTCTGGAACAAGGCAATGATGAAATTGATCACTTATTAATAGGTAATGTGTTGGAAGCTTCAGAATTTTATAAGAAACACCATGTTAACAGCAAAGGTTTAAAGAAGGATTGTAGAATCCATCCTGAGTGAGGTAACCCAGTCACAAAAAGAGAAACATGGCATGTACTCTCTCATATATGGATTTTAGACATAGATCTGGGGAGTGCCAGCCTACAATCCTATGGCAAGAGAGTCTGGGAAACAGAAACTTTATTTAGTGGCTGATCGAAGAAGAGGCAGACTCCCTTGGTTAAGTACTGAGCTGAACTCAAGAAAGCCAGTAACAGAGAGGGAGGACTGATGATCAAAGGGATTAAGACTGGGCTGGTTTAACCCCCAGAAACAGCTGACCAGACAAAGGTTAACTCTTGAATCCCAGGCATTAGCCTGGGAAGCCAGCATGGGACTGATCAAGACCCCCTGAATCTGGGTGTCAGTGAAGAGGCCTAGGGAATCTATTGAGCCTTGGGCAGCAGATCAGTACCCATCCCAAGTATACCCACGGACTTTGGACTCCAATAGAACAATGTGAGGTGCACTCTCACCCAGAACTCTTGGGAAAGGGTCTAGGCCCTGCCCTATATGAAATGACACACTATGGACACCCCCATGGAGGGCCTCACCCTCCCTGGAGAAATGAGAGGATAACGGGGGGGGGGGAGGGCACGGGAGGAAGGGAGGGAATGGGAGAGGGACCTGGAACTGACTTGTGAAGCAACCTTGATTCTTATCTAAATTTAAACTGGAAAATAAAATAAAAAAAAAGAAAAGGTAACAAGTCACGTGACTAAACAGTCACAAGAACTATGGAAAAAAAAAAAGAATGATCCTCAGTTGCTCATTTTACAATCAAACTCCATTACCAGCAGGTTGTAATCCTAAAGGTATTCACAGAAATGAACTTTTGCAAATGGATGTATTTTACTCCCCAGAATTTGGCAGTTTGAAATATGTACACCATGCCATAGACACGTTCTCAGGATTCCAATCGGCTACTGCCCTCAGCTCTGAAAAAGCTGATTCTGTTATTACACACCTCTTGGAGGTGACGGCTGTTATGGGTATACCTAAAACAATAAAAACTAACAATGCTCCAGCATATGTCTCCAGTAAATTGGAACAATTTTTCAAATATTATAATATAAAACATGTAACTGGTATACCTTACAATCCCACAGGACAAGCAGTGATTGACAGATCTAACTGAACCTTAAAAGAGATGCTTCATAAACAGCCAGGGGAAAAAAAAGACCCCTAAACACAGGTTACATAATGCTTTACTATCATTGAATTTTCTTAATACTGATGAAAAAGGACAAACTGCAGCAGAAAGACACTGGACTACAGAGAAGACTTCTGAACTGAACCAACCAGTGTATTTTAAGGATGTTATGACCTCAGTCTGGAAACCAGGATATGTGTTTCATTGGGGAAGAGGTTTTGCTTTTGTTTCCACAGGAGAAGAAAACCTTTGGGTCCCATCAAAAATAATTAAGATTCAATCAGAACAGAAGACATCTCAGGAGGAGGAAAGATAACAGCTGGAGATATAGATTTCTGAAGAAGAATGAATAGCTACCCTGAGGACCATCAAACAAACAGTAACTCACTGTGTGGTATCAAAGTCTAAATCTCTCTATATTGTTTTTTTATAGTACCCTTTTATCTTTGTTTCTTCATATACTTCAGTCCCCATTCATTTAACTGAAGCTGGCTTTGGGGTTGGATTGGCTCTCCTACTCTAAATTCAAGCATATTATTTAAATACAATTCAGAATTTCTGTATTATATCAAGGAGCCATTGATATAAGACAGAAGAAAATAAAATTAGGGACTGTTATCTGTGGATTTCTTTTTCTGAAAAGTCTAATTTCCTTCATGTTTACCATCTTCTCTATTGTCACCTCTTCCAGTATGCATATATATAAAACTTAATATTTCTTTGTTAACATTAATGTTTGAGTTTTCCAGAGAACAAGAGATCTCCTGACTGCAATCTTCAACTGCTTCATAAAGAAAATGAGGATTTACTTCCTTGACTCCACCTGATTCGACTGGAGGCATCTGAACTGCCCCACATCATCAACTCCACCTGATAAGCACTATCCTGAAACAAGCTTGAAACTACATCACTCGACAAAACTCCAGACCAAGGAACTGAAACAGCACACCTTCTTAAATCTGGGCAGAGCTTCAGACGAGAGCTTCAATCAACACTAGAACTTCAGTCAGGAACTTCAATCAAGCATCTCCTGCCAGAGACTGTCTGATCTACTGAAGATTTTTTACACTAACATTTTTCTTCTCACAGGTCCCCATGAGATTGTCATCGTCCCATCTCAGCAAGAAATAGTTTTGAGAATTCCACGCTCTCTCTCCCTACTATTGATATTATAGGATAGCTTACACCTGTTAGTGTTAGTTTTTAATTATTTTAGAGTTGGGATTGGAAAGAGGTGTTCAGACGTGGTTGTTTCTTGCAGATAAATTTAGATTTAGATGGGATAGATGTTTGATACACTTTTTTCATTGACACAAGTTAGTTGTTTTAAGTTTAAATATCCTTTTTAGACTAAAAGGGCAATTGTAGGAGGAAAACAGAACTCTGTCATTAGCCATGTGACTTATTAGAGGCGCATACAGATGAGGTAATAAAAGGGCAGTTTACCACACTGCTAACACACCCACCTTAGGCATGATTAAAGACTTATCCGGACGTAGGCAGTGAACTATGTCACTAGCCAGGCCCACTTTTGGGCATGGCTAGGGGCGTTACGGAGGAAGGTATAAAAGACTGAACAGCTGAAGTCTAGCTCTCTTTTTTCTGGCTTTTCGGCTTCCAGTTCGGCGGCTGAAAACTACATGGCTCATCTGGGTTACTTGTTTGTCTCTTGTGAGAAATTTCTACAATAAATACTTATTTTTACTTTCAGTAAGTGTGCCGTTTATCGTTGTAGCATCAACCACCTTAGTTTTAATTTGATCCAGGTGATGTCTTGGAAAATCAGAGAAAAGATTATGAGCCAAGTCCTATGCTGTGACTGTTGAACGAGCCCTAGATGATTTCCCACCTGAATTCTGAACTCCATATTTTGGGCAGTCCAAATATTTAGGAAAGGAATATATGTGCTTTCAGAGCCACAGAGACTGACAAGACTTTAGGCACATCTGTACTATTGAAAACTCTGTTACAAATGAGAATTTTTATCCATGAGTGTCTTGGTAGATTTCTTAAAAGAACCAATGTTCTTCTTGTATTATGAAATTTAATAAGAAAAAGTCTTCTGTGATTTTACCTTTTGCTATTGTTTAGACTTGGCTTAAGCACATTTTGATTTTGTCCTTAACGTGTAAGCTTTATCCAGTGTGCTAATGTTTGTAGAGGGATTATTTGCAAAACCATATCCAAAACAGACTTAAGATGCTTACCAAATGCTTACCAAACAGTGTTTTGATTTGTCATATTTTTTTGTCTTATGTATTCTACTATCTTGAGGTCTGCAACCATACCAATTGCTTTGAAATGCCGTGCCTTGTGTCTCCAGAACTAGAAGTTAAATTATATTTTCTTTATAAAATTATTATGTTTCATTCATTTTGTTCTAGGGAAAAAATCACACTAATCTAACTATACTTCTTTTGAATTCATAGATGGCTTTTTGAAAAAACAATATGTTGCTGGGTTCCATTTGTTTCCTACATTCTAAACATTATGTCCCTACCCACACACTTGAGTCTCACAGATACTGAAGGTTAATTTAAAAGGAAATGTATTTAAATTGTAATCTCCTCACTGCATAGGTATGCTAGAAAGAACAATATTATACATGTCTGTCTGAGAACTGATGTTGTAGATACATGTTTTATCCTTCTTAAGAGATTTATTGCATACAAGGGAAGGTAATATTATTTCACTCACCCTTAGTTTGTTTCAGGACTAGTTTCTTTATACATCAATTTTGTGGTCTTAAAAAAACTGACTAATGTGTTGTCAAGAAAATCACTAATATTGACTTTTTTTAGCTGATAAATATAATTAGGGTGCAAAGAACGAGGATGTTGTCACTTGCAATTCAGAAATGTTAAGTTCCATCAATAATGGGAGAAGATTATGCAGGCAGATGGTAAAATGTCTGGACCATTTTGTACATGTTCTTGAAAAAGTGCCTTGACTTTTGACAAAGATGTTACATGTAAAAATTCTTCTCTTTTTAAGTTGTTGATTTTGTTCATGGGTTTAATTTGACTGTCAAGTGTCTTCTACTACCACCCACTCATTTTGAACTGTTGATCTGGACCTTGGGGCATAGGTTTAGGAGGTTGTGGGGATTTAGGGAAATTGGGCTCTAGCAAATAGACATAATGTCACAGAGGCCAGGTTTGTGAGTTTATCCTGGCTCTATCTATTTAGGAAAACCCCAACCACCATGTCATTCAGCTATAAAACTCTCAGCCAAAATGAATTCTTTCTCCCAATCTTCCCACTGATTAGTCATAGGTATTTTGTTGCAGCTATAAGAAAATAACCAATGTATTTATTTAGCAAGTTTTTCTATTTCTGCCTTATTATGGCATTAAAAATAAGTGTAACCTTTAGTATACAAATTATTATGTACTGAAATATTTTACTAGTACAATATAATGTACTTTGATCAGAAGTTTTGAATGTCTCAGTAACTTCGTGTAATGTGTGGTCAGCGATGAAATTGGGAATCCATTTAATGTTAAGGGTAATTTAATCTGTAATGTAAAGATGTGTTGAACCTTCTTGTATTCATTTCTGTATCAGTTTCCCTTTCAACAGCCCTTGTATCCTCATTAACAACCAGATCACTCTCATTGTTAATTGATCTGCTGTTTCCCTTAGAGAATCCTGCCTCGGATGAAAAACAAGGTTGTGAAAATGTTTGTGATCACCATGTTATTAGGTGATGTATTAATAAGCTTGCATAATATTATGTGATCATTTGATAAAATTTTCTCATAATCAGAAATTACATTTTATGAAAGGTTCTTTTTATAATTTGCCTGATGGCTAACATTGGTAGACACATAATTTTTTTTTACAATCTACTAAGCAATATCTTCTTTTCAGAGCAATAATTGAAATAACTTTATTCATTTTCAGTTAATTCTCTATTAAAGCAAAAACAGAGCTTAGAATCTTTAAAACCTCTGTCTTAATGTAACCTTTCTGCTGATTTTACTGTGGTGAATTGTGTGCAGATCATTTCTCCTCAAAAAGAGACTGAACCCATACATACTATGTAATTCAGATGTTAATTTAAGTAATTTAACATCACATAAAAATAAATAACAACTGCAAATTTAAAGTGCTCTCTCATTAAAAAAATAATAGAATGCAATTTTTGTTTGCCTCAGCCACAATTCTTTTATTTTACTGTAGTCTGTTGTCGGTTTGTTTTGAGCCAGGGTCTCTTTCCATAGTCCTGGCTATTCTAGAACTTGCTATGTAGGGCAAACTATCCTTGAGTTCATAGCGATTCACGTGCCTCTGAACCTCTCCCATCTGCCACTACCCCTGGCTAGCATCAGCCATATTTTGTGGCATTATCAATTTCATTGTACTACTCCAGAACCAAAATACTATTATATCCCACTTTGCAAGCTAATTATATACTTCAAAGTTTTAAAACAATGAAGTGAATATTAATACATTATTCAGAAATTTTAAACCCTGCTGTTATTATTGAAATTCACTTTCTCATGTTTGTGAATATATTACAAATATATAATTAAAAATTGCTTAAAAGTTCGTTTAGTCTAAAATACTGCAAAATTTTGCAGAACAATTAAATTGTGAAGTTCCACTGATTTTAAGGTAAGTTTTGTTAAGAGTTAATAGTTCTGTGAAAAGTAGCCACTAATTGATCTTGTTATACCTGTACTCAGGTGACTTACCATTTAACAATCCCATAATTTTTTTACCATATTGCTGAAGTATTATTTTGTATGTTTTTCATTTTTAACTATTTTATTTGACAGCCAAAGAAAATATTATCCATATATTTTAGAGAATTATGATAAACTGAAGTCATGTTTTCTTATGTGTTCACTGGAGAAATAGTAAGTATCAAACCTATGGGATTGCTTTGAGTTATATGTCTCTTCCTCACACCTGATACGGTCAGTTTCTGGGTGTGAATTTAATTTACTCCTTCTCCCAAAAATTTCACCCCCAAAGCATCCATTCCTAAGTAATACTATTTGCTATTTCTCATTTTCAACTTTATATAGTCCCATACTCTACAATTTTCTCTGAAACACATTATACCAAAACATTTTTTTCTCATTCATAAATTGACACTTCCTGTTGCTGCTTATTTATCTTATTTCTGTTTAGTATTATGTACCAAGATCATATCCTGGCCTATTTATTCATCCTAGAGGGGTGTGTGCTTAGGTTGCTGTGTCTCTTTCTCTTCTTTAAAGATATTTTCAATTTTGTCATTAATATTGTTTTACTTTATCTGAGGAACTGTGCATAGTGAGAACACTGATTTGAATATGCTTTATTACTGATACACAAATTCTTTTCAATGTGGCTGAACTAATTCATAATTCTGTATTGTCAGACTCTGTCTTTGAGTTCATGTATTTTTAAATGTCCTTGGGCACTAAAGAGAACTTGTGTGGGCATGTTTGATTATATGTTCTTCACACTGCCTCTTTTGAAAGAGTATTTTCTTTGTTAAGTAATATAATTGGAAAATGTTTGTGTCACTATACTTAACTTTTCTCCTGATGATATAATGATAAATTAAGAATTTTTACTATTGTGCCATTTCACATGGAGGGGCTCTTCTGTTTCAGTCTAGAATAAATCAGCAGTCAGATTCTGACCTCTAACAGAATAGATCAGAATATACACATTAGTAAATGTTCACATAGATGTGATGACAGAAAACAAATTATAAGATTGAATAAGAAATGTTTAACATCATGGATAAAGAAACTAAATGATATTAATTTAATATCAGCGGGTGAGGTGAATCAATGAAGCTTTCATTTTCTCTATCCGTGATAACAAATTATTTTAAACTGGATTTTATTCTTCATTAATGGCATACATTTATGTATCCAAAGTTTTTTAATATGTTCTCTTCCAATGATTTATTTTTTATTGGAATATACACAGCTAATTGTAGCTTTCAGTGACTGAAAACTGATTTTCAAGTGACAAGTATAATATTCATATGGGCTTACCGAGCTATTTAGTCTAATATCTTGATTTGAAAAATATTTTCTGGAAGGCATAAGCAGAATTGTATTTTAACCTAAATCCTGAGATGACTACAATGTCCTTTGCCTAAGTCTAAGTTATTTCAGTGTTATTTGCCCTCCTAAGGCAAGTGTAGCTGTTCATAGTTACCAGATCTAAACTTGTGGGAGTCAAGTGTAAGATGACCACCCAAGATCGACAATATCAAGAGGACAGCATACAGATCTGTGAAAGTTTGAAGAATATTGTTTTGAATATTCACAGAAAGCATTGATATATCCTAGGATGCATTGTCATTTGAGATTTCTTTTCATTCTTTGTTTTCAGTATCCATGTATTAGGAACTTCATTTGGGTGCACAGTAATAGCAACATTTATCAACATCTTTATAATGACTACAGAAGACACACTTTATTGGGTTATAATGTTAGAAGGGTTAAAGGAATGATTCTAGGGACTTTGGATTAAAACTTTCTGCAAGTAGATCTATGTGTGCCATATATTTTTCAATATTGTATTTTCATTTATTTTTTTCATTCTATTCTAGCATCACTTAAATATCTTTTATTGTTTTCTTCATTGTCCCAATGATCATTCAGTAGTGTGTTACTAAATCTTTTTTGAGTCTGTGTGTATTCTGTATATTATCTTGTTGCATATTTCATTGTTATCACACAAAATACATAAAATCACTTCAATTTCCTTGTATTTATTAGGTCTTGTTTTATGTCTTAATATAAACATGAAGAAAACTCTGTGAAGTTCTGCTGTGGTTAGGTGTGATGGTTGTAGATACCCAAGAAGTTTTTGTGATATATGATATCATCTAATTCGGAGATTTTTCAATATTGTTACAGGTTTATATAAATATGAAAGGAGGGTTATTAGGGATACAATGGTATAAACAGCGAAATGCAGAGTGATGGATGAGAAGACAGAATAAGGACATGGTTTAACCAAAACAAACAGTGTGTGACAATGGCATAAGGAAACTTGCTATTTTTTAAGCTAGATTCAAAACTACAGAAAAATATTGAGAAATGAGGGTACTTTTATATTCAGTTCTTACATCCTCTATTGTGAAACTATAAAATGGACTCTTGATAACCACTTAAGTCCAGAATGAAGATATTATACCTTAAGAGAAAACTGTTGGAAAGTGAATGGATCCTACTCTTCTGGTAAGATCACATATACCCAAAGACTACAGAATGTATTTATGCTCTTCTAGAAACTGGAGGCAAGTATTGTATGTTATATTTTTATAATTTTGTTTGTGAGCCTAGCCTTTAACAACTGAGGCATCTCTCCAGCCCTTTTACAGGCCTTTGGGACAGTACTCCTCATACCATCCTTAATACAAGGGGTGGTGCTTAGTCTTATGGCAACTTGATTTGCCATGTTTGGTTGGCACTCATGGGAGACCTGTCCTTCCCTAAGCAGACAGGGAGGAAGAGTTGTTTGAATGATGGTATCAGAGGGGAAATGAGGAGGGACTTGGAGGAGCAATGGAAGGGGAAACTTTTGCAGGGATGGAAAATAAGTGAGGAAATAAATGACCTTATATAAAAAAAGAGTAAATCCCAAAAGGTAGACCTATTATATCATTTAATTTTTAGACTGATATATATATCATGTGTCTAGATTTATATGTCTACATGCCATATATATTGATGACATATTACAGAGTTATAAAACTACATTTTTATATGAGAAATTTTTTTCTCATATACAGTTTTGTAATTGTAGTAGTATAATAATTGAATAGCTATGTATAATTCATTTTTCTTCATCTAATGACATTAAAACAGTTTGCCCTATCAATATCAGCACTCTATAAAATAAACAATACCAGAATTCACATGTATAACAAGTTTGCTTTGTTGTATGAAACTCATAAAAACTGGTTGACAGCTTTATGTTGTTAGTACAATTATGTGGAAATTTATACTAATGTGTATAATCTTTGGGAAAGCAGATGCATTGAGATAAACTCTTCATGAACACAACTTTCATCTGTCTTGCTTATCCTTGTCTCCCCAGTACAAGAGGCAATGTCAAGCCTTGCTGATATCCCATGTCAGGTGACAATAGTTCCTCTCTCTCCCTACATTCAATTCAGAAGGCCTGTGTCCAAAGGATTAAATCAGGAATACCAGTACCATGGTCTTCTATAGATGAATCATGGCTGAGGGCACAATTTTACTCTATATTTAGAGACAAATTTGATCTTTTTTCTAAAATTACAATATGACAATTAACTGATCATAAGTATCACTGTTACTTGAAAGAGTGTCCTAAAAGAAGATTATTGTGTGACACTGTTTCTCTAACATGTCACCAATAGAATTCTCTACCATATTATGGTAATGTTTCAAGTTTTAGCTATTATTTCTATTATTTTTTGTCCCCAAAACCCTGGACTTAACAATTACTTATCAAAGACATTTATTCTGAGTTTTAATAATTATCTTAAAATTTGATTATTAATTAATTTTCTTCTTTTCTTTTTATATTAAGACAGTGTCTCATTATGCAACTAAGCCGGTACAGGAAGTCACTATGTAGACCAGGCTATCATCAAACTCACAGAAATCAACCAGCCTCTACCTCTTTAAGGCTAGAATTGAAGGTATGTACTACTACTCCTGGATTTACTATTCAATTTGAAATTAAGAAACTCATAGCTAATAAAATGGAATAAAATGCAATTAAATAGTTTTCACAATTACTTTAAAATATCATTCACAATAAAATATAAATAGCACTGTAGAGAGTGATCTGGTTGTATATATGTTTTAGTAATATACATATAAACATATATATTTCTAATTTAAAAAGTCATGAATTTTAAAGAAAGGAATATATGGAAAAGTTTACAGTGAGGAAAGATAATGAAGAAATAGTGTAATCAAGTTATAATCTCAAAAATAAGAAAATGAAAAAATAATTCTGAATTATATTTTTTGTTAAACATATTCACTAAGTATGACATAGGCCTAATTAATTGTTTTGTTAATACTACAACTGTCACCACACATGTTTGTGTTCACAGAAACTGTTTTGTCTACATGATATAAAAATGTGAACTTCTGTTTCAACTAAAAAGAGCATCCTAATAAGAAGTGACTTCACACATAGACAATGATAGTATGATGTCACTATATTAATAGTGTCATGATTTTGATAGTAAAAATACATTAGTAGTGTCACTATATTGATAGACACTATAGTACTATGATATCACAATATTATGATAATAACAGAGGGAAAAATCTTTCTAATTGATACAATAACAATAATGCTGTAGCAATTCATACTCCAAATACTCTTGACTTCGAGCATCTTACAATTCTACCAAACAATGTTTATTATTTAGAACTTTGTTTCTTATAATTGCAGTTTTTTCAAATATGCTATTATTATTTCAGATTGTGATTATAAGCATGATAGTGCTGAGGATAATATTAATGACAATGATAGTGAAAGTGAGATCATGACAGAGATAATGAAGAGGATGAGGAAAGTGAGGATGACAGTGATGATAGTTGTATTATTTCAATGCATCAGGAAAGTAATGGAATTCAAAGCAAACTTCATTTTGAACCAAATTTAGCCCAGAGCTATTGTTCTAAGCCATTTTAAAGGAGCAGTCTCTGAACTGTGCAGTGTTTTCATTTGAATTGCCATACCTGCCAATCATCCAAAATTGTTGAATGCTTTTTTTTTGGAAACATAACATAATATTAATTCTAAAAGAAAAGCAAAACTACAATGTGTTAAAAGTGGGACTGAAAATAAAGTTGTTTCCACTTCTGTTCTATCTTTCATTGTTCTATTTTGAACAACATGTTGATTATATGTAGAAATTTAAGTTTTGTGACATCTAAATAAAGGTCAGTTTAATTATTTACTCATCAGCTGTTTCCATCAAAAACATTTGGGCTATATCTAAATAACTATTTAGTAGCAATAATTAACACAATTAATACCCAAAGTTATAAAAGGGAAATATGTTAAAGGTACATTTCTTAGAATATCCTAGCTCTATGTGCTATCTCTTGTAATATCTTTCATTGTATAACAGCACCACATTTTCTTTGTTAGATGCTCTAATGGCAAGATACAGTATATGAAATCTTGAATGGATTATTTCTAAAATATAGTAGTATATTAAAAACTAGATGAAAATTCTGAAAATCAAAACACAGTAAATCACTGGCATTAAAGTTTGTCAGTAGATTCTGCAAAACTCAGAGAGGATTCACTGAATTTGAACATAAATTATTAAAGATAACTCCAAATAAATAACAATGGGAAAAGATTGAGAAAAGAGGGGAATTGAAGACTTAGAGTTGTAGGAATATATATATATATATATATATATATTAACCTATGCTTACTAGAATATTGAAAGGGGAAACAAATTAAAAATGGCTGAAGATTTTCTATTGTGAATTGATTTTAAAAATTCAGATATCAAATTGTATATCCAAAAATCACAGTAAACAAGTCAGCTTAAAAATAAATAAAACCCTGATATGAAGTTATTGCTGATTAGTTAAGACCATTTATTGCTCTTGTATAGGACCAATATTTCAATTCCCAACACTCACATAATTAATTAAGGAATTAATAGACAGACAGACAGACAGACAGACCGTCATGAATGTCTCTTTCGTGTTGGCCAACTACTTGTTGGCACGTAGTGTTCTCTGGTGAATGATTGTTATATACAGTGAAACCTTGAAGAAAACTGATTCTCATTTTTCCAGCAGGCATCATTTGCAAATATCTTGTTGGATAATGGTGGGATTTTATATGGTTTGCACCTATGCGGGACTTGTGCATCTGCTACAGTCTCTGATTTTATACAGGCATCAGACATAATGTGTCTGAATAATGCAATTTTCTTTGTGCCATACACCTTTAGGTTCTTAGCATTTTCTCCTCATCCTTATAGACCCCTGAACAATGAGGGAAGACTTTAGATGAAAATATTACACTTAAGGTATAGTGCCACAATGTCTCTTACTCTCTCTACATTGTCATACCATGAGTCTATGTGCTAATTGCCATCTACTGCAAGTAGAAGCTTCTTTGATGAAGGTTAATCAATGTGCTGATCAATGTATTGAGTATAGAAGTGTATCATTAGAAGTTCATTTCCCAGCATCTTCAACTGCTTGTGACACAAGTTCCAGGTCATCAAATACCATCCTCTGACATCTGCAAGCATGCATATGCATTCCTATACACAAACACACATGACTAAAAATATAATAAGTTTTTAAAATACAGAAGGAGAGTATACAATGCTACTAATCCTAAGAACAAAATACCATAATCTAAATTAGCGTTATATAAAATAGAGAGCAGAATAGATACTCACATCTGCTCTCTCCTCTCAAGTATGCTTCTTACACATTCTTATTCTCAACTACTCTGAGATTGCATTAGTCAAATCTACCAAATTAAAGTGTATGCAATTTAGTAAATATGGCATTCTTTAAAAAAACACAATTGGCCAAAAGCAAAGAAGAAAACTCACAAATTAGAGAGGATAAGTCATATATACCAGAAAATTTACTGCGATGTCCTAGACTTGATCAGGAAAAACTAATTTGGAAATTGTTTAAGCAAGAAAATAGAACATTCTGAATAATTGCTGTAGTTTAATTAATATCATTGCATGTTTCTTAGATTCGATTATTGTTACCATTGTTAATTTTAAGGGGTTACATAAGGGAATGCAAGACATAATGGTCTCATATGCAATGAATGATGCTGTCTTCGTCACATTTTCAAATTTTAATATATGTTTCAAAGCAACTTGTACTTAAGAGTTTCTACTTATGTCTTCCAGCAGCATCAGGTAAACAGGCCGGCTTCCCGGCCTGTGCTCCAGTGCGTGCAGATCTCCTGGGACCTGCACAGAGCTCCCAATCCCGGCGGGAGCCAAGCACCCCAGACTCCGGATCTTCGCTCCCACCAAGGAGACCAGGAAAGGAGAGGAGGCTGGGAGTCCAGGGAAGCAGCGGTTCTTCCAGCAGCATCAGGTAAACAGGCCGGCTTCCCGGCCTGTGCTCCAGTGCCTGCAGATCGCCTGGGACCTGCACAGAGCTCCCAATCCCGGCGGGAGCCAAGCACCCAGACCCCAGGTCTTCTCTCCCACCAACGAGACCAGGAAACCAGAGGACCCAGGGAGACCAGGGGAGTAGCTGTTCTGGATCAAGTACAACAGGACCCAGCATAGGGTCCAGGGGACCAGGTAAGAGGATAAGCACCCCAGATTCCTGTTCTTCTTCTCCACCCACGGGACCAGCATTCGGACAAGGAATAGAAGAACCACCAGATTATTGGACTTGATAGCACCCACCAAAAGGGAACTCTGGTCCCCAGACCAGTAAGGAGCTCTTTCTGCACCCACTAGAAGAAGAGATGGGAAAGAGACAATACAAAAACACAGTCAGCAACAGAAAAACAAATATGACACCGCCAGATTCTAGAGACTCCACACCAGCAAGACCCCAACATTCCAATGCGGATGAAGCAGAAGAGAACGACCTTAAAAGCACTTTCATGAAAATGATAGAGGCCCTAAAAGAGGATATTGGAAAATCCCTCAAAGAAATGGAAGAAAAAACAAACCAAAAAATGCAAGAATTGGAAGAAAAAACAAACCAAAAAAGGCAGAAAATGGAAGAAGAGATGAAGCAAAAAATGCAAGAAATGGAAGAAAAAACAAAGCAAAAAATGCAAGAATTGGAAGAAGAATCATACCAAAAAAGGCAGGAAATGGAAGAAGAAACAAAGCAAAAAATGCAAGAAATGGTAGAAAAAACAAAGCAAAAACTGAAAAAAATGGAAGAAGAAACAAACCAAAAGAGGCAGGAAATGGAAGAAGAAACAAAGCACAAAATGCGAGAAATGGAACAAAAAACAAACCAAAAAATGCAAGAAATGGAAGAAAGAACAAACCAAAAAATTCATAAAAGGCAACAAATGGACGAACAGATAAACAGAAAATTGCCAGAAGCAATGCAAACACTGCAAGGGTTGAAAACTGAAATAGAGTCATTAAAAAAAACACAATCTGAAGAAAGGCAGAAAATAGAAAAGCTGGACAAACAGACAGGCACTACCAATACAAGCATTACCAACAGAATAGAAGAGATGGAAGAGAGAATCTCAAGTGTTGAAGATACGCTAGGAGAAATGGATTTATCAACCAAAGAAAACCTTAAATCCAACAAATCCTTAACACAAAACATCCAGGAAATATGGGACACCATGAAAAGACCAAACCTAAGAATAATAGGTATAGAAGAAGGAGAAGAAATCCAGCTCAAAGGGGCAGAAGGCATATTCAACAAAATCATAGAAGAAAACTTTCCCAACCTTAAGAAAGACATGTCAATGAAGGTACAAGAAGCCTACAGAGCACCAAATAGAGTGGACCACAAAAAAAAATCCCCTCGCCACATAATAATCAAGACCCCAAACATACAGAATAAAGAAAGAATATTAAGAGCAGCTAAGGAAAAAGGTCAAGTAACATATAAAGGCAGACCTATCAGAATTACACCTGATTTCTCCATGGAAACGCTGAAAGCCAGAAGGTCCTGGATAGATATTCTACCTACACTAAGAGACTACGGATGCCAGCCCAGACTACTATACCCGGCAAAGCTCTCAATCACTATAGACGGAGAAAACAAGATATTCCATGACAAAACTAGATTCAAGCAATATGTGTCTACTAACCCAGCCCTACAGAAAATTTTGGAAGGAAAACTCCAACCCAAGGAAGCTAACTACAACCAGAAAAACATAAGCATTAGAGAATCTCTCTCTACCAACAGCCAAAAGAACAAAGGGGTGAAACTCCACACATAATTCCACCAACAACAACCATCGCAAATCGAAGAAGGATGAGCAATCATTGGTCATTAATATCCCTCAATATTAATGGCCTTAACTCACCCATAAAAAGACACAGACTAGCAGATTGGATTCGAAGACAGAACCCTTCCTTCTGCTGCATACAGGAAACACACCTCACCCTTAAAGACAGACATTACCTGAGAATTAAAGGTTGGGAAAAAATTTTCAATCGAATGGACCCAAGAAACAAGCCGGGGTAGCAATCCTAATATCTAACAAACTAGACTTTAAAATAAAATCAATCAAAAGAGATGAAGGAGGTCATTACATACTCATCACAGGTGAAACCCACCAAGATGAAGTGTCTTTCCTGAACATCTATGCCCCAAATACAAAGGCATCCACATTCGTTAAAGAAACATTATTAGAACTTAAATATCATCTAAAGCCCCACACAGTTATAGTGGGAGATTTCAACACACCACTCTCACCACTAGACAGGAATACCAAACAGAAACTCAACAAAGAAGCAAAAGGGCTAATAGAAGTAATGACCCAACTGGGATTAACAGATATCTATAGAACATTTCATCCACATAAAAAAGAATATACCTTCTTCTCACCACCACATGGAACCTTCTCAAAAATCGACCACATACTTGGCAACATATCAAACCTCAGCAGCTACAAAAAAATTGGAATAACTCCATGCATCTTATCAGACCACCATGCTTTAAAATTAGAATTCAACAACAACACAAATTGCAGAAAACCTACAAACTCATGGAAATTGAATAATGCTCAACTGCACCATCCCTGGGTCAAAGAGGAAATAAAAAAAGAAATTAAAGACTTCCTCGAATTCAATGAGAATGAAGACACAACATACACAAACCTATGGGACACTTTGAAAGCAGTGCTACGGGGGAAGTTCATAGCGCTAAATGCTCACATGAAGAAACAGGAGAACAGTTATACCAGAGAATTAACATCACAGCTGAAAGCTCTAGAACACAAAGAAGCACACTCCCCCAGGAGGAGTAGACGCCAGGAAATAATCAAATTGAGGGCTGAAATCAATAAAGTAGAAACCAGGAAAACAATACAAAGAATCAACGCAACGAAGAGTTGGTTCTTTGAGAAAATCAACAAGATAGACAAACCTTTGTCCAAACTTACCAAACAGCAGAGAGTGAACACACAAATTAACAAAATTAGAAATGAAAAGGGGGACATAACAACAGACTCTGAGGAAATCCAGAGAATCATTAGGTCATACTTTGAAAACCTGTACTCCACAAAATTCGAAAATTTAAAGGAAATGGATGACTTCCTGGACAGCTATCAATTGCCAAAACTAAATCAAGAACAGATAAGCAATTTAAATAGACCTATAACCCCTATGGAAATAGAAGCTGTCATCAAAAGTCTCCCAACCAAAAAAAGCCCAGGTCCAGATGGCCTCAGTGCAGAATTCTACCAGAAATTCAAAGAACAGCTTATACCAATTCTTCTCAAAGTGTTCCACACAATAGAAGCAGAAGGGTCTTTGCCAAACTCTTTCTATGAGGCTTCAATAACCTTGATCCCCAAGCCACACAAAGATACAACCAAGAAAGAGAACTTCAGACCAATATCCCTCATGAACATTGATGCAAAAATACTCAATAAAATACTGGCAAATCGGATCCAAGAACACATCAAAACAATCATTCACCACGATCAAGTAGGTTTCATCCCAGGAATGCAGGGATGGTTCAACATACGAAAATCCATCAACGTAATCCACCATATAAACAAGCTGAAAAACAAAAATCACATGATCATCTCACTAGATGCTGAAAAAGCCTTTGACAAAATCCAACACCCCTTCATGATAAAGGTCTTGGAGAGATCTGGGATAACAGGGACATACTTAAACATAATAAAAGCTATATACTTTTATAACCAACAGCCAACATCAAACTAAATGGACAGAAACTCAACGCAATTCCTCTAAAATCAGGAACAAAACAAGGCTGTCCACTCTCTCCATACCTTTTCAACATGGTACTTGAAGTTCTAGCTATTGCCATACGACAACAAAGGGGGATCAAGGGGATACAAATTGGGAAGATAGAGGTCAAACTTTCACTGTTTGCAGACGATATGATAGTTTACATCAATGACCCAAAGAACTCTACCAGGGAACTCTTACAGCTGATTAACACCTTCAGCAAAGTGGCAGGCTGCAAGATCAACTCAAGAAAATCAGTAGCCCTACTATATACAGATGATAAAAGGGCTGAAAGAGAAATCAGAGAAACATCACCCTTTACAATTGCCACAAACAACATAAAATACCTTGGGGTAACGCTAACCAAACAAGTGAAAGACCTGTATTATAAGAACTTTGAATCTTTAAAGAAAGAAATTAAAGAAGCCCTCAGAAAATGGAAAGACCTCCCATGCTCTTGGATAGGTAGGATCAATGTAGTAAAAATGGCAATCCTGCCAAAAGCAATCTACAGATTCAATGCAATCCCCATTAAAATCCCAGCACAGTTCTTCACAGACCTTGAAAGAACAATAATCAATTTTGTATGGAAAAACAAAAGACCCAGGATAGCCAAAACAACCCTGTTCAACAAGGCAACGTCCAGAGGCATCACCATCCCTGACCTCAAGCTCTATTATAGAGCTATAGTCCTGAAAACAGCTTGGTATTGGCACAAAAATAGACAGGTAGACCAATGGAATCGAATTGAAAACCCGGGTATTAACCCACACACGTACGAACATCTGATCTTTGACAAAGAAGCTAAAAATATACAATGGAATAAAGAAAGCATCTTCAACAAATGGTGCTGGCATAATTGGAGACTGGCATGTAGAAGAATGCAGATCGACCCATGTCTATTGCCATGCACAAAACTTAAGTCCAAATGGATCAAAGACCTCAACATAAATCCAGCCACACTGAACCTCTTAGAAGAGAAAGTGGGTGGTACCCTTGAACGAATTGGTACAGGAGACAGCTTCCTGAACATAACACCAGTAGCACAGGCAGTAAGATCAACAATTAATAAATGGGACCTACTGAAACTGAGAAGCTTCTGTAAGGCAAAGGACACAGTCAGCAAGACAAAAAGGCAGCTCACAGAATGGGAAAAAATATTCACTAATCCCACATCTGACAGAGGGTTGATCTCCAAAATTTACAAAGAACTCAAGAAGCAAGTCTCCAAAACACCAAAGGACCCTATTAAAAAGTGGGCTGCAGAACTAAATAGAGAGTTTTCAATAGAGGAGTCTAAAATGGCTGAGAGGCACTTGAGAAAGTGCTCAACATCCTTAGCCATCCGGGAAATGCAAATCAAAACAACTCTCAGATACCATCTCACCCCTGTCAGAATTGCTAAAATCAAAAACACCAATGACAATTTATGCTGGAGAGGATGTGGTGAAAGGGGGACACTCCTCCATTGCTGGTGGGAGTGCCAACTGGTTCAGCCACTTTGGAAATCAGTGTGGAGATTCCTCAGAAAAATGGGAATAAACCTACCACAAGACCCAGCATTCCTTCTTATCCTTTGACTCAGACTTATCTGTGATGTCTCCTGAGCCTTGGAGGAGGTGACATAGATGTCCTGTTTGTGGCTGAGCACACAAGAGACATAGTCTCAGGACTTTGGCTAGCTTTAGGCTCAGCATTAGGATTACCCACAGCAAAAGCTAAAGCTCAAAGCATCAGTTTTCTATGTACATGTATCTAAATAGTGAGAAGGCAGTTTCTAAAAAAAATCCATTTAGCTAAACAATAGTATAGGTTTCATACTAGAGTGACACATTCCTCCCCTAACCATGAGCATTTGACCATGTTATAGTTTTCATCATGAGTCCTCTCTTATGGTGCAGTCTTAATTACAATCATAAATCAGTGTCTTTGCTCATCAAATTTTCATTCTTTAAACAGAACTAGATTTGAGTAAATAAAACACTAAAATGCTTTGTCATTTTTTGAAGAAAAAAAAGTTTCCTTCCATTCCCAATTTCTAGTTGTCAGTGTGAGTCTTTGATATTAAGCAGAATTAATGAACTATGTTTTCCCAAAAATTTTCAGTTCCTCTATATTGTGGAAAGAAAGATGAAGCTGTCTGTACTAAAAAATAGAGCTAGGTAAAACTGCTACTGAAAGAATGAGCAGTTTTTATGTGCTTGGGGTGAAGAGAGTGAAGGATAAGTCAAAACATGAATATATTTTCTGGGTTATATGTCAAATTCTGTTATATGTGTGTATGTGTTGGAAAATGTTCAGTTTTTAAAAATAAAGAAATACAAGTAGACAGAGATATACATATTATGCATTTATATTTTCCAAGTTTAGGAAAACTTAACTATTGGCAACATTTATTGTACTTTGGAATCCATATCTCATGAAGATTTTATGGACATGGAGTTTATCTTTTCATTGCAATAAATTATACAATTTGAACTTTAAATTTAAACAAAAATAATTTTAAAATACATTTTCTCATTTTGATTGGATTTTAATAATTTCATGCAGTGTGTTTTTATTATATTAACCTCTTCCCTACTAATCCTGATTCTATTCTCTTCCTTTTCCACCCATCCAACTTTGTGATTTTGTAATCCCACCAAGTGTAGGTTATGTTGCTCATGTACTCTTGGATGTGTGTTCTTCACTGGAGTGTAGTCAACAAAATAGTTACCATACCATTAAGGAAAACTGACTATCCCTCTCCCGAGAACTACCAAATGTAAATAATTGCATATTATTTTTTGGGGTGGGGGTTCAAAATAATGTTTCTCTATGTAGCTCTAACATTCCTGGAATGTGCTCTATAGACCAGGCTGAACTCAAACTCACAGTGATACTACTGCTTTTGCCTATTGAGTGCTGGGATTAAAGGTGTGCACCACCATGCCTGGATTTTAATAACTTCTTAGAAAGGTTTCATGGTGTAAGACTGTGACCAGAGGTCAGGGGCAAACTGAAAGACGTAAGTCTTTAATAGCCATACTTGGCAAGCGACGGATTGGCATGATTTTTTTAGGTTTCTTTGTGTTAATAACATTGGTTAGACAATTCTGACCTTATATGTATCTGCAAAGTGTTTAACTTACAATCCATTTACAGAAATATTCAGTCTAGTTTGAACTTGATCTGAGGTTTAAAAATGAACTAAATTGTGTGTAGTTTGAGTAAAAGGAACAAAACAGGCTTTTAAGTGTCTCACGGGCCTTGTGGGACAATAGAACTAGCTATGAAACATATCCTAGATTTTCTTTTTATCAAAATTATACATTTTAAGGAAAAGGAATTTTCCTGATCATCCACAGGCATATGTGGCCATAAGATTGAGATGCAGTCATGATTATATATATATATATATATATATATATATATCACTTGAGATTACACACGATAATATAGGTATTGGGGAGGCACTGTAATCACTTTTGCATATGTGAATAGACAGAACAGACAGGAACAACAGTTTCAAAAGTCAGTGGTCCTACCAGCCTTACCCAGAGGAGATTCTCTTGCATCTGAACATTAGTTGCCACCTGCTGTGTGTTCCCACAGTCTCCAACAGTATTTACCATTTCACATCAAGAAATAGCAATGACCTTGGAGATGTCAAGACCACTGAGAAGAAAAATTTTCTTAGGTAAAAGAAAATTTTATTTAATGACTTCAAAGTAACACTTTTAATACTTCCATAGGGCAAACATAGCCTAGGAAGTTGGTATTATTTAAACCTTAAATGTGCTTGTATTGAAAAGATTTGTGGACTGAAAAGTTGGATCCTGATCCAATAATAACAAACATACTAATAAGCAATGGGATATGGGGGCTTGGCACTACATGATGGAAGGAGGACAATGTATGCTTCGGAAGATGTTCTATGTCACTTGCCACTGTCTCTGGCTATCTCCCTTTATAACCTGGATTTCCTCAAGTGAAGGATTTTAAGCCAGCACATCCCTCTGCTGTGTATTCAAGTTTACTAAAACCCAGGAACAAAGTATCCAATCAACCATGGTCTGAAAATGTTAGTCAAAGGAAATCAATCCTTCATCCTTTAATTGATCTTCTGGGTTATTTTTCAGGGAAACAGAAAGGTAACAGAGATTAAGCTCATTTGCTTCCTGGTTACCTGAAAAAAGCAACTTAAAGATGGAAGGGTTTATTTTTGGTTCACGGTTTGAGGCCTCTACATCACAGTGGATAATACATCTGGCAAGATCACACGACATCTATGTTCACTATCAATACATTGAAAAGATACATGCTGGCACTTAATATGCTTTCTCAAAGTTATTCCATGCAGCACTGCAGGCCATGGAATGATGCTGTCTATGTTAAGGGTGTGACTTCCCACTTCACATAAGTCCACATAGAAACTCCCTCATAGATATACTCAGAGGTTGTTTCGTAGCTACATACTATCAGGTTGATACTCAAGATTAACCATCATGATGTAACTATTGTCAACTGGACACAAGCATATAGCTCTTGAATCACTACATTGATTAAAATTTAAGAAGAGAGTCTTATTCATTAGATGCATTTTGCACTCTGTGATTTTGATGTCTATGAAAAAATGGTTCTGAGGCTGGTGGTATTCAGGTCACATTCAATGTAAGAGACAGATATTTCAAATGCTCCAAATCGGCATTCATAATGTAGTCAGAATAACAACCCAACCTTCCAAAAAATAGCAAAACAGAAATTTTACATGGAAAAGAGGATTCTAGAATACACATTCCATAAAGCAAGTTTTTTCAACCATTTTTCTATAATTTCAGTGCACTTTTTAATGTTGATCACATGGTGAATCCTCCATGAGTGTATATTTTCTGAATGACACTCTAAGAGAAATGATATAGAGTCATCTCCTGTGTAATAGTTGTATATCCTCACACTTTAAAGTTCTTAAAGTAAAAAATATAGTTTACCAACATTCTAAATGTCAAATATTCTTGTCTGTTAATAGGGCATTCAAGAAGAGGAGTCTTAAAATTAAAGAAATAATAACATTAATTTAAAAACAATGGGGATCCTGAGTGAATATATATTTTAAATATGGAAAAAACCAAATAGATTAATCTGAAGAACCAAAATAAAGAAATAGGCACTGGAGAGATGTTAGGATGCCCAACCAGAAAATAAAATAAAATGAGTGTGTTTATTTGTATTTGGATAAAAACCTGGAAATATGTTCTACATGCATATATATTTTCCAACTTTTTATATTTATAACACATTTAGAGAGAATAGTGTCTATATAACCATTATATGAAGGCAAGCTGAAATGTCTGGCACATAAGAGTTCAAAATTTACCTTTATTATCAATATCTTACTACAAAATAACCCAGCGCATAGCTAATAAGTCACTCTGAGGGGTGATGAAAAGGTTCAGGAACATGAAGAAAACATATTTTCAGTTCCTGCTTCTTTGCTAATGGGTTGTGTGACCTTGAGCAACCCACAGGTTTTTCAAGATATTAAATTAAATAAGAAGGGAAAAAGGTGTTTTTTTTTATAAACTCTGCAGGTCCCAACAAAACGAGTCTGTGTGGGTCTTGGAAAACAGTGAAATAATGTTTCCTAATCTTTTATATTTAATGGCACTCGTGTCAGCCTGTGAAGATTTACTGAAAACCATAATGAGTCCAAAATGCATCAGGATAAATCCCTGTGTTCAGGTTTAACAGGTTCTCACCCTGAAGAGTCTTAAAACCTGGAGGAGCCTGAAGAAAATTCACTAATGAATGTGAAACTGCATGGAGGGCACGTGAAGGAGTGCGGGTTGCACTTCTGTGTGTGGTTTTATTAAGGTATAAATCTTCCGTTATTTTGCCAGCTAAAGGACAGATGGCTGCCTTAAAATGGAATCTGGATGCAGCATCCACACACGGAATGTCATTATACACAGCAGCAGCTGTGTTTAGCATATCCTTCATTTGCATTCTAGTTCAGAGCAAAGACAGAAAATCATAGCCTGTCTATTATCACCAGGCACTGTGTCCAAACAGTAAACACAGAAGGGGTTTCTGAGGAGCTGAAAAGGAAGGGGACTGCTGTCTGTGTTGCTCCAACACCCAAGGCTGAGATCCTGTACCTGTGGAACGTACTTTGTCAAGTCTACCCAGGAACTACAAATCAAGGGCAGGGGAAAATAAAAGGATGGGAGCACGGAATATGCTAGAAGAACATTGTTAGAAAACAGAATAAAGATAAGATCAGGGTCTACGGAGAAAGTTCCAGCTCCTTCTGCACCTTTAGTAATACACACTGATGCTTTCCAGCAAGTTGCATGCTGTATCAATCAGGTTGGGCTCCCATGGACTCACAGGAGTGTATTTTCTCACAATTCCACAAACTATACATCTAAATTCACAACCTGGTAGGTCTGGATTCCTGGAGGTTCATCCCTTACAGCCTTTTGTCTGTTTGGATAGCTGCAGTCTAATATTTGTGTTCAGGGTTTGGAAGGTGTGTGTGTGAGAGAGACAGAGAAGGAGAAAAAGGGGGAGTGGGATGAGGGGTGGGAGGGAGTGCTCTCTGCTCTCTCCTTATACACTTATGCTAATACCATGAAGGCAAGACCTATATAAGAATTGTGTAGCTTCAAGACCTATACTCATACCGACCCTGTTTTCAAATATATACAAAAATACATATGCAGTAGCTTCAATACACAATTTTTTCATGTTGAAACACTATCATAGCAACCTCCAAAACTAGTAATGTTACATGGAGTACTTCACATCATGATAGCTCTGTTCTCTTTTGTAATTTTCCTGTATTGTGTTGTTTTTAAGTTGATGGAGAAGGACTCTAACACAGCTAAGTATCTTTGTGACATTAGGTTAGGTTTGTGCACTCATATCTGTGTTTACTTGCAAAGTGAAGCTGGAAATGATTTGTGAACTCTGGATCACTGAGCACAATGAGTCTAGGAGGACTTGAAAAATAGACAAAGAATATTTTCTGCTCCCATGGTGACACTTTATGATCTGACAGAAAGCTTGCCTGAAGATCAGAGTGCAAAGTTAGCAACACTAATTAGCCAGAGGCCAGACAGTGGTGACACACACCTTTAATCCCAGCACTCTGGAGACAGAGGTAGATGGATCTCTGTGAGTTCGAGGGCACCCTGGGCTACAGGAAATTGATTCAGTCTAAAAGAGAAAAAGCTTACACAAAGATGATCCCAGAACTTGGAGTAACATACCTTTAATTCCAGCACTAAGGAGTTTGAGACAGAAAGGGATATGGTTAGGCACAGAAAGGAATATAAGGCAGGAGAAGACAGGAGCTCAGCACAGTCTGTTTCAGCAGTCTGGGAATGCAGTCTGAGGAGAGGATCACCTCTTTGGTCTGAGGTAGCGGTAAGAGTTAGTGGCTGGCTGCTTTTCTTCTCTGATATGTCAGCTCCCCACTCCCCAATATCTATCTCTGGATTTATATTATTAAGACCTATTAGAATTCATTTTGCAAACACCTCTGCATTTTGAGGCATTTAGGGTATGGATATTGCATCAATGTTCCATTTGAATAGTTAACAATATTGCTACTAAAATAGTTCCTAACCAGTATGTGCTATGACTATTGGAACTTAACATCTTATGAAATAAAGTTTCCATCAATATTCAGAGAACTGTTTTCCTGTAAATTACATTTACAGGAAATTTTGAATAGAAATGTCCCAAACTTTTTAACAATATTTCCATTCCTTCCAAACTTTAAATGCTTCTTCTGGACATTTCAAGTTATGTACAATTTCATTGGCAATCATAATCTGTAAATATTTATATGATAATAAATTATTTGTAGTAAAATAGCAAAAGCTTTTATTTTGGAATGGTTTAAATGAATCACAACTAGTAAAATGTTACAGGAGCTATGAATGTAAAAGCAGTGACAATAAAAATGTTACTTTATTAATTTTATTTAGAAATTGAATTTATAAATGAGGAAATGAGAGATTATTATAAATTAGAAGCTGTGAAAACCCAAAAGGTCACCTCATGAATCAGAAGATATGACTGCAATGCTCAAAGGTTGAATTATTATGATTGGTCATTTGCAAGGTTAAACATGTCACTGGCAAGATTTGATACACAGAAGGCCTTTGAAGAATTTTCTAAGGTAGTATAGAAATATAATTATTGTCAACACATTTAGAGGTTACCCTTTCCTCAAACACACCAACACGTATTTTTAAGGAAAAATATGTAGGGCCTGTGGAGAGTACCCAGTTGACAGAGTGTTTGTCTGGAATATATAGAATCCAAGGTTAGAGATCCTGAGAGCAGCTCACACCAGTCTTGGTGGTGTACATCTGCAAGTCTAGCACTAAAGTGCAGGCAGGAGGATCAGAAGTTAAAGATCATGCTTGATCACATAGTGAGGTCAAAACCAGCCTGGGCTACAATGAGACCCTGTCTCAAAATAATTTTAAAGATAAAGTTACTGTTTAATGTTTTGAAATCCAAAATAACTCTGGAGAGAATCTAAATTCTTATTTGCTTTATCAGTAAGTCCATTGTTTCTATCTTTATTGGAGTTTGTTGGTTGATATTGACTATTCAATTTAGAGGTAATGCAGTGGGTAATGCAGTGATGTTTCTGTTAGCCTCTACTTGATTAAGAACACTTAAGTTTCTTTCCCATTGGCTCAGCATGATAATAATATGAAACTCATATTTATCGTAATTTGAGTGTTTCTCCTCCACATTGGGTAATATATATTGTCTTCAAACATGCCACAGTTGTCTTCATGATAAAGCTTAGAATCATCAAAATATGTAGGTATATTAGTGACTTTACAGATTGAAATTGTAAAGTAATATTAATAATAAATTAATCAAGATGTGAATGTTGAAACAGTTTTTCATATATGTTGTCTAACTACTCTATTTAAAGCATTCATTGAATAACCAGAGGATCTAGGAGCTGAGGTAAACGTTGGTATTATAGAATAGTGTATGATCCTTGTCCTTAAGAAGATTTCATTGTAAGGAGAGCAGTACCTGGAATAAAAAATTTTCACTTCTGGGGCTTGGGATGTGAACTCAGTTAGCCATGCATCTGTCTCACAAGAAAGGATTGAAACTAAAATACCGGGCACTCCTGTAAAAAAAATGATGAAATAATCTTAGGCTTTGGGGAATGGTGGAGAGACAGTTGGATCCCTGAAGTTCATTGGCTAGCAGCCTAGCCAAATCAATTGTTTCAAAAAAATAAAAATGGAAAGTGATCAAGGAAAACATCTGATGTCAACTGCTAGACTTCACATTCACAAACCCATATATGTATATATGCATATATACCTACACTAACAAAATCGTACACACCCAGCACAACATACACAACCTTCATGTATGTTAACAGCAAAAATACAGATTAAGAAATGAAAAGAAATGATTGAGTTCTGGTGCTGTTTTCTAAATTCGATCAACTCAATCACTCATTGGTTAGATGGATCGTTTTGTACTATGTTGATACTGAGATAAATGATTTGATGATAAATGACAAAAAAAATCCCAGTAAGTAATTGAACTGGCAGGCTGTGTAAAGTGAGGTAAAGTTAAAGTTTTAGATTACTCTCTTCTCAATATGAAATAAATTGAAATATTCATAGAAAGCACAGCAATAACAAGTCTCCTATTCATACAGAAAATACTAATTCTCTGCATCATTCCTGAGGACAATAACTTTAATCTGACCATCTTTTGAATATAGATATCTCTCCTTCATAATGAGATGATGTTCTGATAAGCCCAGTTAAAACAAAAAGTTTCATAGTTGCACCCATTGTTAATACATTTAATGCACCAAACACTAGTGTTGCGTGACACATGGCACTGTGATTTTGGCTTTCTTCTCCAATTACCATATGACTGGGACCTGGACCTTGTACCAAAGGTAGTACCCATATTAGACACTATTGTGTACCTCTCAACATCCTGGTGAAAGATCAGTTTTCAAAATCCAAAGCTTGGATGCTCACAAAAACCAGAATCTTTGTACTGATATGAAATCTATATCATAGCTAATGTTTTCAATTACAGACTTCCTGTACACTAAAAGAAGTGATTTTATAAATTGGTTCACTTGTTTTAGACTTACAGAATGCAATATATTCAAAGTGCTATCAAATCATTGCTCATAACTGAAGCTCGACTTTATCATGTTTTATCAATGAGAGACTAAGGTTGAGTGGAGAAGGTGATTTTCTTGTTTAAAATACACATTCACACAAGTATATGTGCGTTATATGTAATTTCTTCTAGCTCTTCTCTTTCTTATGCCCTCTCCCAGTGTCTGTGGGGTGGCATGCGCACACACACACACACACACACACTCAGATTTCTATTTGCCATGGCATGTCATGATCTTAGATTCTATACATCTAGCTTTATTTTTGTGGGTTTGATGATAGAACTTGGGTTATCATACTTATGACAAGCTCCTTACAAGCTGAGACATATCTCTAAACCATACATGCATTTTATTATAACTCAGAGCAAATTAAACACAATGTGGGATGGGATTTATTTCTAAAATCAGGAGATGATGCAATAGAGACACAATATCTACCTTGTGCTTTTGACTGTATTTTTCTCCATGTTTTAAAATGAAAGACACCTAGGGAACCTCATTCAATATTCCTGCCAATATTTATGACTCAAATATAACATTTTAGCTATTTCTTATACAGATTTCACATAATTCCTTGATTTGCCTGTTATGTGCATATACGATTTAAGGAAAAACACCAATATTCCTACTGAAAATGTTCTTGCTGATTACAGGTCTAGAATTTTCTTCATCTCTTTTTGTTTCTCTAGCTCTTATGTCTAGCAGGGTTTACAGTCAATTAACTCAACTTTTTACTTGAAATAAGCCTTTATTTTGAGCTATAAACTCAATAGAAATTTAAGTTCATTTGCTTCTATGTCTTTAATGTTGGTGTTAGTATGTTTGTAGTTATGGAAAATATTTCCATGATTCTTGTAAGAAATGTCAAAAGTAAATGCTAGATGATAAAATAACCTCACATAGTTTGCTTACTCCTGAATTCTCAATATTCCTTCCTATATGTATAAGCATTAATGTCATTCACTTTATAATTTAAGATTGCATTTCTAAATTTGTAAGAAAATAAAATATATTTATACCTGCTAACTACTTCCTTATATAAATATTACAAATGGTATACATTTTTAGCTCCTTTTTCTACATAATTTTGTGTCTTAGATATGACAGCCTGTATGTTGTACCTTATTTTGAATTATAGTTGCATAATTCTCCATTTGTGAATGAGTCAGCCTTTCCTCTATCAAGGTTTAATGAAAGACAAGTGAGTGATTTTTCAGTCTCAATTTAGATTGTACAATAAGAAATGGTCTACACTGTAGATATGTGCCTGCAAAAGAATTGTATGTGGCTGGTGTGATCTTCTAGGGCTCAACCATTCACGAAACAAAACATCTCAGTGATGTTCCCTTTACAGGAATGTTTGGTCTTTTACAGTTTCTACTGAAGTGAAACATGGATCTATGAGAGTTCCTTTCAATTGATTCAAGGATTGGACTGCTAAGTAGTCCAGTAAATATATCTAGACCACACATGTATGTTTCCAGCTGTCAAGGCACTTAGACACTTCTTTTTCTTCCTCTAATTTTCAGAGAATCTGATACTACAGGGGTGTTGATGATATTGTTTTCCTCCCAAATCTTACACTTAATTATTATCTTGGTAGCTGTTGTCTGCAAATACTGTGGTTTTATTACTGCAGTTGCTTAGCTATCTGCAGAATACAAGCTCCTCCCTGCAACTCTACATTCCACACTCATGATATCACCCACCTACGGCATGTCCTAGCTCTGAAAATATATTCTAAGATGTATACCATTTTATCAGACAAAATATAATTTTGACCTCATGTAGTAACATGATTTACAAATGTTTCTGCATCAAGTTTTTTATAACAAATTGCATGAAATTTAATAGTCCCTTTATTATCTATGATCTGAAGCATGAGAATACTAGATTTGTCCAATTGTCTTTTCATACGGAATCTTCCATATAAATTATAATTATGCTAGATGATATAGTTTGACATTGAATATGGGAAAATTAAAAACCTTCATTATGTTTTGAATCCTATTTTATTTTTAAATACATTATTAGTTTGTTGTTTTTTTAATTTTTAGAGATTGACATATTATTTAGGTAAACAATTGTACTACACATATTCAAACTTAAACTTAGTCAGTCAGAATTCATACTTTAAGAAAGTATTGCTGAGAGTGAAAATATTTCTTTTTGTTCCCAGGTGTTAGTTTTCTCATCTTATAGATCTTAACATAAATCCATCACTTCCAGTATCAAACTCAATTTAAATGACTGAGTGACAAATTGGTTTAGTCTGTCGTTATTAAGTAGTATTTATTAAGCCCCATTGTGTGGATGACACATATGCTGAACATTCAAAGAGTGCTTTCTATGCAAGCATTTCACACAGTTTTGTCTCCTTTGAAAGTTTTTATAAAATCCTTCTGCAGCTTTTCTTTTTCTTTCTTTTGATCTGAAAGTAATGGAGGTAAAAGTGGCAGGGTATGGAAAACAGTTTATAAAAGCAATATAAAAAGCTATTTTTTTTACTCAAGAGGAGATGTTTTTACCCAAGATATGTGTATGTTATCTTAATAAAATCAAAGGCACAGAACTTTATCTGCAGTGTAGCAAAATATATTCCCTCAAATTTTACACACACACACACACACACACACACAAACATGGATACAAACAATTTCTTAGGATTCAAAATGAAAATCAAGCAGAAAACTTGGTAAGTGAAAAAAACCATTTTTATTTGTCATAAGGAAATTAAAGATTTAAATATCAATAGATGTACAGAAACAGGTTGCCACCTGGAAAAGTTGGAGGGGTATAATTGAAATTCCTATTTACAGTAACAATATGGTGGACCAGGAATAAAAAAAAAGGCAGAGTAAGAGATCAATATGTGGTCTGAACATGTGGTCTGAACTTGTGGTATAGTAAAAATATCATAGCACATTATTTTAACCAAAAAAAGAACATCTTCATTGAAATGTGGTTTCTGTACTTATATAATGTGTTTTTGTTCAGAATTCTAAGCCAATACATACATACGTGTGTGTGTGTGTATGTGTACTAATAAAACATAAACCCAAAGCCTAAAACAGTATTTGAATATAATAAAAAAACTCATTATCTCCTACTTTTTGTTTTTCAGCTTCAAGTTAATTATTAAAGGAGAAAATAGAGTGCCATGAGGTGGTGGTGCCCACTTATAATCCCAGCATTGGGAGGCAAAGCAAAAGACAGGCAGGTATCTGACAATTGAAGGTTAACCTGGTTTACAGAGCTAGTTACAGGACAGCTATGATTGTTACACAGAGAAATTCTGTCTTGACAAACAAAAGCAAAACAACAACAAAAACCAGAGAAGAAAGAGCAAAAATATAAAATAAGGTTCTTGCATGAATGCCGTGGTTTACTGAATGTATAACTTCTGCAGTCATTTAAAAATAATTTAAGAATACAGATTTACCAAAGACATTTTTAAAGACCAAGACAAAAAGCAGAAATTACTTATTATTCTTATTATCTATGCAAAATTCAAAAAAATATATTAAATGATAAAATTTAAATCAAGAAGAAAGTTGTAATAATGAAGATATAATAATACTAGCTAACTAAAGTAAAAGCAAGGGCAAATATACAATAAAAACTATATAACTCTTATTAATTAAAATAATTATCCAAATGCTAATATTGGATAAAGGAGAAAGTAGAACAAAAATTGGTGACTAATAATATTCAAGCTGCATAAAATAAAATTGTAGATAAAATCTCAAATATTATATCATTTTTAAAGAAAAATGTATACAACCATATTATATGTATCTTTTACTAAAGTAATATAAATATAAATAATAAATGGTAGAATGACAATAATTAAAATGTGAAGTGTGATGTCTAAAACATTAACATTAGAAGAATACCCATCTGATGATACGGAATGATGGAAATTTCAAGAAAAATGCAGAGAAAATAAAATTATTAAAGTAAGATATTGACATAAATCCAAACACTTCAATAATAAAAGGACTTTACTCAAGAGTTAAAGGAAAAATATACCAAATTTTTCAAAAATCCATCCTGGTTGCACATACTTATAATCCAAGTACTCAACTGGTAGGGAGGCAAAGGGATCAGAAATTTTACAGATTGGGTTACACAGTGTAGTAGTTTGAACATAATTTGCCCCCATAAGCCTATAGGGATTGATACTATTAGGAGGGCTTTGTCGGGGAAATGTATCACTTCTATATGTTTTTTGAAAATATGTAAAACACATATGGACAACAAATTTCAGATACACATACACAACACACACACACACACACACACCTTTTTAAAATTATTTTTTTATTTAGGTTAGAAACCATCTTGTGTCACATATGAATCCCAGCTCCCTCTCCCTCCCCTCCTCCTCCACCCTCCCCACCAGTTCCCCCAGTCCACGACCCAATCTCCTTTCCAATCCCCAGGGAGGGTGAGGCCCTCCATGGTGGATCTCCAGTAACTGCCATTTCATCCAGGGTTGGGCCTAGGCCCTCCCCCAAGAGTCCTGGCTGAGAGAACCTCCCATACTGTGGCATGAGCACTCAAAGTCTATTTTTACACCAGGGATAAATACTACCCAAGGCCCCATAGATTACCTATGCCTTCTTGCTGACACCCACATTCAGGGGGTCTGGGTCAGTCCCATGCTTTCAACACAGCCATCAATCCTGATCAAAGAGCTCCCCCTTGTTCAGGTCAGCTGTTTCTGTGGGTTAAACCAGCTCAGTCTTAAATGCTTTGCCCATCAGTTCTCTCTTTCTACACAAGATTCCAGGAGTTCAGTTCAGTGTTTGTCTGTGGGTATCTGCCTCTGCTTTCATCAGTCGCTGGATGAAGTTTCTGTTTCCTAGACTATCTGGCAGTAGGGTTGTATGCTGGCACCCCCCTGAGTCATGTCTAAAACCCATAAATGAGTGAGTACATACCATGTTTCTCTTTTTGTGACTGGGTTACTTCACTCAGTATGCTTTCTTCTAGTGCCATCCATTTTTCTGCAAATTTCAATATTCCATTGTTTTTTCTTTTTCTTTTTTTTCTTTTTTTGGTCAGGGAAATCCAGGAGAATCACAAATCACTATAGGCTACTACCACTTTGCTTGGTGCCTTCCATAACATGAGGGTAAAATCCTATTGTTGAAGATGTCACATACTTTGGACACTAGATTTGGAGTAATCAGTGGTCATCTAATAGGACTTAAATACTTGGTACTATAAACATAGCAAACTAGGAATTGCTAGGAAGGAAATGAAACCTTCAGGAGAATTTACTACTGCCACTCTTCTAAACTAGCATAATCTCCAACAACGTTGTAAATATCTATCCTTTTCTTCCTTTTGTTCAATTTAAATTAGAAACAAACTTATTTTACACTTCAATCCCAGTTCCTTCTCCCTCCCTTCCTCCCCTGTCCATCACCAAACCCCAATCCCATCCCTTTGCTGCTCCCCAGGGAGGGTGAGGCCTTCCATGGGGGAACTTCAAAGTCTGTCATACCCTTTGGAGCAGGGCCTAGACCCTCCCCAGTGTGTCTAGGCTGAGAAAGTATCCCCCTATGTGGAGTGGGCTTCCAAAGTCCATTTGTGTAATAGGGATAAATACTGATCCACTACCAGAGGCCCCAAAGATTAATCATACCTCCTAACTGACATCTTTGTTCAGGGGTTCTGGAACAGTCCTATGCTGGTTTCCCAGTTATCAGTCATGAGCAACCCCTTGTTGAGGTCAGCTGTATACACAGATAAATTGAGCTCTCCTTCCTCTTCAAAGATTCCTTTATTGAATATAGAAACTATTAGAGAAATCCACAACTGGACACAGTGCAGAGAACAACTGGTTGTGGGTGTACAGCTATAATCGATATACCTCCAACACAAATCCTAGACATAAGTCTCAGGTAATCGCCTGAAGGAGTGCACAAAAGATGATAAGAAGACAAAGAAGTCTACGGTGAGATTGCCTCCTATATATGGAGAGAATTGTACCCATGAAATGTTAAAAATGCCAAGAGGTGAGCTCTGAAATCATACATATGAACAATGCAAACTAAGACCAAACAGGATAGGTATGCAAATATGTATGCAAGTGTATTTACAACCCTGCAGGCTAGCATCTACAAGGCCAAGACAGGGAGAATCCCAGCATGGATAGGGAAAGGGCTTATGACATCCTAAGTCTGTTGAGAGGATTTTGGAAATTGATGGCTTCTGTGAAGCAGGGAGTCATTGTTCTTAAGGGATGTGGTCCTTGCAAGTCTGTCTATACAGTAGATGGTTCCACACCCATCCACAGTCAAATTTACGTGTACTCAGGAAGGTTTTTTGTTTTTGTTTGTTTTGACAGAGGAAAGCACATGAAGCAGAGAGGGAAAAGAGATGTGAAAAATGGGGTGAGATTTTAGGGAAAGTAATGGTATACTGATTTGTTTAGCATATATGCATTCAGGAAAAAGAAAAAATTCAAAAGGATCAAGGTCATAATATTAAACATAAATGGTTTAAAATGGTACAATTTAGTTAAACAACATTCTGCTTTTTAAAAAACAAATACAGCAAGATAAAAATATATGCACAGACATAATATGAAAAGTCAGTGTGCTGATATCTTACAATGCTTATTAAGGTGAAACAGCTACTAGCACTATGATTTTCATCGCGGTTAGTAACATTTATTTGTTCACTGTGAGGTAAAGATACATAGCAACTGAATTGATTATTTGTTGTACCTTTGAGTATTTTAAGTAGTTTTTAATTTGTATAGAAGATAAATTTCAAATTTTCCACTTTAGATAATTAAGGGGAATTTTTGGCCACTTCCATAAAGCTTAGTGTGCTCTAATGACTTTAAAACATGTCTTTCTGTAGCCCAGCCAAGACACATCTGCAATATTTAAATGGAATGCTTGGATAGCACAGAGGATTCAAATTGAGATAGATTGTACATATACACAAAGACATAGCATATGGCAAGATACTCAAACCAAAACATCTATTGTTTTTGTTCTAGAACAAAGATTTAGTGTCCTATATGTAACCATTTCCTTTGTAGCTATCAGTATGCTCTTTCAAAAACAACTATATCACAAAAGTTCACATTTTACTACAAAAAGTTCTTGGGAGATACACACATATACATACATACATACATACATACATACATAAGGAGAGAGATCTTCATATATATGCACTCCTCTATTGTTGGTGGAAATGCAAATTTGTACATCAATTTTGGAAACCAATATGAAGGTTTCAGAGAAAATTGGGAATAGATATACCTCTAGACCCAGTTACACCACTCAAGTATACATGCAGCGGAAGTTCAGTCAATAATACCACAAGGATACTTGTTCAGTCATATTCATAGCAGCTTTATCCATAATAGCCAGAACCTGGAAACAACCTAGATACCCCTCAACCAAAGAATGGATAAAGAAAATGTAGTACATTTACACAAATGATTGAAACTTGAAAAAAATCATCCTGAGTGAAGTAACCAAGACCCAGAAATACAAACATGGTATGTATTCACTTACAAGTGGATATTAGCTGTTAAGTAAAGGGTAATTGTGTTACAATCCATAGACCCAGAGAGACTAAGTCACAACAGGGCTCCAGGAGGAACGAATGGATCTACTTGAGAAGTGAAAAATAGAAAAGATTTTGTGAGTTGCCTGGGGTAGATGGGGATGGGAAGAGGAGGGATCAGAGGCTGTGATAGGGATATAGGGAGAGTACTGAGAAAGACAACTGAAATTGGGAGGCATTTGGGGGGTGATGTTGAAATCTAGTGCAGTAGAAACTCTTTGGAGTCTGTGAGGGTGACCATAGTGAAGACTAATAGTAATAGGGAACATGGTGCCTGAACCAGTCTTCTTCTGTAATCAGGCAAGGCTTCTAACAGTAGGACTAGAGTATCAACCTTCAGACTCCAATCTGTCCTGCTTATAGATGTGCTGAGACAACGGTGGCTCAGAACTTGTAGAAGTGGCCAACAAATGACTGGTTCCACGTAAGGCCCATGCCAAGAGATTGAGCACATGACTCACAAAGCCTGGATGGCAAGGAACCAGGGGCTGGGCAGTCAGGAGACCCAAGAGAGAACCAAACAATAAGAAAAATGTTCAAGAAATGCTTCCTAACTTGTGCCTAACTAAATTGTCATCAGAGAAGCATGAACCAGCAGCTGAGGCGAGAAGATGCAGAGACTCACAGCCAAACACCAGGCGAAACCAGGGTAACAAAACAGAGGACAGGAAGGATTGTAAGAGCCACAGTGGGTCAAGGACACCAATAGTGCACACCCCAAAGAAATAAATAAGCAGGTGTGATAGGGGCCCACAGAGACTGAAGTGACAATCAGAGAATCTGTATGTGTTTGAGCTAGTTCCTCTGAATATATGTTATAATTGTGTAGCTCTTCTTGTGGGACTACTAATCGTGGGGATATCCCTGACTCTTTTGCCTGCTCTTGTGACCCTTTATCTCCTACTGGGTTGTCTTGTTCAGCCTTGATATGAGGGTTTGTGCCTAGTCTTATTGTAACTGATTATACCATATTTGTTTGTTTGGTATCCCAGAAAGGGCAGCTATTTTTTAAATGGAAACAGTATAAGAGTGGATCTGGTGGAGAAGGGAGGTGTGGGGGGGAAATTAGGTGTAGAAGGGGGGGGGGGAAACTGCAGTTGGGCTATAATGTATGAGAGAAAAAATAATAAAGTAAAATAAAATAAATGAACTGTGTTTTAGAGACTTTGATATCTAAGTAAGCATGTTGAACTCAAGCTTTAATGGGAACACGCAAAATTGTAAGTGGGGAGTCTACTTACTTACCTTCAGAGAAAAGATAAAATTAATAAATATGTTTGTTGCCTACATATACCAGAGGCAGGGGCTGGGTTATCTTTACTATGCATAATCCTTCTTTTCCTATAATAAGACAATACTGATCACACCAGGATTCTAATTCTTCAACAGGCACTATCTACAAAAACCTAGAATATATTCCTTATACTACTAGGCATCAATTTTGTTTCTTTTACCATTTGTGAATGTAGATGAAAATGTGCAGCTCCTTTATTCTGTGTGAGATGGCTATTCAAAAATCACCATAAATATTACTAACAATTCATAATGTATGATATATCCAAACATAGGTGTGAATGTGTAAGTATTTGTTGAATCTAGAGCTCAAGCTTATCTTCTCATATCTGAATTAGAAGAAAAAATGCTCTATCAGATCAGATTAGGAACATAAAAAAGGCAGTAATTCCACACTGACATGCCATTCAGCTCTTCCTTTATTCTGCCAAGGAAGAGTTAATAAAGGTATGGAGACATTTTAGCAGTATACCCTTGCTTCCTGATGATTTATTCTTCTATGTCTATTGAAGCTTTTTGTTAAAAAGAAGCTTATTTTTCAACATGTCTGTTCTGGGAACAGAAACAGGCAAATGTTTCTGAGGTTTTGCAATGAATTAATATACAAAACAAGAGTCAGCACAGGGCAGGCTTATTCTCAGCAGAACAAACAAAACATAATTACAAAAAACAGAGATCATAAATCACATATACACATATATTGCATGTAATATATATATATATATATTGCAGTGTGTGTGTATAAGACTGTGTACAAAAAGATTATGTCAAGTAAGTTGCACCTTAACTCTGCCCTTTGTAGCAAGTGTCAGAGCATTCATGTTTTATGCATGACTAGAATAACACAGGTGTAATTTGTATACATAATCAATTTAGTGGTGAGCTAGAAACTGCAAAAAGTCCTTTGACTACTGAATTCACGTTATTAGGTGTTAGCCAAAGCATAGATACTTGGGCTCTTTTCTATGGGCAGTGAAAGAAACACAGCTTTCCATTCAAAGAATACTCTTTACTAACAAACAATGGGGAGTCAATATCGCCCTAAGGTCTCTGAGCTGCAGCAATACCTATCAATCACACAGCAGATAAATAGATTTCAGAAGTTTTGTGCACAATATGTTCTTGAATTTGGGCTCAAGCTCAGACTGACATATAGTATTTCATTGCTAATGTGATCTCTTTCTAGCAGAGGGAACATTCTTTTTCTAAATTGCATTGCATAACTTGTTTGCTTCCTAGCAAAACAATTTTTGAATTTCCGTATAATTTTTGTTAAATCTATTTTTGAAGTTGAAGCTTGGGTCAAATGCAAACATGAATATGGATTTATCCTTATCCTGAATGCATAATTTGTGGTCTGTGAAGCAATGACTCATATGCCTGCTGTATCTGTTAGTCATGTGATGAGCTCTCCTGCTAAGAGTGACCTACTCATCCTTCAAAAGCACATGTAAAAGAGGAAGGCAAACAATGTGTATGGATCCAAGGAAGACACAGCATAGTGTGCATAAGCTGTCACATTCAAATCAGTCCTGTCAGTAGTTTTTCAAATAAAGAGTTTCTCCTTGAGAAAGCACTCAGAAATCCTACAGTCTGAAAACATCAAGATGCTCCTTTTAAAATTTGTTAGTGACCAAATTAGAAAACATCTGCAGGATTCTTTTGTAGCTTGAATTATTCAAGTAAATGCAAAACTCAAATACAGAGAAGATTGATAGAGATAGTCATTTTTCTTTATCTCACACAACTCTAGTGGGAATATACTGACTTCTGGGTGATTATCTATATTCCTGTCAACTCCTCTGTTTTCTTTAATTCTCCTTTTTTATCTTGAAAAATATGTATAAATACTTCTCTGTTGCTATCTATACACTGGCGAAGTGTGCTGTTGAGAAAGGAGACTATCTATACAACGATGCCCAAAGTAAAGCATGTTAGTTGCTCATTTTTATTAGAGAGAAAAGTCTCCTTTATGTTCACACTAATGTGTCTTCATGCATATGCCATTTTCAACAAAACACTTCACAGTTTGTTCTCAGGAAAAGTATTACACATCTTCATATACATTGATCTAATGTGAAAGGTGAACTAATAGGCTAAAATATATAAATTATATACATTTAAAATGGTGCATTAGTATTTGATTTTTTTAATACGATGTTTGCAACCATTGTAGGTGGGGATTGCCGAAAATGGATTTAAATACGTCAGAGAAGATATATTTATTGAACTACTATGCTTTAGATTTTCCATACAATTTAACATTTTGTGATCTCAGAATGAATTAAAGAATTGCATTACTGGTGAAAAGAAGTTTAAGAAAAATGAATTGACTAGAGGAATCTTAGAGTAATGTACAATGTTGAAAATAATAGAGATGCAATGAAAGTGCTTAACTACCTATATCAATTTGAAAATTATTGCTAATGATTTACCTTTGCAACCAAAAATTACAAAACAACACTTTCAAAATAACATCTTAATAATAATTGAAAGTGCAAAGAATTTGAGATAGAATTCCTTACCATTATAGGAAGGTTATCTTCAAATTGAGATTTCTACTTAGCTCAGGATTTTTAGTATAATATATTAGGTTTATCTAAACATTGACCTCTTAGATTAATTAAGGAAGTTGATAATGGACCATACAACAGAATTACTGACAGATTTATCAGGAGAAATAATAACATGATATTTTCAAGCAAAATTATCCATTATTTTATATTTCAAAGTGGTTTTATTAATTAGTATGTGTGTACATGCGTGCGTGCTTCTGTGCGCACACACATGCGTGTGTGCGAGTGTGTGTGTGTGTATTACTGTGTGAATTTCTGTGTGAGTGTGGATGAGTATGAATGTGTAGGTGCTATGATACATTTGGAAAACCATAGGACAACTTTCAGGGCTAGGTGTTCTATTTCCAACTTTTAACCACTCTTTCTATCTTGCTAGCTGGCCAGGGAGCTCCAAGATAGTCTGCTCTCTCCATCTCCCATTGCATGGGGTTCAGGTCTGGATGATAAGTGCCTTTACCCTTGGAGTTACCTAGCTGATTCAGTTTATATCTTTGTACATATTTGCTGAGTATTTTGCTTCATTAATACTAAAACGCATTTTACCTTTTACGTATTTATAGGGAAATCGTGTGTGTGTGTATGTGTATGAGTATGTATGTATATTTGTAGAAAAAAATAAAAGCCAACTAGTAAAATACTTCAAACTTGGTAATTAATGGTTAAATGGATTTAATGTGTTCATACTTATTAGGTTCTTGTTTGTTTGTTTCTAAAGAACGGCTGACAAGATATCATAGTGGGTCAAAAATCTTACTGCTAAGCTTGATAATCTGAATTCAATCCTGGAGATCCATTTTGTGGGAGGAAAGAACCCGAGTCCCACATGAGGTCCTTCAGACATTCATCTTCCCACACACATCCATCCACCCTCACACATAAAATAAAAATTAAGTGTAATTAAAATTTGAAAGAACCAAGCCGGGCGGTGGTGGCGCATGCCTTTAATCCCAGCACTCGGGGTGCAGAGGCAGGCGGATCTCTGTGATTTTGAGGCTGGGTTGGACTGACAGCCTCGAAAACAATACAGAGAAACACTGTCTCGTAAAAACAAAAAGAAATTGAAAGAACCATTAAGTCTTTCTGTTTTGTCATAAATGTACTATATTTAACATACTTTACCTTATGTAGTTAGGTATATCTTTCTTTCCCAATCTTTCACAACTTAATTCTGATGGAAAATACTATAACACAAAACTAAAATGAAATCAAAAGTCATACAAAATTTAGCTTCTTCTTCTTCCATAGTCAGAGCAAGCTACCAGAACTATTGATGTCATAGAGGAAGATAATTTGGGCAATTTCTAGTAGAAGAAATAGTGAGATACAATGCAATTCTGAATACAGTTTTTATGGGAATCTGTTTTTATTTGTGCCTGGATAAACCATGATACTTAAAAGAAAGAAAAATACTTTGGCTGGCACTTGGGAACATATCCCTCATATTGGCTTGCCTTGCCCAGCCTAAATATAAGAGGAGATGTTAGTCTTAAGGCAACTTGATATGCTAAACTTTGTTGTTACCCATGGGAGCCCTGCCCCTTTCTGAACATAAATAGAAAAGGAGTAAATTAGGAGTGGTTTAGGGAGGGAGGAATTGGAGGAGAAGGGGGAGTAAAAACTGCAGCAGGGATGTAAAATAAATAATTAACTTTAAATTAAAAAGAAAGAATGATGAAAGAATGACATTATAATTTTGTTGTTAAAAATAATTTCAATGTTGTGGTTGTAATAGGCAGGAACAAAATGAAGCCAAATTAAAAGCTCTCTGTGCAGGTAAGGTTTACCTCAGAAATTAAATTTTGAGATAAAATTTTCTGATGGAAAAAATATGGAAAAATTCTTACTGTGAATGCCTTTTGCTATTATAGCACCACATATACAAAATGACACATGGTAAATTTTTTGGAGAATGCTTCAGGAGTATATGTTTTAAATGTGTTAGCATTTATACTTGATTATAGAGATAAAATATTGATTAATGGTACTTATGTAAAAACATATGTTTATTATCAGAACATTTATGGACATTGAATCATGTGTTACACGTCCTTCTAAATACAGAGGATGCCATAGAAAAGTACAGGCTCTCTTAAAGTGTGTAATGATGGCTAAGAGGCTGGGTGGTAAAGCCAAGCCCTTTGTTTTTTTAGCTGGGCATCTCTTACCCATATCCATTGACATCAACTTCCTTCAATTTTCTTGTCTGAAATGCAGGTTTGTGTGAAAGTCAATTCTGTGCGACAACTTGATTAGCCATACAATGCTGAACTACTTGAGAAAACAAAGTAATGTGTAAATAGTTAAATGAAGCACACACTAATGGCTACTGACATTAGTAACTTGTCCTTGCATGTACTTTCTACAAATTCTATGTATACTAGTTCATCAAAAAATCCACAAGACTTTATAATGTTAATAACACATACTTAATATTTTCCATGATCAAATTTGACCAAATATTATTATAAAATAATTTGAATGTATATTCTTATTGTCTACTTCTTGGAGATTTTATTACGATTCTGTTTCAAATATCTTTATTTCTCAGGCATGCCATGGTACTTAGCCTAGATCTCAATTATCAGTTCCCTGCAATTATTTTTTATTTTTCATCTTTTAATATACCACTGGTGATATTTCAGTACAAGTTCCATGTCTTAATTTGATGCTTTAAAAATATATTTTGAACAATATGAGTCATTAAATTCCCAGTAACCTATCTACAATTTCAAACATCTTATTAATCTTTTCCAGTTGCTTTTTTCCCTTGTTTTGATCTTTCCCCCAAGGTCTTTTCTCCTGTTTAATACTTATATATTGTATGTGATTTCAGGGTACATATGATTTTTGATTATTATTTTTGAAAACATAGGAGTCTACATTCTGAATTTTGATGTAGATGAGTCTTTCTAGCTACAGTATTCATATATCCTTAATTATATATGATACTTTGCTGCCCATTCAGTTCTTTACATTGAAGTTAGAATCATGACATTTACAACAGCCAATCAACCAGAGACAAAAACCTGTTATTGCCAAAACTGTTCTTATAAAATTGGTTTTGCTTTATTTTCTCCAGGCTATTATGAGTTTATCTGTTTTCTATTAGACTAGCGAATCCCGGTAATTAAGTAGGCTATATAGCTAGGAGTATTGATGTCCATTATCTTGTTCATGTTGAATCTAGAATTAGGCTCATCTTCCCTTATGATTTCTTTTCACTAGCCTTTAAAGCTAAAATCAGATAATATTATTTACAAATCTACCTAATCATCTTCTTTCTTTTGTACTTGCTTTGAGAATTTCTTTCAGGGTTCTAAATCTAGGAACATTAGATATGGTTATATGTTGTTTATGATTTAATAAATCTTGCCTGGGGATCCGAATGCAAAGCCAGCCACACAAGTTAGTCAAAGAACCTGGACAGTGATGGCACACAACTTTAATCTCAAGACTCAAGAGACAGAGGCAGATGGATCTCTGTGAGGTCAAGGCCATCCAGGGCTACATGAGGGTGAATCAGTCTAAAAGAGAAACAAAGGTCACACCTTTATTACCATCACTAGACAGTATATAAGGGGCTCAGTGCAATCTCAGTGGGCAGTTTGGGAGCCTGGAGTCTAGAGATTTTGAAATTTTGTAGTTTCTATTGATGATTCCACTGCTTCTTGTGGCTTCCAATGGAAGTACTAATCTGCTGTCTTTTGTTCTTAAAACAAAAAGGCAAGAAGCATATGGGATGGATTTTGTACTGGCTTGAGTAAGTGTGCTGTTGACTGTGTACTCAGTGTTTAAGAATCATTTACATTACATATTAAATAGCATTTTAAGTAAAACCACACATACATTAAGCAAGGTTATATAGCATATTGATCTTTGATTAAAAAAATATTGTAGCTGAAGTCTTCAGGGACTCAATCCTGTATCTTTCTTTTTGTTGGGTTAGTATTTCCTAATTTTTGTTCATAGAAACTTTATGAATTGCATTCCTGTGAGTAATGAGCCTCACATGTATATGATTTCAATTTCTCAGTTCTCTGACAACTTATAGCTACAACAACTCCATCTAATGATGTACAGGCTTCATTTTACCATTCATCTAATCTTGTACTTCTAAAGTCATTTTAAGATGAATTTAACGTCTGACTTTCAATCCCTTCCAGGACAAGGTTTGATGACTTTGTGCAAGAGTTTTCTTTTTCTGCCAGTGTTTGTTATGGCATGACAAAACATTTGATTCCAAAAGCATTCCAACACATTTCTCTTGTTTTATAAAGAGGAACGTATTCTAATTTTATTGCTTGAGGCACATAAACCAACACAATTCTCTCTTCAGAAATATACTTAAGCTATACCAGAAATTTAGAAGCTGGAAACTCAAATGTATCTCATACTTTATTCATGGTTTTAATGTTGGATTTTTCTACATTTACCTTTATCAGTTTTAAGCTTTGGAAATTATTTGTAAGGAATAGGTAAAGAAGTAGACAAAAGACTTTAATGGTCATTGTATTTTATCAATTAAAATTATGAACTCTGATTCTACAGAAGCAAATTGTCAAAATAATGACAGAACTATTTCTAACACTGCCTTGTGGTTTGTGCTTACCATAAGATTTAAAACAAGATATGAGTAAGTTACACAACATTTCCACAATGTGTTTAAGGGTACAGTTATTCTAATCAGTGACCTACATGGCCATATTAGCTGGGGTTCTCTCGAGTTGCAGAATTCATAGAATGAATCTATATATATATACATAGAAAGTGGTTCTACTAGAATGACTTACAGACTGCCATCTAGTTAATACAAATATGGCTAACTTTAAATGGAAAGTCCAAGAATCCTGCAGTTGCACAGTCCATCAGCTCAGTAATTATTCTTCTGTTCCAGCAACTTTACTATTGATGCCTTTTATCTAGTTTTTCCATTTGTTTTATGTATGTTTTCAGTGCAATAATTTGTTTTTCTTGTTGTTAAATATACTTTAAATCTCCAATTTTTCTCTGGTGATTTGTAGAGTCACCCGAATCCCAGAGAAGCAGGTTCTAATACCAGTGAGGGAATGGACTCTCTAGGGAGCTGAGAGGAAGCAGACAAAGAGCAAACACTTGCCTCTTTCCTGTCTTTAGATAGGCTTGCAGTAGAAGGTGTGGTCCAAAATAAAGGTGTGTATCTTCCCAGCTCAAAAGATATAGGTAAAAGTCACCTCTTCCTACCCTGGAGATCCAGATTAGAAGTGGATCTTCCTACTTCAAATTAAGCAAAACTCATGTACAGGTATAACCTCTAGTTATTTGGTTTGTTTTGATTTTGGTAATTTCAGATGTAATCAAGTTGACAATCAAGGATAGCCATCCCCATGCCATTGTCTTTTCTTCTTCATGGGCATGTATTTCAGTTTGAAGACATTTCCTTAGAATTCTCATAAGCAGTTCAGAAATAAATCACTGAGAAATGGATTCATCTAGCAATAAAGGGTTTCTTTACAATGGACAGTATTCTTCATTGGTTGTTATTTGTTTTGACTTTGCAGTTGTTTACCTGTTGTTACACTAAATGTCTCCTACTAATGCAGTAGCTCTCACCTTTCCTAATGCTGAAACCCTTATAAGCCCCTAATGTTGAAGTGACCCCAGCCATAATTTTGTTGCTCCATCATAGCTGTAATTATGCTAATTAAATATAATATATATACTTGAAACACAGGCTATCTGACATGTGACCCCCACAGGGGTTAGGTCTACAGGTGGAGAACCTCTGTACTAATGTCTCCTTGTCTGTAAATTTTCTGCTGAGAAGCCTACTAGACATACTAGAAAAATTCTACTATATTAGCAATTTTATATATCTTGGTTTTAGAATACTCTTGTTTGCTTTTACTGTATACAAGCGTATTGTAATATTTCTTGGCAATAAATTTGAGTCAGTTGAGTCTGGCCAGTATTTTCTGCTCTTTCAGTAGCCCACTGTAGGTTTGGAGAGGGCTCAACCATTCTGTCTTTCCACAAACTTGGCTGCACTTTGACATTCTCAAATAACCTCTAAATTTAGATAACCTCAGTATTGCTTCACAATACACTTCTGAAAGTGCCTTGATGGTTCAGCATTGTTTTTCTTGCCTCTCTATGGACGTTGTATCATGAGTTATCTGGCTTTGAGCTCAGTAATTATTCTTCTTTTCCAGCAACTTTACTATTCATGCCTTTTATCTAGTTTTTCATTTTGTTTTCTGTATATTTCAGTCCAATAATTTGTTTTTCTTGTTGTTAAATATACTTTAAATCTCCAATTTTTCTCTGGTGAATTGTAGAGTCATGAAATATTACCCTTTATCTCCTTGAAGCATATTGATTGCTTCTGAGACAGGTCTTTTTAAATTTTAGTACAATAAGTATGATATATTTAGCATATTATGCTTGGTTTCTATTCCATTACTTTGCCCTTAAGGCATTTTATTTGGTTAGTTTATTTTATTTGGAAGTTCTTTGGGGGCTTGGGGTGTTATTTGTTCTGTGGGATGATATTTTGTCTGTGCTCTAAAAAATAAAGCTTGACGAAGATCAAAAGGTGGAGCTAGTCACTAGTTAACAATAAAAGCCAGGCAATGGTGCTCCACACCTTTAATCCCAGTAGGTGGGAGGTAGAAGCAGGAAGCAGAATGATCAAGAGTTCAAGGCCACACTCGACCACAAGAGATTTAACTAGTCTAAAAGAGAAACAGAGTCCACAATTCGATCCCAGCATTTAGGGTTGACCCTCTTTAAAGCCATCAATGGGGAGGAGGAGACAGAAAGTGGTATGGATGGTCAGAGAAAGGAATATGAGTTGGGAGGAGACAGGAGTTCAGCCATTTTTGGCATGAGGATTTTTGTAGAGGCAAGTGACTGACTCCTTTACTTCTCTGACCTTTCAGCATTTTTCTGGATTCTAACTCTGGGTTTTTATTATGAAGACCAATTAGAATTCATGCTATGGTTTGTCTGTCCTTTTGAGATAGCACGTTGCTATATAGCCCATGATCGCCTAAAACCAATCCATCTAGCACTACTTCCCAATACAATTATAAGCCTATGCATATAGTCCAATCTTCCCCGGAGGCTGTCAAAAGCTGCACATTGAAAGAATATGTACCAATTATAATCTTCATATGTGGCCTTTTGTGCCTATTTGTTTTTCTGGAAATTCTAAGCAGTTTTGTTGTTATTTTTTCTTTCTACACTGGTCACTATTACCATTACTTCTTCAGGTTTAATTTCTAAGCTAGATAATTTCCTCCCCCAAGGGAGAGTGTATGAACAATTCATTGTGCAGCTTAGAGTTCAGGTAGGATTCTCCCTGACACTTTTTTCAATATCTTTTTCTTTTATTATTAGAAGAGGCACTGTGCTCTCTCGCCTATTTCTTAGGTGAGATAATTCCTTGCCCAAGTAGCTGTTCAAATTGCTGTGCCCTTTGGGATAAAATCACCAAAAGAGGGTGAGTATTGCTTGATTAGAGTATCAGATCATTCTCTGAAAACTAAGAGTTTTCACATAGAAAAGAGAAGTAGCAGTTTATCCCTAGGAAGTAATGAGAAAACCTATTTGATTACATATTTTCATCCAGTGGACAAAGGATTTAATATTATGGCCATGAACATGTTATAATCTTGGCCCTAAATATTAATAAAATCAGTTTTTAATATGTAAAAAGGTATATAAGTACTTATACATTTGGCTACACTTATGACAAAAATATTGTAAAGACTATTAGAACAAAGCAAATATATTTTAAACAAATCTCATGTGTCCACAGTTATATAAATAAGCAGTTATTACAGTGGATAAACCCTATGAAACTAGATATGAAACAAAAAAGAGAACAAGAAGCATTGAGAAATGGTTAGGTGTGGATATGAAATCATATGTGGCATTGAAATGGAAAAGAGGGTGAGAGGCAGAATTCAGGGAATGGAGAGGAAGGTGTGAAAGATACAACAAGCAATTTTTTTATTTTTGTCTAAAAATGTAAATTTATAAAAGCATTTGTGAACTTTAAAGACAATTATTTGATTTGTGTGTGTAGACTGCAAAGTTCATAATCTATTGAAAAGAATCATTAAATATAAGACATTTTTGCAGGTGTTTGTCATCACGGGATTCCAGTTGTCTTCACAAGTGATGCCATGAGAGCTTGCCTTTTGCATACTTGGCATTGGATAAAGAGAACTTTTTATCACAGGATACCGATTTTTGATCTGAGTCAATCTTTCGAAAAAGGAAACAAGATAAACTTAAAATGACTTATATTCCAGAGGAAAAATTAAGGGAACTTAATGAGACAGGTTTCCAAGATAGAAATCCAGGCAGATAATAGTCATGAATGCTAGTTCTCTCCTTGAAACATTATAAAGATACATGGTTAGAAGTTAGTCTTAAATTGTGCTTTTCCCTTTAGTGTCTTAGCAGCTTTTAGGTTTCATGAAGTGTCATGTGGATAAATTTGGTGGTCAGCTGAGATGGGATAGGAAACGGAACAGGAAGATTCTTGATCTATGCGGATTAATCACTTGCTGGATTAATTATAACTATAAGATGCCCTGGTATGGAAAGGAACAAGAATTTAACCACTGTTCTGTGTCAGTGGGATCTAAACAAGCTAATAGTTCATATTGGCATATTTCCTTCTCTGTTCTGACAACTTAAAATATATTTCCAAGAAAATTAAATTTATTTGACAATTATTGTCATGTTTTAGAAAGTTGATGCTATGATATAGACATTATATACATATATATCACGTATATACAGCTATTAGAAACATAAGGCTATTAGAATTCAAGAGCAGTTTTGTATAAATTGTCTTTCGTAAGGTGATAATGTATTCATTGCCAACTTGAGAGAACTTAGAATCACATTGTTAAATAGCCTCTTGGCGTGTCTGTGTGGTATTTCTAGATGAGTTTAATTTCAGTGGTTGACTCCATTCCATGAGTTGATGGTACTACATAACATAAGAAAAATAGCTGAGCGCAAACTCTCATCACTCCTTGTTCCTTTACTATACATACAATGTGACCAACATGCTCCCTCGTGAAAACTTGCCTTCTCCAAATTTTGAGACTGAAATAACCCATCCCCCCACTCAGGAAATGACAAGACACGTCAATGTCCTAACAATGACAGCATGATAGAACACACGGTGAGTAGCTGCACTTTAGTGAGCCAGCGCTGGAAAGGGCTACCTTTTGTACTTTAATGAAACAGCTTCTCTCAGCAATTTCATCACTATTGTCACCATCCAAGTAAATTCATGTGCAGCTTTGCTGTTTCATAACTGATAATGAAAGACAGTCCCTGTCCCTGTGTAAGGGTATCAGGCTGACTCTAAATAGTTTATGCAAATTACTCTTGTGGATTTTGGGTTTTCTCCCCTTTTTTATGAATTGTATACATGTAGTCAATACGTTTTTACCAACCTCATCTCTGATTTTCCTTCTACCTCCATCATGGCTTCCCAATACACTACACCCTCAAAATCATATGTTCTTCATTTTTTAATGTTTTTCATCATTTTATTTTTAATCTTGGGAGAACAGCATGAGCATTTGCATGCAAACACCCCAGCCACACTCATCTCCTGAAAAGCTCATTTGTATTACTATGCATCATTCCTTTACTCGCCTAAGTAACTGATGGAAAAATTCCCAGAGATAAAATACACCTGGGTAACACTATAAAACGAGAAAGAAAAGAAAGATAAGCTTTATTTCACTAAGGCAAACTCAAACATTGTGATAATCACAAAATCCTAAACATTGAACACACACACACACACACACACACACACACACACACACAATAAATGTAGTGATACACAAAGATATGCCCATGTACCACAAAGACACAAATACTCCTCTCACTCTCTCTCTCTCTCTCTCTCTCTCTCTCTCTCTCTCTCTCTCTCTCTCTCTCTCTCTCTGACACACACACACACACACAGACACGCCCATGCCCACACAGAAAGTACGCACATCACAAACCACACAAACAAATACTGCATTGGATAATATACATATACATCACACATGACACATGCACACCACACATGCTCACCAAACACACATACACTCGCACCATTCCTACTGTACCAAGGAACCTATTGACATAGTGAATGAAGACTTGACATCATGATGTTTGTTTCAACTGAAGTTACAGAAACACTTGCCTAAATTTGTAGAGTCCCTTTAAGATTCAAAATTATGGCAGAAATCAGCTGGATATGCTTTGACTACAAGGAAGAAACTATTTATTTTGATTTTTGTTAAATAACAAGACTCATACTTTACATAAAAAAACAACAGCAACTCAGAGAAACTATTGATATACAAAAACAATCATGTTTCAAAAGACTACTTGAAATATTTTAGCAAAACATTACAAAGTATAGGGCTTAAAACTTAAGGAAAATAGCTAGGAAACTCCACAACATCTAAAAGGATGGTTTCCCTCCCTCTCAAATCTATATAGCTTGTGCGAAAGTATTTCTCTCTTGTTCACTGTTCCAAGTGCCAATTCGGCATTCAAGAAGAGGATAAATGCTACAGCCTTCAATTTTATCACACAACCAACTGTGATATTATCAATGAGGCCTTCAGATACCTACATTTCTTTGGGGGGAGCAGTGTTTTTTCATATCTTCATATTTTGATGTAACTTTTGACTACCTGCATCAGGATGACTTGCTATTTGCTTGACCCCAGTGAATGAAAAGAACTGGCTTATTTTATTGTGTGCTTAAAGAAAATGAAACAACATTGAATAATTGTGCAACAGAAATCATAAATTTACTATTAAGTAGATGAATCTTGTCTCTTGTATTTGACTAAAATCTAACTTTTACATGTTGGTTGGTATAAAGAATGTCATGGAAGCAACCTGCATATATGATTCTATGAGCTGTGTATTGACTCTGAGCATAGCCACCAGATAATATTTTATTTTTCTGAGTTCTAGCATGAAATAGATCTCAGACTATGTTTTAATTATGCTCTTTTGGTTTATAGATTTAGGGTTGGGGTTTTTATCTTCTTAGTTGACTTTTTGGATCATATTGGCCCACCTGATGCTGTAATAATTCATGACATTAAACAAGAGTCCTTATTTAAATCTATTTGTTTAATCTTTGATAAATTATTTTAGAAGAAATCCGTGTCAAGAAAAGTAAACTAAGTTTATTGGCAGCTCTGAGTTCTAGTAAATTTGAAAAATAATTTTATGTTTTAGGGCAAAGGAGAAAAATCTCTTTACTGTCAAGCACACACAATTAATTTATATATTTGAAATAATGTATAATATCTTACCTTCCAAGAAGGTTTACTACTGAACCATCTCTCCAGCCCTCTTTTTTCTTTCTTTTCTTAATATATTTTTTATTCTTCTCTCTTACATTACATCCTGATTGCAGTTCTCTTCCCTCCATTCTCTCATTTCCCTCCCACATTTCCTCTCTCCCCCAGATCCACTCTTCCTCCATTTTCCTTCCAAAAAAAGCAGACCTCCTAGAGCGATCAGCAGAACGCAGCATAACAAGTTACAATAAGAATAGGCACAAACCCTCATATCAAAGTTGGAAGAGATAACTCATTAGGAGGAAGAGGGTCCCTAGAGCAGTCAAAAGTGTCAGAGATTCCCTCCACTCATACTGTTAGAGGTTCCACAAGAATACCAAGCTAGACAACCACAGCATATGCAGATGTCCTAGTTTAGACCCATGCAGGCTCTGTGGATGCTACATAAGTCTCTGTTAGCCTCTATAATCCCTAGTTAGTTGATTTTGTGGGTTGTGTTTTTATGGTGTCCTTGACCCCTCTAGCTCCTACAATCCTTCTTGCCCCTCTTCTGCACGATTCCTCGAGCTCTGGTTAATGTTTGTCTGTGGGTTTATGCGTCTGCTCCCATCAGGCTGCTGTCCAGGTTATATTGTGTTAGGATCCTCTTGGTGGAATTAATTGTCAAACTTAATATACTTGGCAGAATACACATGCATATGTGAATGTGACGTTATCACATACACACACCAAATAAATGAAATTTTAAATAATATATATACACATACTTACATACATACATACATACATACATACATACATACATACATACATATTGGGCCAGGGTTTCTCTATGCAATCCTGGTTATCCTCAAGCTCACTCCGTAGACCAGGCTGGCCTTGAATTCAGCGACCCATCTGCCTCTGCCTCTTGAGTGCTGGGGATAGACTCTAAAGTCTGTAAGTCTCTAAACTAGTAGTAGTTCAGGTGGACATTTTCTCTGTTTCTTGTGGAACAGAACATATGCATGATCACCAAAGGAGGAACCTCACCAATTATACTATTGATTACTAAGTCAAGCTAACTTCATAAACAAAGATACGCTTATGACAGATTGTTGCAAGTAGTAATACACATAAACAATATGCAGGATCTCTTAGATAAAATCCTGAATGAAAATTTAGGCCCAAAAAATTACATATAAGTCTAAAAATGAGATTGTTTGAGAAGAGTAGTTAAGGAAATTTATGGGAGATGGGTAGCTGTCTGGCTCAGAAGAAAAGGGGCTTGCCACCAAGTCTGAGTAATTCAGCTATATCTGAGGACCTTTATTGTGGAAGCAAAAGTTGTCCTCTTATCTCCTCATGCATGCTGTGAACTGCCACCACACCTACAAAGTAAATAAATAAAATAAATATATTTTAAAAAGAAAATTTACAGGGTAATGCAAATAAGTTTTATATTTTCTCAAAGTACAGATGTGTGAATGCTACATTTTTGAATGATCATCAAATTGTATGTTTAAGATTTAATAACTTTAGGAACATTACATTTTACTTAAAATGAACACCAAAGATCCACAGAAGAAATAAAGAAAGCTGGTAATTGAAAGTTGGTAACTTATAATTGAACAAGATTAAAAATAGTAGGTCAAAATATATAGAATCTAGGAAAGTTCATACTTAATAAGCTAAATATCAGTGATAATTATAATAACTCCAAAAATTTAGATGACACAAAATGGTAAAATCACATAATAGGATGAAAAACAGTGTTATAATTGCAACATAATTATAAAAGTATATAGCTATAATGCCTTAATTATAACAAAGAACAATGTTTATTCTGTATTAAAAGTAATGCATTTATATCCTTTTGAAAATAATAAAAGTGATAAAAATATTACTAGAAGTGAAAATGAAGCACTGAAAATATGAATTCTGTAGAAAATAAACAAACATATGTATTATTTTCATATATTATACTAATTAATCCTAGCAGTATAAATGAAGGGCTGATTAAAATCTGCAGAAGAAAAATGCAACATACCAAAAATGTCAAGAACAAGCACAAATTTGAATAGTTCAATGGTTATTTAACCAGTTCAGTCATTTGCTAACATTCTCTTCATATCCAGGTAGATATGCTTATAATTTAAACATTAACAGAGCTGGAACAGAGTAAACACAAGTTCAATGCCTGCCTGGAGAACATGGTGAGACGTTAACTCAACAAACAAAATCAAAAGAAATCTAAAAATAGGTCATCAGTCTTTGAAATTGTTTTCAGAAAGGTCTTCTAGATATTAAAAGAACAACACATTTTAATTTAACATAAACTCTGCAAAATAGCTAAAGACAAGTTATCCATCTTAATTGCTTTTATTGGACCGGAAGAATATGGTTGGTAATACTAGATGATAGTAAATAAAAATACTGGTTCATTTTATTTATGAATCTTGATGAAGTACCACAAAGAGATTAACGAATTAATTGATCAGCACATTATAAAGGGTATTTAATTCAACTGGACTTAGAAAGGAAATGCAAGTCAGTTTAAAATCAATGAGTATTAACATAATTTACTAAATAAAACAATTCAAAGCTAAAATAACACATCCATCTCCAAACATGTAAAGAATTCTTTAAGCTGAGTCCAATGTGTATAAATAATTATAAAGGAAAAACTTTTAGTAGCATTAAAGGAAAATCTCTCAACCGAGCAAGGGATTCCATGAGGCACATACAGGAAATATAATCTATGTTAATGCTTTTTCTCTCTTTTCTTTTCCTATTTGACAGTAGCACTTTGAACTATTAAGCTGTAATATTACATTCATCTAGGTTTCTTTACAACTTTATTAGGTATTCTTACATATTTCAAAAGAACATGAATAAGTGAATAACAAGCACGTTAAACTCTAAAACGTAAAGTGGAAATTGTTTAGTATCTCATCATTTTAACATAACTCCTTTAAAACTGTGAGCTAGCCAGCTGCATGCTATGATGCCACAGGTCTATGATCCAAGCATTTGCGTGGTGCGAAGCAGGATGATTGCCACGAATTTCATTCTGTCCTGTTTTCCACAGAGTTCTGGGCCAATCATTGTAGCTGAAGTCTTTAAGAGACAGCAATGGGAAGCTATTGAATTCAAAAGCATTATTGGATGCATCCTGTACTCCCCCGTTTGATTTTTCCTACTGTTATGACTTCTGTATTCTACAAACTTATTCTTCATTAATCTGGCCAAGAATTTTCTAGATGGAGGGACTTCAACTGTCATTATCACAGCTGAGTCCCCTACAACACTACCTTTTCTCACTTATGTATTTTATCGGTACTTTGTACTACTGGTTATAAAATCAGAATGAAGTAACTCAAAGGGTCCTTATAGCTCCCATACATATTCTCCTTTGAGGATTGAAAATGTATGTAATTTCCCTAAACTCTCCTTTTCCAATTTGTTGAATCGGTGTCATAAGAAGAAAAGCCTGGTCAGGTAGAATTCTCAACTTTCAGTTCGATGCAGCCAGTGTTTAGGTCTGAATGGTCATGCTCTTCCTTGTAGAAGAGCTAATTACACACTATCAGAATTCAGTGTTCCAGAGAGATGAAGCAAATACTACAACAGATGAGGAGTTGCAGTAGCATAGACTCCCTCTCACTTTTCCTTGTATTTTGACAGTAATAAAGGAAACACAATATACTGGCAATTGATTGATTTAAACATTGCCTTCCAATGTGTGCTATAATTGAATCCTCAGGACTCCATTTCTTCTTCCTATATGCATGTCACTTCTTAGTGTTGAGTTAATCCAAATGAGTTAAATGGTCATATGCTAATTGATACAAGGAGAATTTCTTCATAAGAAATGATATATGTGTTTTACAAGGGAATATATATGCATTTTGAGAAACCTGATCAAAATGCTGAGAAAGCATGCTGAAACACATGCCCAGAACTCATGAATACAAAGACAGAAATGGCCTTGATCTCACTGAGAAGGGACTCAGTGTAATCAAACAGCCTAGTACCTCACTGCTACCCTTGAATTAAGGATGCATAACTAGAGTTTAGCCGCAAGGTATGTTACTGAAATACCCCGCTCTTAGTGTTAGGAGCAGCAAGATCAGCTTTGGTAAAAGGAAATATGTATTTCTTAGAGATCTGGCATCTTCTATTGTGAAACTATATACATTCACTTTTTGGTCTCTATTAGCAAGTACTTCATAGTCTGGAGAGAAGAGCTTACTGAGATCCACATTGTATGTCACTGTACCCAATTGGTTGTTGAGTAGTTTCTCTACAATATATCATTTTTGTCTTAGATTATTAATATGAAATATAAATGCTTTCAAATTCTGTGTTCCTTCTAAAAGATGTATCATACCCCTAACCCAGACTTTCAATTTTCCAATCTTGTTCCTTCCAAGTCCGTAACGTTTCAGACAAATGATTAACAGCTGTCTGTGAATCAGAGACCATTTATATTTCTGGCCAAGCAAAGTGGCCAATGAAAATGGAAAACAAAGTGTACTGTTCAAAATTCTACAAATGGTGAATATTTTCCTTTTTCACTGGACTGTAGAAGCAAGCTCTCTTCCAACCCTGCTATGCAGTCCTATTCTGACATGACATTCTGCCTTTGGATGGCAGGAACATATCAGGATGCTGGATCAACTTTGAAAAATCTTTGCTTCTGGGGTCAGTGAGATGGCTGATCATGTAAGGGGCTCCTACCATCAAGCTTTAGCAACTTGAATTTGATCCTTGAGAATCACATGGTGGAAGGAGAGGGCAAACTTTTTCAAGTTAGCCTTTAATCTCCACATACACATCTCTACATACACATCCCTATATGAATACACATACCCTTATGCATAGACCAATAAATGAATGTACGAATTAAAAATTAAAGAAGACAAGATTGGCAAATTCCTCAGTTAAGTAATTTTATAATTAATGAAGGAATGGACAATAGCTAAGGGGGAAGACACTATACACTACAGATCAATCACAGATGTGATCCATATGCTCTGAGAATGGACTTGTAATTTGGACATGCCTGATAGTAGTCATATAATTTTTCATCTAATAAAACATCCCAGCTGTATTTATGAATTATTTTCTGGCTTTTGATCAGATAAGAGATATCAGAATGAGTGAAACATTTTTAATATCTGTCTAGATACTTTGTTCTTCTAAAGCCCACTAGTATATTTCTTTATTTGTATCACTGTGTAAGTTCATGAGAATGTAAAAATGTAGCCTCTAATCAGTAAGAATTTCATTGATCTGTAACTCATGCATTTACTTAATTGATTAACTATTGACTCACCAGTTAATTCATTTAGTAAATGTTTCTACTTTTCTTATGGCACATATTTGATTTATCCAACTTTGTGCGAGTTAATTAATTTGTAAAAAGTCATAGAGCTACCATGAGTGAATGAAAGGCATGCTGAACAAGACTGAGAAACCACTGAATGCATAATCTGTGAGGGAAGCAGCAAGAGAGGATGTGCAGGTCCAGAACCCTGCATGGGCTGCTGAGTAGGCTGAGAGACAGGAGTAGAAAGCTAATATCTGTTTCTTTTTCACTTTTCTTTCTATCTTCCTATCTTTCTTTCTATCTCTCTTTCTTTCTCCTTTCTTCCTTTTTCTTCCTAGCTCATAAGCCAAGGAATTGTAAAACACTTTTCAGTTTGGCAACTGAAAATAGTGTTTTGTAGAAATTCCTACTAATTTTGGATCTTTACAAGTTGCTACACAGAAAAGTGGAAAATTAGATAGCAGATCATATTTCTCTGATCCTTTCAAAGCTTCTGTACTTTGATCTTTTGTCATAAATGAAGGCCTGTATTAGATTTTGGTTTAATATACAATTTTACTATAACTAAATAAAAACATATTTTATGCTTGGCCTAAAAGAACTTTTAAGAAGGAAAACATAGTATTTGGTAAAGTATCTAAAAGATAAATTTAAAGATATAAAAGGAATATTTATCCTTGGGTTTATAAAATCCACACTGGTAATTCCTATAAAGTATAAACTTTATATAAAGTATAAGCTTTATAAATTAATAGAAAACAATAACTTGAGGAAAAATCAAGATAGAAAGTAGAACATAAGTCTTTTACTATGTTCAGTGTTTTGAGGATATGGGATGATTAACGTGAACAAAGAATGCTTCCTAAAGATGAGAGGAAACAGTTGTTATTATATTTTAAAGATGTGAAATTGTTGATAAACAGTGATCAAATAATCATACAGATGGAATAGTTTGTATGTTTGAAAGAGACAAAAATAAAATAAATGTGCTAATCAGGAAATAGTATGAGCAATAATCCCAAAAAGGGAAATTGTGATATGCAGAAAATGTGATAATTAGGATAGTGAGTCACTGAAAGCTAAAATTGAAAATTGAATCACACTAAAGTTATTAAAGTCAAAGCTATTGCCCTTTATTAACATTATCACACTCATATTACCCTTATATACAATTTTCTCTTCCTGTTTGGTTAATTGTGCTACTGGTATTTACCAGTTAACTTAATATGAATTAAAATTATATTGTTTTATTTCAAAGATCAGATTTTTGTTTGCTTGCTTCTTTATTAAAAATGAGTCTATAAAAATCTCTATCAGGCATATAATCTTTCAGACTCGTTAATACATGTGTTCCAGGCATACTGTATAGAAGTACATTTTGAAAACAAAGACTTTCAGTAAATACCTCTTTTTAATTTTTGTTCCTATTTAGAATGATAACATTCTAAATACAATGAGATGGAAGCAGAAGACACATATGGCTAAAATAGAAGGATTGAATCTTCCTTCTACAATAGGAAAGGCACTAAAGTAACTTCATCTTGGCATTTTATTGGAGTAAAAAAGCAAACAAGAAAATAAAAAAACATAAAACTCTTTTATTGCTTTCCTTGGGCTCTTTCAAAATAAATGTTGTTGTTGTTGTGTTTCATTTTTGATGACTGTAAGTTCAACAAAGACTTGTTTATTTCTTCAGTTGCTGGACTGAATAATAATATTTTCATTATTATTATTTTATCCTCATTAAAATAAGAGGATGGTGGGTGGTTTTTTTTGTTTTGTTTTTTACTTACAAAATGGAATAATGCAATTTATTCTTAACATGTGGTTGTGCTTCCTGGGCAGGTACATGGAGCCCATTGTGGATCACTCCCATCTTCTGACACAGCTGTGACATGCACGCCATGCTGTGTTTCTTGAGCACACCCTGTGAAGCAAAGAGGGGAGAGCAAAGATGAACAGGGCATGACAAAAGGAAAAATTATCAAAGGAAAAAAACAGAGTCTTCTGCTCATGCACCCATCCCATTGGGGCTTCTCATTCTGTTTCTCAAGCTTCTGTTACCAAAAACAAAAGCTGTGTGGGTCCAGCTAAATGCATCCGATGGTGTGATCCAATGCAACAACCACTAGGACAAAAGAAATCAGAGGAAGATTTTGAATCTGTCAGATACTTGCTTGAAATTGTCCAGTCAGGTCATTTAGGTGATTCATTAAGGGTGTGGACAGTATTTTGGGTACACGAGCTTTCCACTACAGACCAGAGACACTCTAATTGCCTATGGAATGAAGAAAAGAACAAGTTCCTGGTCATATTGTATGCCTGATGACAGTCATTCAACATCCTGCTGTATTAGCTTTTCCTTTCTGTGTGTAATTTTCCAGATTTTCCTGGTTAATTTTCAACAGATAGGTATAGCTATGGCCTCTACAAAATTAATGTCTAGATAAATTTCTGATAGTGAGCCAAGTATGAACCAAATATTAAGGACTATGCTCATCTGATAAGGAACCAAGAATTTTAGGGCCCTTGGTTTTCGTAAATAAAACATGGCCTTGCTCACATACTGTCATTACAGAGGAGGAGACAAAAACTAATCATAACATAGAGAAAGTTGATTGAAATGCTAGTGGTCTTTCACTCAATTCGAAGTTACATTTAAAAACTGCACATGAAGCAGGAAAAAATAATGTCCTTAAAAATTTTTAGATAGATCAACCTGAAGTGTTTACTAAGTATTAGTAAATACAAACATTGCAAGAAATGAAGTAGACAGGAGGAAAGAAAATTTCTGAGGTTATGGAACACAACCTTTCATATGTAAAATCCTTAACCCACAAAACAAAGCACATTGCCAACTTTTATCACCAAAAAGAGACAACTGAGAGATACCAGATAAATATAAATTGTTTTAGAAATATGACTAACAAGGGAAAATGTGGCAGTTTAAGAAAGGCTTAGACTGTTGACTGGTTTTTAAAAATTCGTCAATTGTAAGAATTTTTTCTTGTGAAATTACTAGATGAGTTACATCTATTAAAGAATTTCTGTCCTGTTTCTACTGACACAGTGGCAGCTACCCCATCTCTTAATTCCACTAACAAATACACTATAGAACATATACTATAATTTTAAACTCATTTGCTGAGTAGGACCAAGTATTGAACACTCATAAAGCTTACATGGATATTTTTGGTTGTAAAAATATTTTACATAGCAACTAACAGCTCTTGATAACTCTTTTCCTAGCATATCCAAAGGCCTCTTATGGCTTTGTCAAGCACATATAAAATGCATATACATCCATGCAGACAAGTTGCCCACACGAATAAACAAATTGTAATTTTAAAATATTGGTAAGTACCTCAGAGGTTACTTAAAGTACTTCTGTCCATGCCAGGGAAACAGCTATTCTACAGATGAAGAAGAAATTACCAGCCTTCTAGTTAGTCCTGCAACATAGGCTACAGATACAATTCATTCTAATCAAACCTGGAGCCAAGCTCTCATTTTGAATGAAACACAGAATGAAGTTTATACTGAATTTTCAGAAAGGCAGCTATAGGCCAAATCTAGTGTAATATTCTATTTCATCTTTTCACATATTTTTCCAAGAAGTGTCGTGTCATGTATGAAAAGGCATTCATTTATGAGGCAAATTCCAATCTGTGGTAGACTGTGTTAATGATTAGATTCAAATTCCCAGTATGTATTCATATGATCATTGAATCATTATAATATACTTATGTGTTCCTATGGTTCTACAACTTGCAAATATTTTCAAAATCCCAACCACCTAATTGAAGATAGAGATGGGAACCTGAAATTTGTTTACATCCATGACTGGATAAGAATGTTTTCTTAAACCTGTTCCTATGAATGACAACTATAGTCCAATGGCTCATAAAAATCAGTCAGAAGCCAGTTCCACGTTCCTGCCACCTATGTTGTGACTCTGCAATCATGATTTATAATAAAAGCAACATGATAAGAAGAAAATAGGAACAGAAGTTCTATTTTATAAAATATTTTAGTCTAACAGTATTTATCAAAAACACAATTGTGGATATAACTTCTTATGTTTGAATCAGCCAACATAGATTTCAACTGGGGGCTTTCTCTAAAAACAAACCATTATGATCATTGAACCCTATGAAATCTGAAGCTGAGCATGACTTTAATTAGATCTTGTGGTTGTTTGAAAAACAATAGAAACAAGAATATAGTGTTGAGATAAATTTGACCCCACTAAAATCTCATAAGGTATATCAGGAGACATAGTCACTTTCCACAGGATTTTGCTGCCCCTCTTCTGAGGCCTTTTATATAATAATCAATATATGCATAGAAAATTGGTACCAATGCACCTATTTCTAGGTAACTAGAAAAACAGATCAATATAACGTGAACCTTCTTTGCTTCTGTTTTTTCAGCTTAAAATACACACATGCATTCCACCATTATCCCTATAACTAAGCCAGCAGCCAAAACTGTGATAAAACTGTCTCTAAGGTCAGAATGATCTAAGATCCAGACAGATCCCAGATTTCACTCATTCATTTCCAAGGTCTAAGTGAGAAAATATTATAGTTTGTGTTTCTAGCCCCCAATAAAAAATATCATGCACAGTTTCACATCAAATAATGAAAGGGTTAAAATGAGCTTATTTGGCTTTAATTTGTTCCTTTTAAAGGCTACATCTATGAAAGATTTATTAGATATTCATCTATGAAGTGTGTTAATACAACTTGATGGCTGTAAGTTGTTGCTGCAGTCCATGAATCTATTGCATGTATATGAGATTTCCACAAGTAGACAAAAACACATACAAAAATACATCAACTTTATTAAGAAAACCATTTCATTTCTGTGAGATGTGTTTCCTCAACTTAAAATGTAGTATTTGCTTAAACTGTCTTTAGATCTTCTGTTCCCCCTTTAATAGACCATATATAATGTGCTCACTAAAATCAGCTTTGATAACAATGCAATTTGGTGAATTCTTGATCTTCTGATCATAATTTCAACTAAACATTCCAAGGTTGAGTTCACATGAGTAAGGAACACAAAACTTTGATAGGGGATGTACATTTTTGCCTGTTAGGGACAAGAGCCTCCCTGCATTTCCATCAAAGTCATAACTGAAAATTACCCTCTGCATAAACAACAGTAAATTCCTCTGGATTGACAATCAGCAAGGAAAAGATTTCTGGTGTGCCTGCCAGACTGTTCCCAGTCTAATTTGGGAGGAAAGACTCATTGTGAAAGTGAATAGTATAGTAGAATATTAGCTTAAGATGTGTTACATTTATTTGTTTATGCTGTGGAACATTTGTTTAATGATACAAAAATGTGCTGCATTCTTTTATGGTGCATTTGTTTAACTCTGTGAAGCTGTGTTATTTTGTCTGGATAAAACACCTGATTGATTTAATGAAGAGCTGAAGGGCCAATAAGGCAGGAAATGGGATAGGCGGGGCAGGCAGGGAGAGAATAAACAGTAGAAATCAGGAAGGATTGATTGAGAAGGAGGAGGGCATGGGGAGGGGGCAGCCACACAGTCACACAGCCACACATGGAGTAAGAAGCAAAGAAACAATATACAGAAATAGAAAAAGTTAGAAGCCCAGAGGCAAAATGTAGGCTTGCTAATTCAAGCTAAGAAATTCTGACTAGAAGTAAGCCAAACTAAGACTAGGCATTTATAAGTAATAATTGGTCTCCATGTGTGTATTTATTTGGGAGCTGGGTGGCAGAACTCCAAGGAGCAAAAAGAAAAGAATAAAAATGCAAACAACTACAGAATAGCAATTTCCAAGGGAGGGAACCCTTGAGAGAATTAAGAGGATGAAGCAGCTGAGTTCTGTCATTCCTTTTTTCCCTGCTCCTTGACTGTGGATACAATGTGACCAGATACCTCAAACTTCTTGGCTTGAGGGATCACAGACTCTCATGCTGGAAGTGAGAATAAACCCTGCTTTCCTTACATTGCTTCTTATTAGTTAATTGGTCACAGAAACTAGGAAAATGACACAAAAGTATGAGATAGGTGTAGATAACAAGGGTTATATGAATAGAGATTTATTACAAAATAAGGTCAATAAAACATATATTCAATAAAGAACATATACACGCCTTGTGTGCTTTTGTGAATAAAATTTAATCTAGATACTATGAGCAATAAAGTTTTATTCACTCTGGTAGCTGACTTTCAATATTATTTTAGGCAGTCAGAATGAAAGGAAATTAGAAATGTGGTTAATGCTATACGAAATATAGATGCTGATGAATGTTAGCACTATAGCATGTCAAATTTTTGTTATAAAATTATATCTCAACTGGGCGGTGGTGGCACATGTCTTTAACTCCAGCACTTAGGAGGCAGATCTCTGTGAGTTTGAGACCAGCCTGGCCTACAAGAGATAGTTCCAGGACAGCCTCCAAAGCCACAGAGAAACCATGCCTCGGAAAAAACAAAACAAAACAACAACAAAAATTATATCTCAACCTGGTGTATAGCCTGCTCTACAGCACGAGTTTCAACCAGCCAGAATGAATAGTGAGAACTTGTCTCAAAACGAATTGTTATTTCATACTTATAACTTATAATACTTAGTATGAGCTACTGTGAGTATGAACTGCTGGAGCAGCCTGTTGACAAAACTAAATTGTTGTTGTTGTTGTAGCTCCCATGTAAGCTCAAAGGTATATCTCGGTGCCAAGACAATTTAGTCAGATCCATTCCTATGAAAACACCAAAAGAACAATAACAACGCTAATGAAATTCTTTTTAAGAATATTGTTTACCACAAAGCAATCATTTTTTTTACCCAGCATCCTGATAACTGGGGGACAAGGAGTCAGAGACCTTTTCTCTCACTGGTCTTGTACTGTAAGTGGTCTGTCTGGTCTCAGCTCCTCTGTTTTTCACAAAGCTTGTACCTACATCTCATTGTTTCACAGGAGAATCATTGATGCTCTATCAAGGATGAATCATTATAGTCTAAGTCTTCACATGTTTTTCTTTTTTGTTTTTTTAATTCAAAATGTGACCAAGAGAAGTGTCCTTGATGAGAGGTGAAGACTACACTGATCTGTAGGAATAAGGACAGATATTTAGATACTTTTGTTATAGGTTATGTTTGTTTGGTAAATTAGTGGGTATAGATCTTCCTAAAACCAACAGAACTTCACTAGAAATTAATAGTTGGTTTCAAGTACCAGTAGCTATGGTGGCCCTTTCTTTAGAAGGCCTGAATTCCAGTTGAAGAGCTACTGGTTCCCCAAAGGTACATGTACCATTACTGCAGTTGTCTAGTGATGGTGGTCACCAATGTAGCTCATAGGATTCATAGCTGTGTAGGACTGTCAGATGCCTCCAGTTGTAATTTTAAAATATGGCCCATGAGAGAAAGACATCATATGACAGATCTTGGGTGGAGGGTTTTTTTTATTGGGGGAAAGTGAATGGGAAAAGTGGGGGAAAGAGAGGGGAGACTAGCCTCTAGGGACAGGAGTAGAAGAAAAAGAAAAGAAAAGGAAAGGAAAGGAAAAGAAAGGAAAGAGAGGTTGGGGAGTTGGGTGGTAGAGTGATAAACAAATTATCAGAAAGAAACAAACAGATGAGAGAGGGGGGAGAAGGAGAAGGAGAGAGAGATGGGAAGTGGCAGTGGCCCTTTTAGAAGGGAATGTAGTGAATGTGCACAGGTGGTGCTATTAGTGGCTGCAGCTGTGGGCATGCCCTTTCAGAATGTCAAGGGCAAGCTAGTATGGATGCCTGAATACTAACACCTCCCTTCTTTGGAAATCTATAGAATGACAGATGTATAGGACTACAAACACTCCCCCACCTAAGACTTAGGGAAGAGTGTGAAAGAGGAGACAGAAAGATTAAGAGCCAGAAATGTGGGGAGTCTCCTGTGATATATTGTCTCCTCATAAGATCAGAAGCTGTACCAATAAAGTCTCACCAACATAGCTGACCAGATGTGAGCTGAACAAGGACAACACCAGTGTGTATGCCAAATGTTCAGTAAAAAAGCTCATGTGGCATCAACCCAACACAAAGAACTATAGGCAGCTTAGCAAAGCTGGGAGCAGAGAGGTGACTCTCCCTAGGAAAGCGCACACCAATTGGCAGTTAAGTAAAAAAAAAAAAGTCAGCCATAAAAACATACATACAACTAACATTATACAGAGTGAACAGGTTATATTTACGAATGTCTGTACATACATATACATTTATATTATAATGTCAAAAAGCTTAAAAAAGGAGCGAGTCCAGCTTCAGGTGAGATTGGGTATCCGGCTGGGATCCCCCACCCAACACCCATCCGCTTGATCTTCGGGGCCACTCCTGGCATCCAGAAGACCTGCCCACACAGGAAAGACATCAGCTCTTCCCAGCCCCAAGCCCCAGTGAGTCCAGATTCAGGTGAGATTGGGTCTCTGGCTGGGATCCCCTCCCCCCACTCCCATCCCTTGATCTTCCGGGCCACTCCTGGCATCCAGAAGACCTGCCCACATAGGAAAGACATAAACTCTTCCAAGCCCCAAACCCCAGCAAGTCCAGCTTCAGGAAAGACATCAGCTCTTCCAAGCCCCAAACCCCAGCGGGTCCAGCTTCAGAAGACCCGCCCACACAGGAAAGACATCAGCTCTTCCAAGCCCCAAACACCACCTAGTCCAGCTTCAGCTTCAGGAAGGAAGGAGACCAGTGGAGACAGAAAGACCCCACCAGCATCCACTGGAAGAAGAGATGTGAAGAAGACAGAATAAGAGCTCACTCAGCAATAGAAAGACCAACATGACCCCACCAGAATCTAGGGATCCAACACCAGCAAGACCCGAAAAGGACTACATAGACGAAGGAGAGGAGACAGACCTTAAAAATTATTTCATGAAGATGATGGAGACCCTCAAAGAAGAAATGAGGAAATCCCTTAAAGAAATTGAAGAAAAAACAAACAAAAAAATCCATGAAATGGGGGAAAAATTCAAGAAATAAACAAATCTCAAAGAATCTAAAGAGCACCAAGAAAAAACAACCAAAAAAAAAAATGAAGGAAACAACTCAAACAGTTGAAGGATTGAAAGCTGAAATAGAAACGATAAAGAAAACACAGAATGAAGGGATGCTGGAAATAGAAAAGCTGGGTAAACGATCAGGAACTACAGATGCAAGTATCACCAATAGAATACAAGAGATAGAAGAGAGAATCTCAGGTGTTGAAGACTCATTAGAGGATATAGAGTCATGAACCAAAGAAAATCTCAAAACCAACAAATCCTTAACACAAAATATCCAGGAAATATGGGACACCGTGAAGAAGCCAAACCTGAGAATAATAGGTATAGAAGGAGGCAAAGAAATACAGCTCAAAGGCACAGAAAACATATTCAACAAAATCATAGAAGAAACTTCCCTAACCTAAAGAAAGATATGCCTATGAAAGTAAAAGAATCTTACAGAACACCAAATAGGCTGGACCAGAAAAAGAAGTCACCTCGCCATATAATAATCAAAACATCAAACCTACAGAGTAAAGAAAAAAATATTAAGAGCAGCTAAAGAAAAAGGCCAAGTAACATACAAAGGCAAACCTATCCGAATTACACCTGACTTCTCAATCAAAACGATGAAAGCCAGAAGATCATGGGCAGATGTCCTACAAACGCTAAGGGAACAAGGATGCCAGCCCAGACTACTATATCCAGCAAAGCTCTCAATTAACATAGTTGGAGAAAACAAAATATTCCATGACAAAGCCAGATTTAAACTATACGTATCCATAAATCCAGCTCTACAGAAAGTGCCAGAAGGAAAACCTAGATCCAAGGAAGATAACTACATTTACAAAGACACAGGCAAGATATAATCCCACTCTGCAAAACACCAAGAGAAAAAGGGAGGAGAAACTACACAAAATAACTTCACTAATAATAAATCAAGCACAAACAAGAATCATCAATCAATGGTCATTAATATCCCTCAGTGTCAATGGCCTCAACTTGCCTATAAAAAGACACAGACTAGCAGAATGGATACGGATACAGAACCCTTCCTTCTGCTGCATACAAGAAACACATCTCAACATCAAAGACAGATGTTACCTCAGAGTAAAGGGTTGGGAAAAGATCTTCTAATCAAATGGTCCCAAGAAACAAGCGGGTGTAGCAATCCTAATATCTAACAAACTAGACTTCAAATTAAAATAAATCAAAAGAGATGAAGAAGGACACTTCATATTCATCAAAGGAAAAGTACATCAAGATGAAGTCTCAATTTTAAACATCTATGCCCCAAATACAAAGACACCTACATTCGTGAAAGAAACACTACTAAAGCTCAAAATGCACATAAAATCTCACACACTAATAGTAGGAGACTTCAACACTCTGCTCTCACTGCTAGACAGGACCTCCAGACAGAAACTTAACAAAGAAACAAAAGAACTAATAGAAGTCATGACCCAACTGGGTTTAATAGATATCTATAGAACATTCCACACAAATACAAAGGGATATACCTTCTTCTCGGCACCACATGAAACCTTCTCTAAAATTGACCACATAATAGGAAATATTGCTAATCTCCACAGACACAAAAAATTGGAATAACCCCCTGTATCTTATCAGACCACCATGCATTAAAATTAGAATTCAACAATAACACAAATTGCAGAAACCCTACAAACTCATGGAGATTGAACAATGCACCATTGCACCATCCTTGGGTAAAGGAAGAAATAAAAAAAGAAATTAAAGACTTTCTCGATTTCAATGAAAATGAAGACACAATATACACAAACTTATGGGACACTTTGAAAGCAGTGCTGAGAGGAAAGTTTATAGCACTAAGTGCCCACATGAAAAAACTGGAGAACAGTCATACTAGAGAATTAATAGCACAACTGAATGTTCTAGAACAAAAAGAATTTCCCTCATGAACATCGATGCAAAAACTCAATAAATCCAGCACCCCTTCATGATAAAGGTCCTAGAGAGATCAGGGATAACAGGAATGTACCTGAATATAATAAAAGCAATATACAGTAAACCAACAGCTAACATCAAACTAAATGGAGAGAAACTCAAAGCAATTCCTCTAAAATCAGGAACAAGACAAGGCTGTCCACTCTCTCCATATCTCTTCAATATTGTACTTGAAGTTCTAGCTACAGCAATAAGACAACAAAAGGAGATAAAGGGGATACAAATAGGAAAAGAAGAAGTCAAACTTTCACTATTTGCAGATGACATGATAGTTTACATAAGTGACCCAAAAAACTCTGCAAGGTTACTCCTAGAGCTGATAAACACCTTCAGCAATGTGGCAGGATACAAGGTAAACTCAAAAAAATCAGTGGCTCTATTATATACAGATGATGAAGTGACTGAGAAAGAAATCAGAGAAACATCACCCTTTACAATAGCCATAAACAGCATCAAATATCTGTGGATAATGTTAACCAAGGGAGTGGAAGACCTGTATATCAAGAACTTTGTGTCTTTGAAGAAAGAAATCAAAGAAGATACCAGAAAATGGAAAGATCTCCCATGCTCTTGGATTGGTAGGATTAACATAATAAAAATGGCAATCTTGCCAAAAGCAGTCTACAGATTCAATGCTATCCCTATCAAAATTCCATCACAATTCTTCAAGGACCTGGAAAGAACATTAATCAACTTTATATGGAAAAACAAAAGGCCCAGGATAGCTAAAACATCCCTATACAATAAAGGAACTTCAGGAGGCATCACCATACCTGACTTCAAGCTCTATTATAGAGCTATGGTCCTGAAAACAGCTTGGTATTGGCACAAAAATAGGCAGGTAGACCAATGGAACCGAATTGAAAACCCTTATTTTAACCCACACACCTATGAATACTCGATTTTTGACGAAGAAGCTAAAACTGTACAATGGAAATAAGAAAGCATTTTCAACAAATGGTGCTGGCATAACTGGGTACTGGTATGCAGAAGACTGCAGATAGATCCATGTTTATCGCCTTGTACAAAACAAGTCCAAATGGATCAAAGATCTCAACATAAATCCAGCCACACTGAAACTTTTAGAAGAGAAAGTGGGAGATACTCTTCAACGAGTTGGTACAGGAGACCACTTCCTAAACATAACACCAGTGGCACAGGCACTGAGATCAACAATTAACAAATGGGACCTCCTGAAACTAAAAAGCTTCTGTAAGGCAAAGGACACAGTCAACAAGACAAAAAGGCAGTCCACAGAATAAGAAAAGATATTCACTAACCCCACATCTGACAGAGGGCTAATCTCCAAAATTTACAAAGAACTCAAGAAACAAGTCTCCAAAACACCAAAGGATCCAATTAAAAGGTGGGGTACAGATCTAAGTAGAGAATTCTCAACAGAGGAGGCTAAAATGGCCAAGAGTCACTTAAGAAAGTGCTCAACATCCTTAGCCATCAGGGAAATGCAAATCAAAACAACTCTGAGATACCATCTTACTCCTGTCAGAATGGCTAAAATCAAAAACACTGAAGACAATTTATGCTGGAGAGGATGTGGAAAGAGGGGAACTCTACTCCACTGTTGGTGGGAGTGCCAACTCGTACAGCCTCTTTGGAAATCAGTGTGGAGATTCCTCAGGAAAATGGGAATTAATCTACCACTAGACCCAGCAATTGTACTCTTAGGCATATATCCAAATGAGGCAAATTCATACAGCAAGGGCATCTGCTCCACTATGTTCATAGCAGCATTGTTTGTAATAGCCAGAACCTGGAAGCAACCTAGATACCCCTCAACTGAAGAGTGGGTGGAGAAAATGTGGTACATTTACACAATGGAGTATTACTCAGCAGAAAAAAAAATGGAATCTTAAAATTCGCAGGTAAATGGATGGCACTGGAGGAAGTCATCCTGAGTGAGGTAACCCAGTGGCAAAAAGACAAACATGGTATGTACTCACTCATATATGGTTTCTAGTCATGGATCAGAATAGTGCCAGTCTGCACTTCCACTGATAGAGAGTCTGGGAAACAGGAAAGAACCTAAAAGATATGCATATATGCATAGTACCCAAGAGAAGAGGATTGAGACAAGATCCTCTGAATGGATGGGGAACACAGTGAGCGGTGAGGGGGAGTGGGAGCTGGGAAGAAGAGAGGGGGAGAAGAGAAAGAGAGAGTAGGTCATGGGGGAACAGGAAGTTGAGTGGGTGGGGGTAGAATAGGGGGAAGAGGGAATCATAGGTTAGAAGAGGGACCAGGCACCAGAGTGACCTCTAGTGATCTAAAGGGATAACACCAATTGGCAAGCTAAGTAATAGTGGAGAGACCACCTCGAATGCCCATTCCTGATGTCTATAACCATCTATAACTTGATGTCTATAACTTGATGTCTATAACTTGATGTCTATAACCATCTGGGAGCCTTCATCCAGTGACTGATGGAAGCAGAGGCAAACACACAGTTAAACACTGAACTGAACCCAAGGAACCCAGTGGCAGAGAGAGAGGAGTGATGAGCAAATTGGCAAAGAATGGGCTGGCAAAACCAGCAGAGACAGCTGATCTGAACAGGGGAGAGCTCTTGGACCCCAGACTGACAGCGGGGAGGCTAACATGGGACTGATCTGGACCCCCCAAATGTGAGTGTCAGTGAGAAGGCCTGGGCAACCTATGGGGCCTTGAGCAGTGGATCAGTGTCTATCCCTGGAATACAAACAGTCATTGTGTGCCCATAGCACAAAGAGGGATGCTCTCTCAGCCTGGACTCTTAGGGGAATGCCTGGACCCTACCGGGAGTGAAATGACAGACTCTAGATATCCCCTATGTGGAAGGAATTGGCAATAGGTTGGGAGGCTGGGGGGGAAGGGGAGTGCGGGAGGAGGGGAGGGAGAGGGAACTGAGATTGACATGAAAAATAAAAAAAAATAATAATAAAATTTTTAAAAAAGCTTAAAAAAGGGGAAGAAAAACATGACAGTCTCAGTCTTTCACTGAAAGATTCTAGTTAAAACTCATAAGTAAATATCTGGGGTTAACTTTTTAATTTTTTGTTTGTTTCCACTTTGAAATTATCATTCTAAAGGATACTTATTTCTGCCTTTATGCTGGAATGGTTGTATTTATTGTGTGCACATTATTTCCTTGCATTTCTCAGGTGTGATTCTTTGTCCTGTGTATTTTAGGAACTTGTGCCTTATGAGCTCTCAGGATCGCTGACACCATAAAACACAGCCGTACTAGAAATACTCTTCAATACTAATCCATATCTCATAATAAGCTATTAAATCTGCAAATTTCTACATACAACAACTATATGTTGACAAATATAAGCTTTCATCAAAACATGTATTATATATATAATACATAGATATGCATGCATATGTGTATGTGCATATATGTGCATGTGTATGCATTTATTTTGTTTTATTAATGCTTTATATAAGGAAATGATATATTTCTTATTTTCTTGATTTTAGTTTTCTTTTAAGTTTCCATTAAGCAAATAAATTAACTAAGTGCAAAGTGATATTATTAGAGGAACTGTTCCAAGAATGTCTGTGAAATTGCATTTCAATACCCATTAGACATGCTTCTTTTTCTCTATAAACCTCTCTCCATCACTGAAAATGTAATTCTACAGCATTAAGCAAAGACATGTTCAAAATGCAGTTTGATTTTCAATCACTGAACTATATCTACCTCAAATTAACACTGGAAGCCAATTAAGGAGAAGCTGAACACTCTGACCGTTTTAATACTTCCCTTTGTATTTGGGAAGCCTAAATGGGAAAATACAACTTGAATTGCATCTGATTTGGAGACTCCAAATGGAAGAGACTTACCGGGAAAATCATGGATACTAGGCAGGATTGGACTCTGTAGGAGGGATATAATGCAAACACAGGTTAGTAGAGAAACCCTTGTAATAATGTTTCCATGTAAGGGCCATTAGTAAATAAGAAAGTATTTCTTTCTGTGAAAGGATGCTTGATACAGAGGCACTATCCTAGAAGCCTGATAAAGAAATGCTTTGCCCAGTGTTAGAGGAAAATTCATAGCATTAAGTACCCACATGAAGAAACTGGAGAATAGTTACACTAAAGAATTAATAGCAAAATGAAAGCTCTAGAAAAAAGAAAAAACTCACCCTGGAGGAGTAGACACCAGGAAATAATCAAATTGGGGGCTGAAATAAATAAAGCAGAAACTAGGAAGACAGTGCAAAGAACGAATGTAACAAAGAGTTGGTTCCTCTAGAAAATAAACAAGATAGATAAACCTGTCTCCAAACTTACCAAAAGGCAGAGTATGAGCATGCAAGGTAATAAAATCAGAAAGGAAAAGGACACTGAGGAAATCTAGAGAACCATCAGGTCATACTTTGAAAACCTGTACTGCACAAAATTAAAAAAATTAAAGGAAATGGACAATTTTCTGGATAGATATCACTTACCAAAGTTAAATCAAGAGAAGATAAGCAATTTAAATAGACCTGCAACCCCTAATGAAATAGAAGCAGTCATCAAATGTTCCCAACCAAAAAGGGCCAGGGTTCATATGGCCTCAGTGCAGAATTCTATCAGAAATAAAAGAACAGCTAATACCAATTCTCCTCAAACTATTTCACACAATAGAAACAGAAGGGCCATTAGCGAACTCTCTTTAGGAGGCTTCAATAAACTTGATAACTAAGCCACACAAAGACACAACTAAGAAAGAGAACTTTAGATCAATATCCCTAATGAACACTGATGCAAAAATAGTCAATAAAATACTGGTAAATCAGATCCAAGAACACATTAGAAAAATCATCCATCATGATCAAGTAGGCTTCATCCCAGGGATACAGGGATAGTTCAAAATACAAAAATCCATCAATGTAATCCACCATATAAACAAGCTGAGAAACAAAAATCACATGATCATCTCACTAGATGCTGAAAATACCTTCAACAAAATCCAACACCCCTTCATGAAAAAGGACTTGGAGAGATCAGGGATAACAGGAATATACCTAAACATAATAAAAGCTATACATAGTAAACCAATTGCCAACATCAAACTAAATGGACAGAAACTCAAGATGATACCTCTAAAATCAGGAAAAATACAAGGCTAACCGCTCTCTTCATACCTCTTCAATATTGTACTTGAAGTTCTAGCTAGAGAAATAAGACAACAAAAGGAGATCAAGGGGATACAAATTGGAAAGGAAGAGTTCAAACTTTCACTCTTTGCAGATGATACGATTGTTTACATAAGTGGCCCAAAAAATTCTACCAAGGAACAGCTGCAACTGATAAACACCTTCAGCAAAGTGAAAGGATACAAGGTCAACTGAAAAAAATCAGTAGCCCTACTATATACAGATGATAAAAGAGCCTAGAAAGAAATCATAGAAATATCATGCTTTACAATAGCCACAGACAACATAAAATACCTTGGGGTAATACTAACCAAACAAGTGAAAGACCTGTATCACAAGAACTTTGCATCTTTAAAGAAAGAAATTAGAGAAAATACCAGAAAATGGAAATATCTCCCATGCTCATGGATAGGTAGGATCAAGGTAGTTAAAATGGCAATCTTGCCAAAACAATCTGCATATTCAATGCAATCCCCATCAAAATCCCAGCACAATTCTTGAAAGAACAATAATCAACTTTGTGTGCAAAAACAAAAGACACATGATAGTCAAAACAACACTGTACAACAAAGGAGCATCCAGAGGCATCACCATCCCTGACGTCAAGCTCTATTATCGAGCTATAGTCCTGAAAACAGCTTAGTATTGTCACAAAAATAGACAGGTAGAGCAATGGAATCAAATTGGACACCCTGATACTAATCCACATGTCTATGAACACTTGATTTTTGACAAAGAAGGAAAAAAGAAAAAAGAAAGCACCTTCAACACAGGGTGCTGGCATAACTGGATGCTGACATGTAGAAGACTGAAGATAGATCCATGTCTATCGCCATGCACAAAATTTAAGTCCATTAGATCAAAGACCTCAACATAAATCCATCCACAATGAACCTCTTAGAAGAGAAAGTGAGAGGTATCCTTGAATGAACTGGAACAGGGGACTGCTTCTGGAACTTAACACCAGTTGCACAGACACTGAAATTGACAATTAATAAATGGGACCTCCTGAAACTGAGAAGCTTTTGTAAGGCAAAGAACATTGTCAACAAGACAAAAAGGCAGCCCACAGAATAGAAAAAGATATTCACTAATCCCACATCTGACTGAGGACTGATCTCTAAAGTTTACAAAGAACTCAAGAAGCAAGTATCCAAAACACCAAAATATCCCATTAAAAATTGGGGTACAGAACTAAATAGAAAATTCTCAATAGAGGAGTCTAAAATGGCTGAGAGACACTTAAGAAAACAGTCAACATCCTTAGACATTAGGGAAATGCAAATCAAAACAACTCTGAGATATCATCTTACTCCTGTCAGAATGGTGAAAATCAAAAACACCAATATCAGTTTATGCTGCAGAGGATGTGAAGAAAGGGGAACACTCCTCCACTGCTGGTGGGAGTGCCAACTTGTACAGCCACTTTGAAAATCAGTATGGAGATTCCTCTGGAAAAATGGGATCCACTAGATCCAGAAATTCTACTATTAGGCATATACCCAAAAAATGCACACTCATACAACAAGGATGTCTGTTCCACTATGTTCATCACAACATAATTTGCAATAACCAGAACCTGGAAGCAACCTAGATGCCCCTCAACTGAAGAGTGGATGGGGCAAATGTGGTACATTTACCCAATGGCATACTACTCAGCAGAAAAAAACAACAATGGAATTTTGAAATTTGCAGGCAAATGATGGCCGTAGAAGAAACCCTCCTGAGTGAGGTAACTTAATCACAAAAAGACAAACATGGTATGTATTCACTCATATATGGATTTTAGACATGAATGAGTGGAGTGCCAGCCTACAATACCACTGTTAGAGAATCTGGGAAACAAGGAGGACCCCAAGAGATATATGCACAGTACACCAGAGAAGGGTAATGGGTCAGGATCTCCTGAGAGGATTGGGAACATGGAGGGAGGGCAGAGGGAGCTGGGAAATAGAGAGGGGGATAAGAGGAGGGGAGAGGAGGACATGGGGAAGCAGAATTTTGAGTCAGAGAAGAATAGAGGAGAGCAGGATGAGAAATACCATAATAGAGGGAGTCGTTGGTTTGAGGAAAGATCTGACGCTAGTAAGATCTCCAGAGATCTACAAGAATGACACCAATTGGCAAACTGAGCAATAGTGGAGAAGCTACTTTAAATGCCTTTCCCAGATAATGAGATTGATGACTACCTTATTTGCCATCCTAGAGCCTTTTTCCAGAGGCAGATGGAAACAGATGCAGACACCCACAGGTAAACACTGAACTGAACTCCTGGAGCCCAGTTACAGACAGGGAGGACTGATGAGAAATGGGGTCAAGACACGGCTCGTGTAGCCCACAGAAACTGATGAGGTGAAAAAGGGGGAGCTCATAGATCCCAGATGGCTGAGAGACCAGCATGGAGCTGATCCAGACTCCCTAAATTGGGGTGTCAGAGAGGAGGCCTCAGCAATCTATGGAACTTAAGATAGTAGATCGGTATTTATCCCAGGCATACAAATGGATTTTGGTATCCCATTCCACATTGAGGAATGCTCTCTCAATCTCAACACATGAGTAAGGGCCTATACCCTGTGCTGGATGATATAACAGACTTTGGAAATCCCCCATGGAGGGCCTCACCCTCCCTGGGGTGGCAGAGTGTGGGTGGCTGGGGAGGTTGGTGGGGCCGGGTGAGGAGGGGAAGGCATGGGAGCTGGGATTGGCATGTGAACAAGCTTCTTTCTAATACAAAAAAGAAAATGAAAATAAAAAAGAAATGCTTTGTCTGAGAGAACTTGCCATGGATCCAGAGCCAGAGAGATGCTGTTAGGAAAGAGTTCTGGTGCAGATACATGTGAATGAGGGACCACTCTATGCCAATTACTCCTGGTATGGGACACCAGTATCCAACAAATTCAGAATCTTAAGAAACTCTACATAGGCAGAAATGGACAGTGAATTGATCTCCAAGACTCAGGGATGCTAACAAAGAACATGAGGTCAGAATGTGTATATCCTGTAGGTCACACAGCTGATAGATTGGGAAGAGCCGTATGTCCAGGTTATATACATCAAATTCACATTATTCCCAGGACTATAATCTTGAAGAGCATGTTCTAAAGAAGGTAGAACTTGTGGCTGGAGATGTCATCTAAGTATATTAAATTTATGACACTATTGTTACTGTTGAAAACACTAAGGCAGAAAGTAAGGAGAGTTGGTTGGCTCTAAGGTTATTTGACCATTATTCTATAATGATCTACCATGTCTCAAGAGTCAGAATGTTCTCATAGTGGCCAGACAAATTCATGCATCATTTTAGTAATTTTGTTGGTATATATTCAAAGACAGATAACATACTAAAGCTGCAATATACTACAGTTTTAGCAAATAGCTAAAAACCTGTTCACAGCTATCTCCAAAGATAGAGTTAATCATTATCTACTAGCATGGTTATATACTACATATTACTTAAGGGAAAGAGGGGAAATCCTCCATTCTTGGTAACTGTACACAATCATTCTTCATTCTTAATAGCACAGAATATTTACAAATAAACAATGTCCCATAAATATGCAGACATTGGGATTTCATGAGGTCAGTAAGTGCTGTCCAGACCTAAAAATGGTAATTCTTCTTCAAACTTAATTTGACATTCACAGAAGAGAAACTAGGTAAATGTCTATACAAAACAATTTTTTAAAAAATTATTTGGTTTAGGGATACACTTTAAAATGTTAAAGGGTAAAAGGACACTTGAGTCAGATTTGTTTGGAAGGTTGGAAGCACATATTCATGTACCTTTTTCTGCCAAAAGGAACCACTAAACTCATTCAGAGACATAATGGAAAGATATTTTACTGTTTGTCAAGGTTTGAAGAATACACTTGTGCTGTGATTTTGTGCTCACCTCCCCTCTTCTCTTACCAACACTTATCTCCCTTCAACCTCTTAAGAGAAAACAACCTGGATTCTGGGCAACTCAGTAATTCATGGTTATCATCTTAACAAAGTAAAGACCATGTCCAGAACACCCAGTTTTGTCTTCTAATAAGCACAAATCCGGAGACACAAGTGAAAAAAGAAAAGTAAGAAGTCAGATTTGATTAAGAAACAATACAAATAATATTGTAAGAATGGAAGAATATGCCCTGACCATTAAAATCATAAATACAAGATTCTTGAAATGTTTTTATGCTTAGTGAAAGTAGAGGAGACAGGAAAAATAAAATAAGGTACATGAGTAGACACACACCCTCCTGTCTTCAAAAAGAAGAGAAAAATAGAAAGATGGGCAGAGCCTGAGGTAAAATAAATCAAGTAGTATCATTAATTTCTTTAGGAATGTGTACTAATAAGGTGTCTTGGATGTTTTCTTAAGCTTAAGAGACACCCATGTAAATGAGGCCCTTACCTTCCCAAGGGAATACTAGTACTTCATAGTTGATAGGAAAAGAGTATCATTTTCATCAGTGGTTTACTCATCGAAAAAGTGGCTCATGAGCCATTAAATAACCTCCCACCCACACTCATGTAAGCACCCTAATTATATTCAGTAGGTCACACATATATAACAAGACATAACTAAGAAGTCCCTAGTCTCCATAACAATACAGGCTCTTGTCACTTTCTTTGGTTGCTTATCAGAATTAATTGGTATGATAATATTGCTGAAGATATCTTGCTGGGTTTGCAAGGTATAAAGTAATTAAGCTGTAACTGAGTTAGGAATTTCTTGCCTGCTGGCTAGCTTTCATAATGCTAAAGGATATTAGACAGGCTGCTGAAGAAGAAGTGGTGTCAATAGTCTTATCCAGCTGTGACTCCTATGAAATACAACATTAACCTGCCATAGTAGATGTACTCACAAGTGCAATGGTATCACCATTACTATGGGAGTAACCTACGACACTCTGATTGGATGTGAGACCTGTTCCTCAAGAGGAAATCCATGGCTATTACTGTATAGCTTGCCCAAAATAATCCCAGCTAAGGAAAATTTAGGCTCTAGGTAGGGAAATTTGCCATTTTTGCTGAGCTAAAATATCAATGAGCTAAGATGTCCTTTAAGTGTATTATTATAGTGATACACAAATAATACTACTTATATTAAACAGAGAAGTTTCTCTTTAAAACAAAAAAACAGTGGTTAGTACAAAGATCCATGGGTGCTAAACTCTCAACGAATGAGAGCTGAGTGCTCCTCAGTAAACAGTATTTCTATAACACCATCTATAACACTCAAAACATCATGGAAGAAGACACAGAAAGAATATAAGAATATAAGATGGGGAGAAGATGTGAAATACTGCATTCTGATAGTGAAACAGGCAAGGCTGTCAGGACTTCAGAGAAGTTGTAGCTGCAGACATTGGACCTACACAAGTTTGGAGCTCTCAGAAGTCAATCATGCATCATGGTTGTCCTCATCGGATCCTACAAGTCCCTGCTGAGTCACTGCCTTCTGAATGAATCTGCAAGAGGGATAATCATTGCCTTCAGTTATACAACTATTAAGGAGCCCACCATGTCCAAGGAATAGTTTCAAACAGACGTGTTCCTGATAACAATGGGTCTGAAAAAGAAAGAGCAACAACAAAATAAAATACATAATTGCGGGAAAGAGACTTATAGGCAGGCAAGAATATAATAAAGATGGAAGAAGGATTAGAATTGTTGGGATGGTTAAACTCATGATTGTATTATGCACAATCCTGGAATTGTCAGAGAATAAATTAAAAAAAAAGTTGTCCAAATCTGATGAAATATGGATGGTCCTGTTAGGAAGTAGGGTTTCAGTAAAGGAAAGAATGGGCATAAGAGAGGGTAAGAGGGGCAGAAAAGCCTGAGATTCACTGGATGCATAGCAAAGAAAAAAGAATACAAAAATTGCATAATATTTAAGCATCAGGTTAGGTGGGAAATAATCCTGAAGCTTCAGATTAGTTTACAGAAAAACTAGAAGCACTTCTGAGTGAATCAAACAACTGATAGCAGTATTTTACGAGTAAGTGATTGTTTTGGGGTAAATGATTAAGGGGAGAGCTAATGGCTGCAGTGAGTAGTCTGCATACTGAACAGTAGATGGCCAACAGATGTTGGATTCAGCCACAGCTTTGGAGGCTCCTTGTTTCATGATGTCATATCAGGGCTTTTCCTTTTTTATTTTTTAAATTTTATATTAATTTATTTTTATTTTATTACATATGTAATTATTACTAATTATTATTTTCCTCTCTCTTTTTTTTAACCCCACAGGAGCTTTGCATATATACCGTGTCTTTCAATTTAGTGTTTTTAGGCAATTCCTAAGTGTAAGAATGAGTGGGTTCTGGTGTCTATATATGTTTCTTGTACCTTTTCTTAGGCTCTTTTCCTTCTGTTTGCTTCTCCTATTCTGAAGTGTTAGTCTTTGCTTTATTTTTGATATTTTGTTATATTATACTATATTGGATTATATTCTATTTTATTTAGAATCCCATGTGTTTTCTAAGGAGAGGTAGAAAATGGGAGGGGCATCTGAATAGGAGACAAGATGGGAGGGGCTGGGACACCCCTTGGGGGAAGGGGTGAGAAGATGCAGCACCAAGGACTCAGAGTCCCATCAGGCACCAGGAGTCAGGGAGTAACAGAGCATTATGCAGAATTGTTTACTCAGGAAGTTAGGCTGCCTTTATACCCACTCCCAAGGTCAAATTGGCTCAGATGGCTGATTCTGCTGCATGTCCTTTCCTCATTGGTGTCTCTGGGTCATGTGTCTCTGTCAGCATCAGTACTTTTGTGAGTTTCTCAGATCTCTAAGCAATTGAACTAAAATTTGAGAACAGGAATCTGCACACAAATTATTGATCACCCTCCACAAAGGAGAATCATCTGAGATGTTCATGCCATGTTTCTGGATACACTAAAGAAAAGTTGAAAAGGATTACCTCTAAGACCAGATTGTCAGAAATAAACACAAGCAGAAGCTGTCCCTGATATGCTGTAGCTGAAAAATGGTGTCCTCCAGTTTACATGATATCTGGGGAAGAACCATAAAAGCTCCAAATTCAGGTCCTCTTCTTCCAGATAGCCTTATATGAAAAGGAACATTTAAAATATGTACTACTTTGTAAGCTGAATTTGAATCAGATACAAATAATCAAACTGAAGGATGGCAGGCACAAGAGGATCATTGGAAAGAGAGTATTACAGGGAATTTCTGCTTTCATATGTTGCTTAGATAGATGACATGGGAAGCTGTAGTTCCAGACAAGTATGCCCATTTAAAAAAGTTACATGGCCATGCCAAGACAAAAGGATAAATCTGAAATTGAAAATTCTTTGACTATGACCTTAAAATTTAATGTGCTCAACACTTCCAACAGTTATGGCAAGAAACTTATTTGGTGTATCTGTATATGTATAAACACACAAGTAACTCAATGTCATTCACCTGGTACCGATGCCAATTTATCTTCTTTGTAACTGCTCTGAGGTTACTACAGTTGCTGTTGACTAGTCACAAAATTTAATATTCAGAACCTATTGTTTCTTGATAGTTAAAAATCCTCCCAATTCTACATAGCAAATTTTCATTTGTTTCACACTAAACCTCGGATCTGAAAGCAAAACTTCTACCTTTAGCTCCTGCATACAGTATCTCAACTGATAATGCTACTGCTAGAGGCAAATTGTATTTCTCTTGGCTCCAGCAGTTGAAGATGGCAAAACGTTTTACAAGCATGAAGGTGGGACCCCTTGCCACCCAATGGAGCAATTAAAGAGACTTGTTTCTTCTGAATAAAAATTATGGTCTTGTACTTTAGTGGGCTTAGTGAAAATTATGTTCACAGTTAACCCCGAGGATAGGGTAAAACAAATGGAATCTAGTTTTTTCTTCTGAAGGTCTATATAGTTTGATTATAGAATCTGTTGCCACTGTATAATAAGAAGCGACTAGACGATTTCTCAGTAACAGTTTTAACAACTTAAGTTCATAGTCATTTAAAAATATTTTAGATGCCTATTTTTAAATTATTTATAGCTTCCTATTTGTTTCCTAGTGGGAGAGAGCAACTGAAGATGCAAATGTGGGTGGGTGGGAATGTGTGCAGGATCTGGGAGGAGTTAGGGGAAGGGGTAACCATAATCAGAATACGTTGTGTGAAACAAAATCTATTTCAATTAAAAATGTCTTAATCAAAACATAAATATATGATTATAGTGAAATTTTACTGAAACAGGGATAGATTTTAGTCGAAACTTAAGGGCATCCTAATGATTTTCTTATGATTTCTGCTTTGAGATTTCTCATTTCTATTTTATATAAATAGGAAATGCTTCACCAGCTGCTGTAATTTGTGTAGCTTTTTCTAACTCTAAATTCTATACTAATTGCTACAGACTCAGCCTACACAAGGACCATATCTTTACCAAATATCGGTCATCATTTGTCCACTCTCTAACATCTACATTCATGTTTCACCTGAAGGATTTCTGACTCTTATCTTAACTAAGAAAATGCAAGCTATTTTAATTCTAAGACATAGCTGACAATTTTGATAAACCTGAACTTTATTTCTTGCATATAAATGTACAAGTATATGTTGTCACTCTCCAAATGTTCCATTTCATCCTGGGGATCAATCATTTATCACTTGGCTTCCAGATTTCCCACAAAATCCCACTGTTTCTGGCATTTTTCATTCTAGTAGAGAAAGAAAAAGAAAGAAAGAAAGAAAAAAGATCATGTAGGTTGAACTTGATGGCAAGAACTGAATATGATATACAGTACTAATGCTTTTTCTATTGAACTATACTCACTTTCATATCTAATAACTTTAAGAGATACTAACAGATAGAGACTATTTGAAATAACAGCAAGGCTTATAGTTTTGATGAATAGTTAGAAGGTATGGACAGGTAGTGATATGTACAAACATCTCCTCACATACTGAATGTTACCTGCATACACAGTAGATACCATTCATACACCACTGCTAACTCAAATAGGCATAGCATGAAGAACTATTATGCTGACTTTTTTTTTGCTAAGAGAATTGAGATTAGAGAGAAAAAGTAATGTTAAAATAATGGTCATTGTCCATGAAGAGATACAGTTCAGGATCCCTATCAAAAATTTTAATGGTTCTCTAAGGGACAGGGAGGTGGTGGTGAACCTAGGAAGACAGGAAAGTGAAAGAGAGCGGGATGCATTATGTGAAACTCCCAAATAATCCATAAAATATTATATTGGAAAAAATAATGGCCATTCTCATAATTGCTGTTTAGAATTCACCACTGTAGCTTTGGCAGTACAAACTCTTAGATCCTAAGGTCTTGTGGGGAGAAAACAGTAGGGATGTAAGAGATTATTGGGTTTAATCTCTCATACTTAAAGCAAACTGCATCGTTAAGCTTCTGCATAAATCTCTTGGAGATCATTTTACTAATGGTAAAAACAATATCTCTACACTGAGCTAAATTTGCTTCCATTTAATTTTATGTATTGTTTTCTAACAGAAGTCTGGGGGAAAATAATATAAATATTATTCTTTCAAATCACATTAAAACATTTGTTAATAGCCAACTCTGCTTCTGTTTTGGAATTAATAATTACAAGCCATTTACATGTTTCTTACATGTTGTTTTTTCTGGGGACTGTATCACCCTCAATGCCTTCTGAAAAGGGTGTCCCTCAAAGAAGATGCCATTTCCAGGGTGTGTTCTAAGAAACAGATGAAGAATGTTCTTTATCACAAATATTTCCCTTATTTCTTCTGTTCCCATTGTGCCTTCCCCTACAAAGTGAGGCCTTTTTTTCCACATCATTACTATTACTATAGGAATTGAAACTTCTTTCCAAATTACACATTTTCTTATCACTTCCTCTGCATCATCACTTACGTCAATGTTTCCTATTTTACTTACATAGTTATACAGTTTCTACTTTGTCAAGTTTGGATTTTAATCACTAACTCTCTATCCTAAATACTCCAAGTAATTCCATATGGCCACAGCAATCGGATTTCATATGAAGTTTCAGCTTTTTTTAACTATTATTATTTAGTCACAATTTCATCTAAGATTGCCTTAATTACAAAGAACAAGAGAGTTTTTCTTAGTAATATCACCATCAGCATATTTGATTATGAATAACAATATATTTAAAGATAGAGCTGACTTCCTGATTTAATGCTTGATTCAATTTCCTCTCTAGACCCAGGAGGGAGTTATTTAAGAGATCCCAATTAGGAATGATTTGAATTAATTGGAGCAACATAATGTACACACTGCATTGCATTCCCAATTAAGTCGGAAAGAGACAGAAGACATTCTGCTGACAGCATTTCTTTATTGGGCTAATAGTCATTGTTTACGTATCATCAATTCTTTATCTAAAGTATTTTGTCTCTCTGAACACAAAAAGACATTATTAAGAGACAAAAGTAACAATGGGTAATGGATTGAATAAGTTCGAAGGAAAAATTGTAAAACACACTATAAATTCATGAATCCTCAAATACCATGCAGTACTGGTGTATAAATTATGTGGCAACAATGTGTATGATATGGTTATCCTCGGGAGCTTTGTGTGCCCTAAAATAGGGGGCAATTTTATAAAGACATAGTTTATCTTTCCTTGATACTGAAACTAAAATGTATTTTGATGCACATAAGGATTCTTGCCGTGTTTAGATTAGGCCTAGTCTTAGGGGTATAAAGCTCTAATAGCACACACTTCAGAATGGAATCATACTTGCTCTTTTCATATTGTAACCACTGGTTCTAAATCTTAAAGCATTAGCTTCAAACTATGTTTTTCTCTGTTTTACTTTTTGTGCTATGAACAAAGGAGGATACGATTCAAGTCACAACATCACTGTTCTGAATGCCCTATCTGTCAGGAATGTGTATGTACCAAAGCATAGAGAATGTGGAGATATGTGACTCCCGCTCAAATCATGAGGATAGCTAAGAAGGCCAATTTCAGTCATCAAATATTAATTTCTCAATAATATGGTTTTATACATGTAGGTTCATATGTATAGGCACATAACTCAGATGAGTAAGAGAGATAGAGAGGGAGGGGGGACATTTCATTTTTTTATTTTTAGATAAAAAAGACTCTCCTGTGGGGTAGAGTTTTCACACAGAAAATTATTCATGTAAAAGTAGTATAAAAATTAACAATATGTTCTGAATTTGTAGACTATTTAGCAAATGATTTCATTATTAATATATGCCTCATCCATGTAAATAGCAATAAATGAATTTTCCTTCCCCATGACATATATGACCAGTCGGTTCCAATAGCTACAAAAAATGTTTTCCCTATAATCGCAGAACTCATTTTTAAAGAGATCAATTAATACAGTTTTTTTTAATACTGTTATGGTCAAAATTATTCAGTTCACCAATTAACCAATGGTGATCGTTACTGATACATTCCCTCACTTAACTGAAGCTAAATACAAAATCCCATTTCTGACTGTAGATGAATCTGTCCCATATCCCAGAGGCTATTATGGTTTCATTACAGGCAGTTTTGTGAGGCAAGTACCCAAACTAATGAAGTCTAATTTCCTCCAAATTAAAAAAAAAGAGAAGTAATAAGACACTGCTGATGTTAGGTAAAGAAATCCTGTATATAGCACATTTATTCTGTTCAATTGCTCATGAACACATGAGCAGTGGATGCAGACCAAAACAGCCACTGACATTTTGTTCCTGTGGGAGCTATGTGATGTGTGGAATTCAAGAATGAGGTCTCTCTGTAATCTTAAAACCTTCTATTAAAAGCTCTGTAGGTGATCTCATTTCAAGATAAACTTAAAACATTACTGGTCAAAATGTGCTAGACATAAACTCAAAGAAAGTATGTAATTATCACAAACAGGAATCCAAACAACATCTGTAACCTTTAAAACCACCAGAAGAGTATGTTGTTTTACAACTTGGTTAGCACTGGACCTCCTTGGAACAAATGAGCAATGAGTGTATAAGTGCCTCCTCTCCTAAAAAAAAAAATTACCTGCCAATTTACAATATTAAGAAGCATCAGTGGAAAATCAATAGCTTTCTTTCAAGTATCCGTTGTTTCAAACAGCCCTGTCTTATAATAAGTCTTAAAAAGCACATTAGTGCTATCATAAACCATTAAAGTTGGTTTATAACCAGGGGGAAAATCCTTTAAAATCCCTCTCTGCTACAATTCACAACTCGTTTGTTAGAATCTAACCGCCCTCAGCTTTGCCTTGGGCCATTAACTAACAAACCAATCATTAACTGCTAGTAATGACCATTTTCCCAGGGATTATTGCTTAATTGAACTCTTGTGCAGGAACCATTATTTTCTGAGATGCCAAAATAACTATGTAAAACCACATTTTTCTGTAATATAAGCACCTCCCCAAATAAACAATATGAATGTCAGAGAAATTAAACTGTTCACTGTCTATATTATTTAAAATACATTACTTTAATGACCAATTTTGATATTCCAGAAGAATGTCCTCAATTTTTCTCATTCTCCTGAGTATATGCACCCTGTGACTTAGATGTAGAATTAATGTGCATTTTCCTTCTGTAATATATATAATGTCAAGACATTTGTATTAGTAAGATGTGTTATATATTCATCTGGGTAAGGCACATTTGATTATTAGCATTCTGCTTCAGAGAAACAAGGCACCGTTGCTTGTCTGTTGCCATGGAAATAAATTAGGAAGGATAACCTGCCTACTTATCAATTTATATTAATGCGAACAGCCTACCTGCTTAACTCATAAGTAACAATAGCACATTGAAAGTAAGCCAATAAAGCACGAGAACTCTGGGGGTGCCAGTTAAAGTAAATAGGATAGAAAATTGTTGAAATAAAAAGTCTGAATTGTGTGTCATAGCTTTGATGGCCCCCATTAATATTACAGGATAAACAATTCTCCCGTTTGAGAGGGCTTCAATGGTGGAATTACCATCAATTAATGTTTATTGGGAGTAGGAGAAGCAACTGAAAAAAGAAGTCAAAGGGAGTCAATAAAACACAATGGCCCTCCTACAGTGCTGGTACAGCAAGCAGGGACAAGTGTTAAAATCTGAAATTAGAGGAACCTCAAACCGCTGTGAGTCAAGCAAAGGTGTGCAAAATACAAGGCTTGACTAGTTGTGTTAGGGTATCTTAAAATGAAGTTCTCTTGTCTACTAAAAGAATAAAACTTCTTCAGCAAATAGATTACAGGTTATGAGATAAAAAATGATAGGCTATAAAATAAAATATAATCATGCAAAGGACAGATATGTGTCTGTTCACTAAGATAGTTCAAATTAGGCTCTGAAAACCATTGATTTGTTCTTGCTTTTTTAAAACTGACTCTCTGATCAATGCCTACAAATGACTAAAATTTTGCTGAATACTTTCTTTTCGAGGAGACAGCAAATAAACATGTTTATTTTATAGAAGAAAACAGAAAAAGACATATTTAATCCTTAGCAGCTAGTGAGATTATCACACAACCACAGAGACAAAACAATCTAATACCTGTAAAATAACATTTGTGATTTGGCTAGTACTACTTAATAAAAACTATTTTTTATCTTCAATTGCATTTGGGGTTTCAGTTTATTAGTAAGAAAATCTAAAATTAATGACTATTATTACTTTCATAGTGACAAAAGATTAATAGTAAGTATTCAGAATTAAGCCAAGCTATTTATTCTCATTTTACAAATGCAAAGAAAACAAATTCCTGATATGATTCAAAGTTAATTGATTTATAACTTCTCACTGATAGTAAATCAAATGAAAAATGTTCATCCCATTTTTATGAAAAAGAAGAGCATATCAAATATATCCTCATGGTCTTTTTGTTCCCTTTTAATAGAAATACAGTCAATAAGATACATATGTATTTCAGATCAATTTGAGATACAAAGTTGAGCTCATAAAAGACAAGCAACACTCTAAAATTTTCAAAATGGTAAATGTGATAGATCTAAAATTCAGCACAATGCTAGGAAGGCTTCTGTTTCCTAATTACACATTAATACTGTTAATTGAAGAAGCGATTAATGGATAATAATATTAAATAGAGCAAAAGAGCTGAGTGTAAATATATTTCATAGAGTTTAAAATAAACAATAAAGATTCATGGCAGATGAATGTAAGTGAAACTGTCACTACATAAATTTGAATAAGTACAGACTGTTATCAAGTTAATAGTCTTTATTTCTGTTTAAGTAATACTGATGTTGATTTCATCTTATACTCAAATCTTCCATTTAAAGGAGATAGCTTAGTATATAACATTTTCACAGATATATTCAAATATCATTTAAGTAGGTTATGAAACTCTTCTGTAACTTCATAAAGAAGTGCTGTGATCTTTAAAAGGGACTTACTAGTCTCCTAATCATAAGCAAAAGCCAATGTGAATTTTGTCTGTACAAAATTGCCTGTTAGAGATATGTCACATAAACAGAATCATATAACATGCATTTTTATAGCTGGCTTCTTTCTTTTGCTAAGACATTTTCATAGTTCATCTATGTTGAAGTTTGTATGTAAATCTTCCCCTAATCTCTTTAGGATAGATGCCACGACGACTTGTGATTGTCATAACTAGGTATTAACAAACCCTATGTATGTTATGTTTTTCTCTATTGTTTCATATTTATAAAATCTGATCATTAATTGAGGCATGTTAAGATATTAAAAAATAACTATTAATAGAATAGAAAAACAATAAAATTACACTGTAAGAATGTTAGTGAGTGCTGTCTCTAAAGTTATCTTTGTCTACTTCAAGCCTTGTTTCACATGATTATTTGAAATGATAAAAGCCTATGTGATCAGATAAAGTAGGTCAATTGTTCTGGCTCCATGATGCAGCCAGTAAGTACTGCTTGAGGTCTACAAGAATATAAACACTGCACAGAATGCCAGAAGATACAGTAACCACAGGTAGCACCCATGCTTCAGACATGGTGGGCACAGGGATGCTTTATGTCTTCTACAGGGCAGAGAAAGATGATCTAAGATTCATGTGCTACCAATAACACCTTTTAATTTAAAATGCATAAGTCCTTCATTTCAAGGATTTTTCATTTCACTTTTCAGAACATGGTTAAACTTCGGTCAAAGTAGACCTCAACCAGGACTTTCAAATACAAAGCTATTTTTCAAAGATGAAAATGAAATATAGTAAACACAAGCTACTTAATAGTAAAATAATGGACAAATTTGTTTCTCGAAGAATAATTTTCTTTGAATAATTTTCTGTTCCTTTCCCTCTTTTCCCCCTATATTTTGTTCCTTAAAACTTATGGCAGTGATGCAAAAATGTCCACATTTCTTGGAAATTCTGTTTCTTCATTTTTTCTTTGTTTCAAATTAAGTATCTCAATTTTCAAAGTTTCTCACTTATCTTTTTGTCATTTTCCAATTTAAATTTTTGAATTATTTGATATATTGGGAACACTGTCTCTTATATCGTCTTTGACTTTTCCTGCTATGATTTTCTTTCTTTATCTAACCATTTGCAAAAGAGTCCTTTGAAGGTTTAAACTTTTTGATTTGACATGTGTTCATTATCACAGGCATAACTCTTAACTGAATTTTCCCTTTCAAACAGGAGTCTTTCCTTAGTTTTTCTGTTGATGATGCTGAGAAGTGGAGATTTCCCATTTTGCGTGGTAACAACTTTGCATTTGCAATTTTTTTATATTTGCATACCTGTTATGTAGAAGAATTTAGTGGATACTGTTCTTTTTCCTAACCTGACATCTTTCTGCAAGGATGCAGGAATATGTGAATAGCAATTACTGTACATATGTAAGTATATTGAAGTGTGTCTGTGTGTGCATTTGTGTGTGTGTGTGTGTGTGTGTGTGCCTGCATGTGTCCTTGTCTGTGTATATGCAGAGGCCTGATGTTGATAACATTAATCTCCTTAAATTGCTCCAAAATTATCAAAGTGAGCTAGGAAATCCCCTTGGATATATGCTATTATTTTTATTATCATCTCTATTGTTATTACTATTACCTGAGATTGTTACCTGAAGTTTTACATCATTGCTACTAGATAATTTTCAAAATTTTTGCCAGAGAGGAGATTCACAGAACTTCCTATTATATTGTGATGTAAATACCTTTTAATGGCATTTTAAACATATGACAAAGCAATGGATCCAACCACAATGAGACATCCAGGTAGTGATCTGTATGTAAGAATTTAAAGGCTGCAGTTGTCAAAGAAGATGTTTCCATTATAAGAATACAATGTTAGTTTTCAGCAACTTCTTCACCATTATCCTCTGAGATTTAGATTCAAAGGAAGCCTAGGGTTTCTGGTATATACTTATTCATGCTTCCTGTCAGAAACCTGCAATTGATCTTTATGTTTACTATTTACAAAACACAGCATCTTTGAGTCGATAAATCAAATATTTAAGTTGTGAATAATTAAAAGGTCCATTTAAGATACAACAACGTGTTGGGTTGTTTTTTACATTATTGTTGGTAAAACTTTTATTTATTTGAAGAAAATATGAAGAAAGTAAGACTGACATATTTCCTTCTAAACATTATTTAGAAGAAAAGCTAATAATTTTGTAAAATTTAGGGTTATCAATTATGTGCACTAACATTTTTAGTAAGTAGGGGAAAGCGGGTTATGCTATTTTAGTCTTATACTAATTTTAAGAAGTGAATCATTGGCTCAGCGGTGGTGGCACACGCCTTTATCCCAGCACTCAGGAGGCAGAAGCAGGCGGATCTCTGTGAGTTCGAGGCCGGGCTGAACCGATAGCCTCCAAAACAATACAAGAAACCATGTCTTGTAAAAACCAAAAGAAAAAAAAAAAAGAAGTGAATCATTGGATTTGTTTCCATGAAACTTACAATTTAGAAGTTTGAAATAATCAATTCTCTTCCAAGATATCAAAACTCAGAAATATTCACTCACACTTATATAACAAACAAGACACATTATATCACTCATGTTCATATAATATGAATGTCTTCTTAAAATGTGAGGATCGTTATTCATGAGGTGTTGGGAGCTGGAGTGATAAGGCTCAAGATAATACTGGAGCCTGAAGTGTCCTTAAGAAAGTTTTAGGCAAGGGACAGCAAGGAAATGGAAAGACAATTCTGTCAGCAGATCCTGTCACCAAGGGTGGTTTTACCACATCGATGAGTGAGTGAGGCTCAGCAATAACTGAATGAAGTCACACTGCATGCCAATTGCATTTGAAGTTCTTGGCATTGGATTGCAATGCATAATTTCTTGCAACTCCAAGGCAGGGATTTTAGATTTCTGCTTTTTTACAAAGAAGCATGGTGGCTTAAAACATGAGTTTTAGCAATGACATACATAATTTATAACTAGTGATAGAATTACTTTGCTAGTTGTTATGAGAAAACACCTAAGAGAAGCAACTTAAGGTAGGAGAGTTTGCATTTTGTGAGATAAATTACACAGACTAATATAGCAAGGAAGTTCGATGGCAGGATTTGAGGAAACTGGGCATAGTACATTCATGGTCAACAAGCAGAAAGTAATGAATGTTAGTGCTCAACTCACTTTATCATTTTTATGCAGAGCATTAGCCTAAAGTATCATATGGTGTTGCCCACATTGAAGATGTTTTACCCAACATAGAAACTCTCTTTCATGAATACCCAGAGGTTTTTTGGGGTGCTACAGATCCTGGCTGTAAATAATTAATATAAATAGTCAAGTATATCATCATCAGGCAGGTTTATATATACTTTGTCAAAACCTTTCAATATTTGGGAACCTCTGTCAATAACCATATGCTATAGACATTGTCCAAATTGCGCTGTTTAGAAAATTGATATTCCCACAAGACTGAACACACAAAGATATGTGATGACAAGTACCCCAAAAGAGACTTATAGAGAATTCAGTTCTTTGAATGGTCATACAGTATCTAATCATAGGATACACTGGTCCTTCTTAAAGACACAGGCTTGGCATGATATTACTATGCAGGCAATCTATGTACAATACTTTCAAAATATACTCAACACCAAGGAGGAGTGTTGTATGTGACATTGACATGACAGGACATATATTACAGGATGTGGTACAATCAGTATGGTTAATTATATCATATAACACTATTGTGCTATTACATATTAAAATCTACCCTAAAAACCATCTTATGATGCACTTGATCCTTTCTATTTTATTAATTTGAAAAAGTCTTTAAGTACTTAATAATATTATTACATTGGTTATGGCACATAATTTAATTATATGGATTAATTAGTTTTCAGTTTCTTAGAGAATTAATTACCTGCATTTTATTATATAAACATTTAGATGTCCAGATTGAAAAGTTAGATAACAAGAATTATTGTTAGCAAATAAAGTCAGGAAGTAAAAAACACAATATGAATTCTTTTATAGTATGTATAAATACCATAAAGATATAATGAATCATAATTAATTTCTACTTAAATGATGGATTTTAGTAATTTAACTTTCTAATGAGAAAAATTAAAGTTCAAAAATCTACAAAATTGGCAGTTTCAAATACCTTATAAATTGCAGATTTAAAAAAAAATTCAGTGAAGCCACAAGTTAACACAGTTAATTCTAGGCAGTCTTGGAGCACACATGCATATATGGGAGTAACATTATAATGTAAAACAGAGATAATAATAATTTATCCACCTTTCTATCACTCATCTATCTTTAATAAATGCATCATTTAAATCCTGGAAGCCATGCACACTGCTTGCCAGGACTCATTAGTTAATAATGTCCTGTTAGAAAAAAATCATTATTCTATTTCATATTAGTTCAGAGAGAAATAAACATATACAATGTTGGGTACAAAAATAAATGTGTAAAACTAAATTCTGGTTTTCATAATGACTATGCTTCTTATAGAACCACCAAATCAGATGTGTTGATGGAAGTAAATGTCTGTATTTTCTAGAACTGATAGAAAGCATGGGGATACAGAAAGAGAAAATGTAAATTGTATAGGTTCTACTGGATTGCTAGAGATGTTTCTTCCTATTGAGTTGAACATAGCATATGGGGCATCTCTGACATTCCTGAACTTAAGTGCCTGAGAGTTCAATATTTCCCTGAGGCCATTGATTTAGTTTACAAAGATCTCTAGGAGGAAGAACAGAACATTCCAAATTTAACCTGACATACTTGCTTTGTTTCTTGCTAATCAGTTTGGAGATTAAACTAAAAGTAAAATACTTTAAGTGCAATCCAGCTGGATAACTGATTTGCATGTAAACTTTACTTAATGGTTTTCTTTATTGACCAAAAATAAATGTAGTCTGAAGTCTTATGTAAATGGATTGCAAATGTGTGCAACATTATAATGACCTCTGATTGTTAGCTACACACAAGTCTGGACTGAATGCCCACAATGGTTGTTGATTTTGTTCAATAAAGTGGCTTTTTTGTCAAAGTATATTAGCAAGGCCAACAAATCAGACTCTGATAGTAGAGTAACTAATATTGGAGAGGAAGCCAATACGTGCTGACTTTTGAAACTTCCATGCTTTATTTTGTCACTGATCACCAGGAGACAGGAAGGGTCTTCTTCATATATGGAATATGACGTCAAGTACTGATGTATGAAAAGATTATTTACAGAGCTGAAAACCCCATAGTAGGTTGACTATGGTTCAATTTTTCCACAAATCAATGGTTTATGATATGGTTCTACATTTAGTATTGATTGATAGTGCAATATAATCAATATCAGACAAAGAAATCATCAATATTATAAATGTTACTATAAGCTGGAGGAATTATATTAGTCTCCTTGATAGATAAAATAATCTAAATGTCATACAGAACTGTCACAAGATTTATACAAATGTATTGCATCAAAATGATATGAAGTCAGATTAACACTATGTCTTACTGTGATTCTAATAGTTTTCTCATCAAGTATTTTAAGGAATTTCTTGATAACTATTAATCTGGGAGTATGTGTAAGTTATCATTTCACACATCATTATTTTAGAGGCTTAAATATACATATTTCTTATAGTTTATTTTTTATGCATAGTGCTCTACTGTAACAGCTGTACTGAGGCACTCAATTTTATTCATTCACTTATTAATGAACTACTCTTCTGCTTGGGAAGGTATTTTTAGAAATATGTTCCCTGAAAATGATCTCTCATCTATAATTTCTGCCATAAGGCAGCTAAAATTCCTCTTGAGTAAGATAGATGTTCAAATTTAGTATTTTAATGAGAAGTTTAAATTTGCTTTCAAGAATGCTTCACTTAGTCTAGGTTATTCTGAGTGCATATAAATATGAGTGTTGAGTCTTAAGAGGGGAACTACTAGTTAGCTGACTATAGTGTAAAGATGAGGGTCGTCAGATTGGGTTCAGTGTATCCTTCCTTCCATTAAGATCCCTTGATTAATTTCTCAGAGAATGAGTTACCTTTGGATGAACTTTAGTCACCTCTGAATGACCTCCCTTTAGATTCTACACATTATCTTTCTGCCCCTAGAGTTTAGCAGGTGGATATTAAGAGGAAGATCACCTTCTCCTCCAAGTCTTTCCCAAGGGTAGAGCTCATTGGAGAGAATCTTCTTCCCCAGGTGAAAGTGTGATGTTTGCTTAAGTACCAGGATAATGTAGAATAGCCAACACTTGCGGTCTTCACAGTTGCTTTGCACTGATTTGCACAATTCACAAGAAATATCCATGGAAAATAGATTTCTCCATACTTTAATGTGTTCTGCATGAGCAAAATTCTCATTGGTTGCATCCATTAATGAACTAGATAGACAAAGACAAATTATAGATTAAATTGTATAGAGGCCAAATTTCCATGTAAAATGTATTGTTTGCTTATAAAAATATATTTTAATGATACATACTGATATATGTATATATGTAGAGATATTTATAAATTTATAGACATATCTATGAAATATTTATGGACTTATTTTCTTCTTAAAAATGCTAATGCTTTGAATTTAAGTTATAGATTCCGTGCAGACTTGAAACCTTAAGGGATGTAAACACAAGAGACTTCCACCATAAAAATTATTTTCGAGGAACAGATGAAATCCCCTTCCAATTATCAAAAGGTCAAAACTGCATTGCCAAGTATATTGTGTATTTTCAAAAAATATCACATTATCTTTAATAAAATGAGAAGTTCATCTATGTAACAGTGATATATATATATATATATATATATATATGACATCTAGGATGTTTTATAATATTTAAAGTATATATAACATACATGGCAGTGAGTATTGGTAATTTCTAACAGGACCATAAAACCTTCCCTATTATTTTCTTATGTCAAAATTTAAAATACAAAAACTGGTAGAAATAGTATGGTAAAGTTTCTCATATACTGATAACCCAACTATAACCATTTAAGTTAGTATTGCCTGTTTTATTTGTGCTTGTCCCTAATTCTCTTTCAAGTTATTTTAGAGAAAATCCCAGTCATAATCTATAATATCCAGCAAGATTTCAATACCTATGTAAAAATTTTAAAGTAGTACGTATTATTATTTCAAGAATATTCAATTATTTTGAATAGAGAACTCCAGCAAGATATGAATATTTATATAAAGACAACTAAATGAAAAGTTTAAGACAAATTATTTTATCAGGAGGAAGATAAAGGTTTGCTGTATGAGCACTACAATATTGTGGCATTTACAGAAAATGGTGACTGAATATAGGTGCAGATCAGTGCAATTTATTCAGCCTGGAAACAAAGAAAACAAGCTTACTAGTAAGAACAAAATTTTTAAGACTTGGGTAATAATACTGAAAAGATTTAGTAGTCAGGCAATTGGAATTCTCAATTAGAAGGAAAAGAATATAGAGCTGAAAAGCATTTTTAAAAAATAATGGTTAAAATTCTTCCATATTTGGCAAAAGATGTGCACCTACCTATGTGGGAAACTGAGCAAACCTCAATTATAATAATTTTCATTTGATCCAAATGAACACATCACTGTTAAACTGTCGAGTGGCAGTTAAGGGAGAATAGAATAATTGAGCAAGATGAAGAAGAACAATAATATACAAAATTAAGAACAGTAAATACTGGAGTGTAGGCTAAACGGACACTGTAACGATACGCGACACACAATTACTGACAGTAAAGCTAAGTATTTAATGTAGAAAATTACTCACAAGATACCAAACCCAGAGGAGCCAAACAGTTCTCAGCTAGCGGCCGGACCGGAAGCCGAACTCCAGGAAAAGAGAGCGAGACTTCCTGTGTGCTGTCTTTTATGCCTTCCCCCGTAACGCCCCTAGCCATGCCCAAAAGTGGGCCTGGCTAGTGACGTAGTTCCGCCTACGTACCTATACGTCTTTACGTCCAGCCGTATACGTCTTTAGTCCTGCCTAAAGTGGGTGTGGTTAGCAGTGTGGTAAACCGCCCTTTTATTACCTCATCTGTATGCGCCTCTAATAAGTCACATGTTGAATGGCGGCATCAGACTTCCTCCTACAATTCCCCTTTTAGTCTAAAAAAGGACAACTAACTTGTGTCCATGAACAAAATGTATCAAACTTCTATCTAAACCTAAACTTATCTGAAAGAAACACCCAAATATGAACACCTCCTTCCAATCCCAACTCTAAAATAATTGAAAACTAACACTAACAAGTGTAAAATATCTTATAATATCAATAGTAGGGAGAGGGGGCGTGGAATTCTCAAAACTACTTCCTGCTGAGATGGGACGATGATAATCTCATGGGGACCTGTGAAAAGAAAATGTTAGTATAACAAAATCTCAGTAGATCAGACAGACTCAGTAAGGCAGGAGACGCTTGATTGAAGTTCCTGACTAGGGTTCTAGTGTTGATTGAAGCTCTTATCTTGAAGCTCTGGTCAGATTGTAGAAGATGTGCTGTTTCAGTTTCTTGGTCCGGAGATGTGTAGAGTGATGTAGTTTCAAGCCAGTTTCAGGATAGTGCTTGTCAGGTGGAGTCAATGATGTGGGGCAATTCAGATGCCTCCAGTCGAATCAGGTGAAGTCAAGGAAGTGGATCCTCATTCTCTTTCGGAAGCAGTTGAAGATTGCTATCAGGAAATCCCTTGTTCTCTGGAAAACTCAAACATTAATGTTAACAAAGAAATATTTTAACTTTCATATGTATGCATACAGAAGAGGTGACAATAGGGAAGATGGAAAACATGGAGGAAATTAGACTGTTCAGAAAAAGAAATCCACAGATAACAGTCCCTCATTTTATTTCTTCTGTCTTATATCAATGGCTCTTTGATATAATACAGAAATTCTGAATTGTATTTAAATAATATGCTTGAGTTTAGAGTAGGAGAGCAAATCCAACTCCAAAGCCAGCTTCAGTTAAATGAATGGGAACTGAGGTATGTGAAGAAATAAAGATAAAAGGGTACTATGAAAAAACAATATAGAGAGATTTAGACTTTGATACCACACAGTGAGATACTGTTTGTTTGATGGTCCTCAGGGTAGCTATTCATTCTTCTACAGGAATCCATAAGTCCAGTATTCTTTGCTGAGTTTACCTGTGAATACAAAAAACAAAACACTTCTCTTTCCTTTTAGGAGGTCACGTTACCCATGGTGGACTATGCATTTGTAGATGGGCTGTTATCTTCCTCCTCCTGAGATGTTTTCTGTTCTGATCGAATTTTAATTAATTTTGATGGAACCCAAACCTTTTCTTCTCCTGTGGAAACAAAAGCATAACCCCTTCCCCAATGTAACACATATCCTGGTTTCCAGACTGAGGTCATAACTTCCTTAAAATACACCGGTTGGTTCAGTTCAGAAGTCTTCTCTGTAGTCCAGTGTCTTTCTGCTGCAGTTTGTCCTTTTTCATCAGCATTAAGAAAATTCAACGTTAGTAAAGCATTGTGTAACCTGTGTTTAGGTGTCTTTGTTTTCCCCGGCTGTTATGAAGCATCTCTTTTAAGGTTCGGTTAGATCTTTCAATTATTGCTTGTCCTGTGGGATTGTAAGGTATACCAGTTACATGTTTTACATTATAATATTTGAAGAATTGTTCCAATTTACTGGAGACATATGCTGGACCATTGTCAGTTTTTATTGTTTTAGGTATACCCATAACAGCCATTACCTCTAAGAGGTGTGTAATAACAGAGTCAGCTTTTTCAGAGCTGAGGGCAGTAGCCCATTGGAAGCCTGAGTACGTGTCTATAGTATGGTGTACATATTTCAAACTGCCAAATTCTGGGAAGTGAAATACATCTATTTGCAAAAGTTCATTTCTGTGAACACCTTTAGGATTACAACCTGCTGGTAATGGAGTTTGATTGTACAATGAGCAACTGGGACAATTTCTTACTATTTCTTTGGCTTGTTGCCAGGTGATAGAAAAATCCTTCTTTAAACCTTTGCTGTTAACATGGTGTTTCTTATGAAATTCTGAAGCTTCCAACACATTACCTACTAATAAACGATCAATTTCATCATTGCCTTGTGCCAGAGGACCTGACAGACCTGTATGGGATCTGATGTGTGTTATATATATAGGATGAGTCCTGTTTCTGATGATTTCCTGCAATTGTAAAAACAATGAGGTTAATTCTGTATTATCAGGAACAAATTCTGCAGTCTCAATGTGCAGGACAACTCTTTCTGCATACTGAGAATCCGTGACTATATTGAGAGGCTCTGTAAAGTCTTTAAGTACCATGAGAATGGCATATAACTCTTCCTTTTGTATGGAGTTGTAAGGGCTTTGAACTACTTTACTTATTTTTCCTGATATACCCTGCTTTACCTGATTTGTTTGCATCTGTGTAGAAGGTAAGAACTCCAGAAATAGGTGTTTGCCTAACGATACGTGGAAGAATCCAAATTGTTTTCTTTATGAATTTGATTCTCTCTGTTTTGGGATAGTTATTACTAATACTTCCCAAAAAGTCACTGCAAGCTATTTGCCAATACTCATTATCCTTCCATAAGGAGGAAATTTCCTCATTCATTAAAGGTACAATAATTTCAGCTGGGTCTTTCCCAGTCAGTTGATGAAGCCTTAATTTACCTTTTAATATCAAATCTGAGACCTTTTCTATATAGGTTTTCAATTTTTTATTCTGTTTATGTGGCAGAAATACCCATTCTAGAATGATGTCGTCCCTCTGCATTAATATTCCTGAGGGGTATTCTCTAGATGGTAAAATAACCAGAATACAGTCCAGATTTGGATCCACACGGTCCACATGTACTTCTAATATTCTCTTTTCTACCCATTCTAATTCTTTTTCAGCCTCAGCTGATAGTACTCGTGGGCTGTTTAGGTCTTTATCTCCTTTTAAAGCCATTTTCAGGTGTTTTAAATCATGCCCTTCTACACCGATAATCGTCTGTAATTGAGAGATTTCTCCTAATAGTTTTTGAAGATCATTAAGAGTCCGGTAACGATCTCTTCTGATCTGTACTTTCTGTGGTCTAATTTTCTGAGCATCTATTTTATAACCTAAATAGTTAATATAATCTCCTCTTTGTATTTTTTCTGGGGCAATTTGTAATCCCCAGCGAGGCAAAATTTCCTTTACTGCCTCAAACATCTTTTCCAAAGTATCCTTATTTGAATCAGACAATAATATGTCATCCATATAATGATATATTAATGAATGTGGAAATTTTTTACGAATTATTTCTAGAGGTTTATTCACAAAATATTGACACAAAGTTGGACTGTTTAACATACCTTGAGGTAGTACCTTCCACTGGAATCTCTGTACTGGACGGGAATTATTATAGGTAGGTACCGTGAAGGCGAACTTTTCTCTGTCGTTTTCTTGTAACGGTATGGTGAAGAAACAATCTTTTAAGTCTATAACTATAATTGGCCAATCCTTAGGAATTAGAGAAGGTAATGGCATCCCAGGTTGTAGAGACCCCATAGGCTGAATTACCTTGTTGATGGCTCTAAGATCCGTAACCATTCTCCACTTACCAGACTTCTTCTTGACAACAAAAACAGGCGAATTCCATGCACTAGTTGATTCCTCAATATGTCCAGCATCTAGCTGTTCCTGAACTAACTTCTCCAAAGCCTCTAACTTCTCAGATGTCATAGGCCATTGACCCACCCAGACGGGTTCATCTGTCAGCCATTTTAATGGTAGAGCTTTTGGTTGCTCTGTAGGTTTGGCACTAGCATCTTGCTTCTGTACAGCCTGTACATTTGGCATCTGTTTTCTGTACTGTCTTACTATATTCTTTCTACCACTAAGAGCTTGTCTATAATTCCCAGATGATACAGGAGGAATGTTAATCTGCGTATTCCATTGCTGGAGTAGATCACGACCCCAGAGCTTTATAGCAATATCTGCAACATATGGCTTTAACCTTCCTCTCTGTCCTTCTGGCCCAATAAAGTCAATCCATCTAACGCTCTGTTTAACTTCAGATAGGGTTCCAATCCCTAAGAATTGAACATTAACCTCTTTTAAAGCCCAGTTGTGTGGCCAGGACTGCTGATTAAGGATAGTGACGTCACTTCCGGTGTCCAGTAATCCGTAAATCACCCTATTATTTACCTTAACTGGAAGTTTGGGTCTATGATATTATATAGAAGTTTGCCAAAATGTATGTTTTGTATCTCCTCCTGATGTAATTGATTCATCCTCTGGAGCTAATGTATTATCCAGTGCCGTATTATTTACAATGGGCAGTGGATCTTCTAATTGTCCTGGGAGAGGCTGTCCTCCACTGTCACTGGGAATGACCAGATAATCTTCCTTTTCAGGGCTCTATTGAGCCCCGGAACCCCGTTTCCCAGCTGTAAAGCTCTACCTTGTCTGTCTATTGTGGAAAAGCAGTCATCAGTCCAATGGCGCCCCTTCCCACACCTCCTGCATAGACCAGGAGGCTTAGGCCTTCTGTTTGATGCATTCCTGGTAAAAGCATTATTTCTAGGAATGTGTTGTCTACAGTTCCTACTAAGATGTCCTATTCTACCACAGTGAAAGCATGTTGCATCTTTATGCCTATTTAAATTCTTTGAGATTGCCTTCCCTACCCATGCCTCTATATCATCACAGGTCAGGTATTTGGCATCCTGGTGCCTCCTCAAGCCTGTAGAAATAGCTTCACCTACCCAAGCTCCTGTATCCTGACTTTTACATTCCAGGTTCGCTGTATGTAGGACCCATTCCTCCAATGGCGCTGATCTTATTTTTAATGGCCAAATTACCTGCCTGCATTGAGGATTCGCGTTCTCATACGCCAAAGATTCTATAAGGAGACGCCTGGATTCTGGGTTCGCTACCTGTACTTCTACTGCTCTGGATAATCTCTCTAAAAATTCAGTGAACCTTTCCCTTGGGCCCTGTAATACCTTGGTGTAGGGTTGCATTATCTCTCCTGTTTCAGAAACCTTATCCAAGGCATTTAAAGCAGCTGTACGGCACAAAGACAACATGTGCTCGTCATATGCAGATTGAACCTGCGTGTCAGCGTAAGGACCCTCCCCAAGAATCTTATCTTGGGGTACTTCATGACCCTTCTGCAATTCCTGAAACTCAATTGCTTTTGCTTCTTGCCTCCACAAAGCTCTCCATTGAATTTGACAAGAATTTTCGAGCGCTGCAGAGGCTAATTGGGCCCAGTCTTTCGGGGTTACTTTATTTACAGTAGCCCATGAGGTTAGGAGCTCTCTGACAAAGGGAGAATGAAGACCATACATGACAATGGCCTCCTTAATATTTTTTAGATCCTTCATCTGTATAGGCTCCCAGTGATAAGCAATGGGACCATTTGATTGTATTTTCGTTGCTGGTTTTTCTGTTACAGATACTGGAAAAACCATAAGGGAACGCATAGCAACCTTAGGGAAATCATTCCGGCATTTGAGAAGCTTTGGGAAACTCTGTCCTGACCTGTTGCCTATATTTCTGATTCTGAAGTATCAGATTGAGCATCTTCTAAATCCTGCAGTCTATTCATCATTGTTTCTCTGAGCTCTTGAAGTTCTTGGGACAAATAATTTTCTAAGGACGTCATGGAATCTTTCATTTTTTTACATTCATTATTTACATGTGATTCCAAATTTCTAATATTCTCATCCTTAGCAAGTACCTCAATAGCATGTAAACGGCCTTCTACAAATGATATTCTATCAGTTAGTTTATCATTGCTCTCAGACATGGAACAATTCTTTTCTGCTAGCATTTCAATTTTATGTTCCAGTCTTTGTAATTTGCTAGTGAACTCATCAAACATGGAACCGTGTTTTTCGTTAAATGTTTCCACATTATGTTCCAATTTTTCAATTCTATCTGTGGAACACATTTTTCCTGATAGTAATTCAATTTTGTGTTCCGTCTCTTTAAACCTGTTCGTCAGACCTACATTATCATTTTTAATATCCTGAATATTATCTACCAACCCTTTCTTACTCTCCTGCAATGAATTTTGCACTTCCTGAATCCTTTGTATTAAGATTTCAAAACTATCCTGCGATGACTGTATGACCTGTATAAGCTTATTCCTATTTTTGAGCCATTTCATTAACAAAATTATATTGATTATGTAGCTAATAATCACCATCGTGGGTAGGAAGTACCTTTCAGGTAGGTCCTCAACTCTTTCTAAAATCCCATCCATACAAAAAACAAGAAAATTCTTAACATCCTGCATCATAGTGTTAGCTGTTGACATTGTATAAAGCAGTTACGTTTGCTACCAATGGAGTAATTCAGGCCGAAATCAACAGGCTGCCAGCGAAAGAGCACGTGGCCGGAGTCAGCAGGCCGCCAGTAAAACAGCACGTGGCCGCGAGAGAAATCTTGGAATACCGCCTAACCTTACCGGCAGGTAGAAGGTACTGGTTCCTGGCAGCAGGAATCGTGCCTTGCCGAGCAAAGTGGTGAGGAACTTAGCGAAAGGAGAGTCCACGTGTGCCTGGTCGGGCCGAGAGAAGCCGCTTCTCTGGGCGCCTGGATCTGGATTCCAATCCCGCTCCCGACACCAAACTGTAGGCTAAACGGACGCTGTAACGATACGCGACACACAATTACTGACAGTAAAGCTAAGTATTTAATGTAGAAAATTACTCACAAGATACCAAACCCAGAGGAGCCAAACAGTTCTCAGCTAGCGGCCGGACCGGAAGCCGAACTCCAGGAAAAGACAGCGAGACTTCCTGTGTGCTGTCTTTTATGCCTTCCCCCCGTAACACCCCTAGCCATGCCCAAAAGTGGGCCTGGCTAGTGACGTAGTTCCGCCTACGTACGTACACGTCTTTACGTCCAGCCATATACGTCTTTAGTCCTGCCTAAAGTGGATGTGGTTAGCGGTGTGGTAAACCGCCCTTTTATTACCTCATCTGTATGCGCCTCTAATAAGTCACATGTTTAATGGCGGCATCAGACTTCCTCCTACACTGGAGAATAGCAGGAATCTTAAAACTTGGTTTTAGCAATCTTTTAGAAGACTAAATGAGTAAATGGCAATGACTTTCACATTTCCATGGGCCCTGCCTGCTTTCCATTATCTGGATAGAAGAGAACTTGCCAAGCACTAAAATTGGACATGAACAGTAAATTTCACTGAAGTTTTATATGAAATATTTGACCTTAGAAATTTCCAAAGTAACACAAAAATGTCACTTGAGTAAGTGGCTCATGTTCTCAAGGTTAATTTTCCTACTTTCTTGATCAGCACTTGCCAACTTGTGGTTTGTGACCCCTTCAGGAGTCACATCAGATATCTTGCATATCAGGTCTTTACATTGTAATTCATACGAGTAACAAAATATCAAAAACAAGATAATCTAAGAAGGAAGAACATGCATTTAATGACATTTCTGCAAGAGAGTAGAAGATATTTTCATCTCAGGTAAATATTCACCAAGTGTTATAAGTGGAGAAAGAATCAGAATTTTTAGGTGGGGAAATTTGCAGTGTGCGTTCTAGGCATTGATAGGCCTCTTTCATTAGCATTATTTGTTCTTGCTTTTGGACAAAATGACTTTACTAAGATGAGGGTTATAGAGGGTCTGTATTATATACCCAGTTACTGGTCTTTTTACATTCCCTATAACCCCGAAGCAGTTGTCCTATTGGAATTGTAGAAAGCATGTTTTAGTGAGATTTGATTGATCAATCAATGAGGTACTGGCTATCAAGAGACAAAACATATATATGATCAATGTTCAGGATGAATATATTTTAATATGATTGTCTCCAAAGAGACTTGCCTGTCTGAAAATACAAAAGATAAAGTGAGTGTATTTATTACTTATCTGTTGTATACTAGAAACACTTCTGCTTTTTGTCATTTACAACATGCATCTTGACCATTAATAAGCTCCATTCCAAAGAGGACTGCTTGCATCAGAGCTGAGTAGTTCTGCCATTAGGCTAAACATTGAGAATGTACTTAGTCACACTGTGGTTTTCAAACAGATGACTCAGTGTTCTGAAAGGCTATTAATTTGCCAGGAGGTACAGTGAAAAAAGATGATACAAAGAAAACAAAAACAGATTACTCTTATACAATGTTATCAAACAGGAAATAGAATGTTTAAAATTGGTTAAGAAACTTCAAGATTGGTTAAGAAAAATAATTACTATTCAATATAATTGTGAAACTATAAAAGAATTCCAATTGTGACAGACAAGCAAGTCTTTAAGCCAAACTTCTGTCAGCTATGTATATTAACAAGCATTTAAATTAGGACTACACAAAAATAAGTACAAACTACGAATGGTTTAAAAGAGAACAAAACATTTTTGGTAATATATAAAAGCACAAAACTTTGCTGGCTTCAAGACAGTTAGAATTGTGCTTGAGCTGAGCTTACAAAGGGTCATCTGAATCATAGATCAAGGAGACATCACTTCAATTTAATGATAGAAAGCAGATTTCCACTAAAATGGGCCAAACAAATGGTATTTCGCATAAAAAATGAGGATTGCTTCCAACCCCATATCAAAACAAAAAGTAATTTCAAAATCATTCTCTTTTATGTATTTAAAAAACTAGAAGTTACATTGTGAAAATACATGAAATATCTACAGATTAGGCAAAGATTCCTTCCAATAAATAGAGTAAGAATGTTTAAATTTTTAAATGAAGTACTTGACAAAGTAGATACTATTGAAATTGACAACTGTTCATAGAACGCATCAAGAAAATGTTGAGGCAGCTTATGGGTTTGGACAAACAGTTTTCTACTGTAAAAGGGCCTCTAAGCACAGTATGTAAACGACTCACACTGTGGTGATTTGAATAAAACCAGCTTCCCATAAGCTCAAAGTTGGATGCTTAAACAGCTGGGAGTTGGTGATGATGAGATTCTGGAGCTGGGTCACTGAAGGAAGGCTTTGAGGGTAGGGGGTGGGGAGGGGAACTATGTCTTAGAATGTGGGTCGCTCTCAATTTACTAACAGAGTAGTTCAGATTATGAAAGAAGGAAGAACTGGTAAATGCTGAAACAGCCTTGATGCACACAGGAATGAATGAAAACATATTTTGTATTGGGAGAATCTGAACACATGCATATGTGATATCTAAACAATCCTTCAGTGTTTCTGTTCCATTGGAACTACCAACTAGCCCCTTCCTGATTCAGAAAGACCCATTCCTGTCTCTCTCTTGAAACCTTGCCTACTCAGAGAGTTTCCAAACAAAGGAAAGGTATCAAGATTCCTGCTCCACATTTTTAGAGGTTACTGTTGTTAAGATGTCTAGGTTTACCCAGTAACAAGACACAAACTGTGACTCAACGATCCCATGTGGAGTTTTATTGGTGGACAGGGACGGAAAGGGGGGTGAGAGGTGACCAACCCATGCAGAGCTGAGAGAGAGAGAGAAGGGGGGTTGGAGGTGGCTTATAAAGGGGATGGTGGACATGCACACTGAGTCCCGCAAAAGAGTAACATAATGATGACATAGCCACATCACTGGGCTTTCCTGGTCCTCAAGGGGCAGAGTTAATAAAATGTCTGAGTCCCTACAATCCCACCTCTTATGATTATTAAAAAGGTACATGTGGGAACACCAGACCTTGAGCAGAGACCCACTTCCCCTTCTGCCTGGGAGTAGGCAGCTGTAAGACAATGTTTACTAAAAACATGTTTACTAAAAACAATACAATGCCTGGGGGCAATAAGTTCCTGGAAAAGGCCTACCCACCGAAACCGCCCTGGCCTCGACCTTGTCCAAAGACTAACCGCCTCTTCTGACACGCCCAGATCAGTTTTTGGTGTCAGAGCAGAACCAGCCAGGGTAGAGGAGAGAGCAGAAGCTTCTCTGGTGGGAGATTTTCTTAGGGAGTTTTTTTGAACCTTTTTGGGGCCTGCTTAAAGTTTTCTTTACATCGTTGAACAAGTCTCTGTGTTGTCAATCCTCCGAATGTTCTCAGACACAGGCCGAGAAGCAGACGCCACAGGTACATTGTTCGGTATGGCAAATCAGGGAATAAGGACATGGAGTTCTTAAGACTGCTTCCTGCTGACTTGGGGGCTATGACCATCTTTGGGGGAACCTGAGAAAGTTGGGGTGTTGACACGCTGGTTGTTCTATTGTAGTCCAGACTGTATGGAATTTTCTGTAGTCTAGGCTGTATTGAACTCTCTGACCCCTCTGTAGATCTGGAAAGATGTTAACAGAGTAGAGGACAAAGTTAGGTTAAAAAAATTTTTCTTGAGTCCTGGTATTTGTGGGGAAGATTATAAGATGAGGGAGGGGTTCTGAGGAGTCCCAAGATAAGGGAAGGGAATCCCAGGACCAGGGAGAGGTTGATTATCTGGAGTGGATCTGATCTGTTTGGATGGGTCCGATTTGGCCTCCTGGAAATTACAAGAATTCTTTGAGTTTGTGAAAACACAAGTATTAGACATTAGCAGCATATTAGAAGTACCTTGGCTGAAAGCATTAATATTTTTAAAACTGACAGACATTTTTAGCACAAGAAGAGTACCACATAGTAGTACTATTTGGTTTTTAGTATCCTGTTAGAATTGCATTAATAGCTTATTAGCTGATTGTTCTATTGTCGTTGAGGGTGTGAGGAATTTTTTGGTTACCTGTACTAAGGAGGCACAAGTGTTTGGTGGTCTTTGTACTTGTGGATCCGTGGCCTTGGCTGGCATTTCTGTAACAACAGCTCATTAGTTGGATTAGAAGTTTTAAATGAGTTATTGATGAGCAGGGTGTAATTAGAGATTAGGAGGGTTTAGATTAACCTGAAGACAGGAGTAAAGTATATGCGGGTCCCAGTTTGACTAAGTGTGGTTGTAGGAGCCTTATTCTTCTGAAATAGGAGGCAAAGTAGTTGATCTCGGTGTCATCTGAAGCTTAAGGGAACAAGGTCCTGTTACAGTAGCTATGTATGAGGAGTGAGTTTTAGGTGAGGTAAAGGGCTTGAGATGGGATAAGTGAATCCAATGGGGAAGGCCCTCAAGCTTAGCAGCTGTTGGGGTGACAAGAATTATCTTGAAGGGGCCCTGCTATTTAGGGGACAGGGACGAGGGACGATGGTCGGGAGGGGAGAGAAGGACCTGATCCCTGATATTAATTGGGGATATAGAGGGGTTGGCACATGGTTGAAGTAGAGAACGATCAGCAAAGTCCCATAGGAGAGAACAGAGATGATGGAGTAAGGGTGTAAGCACGTGGTCAGGGAGAGGTGAGGGTTTAGGTGAGAGGCCAGGTGTTAGAGCTGGCTGCCCATACATGAACTCAAAGGGTAAGTTGAAAAGGGGCTGTTTGGGAAGAGCCCTAAGCCTGAAAAGAGCCACAGGCAAGAGCTTTACCCAGTCAAGGTGAAGGTCCTGTGACATTTTAATGAGAACATTTTTTAAAGAACGGTTAGTATGCTCCACTTTTCCTGAGGATTGAGGATGATAAGGAATATGAAAATGCCAAGGAATGTTGAGAGCTTTAGATAGGGTTTTGGGAGATCTGAGAGGTGAACTCAGGACCATTATCTGATTAAAGAGAGGCTGGAATCTCAAACTGGGGAATAATTTCCCTGAGAAGGATGTCAGAGACTATCTGGGCCCTTTTGTTAGTGGTAGGAAACTCTTCTACCCACCTTGAGAAAGTATCGACTAGTACCAAGAGATATTTAACTCTCCTGACTACAGGCATGTGAGTAAAGTCAAGTTGCCAGTCAGCCCCTGGAAGAAAGCCTCTAACCTTGTGGGTGGGATAAGGGGGGTTAGATACCTTAAATTAGGGTTTGACGTCTTCCCTACAGTTACTACAGCTTTTCTCTGTAAGTTGCCAGCTGCCTAAATTCCCACCTAAAGTGCTCACTCAGCTTTGGCCATGCTTGTGTACAAATCCAGCTTGTGGCGGACATACCATTATGACTCACCTACAACCTATAAAGTCTCCCTGTTTTTTTAATCTATCTATCTATGTATCTCTCTATGTATCTATCTACGTATCTATGTATGTATGTATGTATGTATGTATGTATGTATCTATCTATCTATCTATCTATCTATCTATCTATCTATCTATCTGTTTGCTAATAGGTGTGGCTACTCCATCCTTGACGTCTGGGACTGGAGTATCCACCTGAGAGTTGCTTTGCTCAAATAAATCTGTTGTTATACTTTTTCAGTTTAGTTTAATCTGGTTTACAGCATCAGTGAGGACACCTATTATGGAGTTTGGGGGGAAGAAAACGTATGAGTTTCCAAATAGGAATGTCTGCTTCCTTCCTCCATACCCTGTATTTATGTATATATGTATACCTTCTATCTACATTTAAATGAAGCCATGCCACACACAGACTCTACACTAATTTATATTCACAGTTGTCATATCTGCCATATCTATCCATTTATCTATTTATCATCTATCTCTTCTTTCTTTTACATTTTAATGATTTTTTTGCTGAATCATTTGAGTATAAGATTTCCATTTAATACCTACTGCAAGTATTTAGCAGTGTATTTTCTGACAATAAGACATTCTATCTGCTCTTTTTTGATAGTAAAAATTGTGGAAAAGGGCTCCAATTTTCCTGAGCCTAGTGAACAATGAAACACTATTAGTTTCAATGGACTTTGCCAGTGTGACCAAGGTTCCAAGTAGTTGACCTTAGCATAGAAAGATAATCATGATAAAACTGACCTAATCCTATGGCCTGGGTTGGTAAAAGGCTTACAAAAGCATTAGAGATTTGCATACAGAGTTTAATTTATAACTGATTTTGAAGATAGAAGAAGTTGCTTGAGCGGAATTCTGGCACTTTCTAGAAGACTGGACCCAGAAGATCAAACCCAGCTGAAGGATAACATGCAAATGGCACTCCAGTCCCATGGAGACAAAGAACTGTGTTCTTCCAACAAAGTAGTAGTTTTTCCTCAGTCCCCACATAGAGCTAACAGCTGGCCAGTCAGAGCATTCCAGCCTTACAAAATCCTAAGTAGAGAATTGATCCATGCTGTGCACACATTCCTGACCTTTGGAGCTGTGAGCCAGTAAGCAGCTGTTGCTTTATGCTGTAAATTTATGGTAATTGTTTCACACAAAGAGGACATAAGGACAATGGCATGTTATTATCTTATCAATAGACTTTATTCCTATATCTCCAACAGTGTCTTCTTAGCTATGAAAAAGACCATCTCTGAGCATGGATCTTTTTTTTTCCTTCTTCCTGTTAGCTGTTAAGGCCCTTTAGCAGGTTAGTAGGCCCCAGAAAAGGAAATGAGACTTAAGAAAACACTCACCATAAAGGTCTGTGATTCAGTGAAACATTAGGGTTGTCCTTGAATCACTTGCAGCCCTTAGGTGATGCTCAGGCCTCTGGGCCACTGTGGCCACTGAGGAGAAGCATCATGGTTCCACCCTCTTAACAGCTGTCACTCAGGCAGGTTTTTTTCTTGCATGACTGCCAATTTGAACACTACCTGCTAGACACTTAGAAAAATCCCCTCTCATTATGCCCTCCCTGATGAATCCTCATACCTAGATTTAGATGATGGTATTGTTTTCTTTGCTTGGGCAGAGAGGTGGGAACACATACATTGTTAGTCAGTAGGTTGTGGCCTACCCTACTTGTCATTTGCTGTCATTACGCTTGTTTTTCCTATTAGGGGGATTGTGATCTTGAATCACATTTTTATGGTGGATTCTGCCAGATTTTCTTGGCTGTAAAAATTGCTGTTTTATACTTTTTATTTTGTAGAAATAATATGAGCTTCTATAAAATATGCTGTTTCTCATAAAGTCTGTCCTCAGCACCTACTAGTGCCCACTGCTGAGTCTTCCCCACATCAATTATTCATAAATTCCAAATGATGTTTTCTTTTATTTCGTCATTTCTGTCCCATTTAGAATGGAATTCTATTGCATGAAATATTTTTATTTCAATTCATTTATTTACATTAGTAAAAATGAATAAATGCTGATGCTTTATATGACAATTTTTAACCTATGCCATGCTACTAATGTTCAAAACTAAATTAATAATATTAGTTGTTGTTAATTAGGGAATAAGGACCGACATGATAGATGGAGCACAAGCCATGGAGAGCATATTAATCATAGTTTATTATAGAGAGACTGAAAGGGGGGAGACAGATATGACAGAGAGAGAAGATGAGAGAGGATGAGAGAGAGAAAGACAAGAGTAAGAGAGAGTAAGTGGGCAGGGGTCTGTCCTTTAAAGGGGTCCTTTGTACCTGCGTGCAGACTGGTTTTCATGGAGATCTGGGCTGTCCAGAGTGTTGCCTGAGTACATCCTGCCAGATAACAGGGCAGGCCAGCATAATGCCTGAACCTTTCATTCCCACCTTTATGGTGTTAGAGGTGGCATATTAGGGAATAAGGACATTGAGTTCCTAAAATTGCTTCCTGCTGACCTTGGGTGTCGACCATCTTTGGGAGAACTTGAGAAAGCTGGGGTGTTGTCACCTCCTGAGTAGTTGGTTGCTCCATTGTAGTCCAGGCTGTGTGGAACTCTCTGGCACCTTTTAGACCTGGTAAAATATTAACAGAGTAGAGGACAAATTTAAGTTTAAATTTTTTTTCTTGGGTCCTGGTATTTGAGGGGAAGATTGTAAGATGAGGCAGGGAGTTTTTAATTTTTTTTTATTTGCTTTTTGAATGGGAATTCTGGGAAGAAGCTGCATGTGAAAGGACTGATTCACTCACTAGAACTCTTTTGAAACAAAGAGATTAGAATAATGATAAAGGCCCAATCACCTTATCTTTGATAGTTTACCTCACTATACAGCCAGTTTTTGGCCATCTCTTGTCAGAGATACCCTCCTGTGACAAATACTTAAAAACCTATGGAATTCATTAATTTAGATCACTAGCTTCCACTACCCAAGGGTGCTGGACATACCACCATAGTGAAGGCCTGACCAGAGACAGGAGATCCTGGCAGGAAATGATGTCACCGGGAAGGTTATTGTTACTAGTGTGCATGGCTTATGGGCATACTGGTTGAGTGGCCTGAGCACAACTAAGTCAGTAACCAACTTGTCTGTATTCCCACAAGGAACATCACCCACTTTCAGGAAGCATTTGCTATCAATCAGCATCCACTGTGGGGTCTCTCTCCCCAGAGGGAGTGGACATGGTGGCTTGCTGTGCACAAGGCAATTGGACTTGTGACTTATTTCACACCATCTCTACCCATTGTCTGTAGGTGACCTCTCCCTCTGGAACTAGACTGATATTTTTATTTTCCCTTGCTGTGAGCTGTTTTCCTTTCCTTGATGTGTGAACAGTTTGGGGCACATTTAAAAGAGACACTTGACTGTCTGCCTTTCTGCCACATGTAAGTTATTCTCAAGATCTTCTCATGTTCTTTTTAAATTGCATTTTGTTCTAGTTTCATCTACTTTGGCTGTGATAGAATACTCTGACGACGAACAACTCAGAAGAGGAGGGTTTCCTTTACCTTATCATTCTGGGTTGCAACTCATTATTCCAGGCAATCAGTACAGATGGTCTTCACATCCACAGTTAAGAGCAATGAGAAGTCCAGGCATCCATGCTGCCTGATTACTTGCATTTGGCTAGCTTTCTTCTCTGTTATATAGCTCAGGCCCACCCCATAAATGGTGCCTCACAATGGGTTGGATCTTCCTACATTAACTAAGATAAACATGTCCACAGACCAACATGATCTAGATAATGCCTCATGAAGACTCTAGTTGATAATAGAGTATGTGAAATTGACAACTCTAACTGAGGAGCATAAATGTATTAATTTGTTGATTATAGAAAGGATTTAGTTGGGTAGATGAGTATGGGTGTGGGTGTGACTGCCATAGCATTCATGTGGGGATCAGAGGACTTATAGGACTTGGTTCTTATCTTCTACTAGGTGTGTTCTGTAAATCCAACTCAGAAAATCAGGTTTGGTGACAAGCACATCATCTGCTAAGTGACACAGTGACCCCAGTTTGTGAATTCTTGAAATTCATAAACTGTCTAGATTACTTTAAAAAAGTCTTCCTGATTGGGTTTTTGTTTGCACAGAAGAAATGTGCCATCGTCTAATGAAGGAATCTTCCACGTGTAGATGTTTAAGGTTTTCAGTTTCTTAGTTTTTGCAATTGTAACTAATGCTCAGTTGAATATATTTGTGCATATGCATTTATTTCAGGCCTGTAATCTATAAGCTCAGCACTATAAAAAATATGTCATTGTGCAGAGGGCAAGCAGCCATTCTGTGTTGATAATCCCAGAATGCATTATGTGATCTGTTTTTACCATACAGCTTGACAAGCAAGTGATGTATCAAGTATAAAATGGTGTTGCAGTGTGTTTTTTTGCTATAATAGAAGCTGGGCCTCGTCTTTAGTCTACTTTGCAACAGTTTTATCATCATTGACATTTCCAAATGCAATGGTACTTTTTCTGTGCAGAGAATGCAGTGGCATGGCTCAGTTGTTAGTCATCAGCAATCATCCTTCTGCTGCTTAGAGTGCTGGAATATGACAGAGCTAAAAGGTAAAAGCTCTTCCTACTATTTCTACTCCTCCTCTTCTTGCTCCCTGTCCTCCATAGATGGAGTTTGTTTCCCACCTGGTCCCACTGTTCTTCAGTACCAAATAAACAAACAATGGCTTATGTTAATTATAAACTATTTGGTCAATGGCTCATGCTCTTATTGAATAGTTCTCTTTTAACTATTAACCCTTTTATGTCCATCTAAGTATTTCCAAATGGTCATGGATTACCAGAGAATGCCCAGACCAGTTACTCTTTCGGCAGCTACATAGTGTCTCTCTGGTGGCTCACTCTCCTTGTCCTCTACCCAGAATTCTCTTTGTCTGGTATCCCTGCCTACACTCCCTACCTGGTTCCTGGACAATCAGTGTTTTATCCATCAGGGGAGCTGCTTTGCTCAAAGCTACATATACTCTTTGATGATTACCAAGATTCAAAGTAAGGCTTGATGTCAGTATTTATAGGTATAGGTAGCCATGCTTGAATATAAGACATACTTAATGAATCAATTATTCCAACTCAAGAACTCACTAAAAAATTATTTGGAATCTATCTCATTTTAAGAGGCTTACTAATATTTTCCTACCTACTAATGAGTTTTGATCTCTAAAGAGCTGCTAAAACTTTTAAAGCATAAATCTGAGCACCTCTAATTCCAGGAGAAGATAGACAAGGACCATTTCAACGGGAGACATCTTTGAATCTTGTCTTATTCTCATATCTGATTAATTTCCCCTACCTCTTTAGTTAAATTATTCTATACAATGTTTAATGATGATAGAGTAGGAATTCTTATCCTTTTCCTGATTGGATGAATACATTTCATATTTTACTGTTAATTAAAATTATGCCTTTGTCACCAGGATATTCTGTCATACAAAACCGATTAAGTCTTGTTTTATTGTGTATTGTAATACCTTTATTAGTTATTGAGTTATTTTAGTAATTTAGCAATTTTCGGATATATGAATTTTGCCTGTGTATCTGTCATTTAATGTATCATGCTATTATTTCAACATTTAGCTATGATTGTGGTGAACAGAAGAGACAGAGGTGGGATGATGGCAGCAGATAACAAATCAGAAAACAAACTGAGCAGTGGTTAAAATATTGTCACTTAATTAATATTGAATACGTATTAAAATTGCCAAACTTGAAAGAAAGCAAAGACTTCTTATCTAAGATAATGGGCACAAGAAAGCAAATTTTGTTTTGTAGTAAGCATCTGAGAATTTCTGGGTGTTATTCATTTCATGGTGTCCACTAGAAAATATATAATAAAATGAGTACACAACTGTTCAGCTAGATCATTTTCCCAAAATGTATTTGAATTAATCAGACAAAAATTATGCATACTTTGAATGGGACACCCTTTGAGATGCAGTGATGTGGGGACACCAGACCTTGTTCAGAGACCCACTTCCCCATCAGCCTGGGAGTAGGCAGCTGTAAGACAATGTTTACTAAAACATGTTTACTAAAAACAATACAATGCCCGAGGCAGTAAGTTCCTGAAAAGGGCTTGCCCATGGGAACCGCCCTGATCTCGACCTTGTCCAAAGACTAACTGCCTCTTCTGATACACCCAGATCAGTTTTTGGTGTCAGAGCAGAACCAGCCAGGGGAGAGGAGAGAGCAAAAGCTTCTCTGGAGGGAGGCCTTTCTTGGGAAGTTTTCTTGAGCCTTTTTGGGGCCTGCTTAAAGTTTTCTTTACATCGTTGAACAAGTCTCTGTGTTGTCAATCCCGGACACCCTCTGCATGTTCTCGGACACAGGCTGCACAGCGGATGCGGCACAGTGATGAATGATAAAACCATGATCTTTGAGTCAGCAAGACAGATTCGTAGTAAAGGAATTACTGTGAAGGTGGTGACCTAAGTTTGTAAGTTATCCTTTTACCACCATACACCAGCTATGACATGTTTCAACCTACAAATATATGCATACATATGCCAACACAGACATACATACCCAAACTAACAAAATAAAGACATCTAAAATACAAATAATAATAATAATAATCATAATCATAATCATAATCATAATACCTTTATCTAGTATAATGTGTGGCTTTTCACAATCTAAACTCCAGCTGGATTCTTTAACTTTAGAATTTATTGATATGAAGGTCCATGTGTCTCCTTGGGAGGACAAGAGATGGCATATATGGTTATTTATTAGCTAGTATTGTTGTGTTTGTTGTCTTACTCTGCCATTCATCTAAAGCGTTGTTGACCCATCAAAATTCCACCTCTACAGAGTCAGCTTTGAACAAGAAAAATCTTGCATTTGCACCAACCTATATCATTGTGACTCAGAAGCCATACTACTCTGTAATGGCAGCAATTTCATTTCCAGATTTTAAAAATTAGGGCAAGGATAGAACAGATAATAGGAAGGCAAAGAAAGACACAGAAAACTATAGCAATATAAATGTAAAGTGTATATATAATTTATACAATTATGTAGATGTATAAACCAATCTACATGTTATAATTAAAAACATTAAATACATAATATAATATTAAGTGTAGTGCATAAACAAAATACATTTTAAATATATTATTGGATATTTTCATTATATAGGCAAATTATAAACTATGTGTAAAACTTAATGTATATGTAGTACACATACATATACACATGTACATATATGAGTATGTATCCTGTAGATATTGTATCTGGCAATCAGTTTAGGATTTAAGCAGTAAATATAGATCACAAGATAGTGGAAAATTCTGTGGAATGCAGATGCAACAAACGATAACAGCTTTGGCAATTGTGCCAAGGCCACACTCTTCGTAATATTGGAAAAAGTGGAAGAAGGAAAGAGTTAGTAGCCAGAGTCCTATCTGTGGGATAAGAGTAAGATAATAACTCTGATAATCTTCTGGGCTTACACAGTGTACTTTCACATTCACTATACATAAATATGTGTATATTATTTTTATTTTATGTTACTTAGGGGCTGGAGAGATGTCTCTGAGATTGAGAGCATTGAGTGCTCTTCCAGCAGTCCCGAGTTCAACTCCCAGCAACCACTTGGTGGCTCACAACCATCCATAATGAGATATGGTGCCATCTTTTAGCTTACAGGCAGAACACTGGAAACATAGTAAATAAATATGTAAGTAATAAATAGATAAATAAATCTTAAAACCAGAATATTTTATTTAAATTTTTTTTTGGTTTCCAAGCTTAAGACAACTGGTTCCTGTCATCTTTTCCTCTTCCTATCTTGGGTATAACATTATATATTATTTAAAGAAATCCTTGTATGCCTGTCTTTGATTTATATAATTTCCCTTGAGATAGCATCAGGTACTCAGGCAAAGAGCCAGATGCTCAACTTCTGCAGAGCACTGCAAACTGTAGAAACACATGGCTTAGACTGTAAGAGAATTTCAAAAATGTGAGAAGACACTGACCTTCTATAGAGGACATTGGGCTTTTAAACAGTAATTTTTATTTATTCAATTTATTCAAATATGATTTGGAGAAATTGAATACTTTATTATCTACAAAACATCTATTGGGCAAGAGTAGTAATGACTTTTAAACTGATGATTGTAAATTTTACACTTTGATTTATGAAGTAATGTAAATGTTTATGTAGAAGGAACTAATCCAAGATCAAATAGAATGTAAGTTTCTCACTTTGTTTCAACTTTCTTAATTCACATGTTGTGCTTCCTTGTGGCAGTGTGCATGCCATGATCATTACTTCCTTCCTCCCCATGTCTTTTCATGGGCAATAACTCATTATATATTACAGAGTACTCAATTATAGGACTGTCAGCACACACTGCTGTTATTTGACAATGAGAAAACCATTACTCTTTCAAAACATTGCCATATGCATAATATCACTGATGCTACTATGAAAATTTTATCCCCTGATTAAGTTGAACTTCATAACATACAAGTATCCCTGAAGATAATGGCACAAAAAGTTCAAGCAAATATTCAGACTGTAGAATAAATTCAATTTTAGTCTTTGGATGCAGAGGTTAGTAGATAAATAGAGAAAGGAAAGGATTATAAAATCACGAGGTATAAAAGTTTTAAGAGGTATCACTTGAAAAGGAAAGAAAAGCTCAGTAAAAAAATCTTGACAGGTCAAATCCTAGTTTCCTCTACCTTAGAGATCACAGAAAGTGGAAATATTCATTAATAATCTTTTTGGGGCCTTTTAGGGATTAAATCGCAAGGAATGCTACACACACACACACACACACACACATACAGATACACAAAACACAGTCAAGTTTTTTTGTGATAATTTTTCATGTTTTGTAATTTTTTGAAATGAAGAAATATGGAGGTAATCTCTAATGTTATTCAAAAACTATCACAAAAATCCATAGACATCTTCCTGTATGCAGAGACACCATCAGCTTTTGAATAAGAGCTATAAACTTCAGCCCTAAAGAGAGCAAGTTGTTCACTAGGCATCGCAGCTTGATATTACTATTAATTTCCCCTCCCTTGACTGTTTACTTATTATTATCTGGTACCTTGAAACTTAGACTATGCAAGGAGGTTTGCAAGTTTATCCCTAATGGTGCAATGGAAACATTCATATTTTGGCTGTAGCCAGCAGCTGTCTAATTGCATTTAACACCCATTAAGTAGGTTGAAAATATTTCCTGGTACTAGAAACCTAGCTAACTTACCAGGATTAGTAAGATCAAGATCTTAGAAGAGAACATGCCACTGTCAATTTACTAGATCAGAATAATTCCTAACTGTATTCTAAAATGCACAAATAGGAATAACAATCAACCTTCATCAAAGGCACCTCCTCTTCAAATAATGAAAATCATTACAGAACAACACAACTGGACACACTGCAGATATCAACAGATTATGACTACCCCATCCTGAGTATGTACAGCTACTGTACTGAAAGTTCAAAGAAACATCACAAAAGGTAATGAAAACAGATTGGAAGAATCAGAGAGCCCGAAAGTTTGCTGTGAGTCTGTGTATCTTAGAGAATAAATTTTGTATCCTACCTAAAACAAGTAAATAAATATTAAAACCCTGAGGAATGAAACTATCAATCAATCTTCTACCATGAAAGGGAAATCTCATGGACATCCAACTAGACAACTATAGGCAACTCATGACTCACCTAGGATAAACTCCTCTATTGCTTATCTAATACAAACAATGAGTCCTAAAATTATATATCCAAAAGCCACAACAAACGGACAGCATATATATTTCAAAAAGAAAGTCACCAATCTGAAATTTGTATTTGGTTTTATGAGGGGTTGAAGGGAGAAAAGCAAAGGAGGGAAATCATGGAGCTATATTTTAATTAAGTCACTTATTTAAAGGAAGATTAGAAAGAACAGAATAGAAAAAAATGTTAACTCAAAAAGAGGTAACTTGGACCTGGGTTGAATGAATAGAAATTACCCACTTAGTGCTGACTTCACTTGTGGCAGTTCATCTCCTTACTGGGAATCACGCTCATCACAAATTGCTATGGAATCTTAAAATCAACTTCATCGTAGCCCTTACATTACATATCTACAATTTCCATATAAAGACTATCGTTTAGCAACACAGACTTCACAAAGGTGATTTGTCCCAGGGCATAAATTTTAAAACTGTTGACTCTCTCATTATTTTTAGATCATAGTTGATATTTTGTAACCTCCTGGAATGGTGAAAATTACTTCTGGTGATGAATGTTAAATTCTATGTACTGAAAGCTTTCTCATCTTTCAAATATATTTTCAAGTTTCTGACTTGAATAACCTAGTTAGGGATCACATATCTACGTAGAGGTCAATTTTTAAACTAATTATGGGTAACTTTAGGGTAAAATTTGACAGATTAAGGGATATGTAAATAGTTCATAAGGTGCTTCTGGGGGCTTCATGAGGTTGTTTCTGGAGAAACCAACAATCATCTTCCTTATTTGAATAGGGGAGACTTGTACTTAATGAAGTAAACCCCAACTAATCAAAAGCTGAAAAGAAATGGCACTTTTTAAAAAATTTTGCCTTAAGCTAGGATTCAGTGTTTCTGTTTCTTTTAGACACTTGAACTCATTGACAACATAGCAAAGACTCTCACAACCATCCTTCCCACTCCCCATAACACCCCACATTTCTCTATTTTATGGCTTTAGATAGAATCCTCTTATGGCTTTTGGACTTGTAAAGAAATGTGTGAGTGGTATCTCAACCTCTAACACCCAGACGGTCTGTGGGGGGACTTGTCAGTGTCTGTAACTGTGAGCAGCCCTCTCAACCTCTAACACTCAGACGGTCTGTGGGGGGACTTGTCAGTGTCTGTAACTGTGAGCAGCCCTCCAATGAATCCCCCTCACTTGTGTTTATCTATTTGTGAACTCAATGGACTCTCTCTCTGAATAATCCTAATATATAAAGTTATCCCGCATTTAGTAATTACAATAAGCAGATACAAAATGCTGTCTTGCTGGACTATGGAATACACAGGGAAGTAGAAGAGCATTACTTATGAGTAATGAGTATGTACATTAAAGGATACTTAGTATTTGCAAATTACTACTTTATCTCTGCACTGTTCATATAGTACTCTCAAATGAATAATCAATGATTTTAATATTTACTACACAACAATTACACTATCAAATTGTCCAACAACTGTAATCATCTAAGGCTTTGACAAACAAAATTTATGTTAATGATAAGTGTTTAAACATGGAAGTTTTGCAAAACATAAAAATGTAATGTCTATTGCGTATGTTTTTCTGGTTGTAGTTAATTTCCTTGGGTTGGAGTTTCCCTTCCAGAATTTTCTGTAGGGTTGGGTTAGTCGATATGTATTGTTTAAATCTGGTTTTGTTATGGAATATCTTGTTTTCTCCATCTATAGTGATTGAATGCTTCGCTCTGTGTAGTAATCTGGGCTGGGCTGGTATCATGGTCTCTTAATGTTTTGAGAATTCCTATCCTGGATCTTCTGGCTTTCAGAGTTTCCATGGAGAAGTCAGTTTTAATTCTGGTAGCTATGCTTTTATATATTACTTGACCTTTTTCCTTAGATGTCTTAATATTTTTCTTTATACTGTATGTTTGTTGTCTTGATTATTATGTCGTGAGGGAACTTTTTTTGTGGTCCACTGTATTTAGTATCCTGTAAGCTTCTTGTACTCTCATTGATGTCTTTCTTTAGGTTGGGAAAATTTTTCTTTACAATTTTGTGGAATATGTTTTCTGCCTTTTTGAGATGGGTTTCTTTACCTTCTTCTATACCTATTATTCTTAGGTGTAGACACTGTTTCCCATATTTCCTGGATATTTTGTGTTAGGGATTTGTTGGACTGAAGATTTTCTTTGGTAAATGAATCTGATTCTCCTTGTGTATCTTCAACACCTGAGATTCTCTTCCATCACTTGTATTCTATTTGTTATTCTTGCACCTGTAGTACCTGACCATTTTCCCAGCTTTTCTATTTCCAGCTTTCCCTCAGACTTGTTTTTTTTTAATTGTCTTTATTTCAGCTTTCAACCTTTGCACTGTTTGAATTGTTTCTTGCCTCCATTTCTTCCATATTTGGTTTGTTTTTCTTCCACCTCTTTAAGGGATTTTCTCCTATCCTCTTTGAGGGCCTCTATCATCTTCATGAAGTTGTTTTTAAGGTCATCCTCTTCTGCTTCATCAGGATTGGGGTGTTCAGATATTGCTGGTGTAGAATCTCTAGACTCTGGCAGTGTCATATTAGTTTTTCTGTTGCTGAGTGTGATTTTATATTGTCTCCTTCCTATCTCTTCTTCCAGTGGGTACAAAAGGAGTTTCTTCCTCTCCTGGTGGGTACCGGACCAGGGTTCCCTTCTGGTGGATGCAAGCATGTCCAATACTCTGGTGACTCTCCTCTTGCCCTGGATGGAGGCCGTCCTACTACTGTCAGGATGGGATCTGCAGTCTGCAATCCCAGGCCTTACCTTGTGCTTAGGGCACAGGAATGGCTAGAAACAGGCCCAGGCTTACCTAATTTGGTGGTGGGCAGAGAAAGGGACTAGGATGCTGGGGTGAGTTGACTCCCACTGGAATGGGAACTGCAGTGGCAGTCCCCAGGTCTTAGCTGGTTGCAAGCAGGGCACAGGAAGTTGGCCCAGAAACAGGCCCAGATTTACCTAGTTACGTGGACAGAGAAAGTGACTAGGATGCTGGCAGCCTCTGGGCGCATTGGCTCCCACAGTCTAGTAATCTATTTTCAAGGTAAAGTATTCTTACAGTCATGAGAAGGATCCTATAGTTTATCCTCTACTTATTTTTAATTTATTATATTATTTTATATTCTCGTATCATATTAAAATATATACAAAAATAGCTATATCTGTAGTTTACTTCTTACTGATATCTATTTTGTCATGTTTTACAATTAAAATTTATGTTTCTATATAAATTTCTGATACGATATAATTAATTGAAAGTATTATGACTTTACGGTTACCTAACTTCACTAAATTGCTGTTTGTTTGGTATAGAATCTATTCAGGTTATTGATAACATTCAATTGTTTTCTGAGTTGCCTTGTTAAGTCCCAAGTAACAAATTTTAAATTTGAACTTAAAGTAACACATAACTCTATTGAGTGTGATGGCACATGCTGTAAGCCCAGCACTAGGAAGACAGAAGAAGGTCGATTTTGTTGGTTTCTGAGTCGGTCAGTCTCATCTACATTATGAGTTCTGGGACAGTCTGGGCCATGAGAGAGATAAGAGACAGTTGGATACTTTACAGTTTGGGATATTTTGATGTGTGAAAAACTGATGATAAAGATGTTACAGAATATTTAAAATATGCATTATCTGTGGCAACGTCTTCATCCCTCTGATACCGATCTGAGGATCCTCTACTTTTCTTGCTGACTTTGATAGTTGATCAAATCTTTAAAGTGCTAATCATTTAATTTATTAACCATCTACTGCCCATTAATTTTCTGTTTCATTAATACATGCCTCATTTTAAAATTTCCTTCTTGTGTTTTGAGATGATCAACTTCTTTCTTTCTCCCTAAATCAGTAATATTATAGCTCATCGACTATTAGCTTTTCTTTATGACTGAAATGTACATCAAGCCATGTTTCCTTTTACATAGCTTTGAATCGGTTGTGTAGTGATTCATTATGATTAATCTAAACTATTACTATTTCCATTTGATTTCATTTTGATCTATAGCTTATTAGAAGTACATTTCTTAATTTTAAAATCATGACATTTTTGCTATCATTTTGTGTTTGATTAATAGCTTAATTTATTGTATCTGCAGAACACACTCTAGAATTATATCCTTTATAATTAATTGAGACCTTTTGTGTTGAAAAGCATACTCTCATGTGAAATTCAAACTACTGTACATTATACTGTTTTGTGTGGTTAATAGTTCACATATGTCAAGACGCCAAATTTTCTAATCATATTTTAGGATTTTTCTTGTTGCCTTCCTCTCAAATTTTTCAGTTACTGGGAGATACCTCTAAATGGATCTAACTTTTAGTTTTGAAATTATGTTTTTCAAGGTATTCAATGAGGTTAGAAAATATATTAATTTTAAACATATTGTGTATTTTTGGTAAAATTAACATTTTATCAGTATGTTTCCTTATCTAAATTTCTGTAAATCTATGCACGTTCATACATCCCAATAGTGACTGTCTTTTAAGAAAAACATCAGGTAGTTAAAAGTTAATACAAGTAATTGTATATATTAATATTACTCTTTGTTTTTACTTCCTCTATATGTTCTATTTATGTTTTGTCTTTCCATTCTTTGGTGATATATGTTTATGGCAGAGAGAGAGAAAAAAAGAGAAATATGGAGAGAGAAAGAACCTGCTATTTTCAAATTATTTTCTCTTCCATAATAGTTTTTGTACATAGTCAAGGTATTACTGTATACTTTATAAATGATCATTGATATAAATTTCAGTATGCTTTTGGCTTGCTTTTATACAATTTAAGCAATGTGGAAGAATTTAAAGTCAGCCATTTTCCCTACAACTTCATGTAATTACAGTTTTATATTTAATTTGATGGATAATCTAAGTGAAATAAAACATGCTTGCTACTTATACCATTTTATTTATTTAGATTTTCTTTTTTGTTTCTCCAAGTTCCAAAAGGATAATTTATTTATGTTTGTACAAATTTTATGCTTGTATTTTTTTCCCAGTATTTCCCTTAGTATGCATCTCTTGGGGATATGTTCTCATAAGTTTAATTTATCTAAAATGTCTTTATTGACTTTTGGCATTCATCATCAATTTGCTGGAGAATAATTTATGTATAATAAATCACATCTATTTAAAATGTCTGACAGTGTGCTAACAGGAAGAGAAACTCATGAAATCACCAGTAGAATAAAAATGTAGAAACTTTAAGCAATCCACTCCCCTCATCCCTCCCATGCCTTTACACCTCCCTGTGTCCTTGGTATTAAGCAACCTCTGATTCAGTCACTCTGCTGTATATAAAGTTTTTCTTCATGCACTGTAGATTATAGCTGATGCTTTGTATTGACTGTACTGCTAGTTACCAACCCTTTAGTGGAAGTACTTTAAAAATAGCACTGTTCTATATAAAATTCATTTTTCCTGAAGGTAATAGTTTAGAATGTAGGTTAATTTGTGATGTCTTTAAATACTTTATAAACAGTATACACTGTTAGTTATATGGATTATATTCCTTATTAATTTAAAATTTGACAGCAAGCTATCTAACAGTTGTTTACATGGATTGCCAATGCACGTAAGTATGGAATAAAAATCTGTGAATTCTTAAAAATTGCAAGAGACTTTAAAAGAAATTTGGACTTGAAATACAGTAAATTTATAATGAATAAAATTTAAGATCCATTGAGTGATTATTTTGAACAAAAACAATTCCTTATTAATTAGAACAAAAACATTAAATATGAGGCATTTTATGAGTGTTTCTTAACATCTAATAGGCTCAACATCACTATAAAAGTAATCTTGGGACTAGAGAGGGAGCTAAGCATTTTTAACAAATGGTTGTTTATCTAGAGTACTAAGATTTACACCTACCACTAACTTGGTCACTGGCAGCTATCCATGACCCCATCAGATGACTCTGATGCCATCTTTCTGACCTTCATGTACAGCAGGCACACAAGCAGTAAGCAGTGAAATACATGAAGTCAGAACACACGTAGTCATCAAAATAAAATAAAAAGACAAGGTAAGGTGAAATGGGACTATTGCCAAGGTAAAAGGGCTTGGGTTAAACTAAAGAGGGGATGATGTAGGACGTCTTTCCGTATGCTGTGAAAATGTGTTGCCTTTATTGGTTAATGAATAAAGCTGATTTGACTAAGGGGCAGGCAGATTAGAATGAGGTAGGAAATCCAGACAAAGAAGGTAGAGTCTGAGAGAGGCCATGAAGCTGCCAAAGGAGTTAGATGCCAGAATATTACCAGTAAATGATTGCCATGTGATGACACATGGATTAGTAAAAATGGGTTAATTTAATTGTGAAAGTTAGTCAGTTATATTCCTGAGCCATTGGCCAAATAATTATAATTACTATTAAGCCTCTGAACCTCCACTACACCCTACACCCTCTGCTTGAGGTGAGTATGGGCTCTGCTCTGGGCTCCTACTCATTGCATCCTCCTCTTTGAATCATCCTGGGCCTACCCTTATGTAGAGTGTCTCAGACATACCTGCACCCATCGTGAGACCCATAGGAGTATTGAACCTGCTTGAACCCAATGGAAGAAATCTTAGACCCATACTGAACAGGAGAGGAAGAGACCCCACTAGAAGAAGCGATAGGAAGATAACAATATAAAAATAGATTAAACAAAAGAAAAACCAATATGACACCACTAGAGTCTAGGTACTCTATACCTGCAATACCAGAACATCGCAATGCAGATGAAGCAGAGGAGAATGGCCTTAAAAACAACTTCATGAAAATGATAGAGGCCCTCAAAGAGGATATGAGAAAATATCATAAAGAAATGTAAGAAAAAACAAACCAAAAAATGTAAGAAATCAACAAATTTCTTAAAGAAAGCAAGAAAAACCAAGAAAAAAAATCAAACAGATGAAGGAAACAATTCAAACAGTTCAAGACCTGAAAACTGAAATAGAGCCAATAAAGAAAACACAGACTGAGGGAATGCTGGGTAAACAATCAGGAACTACAGATGTAAGCATAACCAATAGAATGCAAGAGATGGAAGAGAGAATCTGAGCAGTTGAAGACTCACTAGAGGAAATACAGTCATCCACCAAAGAAAATCTCAAGTCCAACAAATCCTTAACACAAAATACACAGGGAATATAGGATACAATGAAAAGGTCAAGCCTAAGAATAATAGGTATAGAAGAAGGCAAAGAAGCCCAGCTCAAGGGGGCAGAAAATACGTTCCATCTAAACACAAAAGAATATACCTTCTTCTCAGCAACACATGGAATTATTTCTAAAATTGACCACATACTTGGCAACATAGAAAACCTCAGCAGATATTAAACAATTGGAATAACCCCCTGCATTCTATCAGATCACCATGGTTTTAAGTTAAAATTCAACAACAATACAAATTTCAGAAAACCTACAAACTCATGGAAATTGAACAATGCACAATTGCACCATTCCTGTGTCAAGGAAGAAATAAAAAAAGATATTAAAGACTTCCTAGAATTCATTAAGAATGAAAACACGGCCGGGCGTTGGTGGTGCACGCCTTTAATCCCAGCACTCGGGAGGCAGAGGCAGGCGGATCTCTGTGAGTTCGAGGCCAGCCTGGTCTACAAAGTGAGTTCCAGGACAGCCTCCAAACCCTGTCTCGAACAACCAAAAAAAAAAAAAAAGAATGAAAACACAACATATCCAAACTTATGGGACACTTTGAAAGCAGTGCTTATAGGAAAGTTCATAGCACTAGGTGCATACATGAAGAAACTGGAGAATAATCACACTAGAGAATTAACAGCACAACTGAAAGCTCTAGAGAAAAAGAAGCAAACTCACCCCAGAGGCGTAGATGACAGGAAATAATCAAATTGAAGGCTGAAATCAACAAAATAGAAAGAATGCAGTACAAAGAATCAATGAAACAAAGAGTTGGTTCTTTGAAAAAAATCTACAACATACACAAACCTATATTCAAACTAACCAAAAGGCAGAGAGAAAGAGCATGCAAATTAACAAAATCAGAAATGAAAAGGGGACATAACAATAGACACTGAGGAAATCCAAAGATACATCAGGTCATACTTTGGAAACCTTTACTCCACAAAATTAAAAAATTTTAAAGGAAATATATAATTTTCTGGATAGATATCACTTACCAAAATTAATTCAAGAACAGAGAAGCAATTTAAACAGATTTATAACCCCTAATGAAATAGAAGCAGTCATCGCAAGTCTGCAACCAAAAAAAAAAAAAAAAAAAAAAACCAAAGCCCTGGTGGCTTAAGTGCAAAATTCTACCAAAAATTCACAGAAGGGCTAATACCAATACTCCTCAAAGTGTTCCACACAATAGAAGCAGAAGGAACATTGCCAAACTCTTTTTACGAGGCTACAGTACCCAAGGCACACAAAGACACAACTAAGAGAATTAAAGACCAATATCCCTTAAGAACATTGATGCAAATATATTCAATAAAATAATGGTAAATCATATCCAAGACTACATGAGAAAAATCATCCACCGTGATCAATTAGGCTTCATCCCAGAGATGGAAAGAAATCTATCAATGTAGTTCAACATGTAAACAAACTGCAGAGGAAAAACCACATGATCATCTTACTAGATGCTGAAATAGCCTTTGACAAAATCCAACATCCATTCATGATAAAGGTCATAGAGAGATCAGGGATAGCAGGAACATATCTGAACATAATAAAAGCAATATACAGTAAACCAACAGCCAACATCAAACTAAATGGAGAGAAACTCAATAGGAGTCCTTTAAAATCAAGAACAAGATAAGATTATTACTCTCTCCTTATCTTTTCAACATTGTACTTGAAGTTCTAGGTAGAGCAATAAGACAACAAAAGGTGATCAAGGGGATACAAATTGGAAAGTAAGAGGTCAAACTTTCACTCTTTGCAGATGCTATGATAGTTTTCATAGGTGACCAGAAATACTCCTACAGCTTTTAAATACCCTCAACAATGTAGCAGGACACAAGATTAATTTGGAAATGTCAGTAGCCTTAATATATCCAGACGATAAATGGACTGAAAAAGAAATCAGGGAAGCATTAACCTTTACACTGGTCACAAACAACATAAAATATCTTGGAGGCAATGCTAACCAGACAAGGGAAAGACCTGTATCTCAAGAACTTTGAGTCTTTAAAGAAAGAAACTAAAGAAGATACCAGAAAATGGAAAAACCTCCCATGCTCTTGGATGGTTGGATCAACATAGTAAAAATGGCTATCTTGCCAAAAGAAATCTACAGATTCACTGTAATCCCCATTGAAATACCAGCACAGTTCTTCACAGACCTTGAAAGAACAACAATCAACGTCTTATGTAAAAACAAAAGATCCAGGATGGCCAAAACATCTCTGTATAATAAAGGAACTTCAGGAGGCATCACTATCTCTAACTTCAAGCTCTATTAAATCTATAGTCCTGAAAACAGCTAGGTATTGACACAAAAATAGACAGGTAGACTAACGGAATCAAATTGAACATCCTGATACTAACCCACACAAGTCTGAACACTGGAATTTTGACAAAAAGCTAAAACCATACAATGGAAAAAAGAAAGCTTCTTCAACAAAGGGTTCTGGCATAACTGGATGCTGTAATGTAGAAGACTGCAGATAGATCCATGTCTATCACTATGGACAGAACTTGATTCCAAATGGATCAAAGACCTCAACATAAATCCAGCCACACTGAACCTCTTAGAAGAGAAAGTGGGAGGTATCCTTGAACAAATTGGTACAGGACTGCTTCCTAAACATAACACCAGTAGCACAGACACTGAGATTGACAACTAATAAATGGGACCTCCTGAAATTGACAAGCTTCTGTAAGGCAAAGGACATAGTCAACAAGACAAAAAGGCAGCCCACATAACAGGAAAAGATATTCACTAGCCCCTCATCTGACAGAGGGCTGATCTCCAGTATTTACAAAGAACTCATGAAGCTAGTCTCCAAAACACCAAATAATCCAATTAAAAAAGTGGGGTACAGAACTAAATAAAGAATTCTCAATAGAGGAGTCTAAAATAGCTGATAGATACTCAAGAAGGTGCTCAACATCCTTAGCCATCAGGGAAATGCAAATCAAAATAATTCTGAGATACCATCTTACTCCTGTCAGAATGGCTAAAATAAAAAAAAACCAATGACAGTTTATGCTGGAGAAGATGTCCAGAAAGGCAACATTCTTTCACTGCTGGTGGGAGTGCCAAGCTGTACAGCCACTTTGTAAATCAGTGTGGAGATTCCTCAGGAAAATGGAAATCAGTCTACCACAAGACCCAACAATTCCACTCTTACACATGTACCCAAAAGATACACATTCATATAATAAGGATATCTGTTCCACTATGTTAATAGCAATATTATTTGCTATTAACCTGGAAGCAACCTGATGTCCATTATCTGAAGAGTTGATAGAGATTATGTGATGCATTTACACAATGGAGTATACTCATCAAGAAAAAAAATGTAATCCTGAAATTTGCAGACAAGTGGATGGCACTAAAAGAAACCATTCTAAAAGAGGTAACTCAGTCACAAAAAGAAGAAAATGGTATATATTCACTCTTATATGAATTTTATACATGGAGCACAGTATTGTCCGCCTACCCTCCCATCGCCAGAGAGTCTGGAAAGAGGGAGAACCCTAAGAGAGATATGCACGGTACCCTGGAGAAGGGGAATTGGACATGATCTCCTGAGCTGATTTGTAGCATGGTGGGAGGGAAGAGGGAGCTGGGAAAAGGAGAGGTGTGAAGAGGAGGGAAGAGGAGGGCATGGGGAGCAGGAATGTTGAGTCAGGGAATAATAGAGGAGAGTGGGATGAAAGACACCATAATAGAGGGAGCCATTATAGGTTTTAGGAGAGATATGGCATTAGTGAGATTTCCAGAGATCTACAAGGATGACACACCAACTGACAATCTAAGCAATAGTGGAGAGGCTATACTAAATGCCTTTCCCTGATAATGAGATTGTCGACTACCTTATGTGCCATTCTAGAGCTGATGTAATCAGAAGCAGACACCCACAGCTAAATACTGAACTTAACTCCTGGAACCCAGTTGCAGAGAGGGAGGAGTGATGAGCAAAGTTGTCAAGACCAGTCTGATGAAACCCACAGAAACAACTGACCTGAACACGGGTGAGCTCATGGACCCCAGACTGATGGCTGAGAGGCCAGCATGGGACTGATCCCGACCCCCTGAACGTGGTTGTCAGTGAGGAGGCCTCGACACTCTATGGGGTCTAGGGTAGTAGATCAGTATTTATTCCTAGCATATGAATGGTCCTTCGGAGCCCATTCCACGTTGAAGGATACTCTCTCATCCTAGACACATGGGGGAGGGCCTAGTCCCTGACCCAAATGATATGATGGACTTAGAAAATTCCCTTTGGAAGGCCTCACCCTCCCTGGGGAGCAGAAATGGAATGGGATAGTGGGTTAGTGGGTGGCTGGCATTGAGGGGAGGGAGAGGGAACTGAGATTGAGATGTAAAACAAGCTTGTTTCTAATTTAAATAAACAAAAAATATTTTTCTAAAATAATTAAAGTCTCTGAGTGTATATTTGGGAACTGGTGGGCAGGAGACAAACCTCCATTTACACGGGGAATAGCAGGGTACAAGTGATGTGATCAAGAGAATGGAAAAGCGCTCTTTAGGTAAGGGAGGGAGGTAAATACAGAATATGTGAGGAGGATACAGGGACTGGAATGCTATATGTAACCTAATGGGGAAGAGGAAAAAGAGGGGTTTTCTTTTGGGATAGAGGGGAAGACAAATACAGAAGAAGTTAGAAGAATGGACAAAGGTATAGCAAGGCAAGAGTGATTTAATAGGAAATCGGTAAAGGAGGGTCCTTAGAAAGGGGGAGACAGGTAAAATAACAATAAGGATGGCTGAAAAAGCCTCAAGGTCATAACATTAACCATTTACCTTTAAAAAGAAATCAGTGCATGGAACTCAGTGTATAAATACACATTTGTAGTTTTAATGGGTTTTTCTCATCTGGGCATATGGTACCTTCCTCCAAGAGCCTAAGATCATCTTGCTGAATCACCAATGCCAGACATGAGAAGCTGTTTTCTGAGTTGTTAGTTAGGGTTATCCAGGAGACTCCCCAAAACATACAGCTTATTTCTGTTTCCTTTGGTTAACTACCAGAAGTAGAAATGAGTCCCTATGGATCAAGACATCACACATTTCCGGAAACAGAGCCCAGAGTTCTCTGAGCTGGAATTTAGTTAAATGTTCCTAACCTGAGTAATAGCTTTCATGGTACAGAAGGCACCATGCAAGCTTCCAGATGAAAGAGGCATCCTATGGGCTTGCCTGTGAAGTACATCAATGGCCAGTGTGTCAAGATAACCCTATGGATACAGTAGCAGCACACATATCCTGGTGGCAACCCACGGCTCTAGTTGGATTTAATACCTACTCAAAATAGAATGAAACCATATATGGTAGGATTTGGACATTATGCTGGCCTGCCTTGTCAACTTATAGAATGCACTCAGGCAGTACCCTGGTCATCCCAGGGTTCCATAGTCTGCAGGCAGATACAAAGGACCCTTTCAAAGAAAGACCACGCTCACTTATGCTCTTTGCCCCCTCTTCTATTTTCCAGCTCTCTTTGCTTGCTTCTCTCTTACCTGTTCTTCTCTTTGCCGCTGTTCCCCCGGGGCAGACAGGACTTTTTCTGTCTCCCTTTTTTCTTCTGTCCTTTTTCTGTGGATCCTTGTCTCTCTACCTCTTTTCTGTTTCTTTTCCCCTCCCTCCCATTTCTAATAAAAATTCTCACTTAAACTCTGTCTGCCTGGCCTGTTTGTCCCCAGCCTTGGTCACCTTCACCTGCCATGGAATATGCCGAGGTTTCCCCTATGCTTTATCCTAACATTGGTGCTGCTTTATGCTAACAACTGGAACCTAGCTAACTACTCAGTGCTAGTGGAACTGTGGTTATTGGAAATACAACCACTAATTTACTAAACCAGTACTTACCAACAATCTATGAATATTTGCCTTTATCGCCACAGAAGATGAAATAAATACTTGCTTGTACCAGACAGAAACCACTCCAGGAAACCATAACCAATCAATATGCAGAGTATAGAGATCAGTCACATTGTGTACAACTGTAAAACAGGTCCACGCTTACAGCTCGGGGAACATAGCAGAAAAGGCCATGAAATGATTGTGAGAGTCATAGGATCAGGGAGTTCGTTGTGAGATTATGCCTCATAGTAACATCAGAAGCTATACCCATAAAGTCTCACCAACATGGCTGTCAGAATGTGATCTGAACAAGGATGATGCCAAAAACCATGCTAGGATGATAGGGTAAAGTCCATGAACCCTCAACCCCATGTAAAGAACTGCAAGTAAAGCAGTAAAGCTGGGAGTTTCAGTTCTGAAGACATGTAGAAGCAGCATTCATTGGACTCATCAGGTTTTGCTTAGGAATATATATATGTGTTCCAATATATACATATATACAATAACAATTACTATCAAAGAGGTCATGGATTTTTAGGATAAATGGAAGGGGTATATAGGAGAGTTTGGAAGGAGGAAAGGAAAGGGAAGATACTGCAATTACAATAAAAATAAGAAATATATTATAAAAATTAAAGAAATTAATGGCATTTAATTTTTCATAACAAACAATAACATAAAGACTTGAGCTTCAACAGTTGTATATGAAACCTTTCCCATCAAAATTTCACTGAGTATTCATATATCATTTATTCACATTTTTATGCTCTAAAATATACTAGATATTAAATACAGATTGACAAATACAACATAAAATATAGCTTATTTACTAGACAGTTATGCTAAAATGAGAAATCACTGATAGTAAATAAGAGATTTATGGAGGAGATTACTTTAATCAATAAAATAAAATGTGAGAAATGCAGAGAACACGCAAGAATTTCAACTTAAGTTAAACTGTAGGCCTATACAGAAAAAAATGGTATATGTAAGGTGGATTTATTTTCACTACAAACTTGTAATGGTGAAGAAATACGATTGTAGGAATACATGCTGGAGTCATTCCTTTTCAAAAATACAACAGATCTGAGCCTATAATACTGATGGTGTATGCCACTTTTGAAACTTGCACACATAAGAAATAAATTACTGAGATGATATCAGAAACATCCTTTCCCAGAGTTGTCTGGCATATTTACCTTCACAATACAAGAAGTCAAATAGGATAAAAACAATAGTGACACTTTACTGGAGCAGTTGAGGCAAATCCACAGAATGCAATGTGCAGATGGCAGAGGCAAAAGACATCATCAGTGTGCTCAAGAAGGGAATGATGCACTTACTAGACACAGTATCATCTGTACAGTAAAAACCAAAACCACAAAGCTTGAGAGACTTTCTTTTGGGGAGAGAAGAAAAACAAGGAACTCTCAGATCCCTTTCAATACAATAGACACTTGAAGTACAAGCTGATGGAAAAGGAGCAGACCTGCTACAGCACCAAATGGGAGTCTGTGGAGGAGCCAGATAACCATGCCCTGAAGCACTGACAGAATTACACATCAATTAACCAGGTTGCCTTAGTTCATGAATTTCTTGAAAAAAAATCCAAAAATAATTTTAAGATAACTTAACAAGATATAATGGAAATTTACCCACCCATAAAAAGGATGACCTGTCATTTTGCTGCAAGGTGGATAGAAATGAAAAACATTTTGTAACTGAAACCAGCCAGACACAAACACATGTTTTTCCTGATATTTAGAAGGTAAAAGAGCAAGTTCCATAAATGTAGAATGTGGAATTGTAGCCACCACTGATTAGAAGAATGGAACTGAGAGGGGAGAGATAGATTTCAGTAGAATAACAAAGTAACATGGGATGTGGTATTTTTGCACTTTTTTCTAATACTGTAGAGTGAATCCAGGGCCTCTCTGCCATTGAAGTATATCTCCAAGCCAGGAGAAAGAAATTCCTGTGTTCTGTTGCAATGAATCTTGACCAAAATTTGTATCAAAGAATTATAGTTTGTAAAGAACTAATCAGAGATGTTTTAAACCTTCATAACACAAATAAGTTATAAATATTTAAGGAAATGTTATAGTATTTAATTGTTATAAGTATATCCAAAGATTAATCTGTACTTGGAAAATCCATACCATTTTATGTCAAAAAGAGGAAAATACATTGAAGAAGAAAATATAAAGCATGAATAAGCTGGCTACATAGCATTTTCAAATTAATTCTTGTATAAGTACTAAAGAACTATCAAATATAAAGAATGAGTTCAAGGAAATGAAGCATGTAAAAGAAGACACAAATAAATCAGGACATAAATAACAAACATGAATGACCTGAGACTTGACACATTTATATGAAATAAAGACAGAGTAGATTTTACTAATCTAACATGTAATGAATAAGTTTTATTTTCTAGAGAGTAAAGTAGATATGGTGTACAGATCAATTTCATTCATTGTAAATTTGCTCCAAATCATTCAAATTTCCTAAGAACTTTTGGCTAATATTAAATATGTTTGATAATATTAAAAAAGAAATAGTATGTCATTTTTCCTGCTGAACTTTGGTTATAAAAATTCACTCCATACAATTGTGGTGAGGATTAGCTTCATATTTTTAAAGTTGTATCTGCATTAATATTTAAAATTGAGAAATGTTCATTTTTTATCCATATCTCAAGGAAAATAACATATTTGCACTTAAAAGAAAAGAGAATTAGCTTTATTTCACATTAATTTAAACTCTGAACACTTTGTGGCCAGCTGCCCATACATAACCACTGCAGCTGACACCATCTCCATAGAAAATATTCAGTGAGCTCTGTATGAATGCCATATATCAAGTGAACACGTAAGTGTCCTCATTATTCATGAATCAGACAGCACCCCAAGTGTACCCGGCATTAAATTGCCTTTGAACCATCTATAATCTCTAGAAATGTCTTCTTTCAAATTGCATTTTGTAGGGAAACTCAATTTGAATTCAGCTTGACTGCAGCTACATACAAGTCTCTATATAGGTTTGAAGGTCACAATGACCTTGTTCCTTGAAGTAAAACTACTATATTTAAGAAACAAAAGCAGGAATTCTCTGCATGTCACAGCATTAAGATTTGAGGCTGCATGCTCAGTGCTTTTCTGAACAATGATGTTGTAAACTCAGCCTTTTGTTAAAAATAAGTGATTACTCTGTCTCAAACAACATACTTGAAAAAGAAGCACAGAAATCCAAGAAATATGTCTTAGGCTGAGTTTGGTTACAGTGAGTTTAACTGGACTCTGTGCAAAGAACCACACGAGAGTTTGTAGGAAAGAACACAAGAGTTCGGAGGTAGAATCCACAGTCACAAATTGTTGCCTCTGTTTAGCAAGATGAATGATCCAGAACAGTGATCTCCAAAGCTCTCTTAGCACAAATGGTATTTAAAGTGCTGACACTAGTGACTGAGTATAGCTGACCCAATTCCACCTTTGATCTTGTGTTTCCCAGTATGTTAATGTTGAGTTTTCACTACCTACCATATTCGTGCTAAACAGCTTTCACAAAGGTAGCTTGACGATGTTGCTTTAACTGCTCAATTTATGTGAAGTGTCATAGTAATGAAAGTAGTGATATTATTCAGGTGGCTTCTGAAATATTTAGGTATGGGAATCTATTCAAGTCATTTGGATAGTCATGCAAAGGCACCTCACTGCATAATAACATCTTCACTTGGATTTAAACTGATAATTTACAGCCTTGGAGACTTAATAATAAACTTGCCTTTCAAATATAATCAGTGTGATGATGGATTCTGTTTCATTTCTGTTGATTACTTTCAAGGTGAACAACAGAAATGGAAACATAATATCAGTGTCTTTGCCTGCCTTGTTTGAAGTTGTTTTGGTGATTTGTGCTATGATGTCAAAGAAGCATTTCTTTCTTTTTTTTCTTAAATTGAGGTCATCTCCATTAAGGAAAAGATTCTAAGACTTGATGAAAATTTAAGGGAAAGTAACTAATAAATTGTAAGTACCACATGAAGGATAAGAGGAAACAATTTTAAGTCTAAAATGAAAACATGAATAAATTATGTCACAAAGTCAGTGGATGCAGAGTAAATAGTCACCTTCATTCATATCAGATGAGAAATGTATATTGAGTCTAACTGAGCGGGTAGGTCTTGAGAAAGCCTCAAGTGTACCCTCAAGATCAAAGAGACAAGTGCTATTTCCTTCATTTTTCTCTCCCTATAATTGGCTATTTTTAACTTGCTATATTTTACAGTGACCTTTGAGAGTCTCTATTTAGTCATCTTACCAGAGAAAATTCTAGGTATATATAACTGTTTATTTTCATGAACGTGGTTCCATTTTCTTTTTATTTTGTTCCACACTTGGCACAATTAGATACACCTAGGAAAATAGATGGGTAGTTAGAAGAAGAAACTATAAAATAAATAATATCCATATGAGAATAATTTCTATTGCTGAAAGTATTTCAAATACACAAAATGTAAGTCTCTATAATGGCCAGTTCCACTCAGTCTCACAAATATGGAACTGTAAAGAATGACAGTTGCTTAAAATTATTGGTTTCCCACCTTTCGCAAATTTCCCTATGGTTTCATAATTAAGGTGGTAAAATGAAAATTACATGAACATTTACCATTGCCATGGGAATAAGTCAGTCTTACCCTGATTTATTAGTAGATCCTGAATAATTAATAAACATGGAGGACTGTTGCTGAATGAAGATATTGCCAGAGTCTAATATTTATTCCTTGTGAAGGTCACAGCAGATAGTCTTTATCTTCTTTATAAAAGACATACAGATTCTTTAAGTAGGAGCTATTTTTTGAAGCAGATTTGGCAGCTTAATTAATTATTTCGCTGTTGCTCCAACAAAATACTGACAAAACAACTTAAGAATTATTGGTTCTGTGTTCCTTTACTCAGGATATTTATTTTCCTATGTCTGCCCATTTACCTGAAAATTTCATATTTTTTAGTGACTAGGCTTTGTAAATACATCAAATTTACCTTATCCTTCCTTCTGTTGAGGGATATCTAAGTTGTTTCCAGAGAAGCATTGAACATGGTTTACCAAGTGCCTCTGAGGTAGGATAAAGCTACCTTTGGGTATATGCCCAAGGGTGATAGGCTGCTGAGGAGAGGGAGGAAGGATTATAGGAGCCAGGTAGGTCAGGGATATTGCAGAAATACCCACAGAAACAGCAAGTCTGGCTTGTGGGAACTCACAGAGTTTGAACCAACAACCAGAAGCTTATGTGGAACCAACCTAGACCCTCTGCATACATGTGGCAGTTGTGTACCATGGTCTATTTAGGGACTCCTGGTAATGGGAGCAGAAGCTATCCCCAGTTCTTTGACAAACTCTTGAAACCTATTCCTCATTTGCTTTACCCATCCTGAATACAAGGGGAGATGCTGGAGATGAGACTGGAGAATTGGATTTGGAGTAATGGAGGTAGGAGAGGTGAAGATTGGCTGTTAGTCTGTCTGCCTCCCTGACCAGAGTGTTTAAGTATACCATCTTAATTTTTCTTAGAAAATTGGTACTTTTTTTGATAGAATTGTTAAAATAATGTTTCCAAGCAGGAAGCTAGTTTCAAGTTAAAAAGAAAACCACTTAACTGTATGAAGTTAGAATTTATTAAAAACAATTTATACTTAATGATGCACACTAAACACAAAATTATTTAGTAGGTGTCTTTAACAGGCTTAGTTATTGATGAACTCAAGAGTTTCAGGCATACTCATTACATAGCTTGCAATCAATCCAGTGCTTTCTAAAAATCATTAATAAAGATTATTAAATGTGTTTTTACTACTTTTAATTAATCATTGATTTGTTTTGAGAAATGTTTGATTTGGGGAACAAAAGGGAATCTTATTCCTAAATTTTCTTATTGATAAGTTAACATATTTTTGTGAGGATTGTTTGTTTGTTCCCAAGGGTAACCCACACAGATGGGTATACTGAAAGCGCCAAAGATAGAAATTTAGGGGCCAATCAGAAAGCATAATAAAAAAGTGTTTATGAATTAAGGAAACAGAATAATCTATTTGTCCTAAACATGAAATGCATATAGCACAAAAGGAATTTTGGAAATTAAATAAACTGACTTCTATCAATCATTAAATTAAGGCAGTAATTATAAATATTTTACTTTAAAGATTAAATAAATGATGAAACATTATGGCTAAATAGCTAAATATGACGTGGTATCAAGGTGGTATAATCATATAATTGCTAACTTGAAACAGAGGAAGAGATGAAAGGACTACTACAGAGTACTTTTTCTTAGTCTCTTTACTACTTCCTCACTCCTTGTTTATATGTATGTATTTAATCAACTAGGCATATTCATGTGTACATGTTTGTGTCAAGTGCTCATATGTGTGTGTTCTTTTGTACATGTGTATTTTTGTCTTTTCTTTCAGCTCCTTTCACAAAATATGGCATGTTTCTTGAATATTTGCTTCGTACTTTGGGGTATTGATCCCATATACTAAACCTATGTGCTGTTTTTAGCATATTCACATATAGATATACTTTGTTTTATTTGTGTTATAAGGAACTATCTCAATGTCAATTTGAAAGCAAATGTATGACAATGTTAACACTCTTATAAAACCCTAGCAATGGTTACTGTGCTCTTAACGAAGTATCTGCAGTCAACAACCAGGGTGCCTTATCCAACTTCTATTTCAAGAATGTAGCTTTTACATTAACACTATTTTGCTCCTTGGGCACTTGGGACTGATACAAGTGCTGTTGGATTCTAGTGGATTCTCAGAATGGGATTATCCCTCTAACCAACTCCCTGGACACAAGTTGCCACCGTCATTATTAAGTACAGACCACCCTTTCATGTGGAATCTATAACTGTTCACTTTGAATCTGGCTTGTTTGTGAATCTAGCTTTGTTTGACAGAACATCAGCTCATATGAAGCAACTAGAGACTCAGAAGCACTTGCACATAGAGTGGACAACCTAGTTTCAAGTGCTAAATGATGACAGAGAGCATTTGGAGAAAGAATTGACTGACTCCAGTAATTACAGGGAAGGTTATCAGAAACCTGATCAGTCCACCCTCTCACTGTACATCCCTTAATAAACCCAGCTACTGTGCACAAAGCCTAGACCAGAAAGAAGAAAACACACATACATCCAATTAATGTAGCTAACACACAGCTTCACAAGGTAGAAGTATGCCTCTTCATAATACTGTTTTAGTCTGTCTTCTTTCTCTAAATTAAATCTACAATAGTTAAACTTTAAAACTCACTTAACTACTGTGTCCCAAAAGTTACAAGGAAGGAACTACACTTGCATTGCTAGTTACAAGATTAATTGCATGTATTTAATAAAAATATCTTTTACGGTTTGTCACAGGGACTGGGACCCATAAACTCATACATTGTAGTCTTACCGAAGTTAATGGAATTGGTAATGGGGTCTGTGAGGAAATGTGAAGATAAACAGATCAAAAACATAAAATTCCAACCCAGTGTGACTAAGAGTTCAGGAACATGTGCACACACACACACACACACACACACACACACACACACACACACACACACTGTGTGAATACACAGTAAGAAGGTGGCTTTTTTCCTACTTGCTATTCCCTTTAAAAATCAGAAAATGTCAAGTATTACCTTAAAGAAGATTCAAATTTTGGAATAAAATGAGTTACATCTTGTTTTGAAATTTTGTTAAATGTTTATTTTAATTAATTGTGTGCACGCTTCTCTCTCTCTCTCTCTCTCTCTCTCTCTCTCTCTCTGTGTATGTGTGTTTGTGTGTGTGTGTGTGTGTGTGTTGGATATATACCATGTTCAAGTTTGGTGGGGTATACTCAACTCAGCAGAGCATACTTCTGTGAAGCATATCAATTGTTGGTGTCTACTTATGTTGGCATCTGCTACTGAGCATACAGCTTGTTATTTCAGCCAGATGGACTGTCCTGAGAATCCCCTGGTATCTACCTGTTCATCACCACAATGGTTAAATTGGCAAGCCACAATGTTTTGATTTGTGGGTGCTAGTGATACAAACTTAAGTTCTCAAGCTTGTAAAGTAAGAACCTTATCCTCTAAGGCATATTTCCAGCCCTATATATTATTTTTACTATCATTTTAATAAATATCTTGATATCAACACTCAGAAGACACAGAAATATATGAGTAGTCATTGAAGACCATGTCTGTCCTGTGAATTAGAAGTAGAATTTCAAATTCTGTAAACTTGCTACAAATCCTCATTTATTTTTAAAACCAAAATGCAGAAAAAAATCATTATTATATCTTCAGCCGAAGGTGGCAGCCGGTGCTGTAAACATGGACAATACTGTATAACTGTCGCTTGTACCCATTTCAAAGCATTACTATCACTACACCGTATAGCCCTCTACCACTGTTCATTTTCTTTCCCTTTGCTCTCTCAGCCACTAGCTGTGTCCTATAGTATCTCTTTGCCCTGATCATGAACAGCAAAGTAGATTCTTGTGCTCAAAGTTTTGGTTTGCATCTATTGAACACTTTTCTCAACTGTATAGCTTCTGGTGAAGATAAGATGATCTGAGGGTGTGTGCACATTTCTTGAGCCAGGAGTGACAAAGCACCTGACTGATCCTTAGAGCAGTTTTCATAGAGGAGAGGTCACATGATCCTGAATGTAGCTTGTGCAGGCAAAGAGGAAAGTACAGCAGCTCTGAACACAGATCTGAAACTGAGTCAGAATATCCTGGTTTTCAAAGACAAATTACCTTAGCAGTATGGCATAGGAGAATTTTTGAAATGGTAAGTTATAAGCATAAGGCTCACATATCATTAAGTTAAGCATTTTAACAGAAATAGCATAGAGACATTGAGAATAACTACAATGTTGCTCAACTCTTATTTATATCTAACTATAAAACATTTCTGCTAGGGCAATGTGAAGTGTCAGTTTCCTTGCCCTCATTCCTGTATTGAGCCTCTGTCCCATACGAATTGTAGCTGTTCATCTATGTATTCATGTTGTTTGTATAAGATCTTTTCTTTTCCGAGACAGGGTTTCTCTGTGAAACAGTAATGGCTGTCCTGGAACTCACTGTGTAGAACGGACTGGCCTCAAACTCACAGACATTCTCCTGCCTCTACTTCATAAGGGCTGGGAATAAAGGCATGTGCCACCAACACCTGGCTGTTTGTATATACTCTTTTTTTATATATAATTTTTATTTAAATTAGAAAAAATCTTGTTTAACATGTCAATCCCAGTCCCCTTTCCCTCCCCTCCTCCCATGCCCTCCCACAGACCCCTTATCTCATCTCCTTTCTGCTCCCCAGAGAGGGTGAGGACTTCCAAGGGGGATCTTCAAAGTCTGTCACATAATTTGGAGCAGGTCCTAGGCCCTCTTTTATATGTCTAGGCTGAGAGAGTATCCCTCTATGTGAAATTGGCTCCCAAAGTCCATTTGTACACTTGGGGTAAATACTGAACCTCTACCAGAAGCCCCATAGATTGTCCAGTCCTCCTAACTGTATATTGCTTTTATTATGTTTAGGTATGTTCCTGTTATCCCTGATCTCTCCAAGACGTTTATCATAAAGGGGTGTTGGATTTTGTCAAAGGGTTTTTTTCAGCATCTAGTGAGATGATCATATGATTTTTCTTTTTCAGTTTGTTTATATGGTGGATTACACTGATGGATTTTCGTATGTTGATCCATTCCTGCATCCCTGGGATGAAGCTTACTTGATCATGGTGGATGATTTTTCTGATATGTCTTGGATTTGTTTTGCCAGTAATTTATTGAGTATTTTTGCATCACTGTTCATGAAGGATATTGGTCTGTAGATCTATTTCTTAGTTGTGTTTTTGTGTGGCTTGGGTACCAAGGTAATTGAAGCCTCATTAAAAGAGTTTGGCAATGACCCTTATGGTTGTATTGTGTGGAATATTTTGAGGACAGTGGGTATAACTGATAGAATTCTGCACTGAAACCATCTGGCCCTTGGCTTTTTTTTTTTTGGTTGGGAGACCTTTGATGACTGCTTCTATTTCATTAGGTGTCATTGGTCTATTTAAATTGCTTATCTGTTCTTGCTTTAATTTTGGTGATATCTATCCAAAAAATTGTCCATTTCCTTTAGATTTTCAAATTTGGTGGAGTACAGGTTTTCAAAGTATGACCTACTGATTCTCTGGATTTCCTCAGTATCCATTGTTTTGTCTCCCATTTCATTTCTGATTTTGTTAATTTGCATTTATATCTATAACCTATCATCTATATATCCATGTTCATACACTATTATACAAGACCTGCACAATATTAAAGTGTGGAGAGGAGGCACTGATGAGCTCCAACTACTAGCTAAAGCACTACTGATAGGTGATGACTTGTAGAAGAAGAATATTGCATTATTTTAAAGGTATGACCACTGGATGGTTGAGTATGCTCCAGTGGCGGACCCCATGGTCATACGTGCATGAGTAACACAGAGTGGATTCCCTAGATTTTAGAAAAATAAAGAGAACATGTATTTGGGAAATGTGAGGTTGAAACTTGGGGGAAATTAGAAAGAAGAGAGGAAATAAAAATGATTGAAATGCATTGTATGCATGTTTGAAATTCTCATTGAACTAATACAATTATTCAAATAAAATCATTTTCAAATGCTATAATAATGCAATATTTATTTTCATAAATAAAATATACATTAAAAAAGTGTACATCATAACCTGATAATGAGAGGATGCTTATAACTTGATTGGAAGTGTATTCAGTATTCAATAGTAGATATATTTTCAATGATATAATGAGGCAGATTAATCGCAAATTTTTCTTTTCTTTTCTTGTCTTTTCTTGTCTTTTCTTTTCATTTCTTAGTCTCTCTACATAGGCCAGTTGAGAATCAAACTTGTCTTCCTCTTTCCTGTGCTTACTGAATGCTGGGATTTCAAGTATATGCAACCATAAACTTACCTAGAAATGTTGTTTTAGCAAGCAAGCAAACAATAACAAACCAATAGATTAACCAGAACCATTTTTGACATCACAGAAAAATACCGTACCATTTTTCTAAGAATTATAATAGTTTCTGATTAGAGTTACATCTATATAAATCTCATGTTTTGTTTAAATGACAAACATTTCTTAAAAGAAAGGAAATAAAAAGAAGAAAGAAAGAAGGAAAGGAAGGAAGAAAGAAAGGAAGGAATGACAGATGGATGAAAGGAAGGAAGGAAGGTACCACTTGTTCATTGTATTGTTTTAATAGTTTTTGGTAAAAAGCAATGTAAGTGAAATTTTTAAAAGAAGTGATAGATGCATTTTTTTTCTGAAGAACACATGCAATTAATTGTTATTTTCTTACACTCCAATGCCCTGCCTAGATTTTCACTTTAAGTTAAATGGCATCATAAAATATTTTCCAAATATAAGCTTGTTTATTAAGTTAATAAAGTAATTAGTTTGATTAAACTGATGGTCAACTCAGACAAACAAATTCTGTCAACACAATCTGTGTTAACATAGGGAATATTTATAATTTAATACAAATTGTGTCCAAATGCAATAATTTATGTAGATGGATTCCTGGCCAGCCACGGCAAGCTAAGCAACTGTTTGGAACATGCTTAGAAACCAATTAAAAGATAAAATTGACAAAGATTAAATGAAATAAAACATAGATAAGAACCAGATTCATGTACATTAATTTATTTATGAGATGTGCAATTTAATTAGAATCTGAAGATGATAATGACAAAAGAATAATGAGCAGCTTCAATGTGCAAGCCCTGGCTGACCAATATTGTTCATGCCCTCCTCCTACTCTTACTCTCTGAAGATGTTGCATTCTAGCTTGTTTCACTTGTGGCTGTTACTAGTCTAAGAAGTTGATTTAATTTGGAATATCTAAGCGATCTCATGTAATGAGCAGTGGTCCTTCAAAACGAGAGCCTAAAAGGAAGAATGGCATGGCTCGAGAACTTCATTGACAATTGATGCATATGAGATGATGCACATGACAAGAATGAGGAGGTGGATGGATACGGAGAAAAAGAAGGATACAGAGCATCTCCTAAACTGCTAGGAAAGGAACTACAACCGTGATGTAGCTTGATATTTTACCTCAGTGAAACTGTGCCTAGCTACACACTTAGGATAGTAAAATACTTTTGTATGTGTGAGACATACTTGGGTAATTTGTTTGAACTGATAATTTTTACTAAGTTATGACCACGAAAGAAATGGTGACTTCTAAGACGAACCCTTGAACCAAATTATACTCTGACCAATCAAAGGAACTCTGTCAACCTAAAGAAGAAAAAAAAAACCCATCCACCAAAGAACGAATAAAGAAAATGCTGTACATTTATACAATGGCATACTACACAGCAGAAAAAAAAGTGAAATCTTGAAATTTGCAGGCAAATGGATGGAAACAGAAGAAACCGTCCTGAGTGAGGAAACCCAGTCACAGAAAGACAAACATGGTGTGTACTCACTCATGTATGGATTTTAGACATAAAGCAAAGGATTGCCAGCCTACAATCCATACACCCAGAGAAGCTAAGAAACAAGGAGGACCCTAAGAGAGACAAACATGGTCCCCCCCGGAGAAGGGGAAAGTGATAACAGCTTCTGAACAAATTAGAAGCATGAGGGAGGGGTTAGGGTGAGGGAGCTAGGGAAAAGAGGAGGGGAGAAGAGGATGGGAGAGGAGACTTTGAGGGAACAGGAAGGTTGAGTTGGGGGATGAAATGAGGAGAGCAAGAAAAGAGAAATCATAATAGAGGGAGCCATTGTGGGTTTAAAGAGAAATATGGCACTAGGGAAATGTCTAGATATTCACAAACATGACCCCAACTAAGAATCTAAGCAGTAGTGGAGGGGCTACCTTAAATGCCCTTCCCCTATAATGAGATTGATGACTACCTTAAATTTCATCCTTGAGTCTTCATCCAGTAGCTGATGGAAGCAGAAGCAGAAACCCAAAGCTAAGCGCTGAGCTGACCTCCTGGGATCCATGTAGAGATGGAGTGATGAGCTAAGGGGTCAAGAACATGCTGGGGAAACCCACAAAAACAGCTGACCTGACCAAGTGAGAGATCACTGGAGCCCAGACAGTCATGTGGGGAACCAGCATAGAAATAAACCAGGTCTCCAGTATTTGCATGTCAGTTAGGAGGCTTGGGAAGAGTATGGGGCCTCTTGCAGTGCAACCAGTATTTATTCCTAGTGTACTAATGGACTTTGGGAGCCCATTCCTCCATGGAGGGATACTCTGTCACCCAAATACAAAGGGGAGTACCTAGGCCTGGCCCCAAATGATGTGACAGACTTTATGATTTCCCCAATGGAAAGCCTCACTCTCCCTGGGGATTGAATAAGAAATGGGAGGGGACTAGTTGGTATAGGGCTTGGGAGGATGGGAGAGAGAGGGAACTGGAATTGATATGTAATTTAAATAAAAGATATCAAATGGAAAAAAAGAAGAAAACCAAAAATATCCTCAAAAAAGTTAGCTGTTTATGGTTGTATCCATGAAGACTTTATGTGAATACATCAAGAAAGTGAGCAGTATACAAAGAAAATCAATGGTTTACACCAATAGTTGTTAGTTTTCCTAATGTTGTGATCTTTTAACACAGTTCCTCATTTTGTGGTGACCCCAATCATAAAATTATTTCATTGCTACTTCATAATGCAGTTTTGCTACTTTTATCAATTGTAATGTAAATGCCTGATATGCAACCCCCAAGTGTGTCATGCCCTACAGGTTGACAACTATTGTATTATACACTGCAGCATTGGCAGTGAATCAGTGATAGAGAAAGAATAAGAAACATAAAAATGTCCTCACTGTTAATTTCTTTCACAGAATCAGTTAGCATTTCCTGGAATGTTTGAGGTCATCAGATGTTGAGTAAAAGAAATAATAATAGGAAAGCTTGCTATGTAGTTTATAAATAATTAACACAAATATAGAAGCATGATTAATAATTATTATTCTCATAATTACATAAAAGAATAATAAAAGTATCCGGTAGAAAACAGCTACTTAAATATCTTGTCATTAGAACTTAGAATAACCCACTTACTATATAAATAACATACTATACTAAAAAATTAGATAAAACCCTCATGGTTAAACACGTTAAAACAAAGAGTATGATTCAAATGTGTTCAAAGAAAAAGTTGCCGAGAATATTTCCATTTAAATTAAAGTTGATAGTGAAGTTTTAGAGTGTTTGGCAATCATTTTCAAAGCCCCAGGTTTAAAGAAATGTATCAGAAGACAAAAACAAATAATTAATAAAGTAACTTGACTTTCAACAGAGAAAATAATAATAAATATTCCATGTTAATTTTTATTAAAATTAGCAACCTAAGTGGATCTATAATTTTAAACATTTCTTGAACATATTTATTTTGAGCATTTGCTTGTTTAAGTGTGCATGTACCTACCATACTTTCAAGGAGCCTTCAGATGACCACATACACAGTAGTTGATTCTTTCTTGCTGTGTATTCCAGGAATCAAACTCAGGTCTCTATTTGGTGGCAAGTACTTTTGCACTCTGTGTCAGCTTGCCAGCCACCTCATCATTATTTTTAATATTATTTATTAGAGTTATGTCATAGACATTCAGAACGAAACAGAAAAAAAATGAAAGAGTAAAGGACACTTAAAAGGCCATTAATTTTGACAATAAACTTGTACATGAAAATTCCAAGGCCACAAGTTGAAAATTTTCCATTAAAATATTCATTACAATGTTTTACACTAAGACATATACACCAAAAGTAATGTTTGCTGATGTAGGATATGTGATGTCAATATTTTCTAACAAACAAACAATAAAACATGTTCACATCTGTAGGAAATACTGTATCTCTTACAAACACAGAAGGAAAAGTATAGCAACAGCCATTTTTGTTTCTCACTAGCATTCTTTAATGTCACATTGTTAAATTAATTCAGTGTATTTGTATTCCATGCCTATAATTATCCCAGGGAAACTTTAGAGCCTCAGTGATAGGTAACCAAACAAGTGATTATTACTCCTACTAGAAGTAATAGAGAACTATCAATAAAAACACAATAGATTTCTCTTTAAGACTATTATATAGTATATCACATGTTGTCACTTTATAACTATAATGTAGGATAAGTGAAAGTATTCACCTCCCTAAAGATTCCTGAATTTGCTTAGAATTAATCTAATTAAAATCTGTATACTTGGCATGCTGCATGTTGTGGATGGAGTCTGTCTTCTTCCAAATTCATATGAAGATGTTGGAGTGGTTCTTTGCGACGTAAATAGTTTTAGATTAGTAGCATTTAGTTCAAGGAACAAAAGCAAACAAAATTATGAAATAAAAAGAAAACAAATTCTCCTTTAGAGAAATACATTTGGAAGCTGCATTCCTACTAAGGCTTTTTCTAGGTGTACCACCTTTCAAAGCCAACAATTTCCATAAGCATCTTGGAGCCTGGGAGGGAAACTGAGAAGCAGTGAGTGGATCAGGGAGAGAAGAGACTGGGAGGAGTGGAAGAGGGTAGTTTGCTGCCCAGGGTCATTATATGAGAGAAAAAAATAAAAACTTAAAAACAGTAAAAGTTAAAAATAATCTTGGCTCACTTTGTGAAAGCATTTTCTTTAACCAGTAGACAACAACGTTACTTGTGGTCCCACATACTGTCCTTGTAGGTAAACTAACACTTCCTGTCTCCAAATTGAGCCTGGATTGATTTCAGAGATTAGATTGATTTCTGAGATTAGATCTAAAACTATTTTGCTTAGACCATTGATTCTCAACCTTCCTAATGCTGCAACCCTTTAATACAGTTCCTAATGTTGTGGTGACTCCTAACCATAAAATTATTTGGGTTCCTACTTCATAACTGTGGTATTTCTACTGTTAAGATCATAATGCAAATATGATATGCAGGGTATCTGATATAAGATCCCTGTGAAAGAGTCGTATCACTCTCATGTTGAGAATTGTTGACTTAGACAATTGCAATTGTAATTTTGCAAGCCTTTTCTTAAGAAAGCAGAGGTGAAAATTGCTTTTGCTACACTTTGTAAATTCTGGGTAGCTTGCCTTCCAGACTGGATAAGATGCAAACTAGGAGAGACGTTCCTTTTTTAAAAAAACTCTTAAATCCTCAGATATCACATGAGCTGCAAGTTGATTCGAGTTTTACTCCTGACACATTTGAATTTTAACCAGGTTTTTCTGATGGGTATGCCCAAACTATCATGAGTTCTGATAAAATGTTCCTGTTTTCTATAGTTTACATGGTAGCTTACCGTTTAATAAATAAATCTTATGGTAAGCACTTTAAAATAAATTCTAAAAAAATAATTTGTAGTTGTTTCCCCTTTTATAATTTCTTAATCAGAGTGGATGGTCAGTGCATCCCCTTTTATTTACTTCTCTCTTTTTTTAAATTTAGAAACAATCTTATTTTACATATCAATCCCACATTCCCTCTCTCTCCCATCCTCCTATTCCTCCCACCGCCCTCCCACTCCCCAAGGATAGTGAAGCTTTCCATGGGGGAATCCTCAAAGTCTGCAACATCATCTGGGGGAGGGTCTAGGCCCTCCTTGTTGTATCAGGACTGAAATAGTATCCCTTCATAGGGAATGGGCTCCCAAGTCCATTTGTGCTCTAGGGATAAACACTGGCTCCACTGTCAGAGGTCCCATAGATTTCCCAGACCTCCTAACTGGCACCCACATTCAGAGGACTTGGTTAGGTTCAATGTTGGTTCTCCAGCTTTATGACTATTGTCCCTGTGCTCTCACTAGGTCAATTCAACCATTTCTGTGTGTTTCCCAGCCTGGTCTTGACCTCTTTGCTCATCCCTTCTCCCTCTCTACAACTGGATTCCAGGAGTATTGTTCAGTGCTTAGCTGTGGGTGCCTGCTTCTGCTTCCATCAGCTACTGGATGAAGGCTCTAGGATGGTAGTCATCAATCTTATTATAGGGGAAGGGCATCAAAGGTGGCCTCTCCACTACTGCTTAGATTCTTAGTTGGGGTTATCTTTTTGGATCTCTGAATATTTCCCTAGTGCCAGACTCTATGTCAGGAAGACTGAGTCAGGGGAGGAACAGAGGAGAGCAAGAAAAGACATCCCCTTTTCAGTTTTATTGTGTTGCAATTTCTTATCTTCATCTGCGGCTCCATACCGAAGCTTTCAGACCCAATTGCACCTTTACCAATTACTTTATCTTCTGACTCCAAAGAAAAGCAAAATTGTGATTCAGATGTCAGCTATATCGATGTAAATGATTTTTGGAGAAGTTGTTGGCTATGCATTTAAATGTCTCTACAATGAAACACAATAGATGAGATGGGTATGTCTCATGTTTTTCAAGTTATAGTAGGTAGGTAAAACATTTTTGTTTTTTTTATTTTAAATGACAGAGTTTTGGTCAAATATGTATCGTTAAGATACTCCTTACGAGTCTTTTGTCATTTGGAAATACTGCACAAATATGAATTAATGATAAAATAGCTTACTAAATGCCTGCTACTACAAATGATTAGAACTGAAAAGTAGCCTCGCCGGGCGGTGGTGGCACACGCCTTTAATCCCAGCACTCGGGAGGCAGAGGCAGGCGGATCTCTGTGAGTTCGAGGCCGGGCTGGACAGACAGCCTCCAAAACAATACAGAGAAACCCTGTCTCATAAAAAAAAAACAAAAAACAAAACAAAAAAAGTAGCCTCTAATATTCAGATACTTGCTCAAATATAAATAAAACCATTGAAGCTTAAGGACCTTAAATTGTAATTTCTTTGCATTACTGAAGAGTGCACAAGTACAAATGTTGATGCATAAGGATGACTACTGTTTGGCAAAATGAGTCAACTTTCAATACAATATTTATGTAGCTGTTCAACAGCAGGGAGTATTTTTCACTTGTATTTTTCATTGTAGAAAATAGCAGTACATCATGCATGATATTTGGATTTTTGTATCTATAGAGCAGCATTTATGGGAGGTAAGTCCTCTAAAACAAGTCATCACTCTCTCTTTCTGGAGGGTCTAAACCCAACCTTGTAAGAGTACCTATCATTGGGGCTGGAGAGGTGGCTCAGTGGTTAAGAGCATTTTCTGCTTTTGCAGAAAGAGGAACAAGGTTTGGGTCTCAGCACCTACCTGGCAGCTCACAACTATATATAACTCTGGATCCAGGGATTCTGGTGCTGTCCTCTGGATTCTTCAAGCGCCTGCACACACAGGGATCACACAAAAGTAAGCAGGCATGCATATACCCATAAGGTAAAATAAATTCAAAACTTCAAACAATGCCTGTCCACCATTTTCTATAACACACCCTTGTGAACTAAAGCTCTCCTGCTGTGTGTTGCATGCATAAACATGTCCTACACAGTTACAAGGTGATGCCCCCAGTGTCTCACATAACATGACCATGTATCCCCACCAGCAGTTTTCATCACCATTCTCTGATATGCAGGTCATGGTTTTTAGTATCCTACATATGAGTTTATCTAGTATTCTTTGGTACACTTAGATTATTTATTGGCATACTGCTCCCATAAGGGATTATTGATGAGTTACCTAAACTGCAGTAATTTTGGCAATTGCTTTGAATTGGCTATGATTAAATGTTACCTGCACTACTGAATTAGTATTTAAATGAACAGTATATATTTATGTGTGTGTGTTAAAGAGATTTGAACATATTCGTATTTTACATGGGAAACTAGTATTACATAAAATAAACGTGAAAGCAAATTCAGGAAACTAAAAGTGTGTTATTGAATTTGGATAGCATTATTGCTTTCAGGTTCTGAATCTGATGGTAACTTTCTGTTTGCTGTAAAAGAGATTAGCAATCATCCGAGGGTTGCTAAGAGGAAACCAAATTAAGACTTTACTAAAGGCCTACACTAGGAAAAGGGGTAGAATTTTGTACTTTTTATTCTTCTAGTTTATTGCTTGGGATATTTGCAAAAATTTATTGTTTCATTTTTAGTTTATTTGTTTCTACTGAAGTCATATTCCTATGATTATGATAGCCCAGTTGGTTTCTGTGGAAATTATAATGATATTAGAAACTGATTATGACTTCTTAATGAGATGTGCTGAAGGACCAGGCTAAATGCACAAGCAATAAAATGAATGTGTTTTCAAGCAAAGTCTTGAGTACGATTAAAGAACAAAGAGAATGGGAAATAAGGAAATACAAAGATACAAATAAAATTAATGAGCAATTATAATTATGACTACCAATACCCCCTGCTTATTCACATCCATGCTCCTGTTTCTGCTCTCTTTTCCAAATAATTATGCTTATCTGGGAAATATATCCAGCATGTTCCACAACAGCTGTGGCTGCTTTCCTCTGAGTAATTAATTCCTTCTCTTTTCAACTTATTACTTCATTGTATTTTTAAACACTATATATAAGGCTTTGCTTGAAAATCAATCTTAGAATGCATAAGTAATGTCAGCAGTACGAAGTTAGCAAAGATTCCACTTTCTGAACAAATCCTCCATTTGTCCTCTATAAAGTATTTGTGTATTGTAAACAGTTATCAAAACTTCAGTTCTACTGTGTCTAAAATGAACATTAAAATGTTGCCTGCTGCATAGTTTTAAGTGTCAGAGGTCTCAGAAATCGGCTGCCTGACTGTGTCTTCTAGAAATGACATGGAAGCTACTCTCAGGAAATCTCGATAGTATGGCTGATTAAACAAGAACCAAGCAAATGAACCACTTGTTAAGAGGTCAGTGTGGATGGGCGAAATCTCAACGGGTTCCACCTATAGAAGAAGAGCTACAAGCAATTAATGACTGCTGAGAAGAGGGAGAGTGAGTCCCACTCAAGCGATGACTTTCATAATTAGTAATCCAATACCAATATATATACACTTTCATAATGTTAGAACATTTTAAGCAGCCATCAATTTGGGAAAGTGGGTGGACATGGAAGGTATTGAAAGAAGGTTGAAATGATGTAATATTTCAGTTAAAATAAAATTTAAAAGTATTACCTATTGCATAGGTTTGTGGGGATAAATAAGTTAACAGAGAGAAAGAGAGAGAGAGAGAGAAGTGAGAGGTAGTAAGGCAATGTCAAACAGGCATCTTATGCACAGCAAATATCAGATATTTAAAAAGTCCATTTAGATAGCAAATACTTATTCAAATAATGTAGCACTCAATAGGACATTTTGTTCACCACTCTTCTATACCACCACATTCTACCCTGTGAATATGAGATAACAAAAAAATGGCAATAAGAAAAATTAATTCAAAATCAAATGTGTGATGAATCCAAGATATTTCTGATGATGTTATCATGTGTGTTGCATGTCATGATTTCAATGCTGCCTGGATTCTCAACATACAACATGTATCCTTGAATTGAGACATGCTGTGTAGCACACAATAATGATACATAAAACACCTTAGTTCTGATTAGAGATGAGGATTTTAATATCTTTGTGCCATTGTTCATTTAGTATGTAAATATTAAATTAATATCTAAGGATTGTGCTGCTTTGTAATAATTATTTTTTAAATTATATGGTTTAATTATTGAAAAGTTTCATAAAACATTACTAAATGAATTTTGGTTTGTGTCTTGGACTTAATTTCTATAATGGTCCCAGACAAAGTTGGCCATGCTGTAATATGAATTTGTGCAAAGTGTCATTCTCAGAAACAATTGTAAATCACAAAGATTGTTCAGTTCTGAAGTGTTAAAAATGCTCTACATTTGAAGTATCAAATATCCAGCCAAGATTTAAAACTTGGGCTGGAGAGTGGTCTTAGTGATTAATAATGCTTGTTTCTCTTTCAGAAATTATGGCTCTGATTTCAAGCATCCACATGGTAGCTCACAGCTGTTTGTAACTCCAGTTCCAGAGCATTTGATGCCCTCTGCTGACAAACACAGGGGGCAGGCATACATGTAGTGCAGAAACTCATGCAGAAAATGCACATACACATTAAAAATTAAATAAATACTTTTAAAAATCCAATATTTTTATGTACTAAAAGCAAATATTCCTCGTTATTCTCAAACTTGTAAAGTATTTCCTAAATATTAGCTAATGATTTCTTTTAAAAATTAAAATTTGTTCCTGCATCCTGTGTATTGAAGATGTGTAGAACTAGTTTAAAGCACATCATATTCATTTATTTTCATACATAGAAAGGTATTATAAAGGAAGAATATAGTTACTATTTTTTCTTGACTTCTCTTTTTAAATCTCAGCCACACTGAACCTCTTAGAAGAGAAAGTGGTTGGTACCCTTGAACGAATTGGTACAGGAGACAGCTTCCTGAACATAACACCAGTAGCACAGACAGTGAGATCAACAATCAATAAATGGGACCTCCTGAAACTGAGAAGCTTCTGTAAGGCAAAGGACACAGTCAGCAAGACAAAAGGCAGCCCACAGAATGGGAAAATATATTCACTAATCCCACATCTTATTATATTCTTATTGAGAACTGAATAATGTAGACACACATTGTTATTCAAGTAATGTAAGACCTTAACACATACATGGGGCATTTATATCAATCCTCCACCAACCTAAGGCTCAGGGAACACCTTGGGAGAGGCGTCAGAAAGAATGAAGCTGGTGAATGGGGAAGAGTGTAGTGAAATGCTCTTTGGTGGACATGACACAGCTCTAGTCAGTTCTCAGTTGTTCATAGCTCTCATGCACAGACATGTTCATAATAATATTGCTAGACATATATAAACAAATTTGAGATGGAAATTTTAGTCTATTAAAGTGTAAAAATTGTTACTTTGTGAAGAGCCAGAAGACTTGTAAAATCATTGAACATGATCTAACTCAATTCATGAAGTTTGGGTATTATAAGCTAGTATCACATGTAGCAAGCTTGATAAGCATCTTTAGTGTATTGTCTTGGCGGTCTGGGCACCCTTGAGCTACTATTCCTCTAGAAAGCAATAGTAAAGTGGGCAGTTTCTACTCATGTTGGAGACATACAACAACTTTATCTAGACTTTGGAACAAGCTTATACATAATTGATTTTTGGACAAAGAAATGATTTCTCCTAAGTATTCTATTATTTACTCTCTGGGATGTTATTCAACTGGCATAATAGGTACCAACCAAACAGAAAACACACTCACCTATTCAAAACAAGCTACAACCACAAGCAAACAGCTTCACAACCTATCTAGACCTGGCTCAGGCTGTACTACATTTCTCAATGAAGTGAGAAAGCACTTACCTCTAAGCATCATAGTAGTTTCAAAATAGTCTTTCCTGAATATATAAGTGGAAGAAAACTTACTCCAGACTTTCTTCTCTTATTTTCCTTTATCTTCCAATAGGATGATATGTGAAGAGCCATTGTTGTGGTTGAAAGTTAAAATGGGACTGGTAATATCTTTAAGCATGTGATCTTTTTGAGCATGTAGCTTTTGATACTGACAATAAAAACCAGTGTGTGTAAAATAGTCCTGACCAATCACAGGGTATTAGTGTTTGCCTGAAAAGACCAACTACTGTGAAATAAATGACTTCTTTGGAAGTCATTTGTCCCATTCAACAAATTCTATAATTCCTCTCTCAGATCTTCACCTGATCCTGAAAATTGATATAATTCATGGTAAGAATTTAAATTTCAAAGTTAAATAGAAGGTACGGAAAGAGCATCAGTACTGCCTTATTCTCTGTTAGCTTTCATTGTTGTCACTGTTCTTGTTATTATTGACACCAAACTATTATGACAAGATAAAAGGTCATTAAGGTATTGGTACTTGATGATGTCAAGTGGACTCTCTCCCCTGGTTCATGCACCATCGCTAAATGCTTTCCCAGCTGTGGCGGCCTCACCTGGGTAGTAGTTCATATCCTTATGTACCCTCTCTTCCCTTTTGCTTCACTGATTTCAACTGAAGAAAACATCCCATCATCCCTTACAAGATGATAATGGTTAAAGTGCTCCTGTTTTCCTTTCCCTTATACTCTTGTGTTTTACAGGGATCTGAGGAAAACACAGTGAGAATCTTACTTGTGAAACTTCTTTTGGATTTTAGAGTTTAATGTAGAGTGACAGACTCTACAAAACAAAAAAACAACACACTTGGGTATTTACGCACACCCCAAATGCATACGCTTCTATTTTATATAAAGGAGAACCAGACGTTTAGCATAAGATACATTTATGTGCATATGATACTTGCTCAGTGAAAAATGCCTATTAATGATGATGTAAATCCTCAGGCCATGAACAGACCAGTTTATTTTTATTTTTTCCACTGTTTTCCTAGAAGAATTCTAAAAATAACCAAAGGAATATAATCTATGGAAAAAGCCTAATGAATCTTTTGAACATTGCCAGTTTTATTCATGAAGCTCTTCATTTTCTTTTTAGTTCAAAATAAGAACTGTGGAGTTGGACCCAGTAAGTTTATTTTATCACTTTTAATGCAAAGATTATTACTGTAATTTACATATCTCACTAAGAGCCGGAAGCTTCCTGCTGTGGTTTTTTCCACCAATGTGTTACAAATTAACAACCAGGCTACATTAAAATAAATGAAAAAAAGTTAATTATTTTCAACATAAGAAAATTTTCTGCCCATGAGAATACATAATTCCCTCAAAATGATTCCCAGAAACAACAAAACAGAGATTTTAGTGCAAATTATATTAATGTTTTAGGCTCATGGAAGAGAGTACCATCAATCTCAAGAAAATGTAGTAAAGTCAATATTGATCACCAAAAATGAAATCATTGTGAACCAAGTCAAAGTTGCAAGAGAAAATAATGCACACCAATAATAATTGCAAACCCACTAAGACTTTAATTTTGTAGCTGTAGTTACAGGAGCTATGGAGCTTTTTCCTTAATCACTATTTATAAAATCAATTTATGGTAAACAAGTAACATTGTGCTTTAGCCTGGATTGTTGACATCAACACAAGACATCATTTATAGGAGTTGTGATAAGACATCATTATTTATTAGGCATCAGTGAAATAATGCAGTTTCTTGTGTCTCTTGCTTCCTTTTGAAGCAGATCAATTTTCCCTGTATATTTATATTTAAATGCAATGAATTGCATGTCAAATGAAGTTAACATATTTCTTTGTTCTATAAAACCCCTTTTAAAAGGACTTTTTAGACGTCATTATTATTCCTGAGCATAAAATAAATATGTTGGTCCTGAAATGATTTCCCAGTAAGATTGGCCAAAGAGAAAAATCCGTTGTAATTTTGTTTTTCAAGGAATTATCTCAGGTATTTAAATAAGTGTTGAGTTCAATTCACAGTAGTTGCATCTTAAATTTTCTACATAGTGTAATGTGTTTATGTAGTGTAAGAGAATTTTAATTAATTTATATCCAACTTTAGATATCTGACTCCTAAGAATATAAGCATGGAATAATAAAATCAAATATTACAGCTTAGTAAATATCTATCAGGATACATTAGATATTAAAAATGCTGAAGAAGTTGTTGTAATATATTTTAACTACTGTGCATTCCTGTATTTTTGTTGATAGTTCACAAAAATTATAAATTATCATATATCCAACATCATAAAGTTAACCAAGCAAAATACATGCATTTTTATTGGTGCTCTATAAAAGGACACAATTTCATTAGTGTCCTATCATAGTATGTGTTCTTTATAGATTATTCAAATGCTACATTGTTTGAAGTTCTTTAGATGAATTTTTATGCATTTAAACTAAATTACTTTAAAAGTTACTAGAATGAATTCAATATCTCCATTGAGTTTAAAATTAGCAAGTTACATAAAGATTATAACTACAAGTTTATTAAAGCTATTAATTCCAGGTGAGTGTGATAACACACTCTTGGAATCTCAACACCGAAGAGAGTGAGAGACAAATGTGTGAGTTCAGCTTTCTGGACCTGGCCTAGCAGGAGGCGCCATCATGGGTGTTGACATTTGACACAACAAGGACCAAAAGTTTTGCTGCCAGGAGCCCAGGAGCCAGGATATCTACCTGCGGCTGACAGCCAAGCTGTACAGGTATCAGGCCAGAAGAACCAACTCTACCTTCAATCAGGTTGCGCTGAAAAGTTTGTTTATGAGTTGCACTAACCGGCCACTTCTGTCCCTGTTCCGGATGATCCTAAAGATTAAGCTTCCTGGCCTGGTTGTTGGGACTGTCCCAGATGATGTGCAGATTCTCGAAGTGCCCAAGCTGAAGGTATGTGCACCGCGGGTGAGCAACCAGGCCAGAAGTGGCATCCTGAAGGCTGGGGGCAAGACCCTCACCTTTGACCAGCTAGCCCTGGGGTCTCCCTAGGGCTGTGGCACTGTGCTCTTGTCTGGTCCTCAAAAGGGCTAAAAGGTATACCGACATTTGGGCATGGCCACAGGAACCCTACACAGCCATACCAAACCCTATGTCTGCACCAAGGGCCGGAAGTTCGGAAGTGCCAGAGGCAGAAGGACCAACCGCGGCTACAAAAACTAACCCTGGATCTTACTGTTATTAAAAAAAAAACCACTTTGGGAAAAAAAAAAGAATGTGACTTCATATGTCATGTAGGAATACGTTATCTCATAAAAATATTTAAATGTATAAAATTCTGCAATGCAGCTTTGCATATATGTTACAGTTGTTAGCTTGGTCCACTTGTGGGTCTTCTAACAGCTATTTCTGACTCTTTTCCAGGCTTATGGCATCCTATACTGGGTTTCCTGGCCCATTCTTAATACATGGCGAGGCACTTAGTCTTACTGCAGCTTGATAAGCCCTTTCCTGAACAGAAACAGAGGTGGAGTGGATTTTGGGGTGGGAAGAGGGGGATGGTAGGAAGAGAGAATGGGAGGATGAAGACAAGAAACTCTGGCCCAATATGAAATTAATAATAATAATAACAATAATAAATTTCAATCCTTTGAAAAATTATGAATTTCATTCTAACACAATTCTTTATAAGAATTATTTATCTATACACTATGTAACTAACATAACAAATGACATAAATTATTAATTAACTTGTCTTAACATGAAAAAATTCATTATCCTAAAATATACTTGGAAAAATGATGCAGGAGATTATAAAGGATTCTTGTAATGAAAAGATAAACACAGGAAATGGGGTTCCAATTTGCTACAAATAATTAATCAGTATGAAACACTATACATCATAAGGCTGCTAATAATTTTGAAGAAGACAATATTAAGGTATTTGAGGCAGTCTTACCTAGATTTTATGTCTTTGATAATATTTTTCAAAACCATGTGCCTGTAGGTGTATGTGTGTGTCAACTCTTAAACTCATCCTAATATAGATGAGTTTATAAATTTATATTATATATAATTTTATACAAACTATTATACCAATAGTTATATATATATATATTCAATGCAGTGACATCATTCAAGTCAATTAGAAGAGAAAATATTGAAGAATCATACTCAAACAAAAATAATATTATAAAGATCTGCTCATTGAAATAACGAGCTACTGGGATACCAATAAATTAATCAACAAATTGAAGAAAGTAGAAAAGAGGCCGATTAATATATGATTTTACTTATTCCAAGCGAAGAGTGGACTCATTGGATGTAAAAGTAGGCTTTTTAATAAATAGTTCTGGGTCCATTAGATAACCACATGGGAGAAATAAAGATTGATCATTTACTTCATGACATCTATAAAAATTAATTCAAATGTCATGGTAAACCTATCTTGGAAATAAATACTACATTCTTTTAGGGGAAAGTATCTTTCCTTATAAGTTTACTAAATAGGACATAGAATCAGCATCAGCATTTTTATTACAAACAGCTAGCATGTTCACTTTCATAATTAAATTTAAATGGTTTTGTTCATCATAACAGACTCCTGGAAGTTTGAATAAACAAGCAAAAAATGTCACAAGATCTCTGTGATGCTATGTTCAGTTTCAAGGAAACATTGTATACAGTGAAGATAACAATAAATCAACAATGTGATAATAAGATAAATTTAAAATCCTGATGGAAATAAAAAGACTTTTGTCAAAAACTTAACATACACATTTGGCTAATGAATATTCATAAAGGTGTTTAATATCATTATTCATGTGAAGAAAAATGTCAACTAAAGCCTCAGTTTAATATCAACAGATAACTACAGCCATGGATAAACTTAAAATGATCATAAATTACCCGTGTTGACTGCCAAAATAGAAGCAAAATATTAAACATATGCTAGCTCAGTAAGAAGATAGCACGATTGAATATATATCGAGCTATCTATCTATATCTGTCTATCTGTCTGTCTGTCTGTCTGTCTATTCCTAGAAATAAATAGCTTAATCATCTACATGAAAGACAGTTAGCATGAAATAATTGCACAAGTTGCTGTGGAGCTTCAAATGTTTAAGGATCTTCCATCCACAGCTTGGAGCTGTAGAAGAGCTTATGCCATAGTTCTAAAGCAGGAGAACTCCAGAGCTGACTGTGCATATCCTGGTTCTACATTGAATGGCCCAAAACTAAAATAATTGAGGGCAGATTCATGAGTTGCAGGAAGTAACTTAAACATATGGAAAAATGTTATTTGTCTTTACTTCTTTCTACCCAGACCTTTAATGAAAGGAAGGATGCCCAATCACTCTGAGAAGAACTTTCTGATTTACTCATCCAACAAATCCAAATGCTAACTTTACATGAATCCTTTTAGAAAACTAGACTAAACAATGATCACTATTTAACAGAATTGTCAGAGAATGTTAAATGCAGTAAGCTAAAATAATGGTATTAATACCAGCTGGTTGTAAAGTTAACATGTAAATCATGGGATATAGTGGGATAATAAATAGCAACAGAAAATAACACATTTATTCAATGTATAATTACTTTCATTGGTCTAATGGGCATATCGAATGAAAATAAACTAACTCAAAAACATAGGCATCACATAAATTTGTTCAAAAAAAGTTCAATATTATGCTGAATTCATATGTGCGAATAGATAACAGAGGAGTTGTGACTTTGAGAAACAAAGATTGGGAGGAAGTCTTATTGAGAGTTGGAAGTTGTTCTTATGTACATTTTTAATCTTTTGAAGTTGATCTTTTATTTACTTTAAAAATCCATTTTCCTTCTGCTGGGTTGCCTTGTCCAGCCTTGATATGAGGTTATATGCCTTATTGTAAATTGTTAGGTCATGTTCTGTTGGCATTCCTGGGAGACGTGCTCTTTCTGAAGGTAAATGGAAGAGGAGTGGGTCTGGGGGAGAGAAGAGGTGGGAGCAAAGGGATTGGAAAGAGTGGAGGGAGAGGAAACTTCAGTCAGTATATAACATATGAGAAAAAATTTAAAAATACAGGCTATGCTTACTCTTCCACACATGTGTTTCTTGATTCTTTATAAATGGCTTCAAAACAGCACAAAGCTAGGGTAACAGTTTCTGAACAACTATTAAAGGACCAGCATATATAAAACAGGGGAGTTCACTGTCTAGGTTTATGCTCCTCCCAGTGCTCCAAAGACCAGGAATGGGCACATAATTGCCATCTACAGGATTCTCTATAAAGAACAGTACAGGAAGCTACAAGGATTATCTGTAGCGATTTAAGTGAGTTTATGGCTTTGTGTTGGGCTAATGCATAGCTGGCCTTGGTCGAATGTAGTCACATGTGGCTCACAGATTATGGAATGGACATGCCTTCAATATGAGGTAAAGGTGTCTCAGGTTCTTCTCATGCCTGAAAGGTATCTCAAGGGTGATCTTTGAAACTGGATAATGCATATGAAATAATAATAATGTCATTGCCTGGCAACAAATTAACTTCAGACTGTAATGAATATTTTTTAAGAATAATGGTGAAAGATTGTTCATGAAAAACTAAACTGTTTTCATTACCTGTTGCAATTCATCTACAATGATTAATTTCAGTTATAGATCATTTATTAATATAATAATATGGGTTATTTTTATAAGTAATTGAAATATACAATTATTCCCAAAAGCTATGGCATTTTCATTATAGTTGCTTTATAATAAATTGATGAGAATGAGTAAACCAAAGAATGGATTGTTTATAGAAATTTCAATATTCTCAACACAGCTCTTTATCTCATGAATTCAACCATTTAAGGCCCTTACAAGGTAAATTGAAAACATACAAGTATAAAAATTCAAGGCTTTTAATTTCAATATGCACTTTCATTTCTCAGGTGCTGGAATTCTTTCAGAGTCTAAAGAAATAGGACTAGAAGAAGCCCACTGTTCTAATGGGGATTTTCAGAATCTGAAACTCTTTCATTGTTTACTGGCTTCATCATCATCAGTTATACCACCATTAACAAGTTATGAATCACAGATAAGGAAATAAAAAAATACAACTCAATACTCCTTTGGGGTTCATGATAGACTGTTCTGACAACCACATCCACTTGACGCTTGACTCCTCACAGAAGAGTTCCAATTATCTCCTGATAGTCTGGGTCAATCATCTACCCAGCATAAGTAACTTCTTTGCGTATTGAGAGATATGAAGAGCCCAAAGGCTTTGTTATTAGTATTATTTTTTTCCTTAATGGAATCTTCATTCTGATGCCTACTGGAAACTTTTCTCCTTTATGAACTGAGGGTTCTGTGTTAGCAGAGCACACCATCAAGCAGTAAAATGTAAGGTCTACAAGTGGGTTGCTAGAAGTACGACCTCTCAGGAGAGCACATTGAACTAGCTTTCATAAATCCTACTTGCTGAGCACTTATTACACATGAGAATTAAAAAAAGAAAAGGAATAAAAATCTTTTCCATGTGCTTTCCTTAGGAATCATGAGGCATAAAACAGGATATTATTAAAATATCAACATATAATATATCATATTTGAATACTGTCATTGTATTGCAAGCATTATTGCATGCTAATTATAATTAATTAATATCATTGTTTAAACTAAGCTCTATCCAATCTTCTTGTTCATATTAAAAAATCATCCAAGATAACTTTAAATGAAGATATATTTAAGAAATTGTATTAAAATGTAGTTTTCAACATACAGAATTTCAATATTATGCTTATCTTTATATATCTGACCATCATTGCCTTGTGGATTAAGAATTTTACTCTTTGGTGTGTTGAAAATTAGCCATATTTATTTAGGAAAATGAAGTACGACAGTAATCATAATGATGGATATAGTAATTGTATTAGTAAAGGAAGTAAAGTCAAGTCTGGCTTACTGTTGTGGAATAAAGGACTGTTCTCTCCCAATATAGTTGATGTTTAAAACCTCAAGTAATGGTATTTAAAGGTGGAAACTTTAGAGTGTAATTAGATTTGCATAGTATCCTGAAGCGAGGTCCCATATAATAGAATCAATATCCTTGAAACAGATAATTTCCTAGGTAACTTTGTTGTTCAAAGATATTTTATAGTCAGAATGCTGTACCTGTGTAGCAGTATAATCAAATCTGCTTGCGTCCTTGGACTTGGGCTTCCCAGATCCCAGATCTTTAGGAAATAAATATCTATTATTGAAGCTATGTTGTCTACTGTATTTTATTATGTCCGATCAAGCAAATACCTGTACTAAGGACTTGCAATGCTTCAGACAGACAGAAGCGAATCACTTAACTTTATTGACTCTTTCATGATTTAATTTACTCAACAATAATAGGTTATTATTACTTCCTGCTTGTAGCTGAAGAAACTGAAATAGAGATTAAATAATTTGTTCAAATTTCCTCAAATAGTCAGTGGGAGAAAGTCTGTCTAAAAAGAGTATCTAGCATCTTAATCACAGTCACAGGCCCCATCCAGTAAATTTGTGCTTATTTTTTCAATTAGGTTCGAAAACTCTTAGAGGTAAATGACCTAGAAATACCTCGGTTGTACAGCATAAAATTAAGAAGGGAAATTATAGGTTATAATGCTGAATAAATAGCTCTAGATTAGAATGGAAAGACAACATTTTAGGAACTTAGTAAGGAATTTAAATATATGTCACTTGTGCATATTTATAGATATAAGTAGGCGTATACTCATTTTTATTCATATATATATGATATAATGCTCATTTTAAAGATGTTAGTAATAAAACAGGAGGTCTGATTATTTTATTAGTCTATGGACTAACAAGATAGAGGAAAGCAAATAATGGTACAATACTTAAAGATCATCTAGGGGTCAGAGGAAGTTTTGGATATATATAGTCTTTAAATTGATCTTGATAATGAGTAATCACTTTTGGAAGATAGAGAGATTCTTAATTTCGAAACTAGGGTTTTCAGTTGATAGAAAATGAAAAAAAATTGTTGGATCTCTAAACAGAATTTCAAAATATTCTTACTTTAAAAATTAAATAAACTTCATCAAGCAAGATGGATGATAGCAAATGCACACGCAGTACAACTGTCCTTATTTTAATAATAGTATAAACACATTTTCTATTTTTTAAGTTTTTGTTTTCCCTTTTTAAAATTTAAATTAAAAACAAGCTTCTTTTACTTCCCTTTCCCTTCTTTCCTCCCCTGCCCTCCACCGACCCCTATCCCATCCCCTTTCTGCTCCCCAGGGAAGGTGAGGCCTTCCATGGGGGATCTTCGAAGTCTGTCATATCATTTGGAGCAGGGCTATTGTGAAGTGTGATGTTTCTCTGATTTCTTTCTCAGAACATTTATTATCTGTATATAATAGGGCTACTGATTTTTTTGAGTTAACCTTGTATCCTGCCACTTTGCTAAAGGTGTTTATCAGCTGTAGGAGTTCCTTTGTAGAGTTTTTTGGGTCACTTATGTAAATTATCATATCATCTGAAAATAGTGAAAGTTTGACCTCTTCCTTTCCATTTTGCATCCCCTTGATCTCTTTTCTTGTCTTATTGCTCCTGCCAGAACTTCAAATACAATATTGAAGAGATATGGAGAGAGAAGACAGCCTTGTCTTATTCCTGATTTTAGCAGAATTGCATTGAGATCCTCTCCATTTAGTTTGATGTTAGCTGTTGGTTTACTGTATATTGCTTTCATTATGTTCAGGTATGTTGCTGTTATCCGGGATTTCTACAGGACATTTATCATTAAGGGGTGTTGGATTTTGCCAAAGGATTTTTCTGCATCAAGTGAAATGATAAGGTGGATTTTGTTTTGCAGTTTGTTTATATGGTGAATTACATTGATAGATTTTCTTTTGTTGAACCATCCCTGCATCCCTGGGATGAAGCCTACTTGATCATGGTGCATGATTTTTCTGATGTGTTCTTGAATTCGGTTTGTTAATATTTTACTGAGTATTTTTGCATCAATGTTCATGAGGAAGATTGGTCTGCAGTTCTCTTTCTTAGTTGTGTCTTTGTGTGGGTTGGGTATCAAGGTAATTACAGCTTCATAAAAAGAGTTTGGCAATGAACCTCCTGCTACTATTGTGTGGAACACTTTGAGGAGTATTGGAATGAGCTCTTCTTTAAATTTCTGGTAGAATTCTATACTGAAGCCATCTGGACCTGGGCATTTTTTGGTTGAGGAATTTTGATCACTGCTTCTATTTCCTTAGGGGTTATAGGTCTGTGTAGACTGCTTATCTGCTCTTGATTTAATTTTCGTAAGTGATATCTATCCAGAAAATTGTTCACTTCCTTTAAATTTTCAAATTTTTGGAGTACAGGTATCCAAAGTATGACTGAAGATTCTCTGGATTTCCTCAGTGTCCTTTGTTATGTCCCCCTTTTCATTCCTTATTTTGTTGATTTGCATGTTCTCTCTCTGCCTTTTAGTTACTTTGGACAGAGATTTTTCTATCCTGCTGATTTTATTGAAGAACCAACTCTTTGTTACATTGATTCTGTGTATTGTTTTCTTTGTTTCTGCTTTATTGATTTCAACCCTAAATTTGACGATATCCTGACATCTACTCCTCCTGGGTGAGTTTGCTTCTTTTTGATCTAGAGCTGTTAGTTGTGCTGTTAATTCTATAATAGGTCCATTCTCCAGTTTTTTTCATATGTGCCCTTAGTCCTATGACCTTTCCTCTTAGTACTGCCTTCAAAGTGTCCCATGAGTTTGGGTATGTTGTATCTTAATTTTCATTGAATTTTAAGAAGTCTTTTATTTCTTTATTTCTTCCTTGACCCAGGAATAGTGCAATTGCACGTTGTTCAATTTCCATTAGTTTGTAGGGTTTCTGCAATGTATTGCTAAATTCTAACTTTAAAGCATGGTGGTCTGATAAGATACAGGGACTTATCCCAATTTTTTTGTGCCTGTTGAGGTTTGCTATGTTGCCTAGTATGTGGTCAATTTTAAGAAGGTTCCATTTGGTGCTGAGAAGAAGGTATATTCTCTTGTGTTTGGGTGGAATGTTGCACTCTTTTAATTGTTTCTCGTAATTTTTGGTTTGTCTTTTCTTCCATTTCATTAAAAGATTTTCTCATTTCTTCCTTTAGGGTTTCTATCATCTTCATGAACTTGGTTTTTAGGTCATCCTCTTCTGTTTCATCTGTGTTGTGATTTTCAGATCTTGCTGGTATAGGGTCTCTAGACTCTGGTGGCGTCATAATACTTTTTCTGTCATTGAATTTGTTCTTGTATTGTTGTCTTCCCATTCCTTCTTTCAATGGGTACAGATGGCATCTCTTTGTTTCCTGGTGACTATGGGTCCAAGGTTCTCTTCTGATGGGTGCAAGCAAGTCCAGATCACTGATGGATCTCTTAGTGGGTGGGAGCTCTGCCCTCTGCACTCTGCCCTGATTGGGGGAAGACTTGGGCAGGCTGTCTCAGCAGGCTTCTGGTAGCTTGATCCTCATGGGGAGGAGGGGTGGGAGGAGTAGTAAAGCTTGGTGCAGTTCCCAGTCCAGGAGATCCCAGAGAGCTCTTTTGGTCTTCTTAACTTAAGGAAAATTTCACGTTGTTTCTTCTCGATGCTTGCAGGAGAGCCATAGATATAAAATCATTTAACAAATAACATAAAGTATTTTAGTGGAACTTAGCTGAAGAATGAAGGATAATGTGTAAGACAGTTTCAGACTAAAGTATGGTTCTAAAGACACAATGAAAAGAAATATATCAAGTAGAAAATAAAAAAGCAAAAGAGAACTTTTATTTTGAGAATGCTTTAAATATCAGAGCACAATATCCATTTCTCTCTAAGACCCAAAATCTGATGTGGCAAAATATGTGACAATGAAAGCTTTGTTTTTAAATGTTTGAACTATTTAGCGTTATCACATGTAATCTAACCTTCTGTCCTTAGGCTTTAGTCAGATGAACCCACCACAGAACACAATGGAAACATCAAGAGAGTGAGCATCCTAACACATGTGTTTCATATATGAATCCTGGAAGCTATCTTCTATATATGTGCCTTGTGTGACTGGGTTTCACGAGGCAGAAATTCTTTCAGCTGGTTGACTGCGCTGGATGGCAAGGCAGATTTGTTTACAGTGTCGTCCATAGGAAGTCCTTCAAGATATGGGAAATCATGATTTTGAGGATTCGTTTTGGTGCCAGCTGGCAAGGATCTTGAAGGCTATTCTGTTTTACCCACATACCACAGTTCAAAATGTTTCCATGTGGAACACATGAGAGAAGTATGTGCTTAGCAAAACTTGAAAATGACATTTATTCATAGTAGCAAAAGAAGAAAAAAAGGAGGAAACCACGTTATATGTTTTTTCCTGGCATTGCTTTAGCATTCCTGCCATATATTTTTATGCTGTGTTTAGTAACAGGGTGAACAATGGGGTAAGACACTTATCCCCATCTTCACTGGATACATACTTTATCTAATACTTTTTGCAGTTCCTATCCCTGCTAAATTAAATATTTATCTTGTGACAGAAATATTCACATATCTGGGCTGATACTCTAAGGATCAAGTTCACTTTAAGGATCAATAATACATCGAAAGATATAGAATTCACATAAAACTAGTAATTATTTCATATGGTAGCATTTAGTCACTCTTTATTAATCAATTCATATATGTGACTTTCTTTAAGAAATTGTCTTCCAAGCCAGGCATTGGTGGTGTGCACCTTTAATTCCAGCACTTGGGAGGCAGAGACAGGCAAATCTCTATGAGTTTGAGGCCAGCCTGGTCTACAGAGTAAGTTCCAGGACAGGCTCCAAAACACTACAGAGAAACACTGTCTCGAAAAAAACCAAAGGGAGAAAAAAGAAGAAGTTGTCTTTCTAAACTAGTAAGGATAAAAATAACATCATGCAACTTAAAGATTTTTAGATGTAGATAACTATAATATATATGTAACATAAATACTCATTCTTAAAGAAGTCTCTTCTTTTTTTAATCTTTTGCTATCTATGTTACCTTTTTATTTATTTAAATTAGAAATAAGCTTGTTTTACATGTCAATACCAGTTCCCTCTCCCTCCCCTCCTCCCCTACCCCCACCAACCCATATCCCATCCCCTTTCTGATCCTCAGAGAGGGTGATGACTTCCATAGGGGATCTTCAAAGTCTGTCATATCATTTGGAGCAGGGCCTAGACCCTCCAGCATGTGTTGAGGCTGAGAGAGTATCCATCCCTGTATGTGGAATGGACTTCCAAAGTCCATTCATGTACTAAGAATAAACACTGTTCCACTACCAGAGGCCCCATAGATTGCCCAGGCTTCCTAACTGACACCAACACTCTGGGGAACTGTGTCAGTCCTATGCTGGAAGTCTCTAGTCTTTTCACTTATTTTTTTAAGCAATGTCTCAGTGATTTACAAATGAGGAACATGAATAGTCTATATGAATGAGGACATATGAATGTATTAATAATCAAACTAAGTCAAACAAACAAAAAACTTCTCAATTATTTATAACAGATATTGATGGCTAGAACACTGATGAAGTATATCATTACTTTAGAAAAATATATAACAAGAGAAACCGTTTAACTGAAATATGTTTGAAAGTTATTCCAATAACAATATACAAAAAAGATCATTGAGACGGTTTTACTAAAATAAGACCGAAACAGGGAATTGCATATTGGAACTGTAGGGAGTTTGTTCAGGTGCCTAAACACAGCACAGCATTACTTGCATAAAGTTTCAATAAAGATTATTTACAAATCAATTATTAATGCTTGTAATGTCCAAATGTTTGAGTACAGAATAGTTATTTATTATCTCCCTAGCCTTCCTCCCCAATGGTTATCATATTTGCCTGAACACAAGCAATACTTGGCAGAATATTCAATGTGAGTACTGTGACTTATTAGCCCCAGTGTAAAATAACATGGTCATTGGAAAACTGTATTATTAGATTTATTTATTGAATGGTGGTATGCAGGCATACCACAGTGTTCATGCAGCCCACTATATGTGTGGACATTAGAGGACAACTTGCAGAACCTGAACTCTCACTCTACCATGAGGGCCTGGGATAGAAATCAGGTTGACAAATTGGCAGCAGGTGACTTTACATACTAAGTGATCTTAATATCCCTAGGGATCATTTTTAACACACCACTCACTCATACATTATGCTATTAAAAATACTAACCTGATCCATTATCATAGGTGTCCCTCTCTACCTGGTCACATGGATTTAAATACTATATGTGCTCTGTTTCTATATTGTCTGAATTTATTTCTCCTCTTCTGGAGGCCAGAACTCAAAATGAAAGCAAAATTGGTGTGTACTGGGAGCCTATTTTCTTGTTCACTGATCATACATAACTTCTAGAAATATCCTCAAATATTGAAAAGGCCATAGGTTCTTTTTCTCTTAGGAGCAATAGTCCCAAATATAAAAGCCATTTCCTAGCTATTATCTTGGCATCCATATATTCCATAATCAAAATTTCAGGCAATGGAAAAATGCCTGTCACAGTAGTGTCCCACTCTTTGAAGCCGTTGCCAACCACTGAAACCTTTAAGAATATGCTATATTAGGAGCACTGACATATATATATATGTATATATACATGCATATATATATATTAAATTCAACATGTTCCCATGGGAGTTGCATATTTAGTTGTATGGAAAATTTCCCTTTGAAGAGTAGGAGAAACATATTTCGTAAAAGGTCTATGTAAACAATCTACCAGGGAAACTGCAGATAAACATATCATAAATGTTTGGAGAACCTAAACAACTGTTTGTGATAGAATTCACCCCTGACTATACATTTTGTGTCCCTTAAGTCATGAAATTTTTGGTGCAAAGATTTTGTAGTGTGAAAGCTATAAAATAATATAACTAAGTATTTTATCTTTAATACTGGCTTCAATGTCACTACAACCAGGGCTTCATATTTCTCAGCAGAACAAGACATTTATGAAATAACACAGATGCCAAAATTTACTTGGTTTTCTATGTTAAGTGATTAACACAGCTATTGTTTATACTCATATGTAACAACATTGAACCAGAATTCATGTTCTTGTGTGTGCATGTCTTTTCTCTTGCTTAGCAAGTAATTTTAAGCAACAGAATTATTTTCTGTCTCCTCGTATTCAACAATAAAACAAGAAATTTGCATTTAATGAAGAATCTGCATGCGTCATGATGATAGAACAAAAAGTCCTTGGCAGTGGTTTATGCCACAGAAGTAGTCTATTTTTATACTGTACATTTAGCAAATAGTATAAATAAAAATTCCATAAACTCCATCTCAAGAACAAAAAGAACAACAACAAAAAAGAAACCCAGAAAAACTTGCAGGCAGAGACCTATGTTTAGTTCTCTTTATTATTGTTCAAGAACAAAAATAGCAGTTGTGATGTCATTGTAATTCCTTTTAAAGGTCAGTGATTTGTGAAGATTTCTTTTACAGGGAAATTTAGAAGAGAAAAAAAATCAATGAAAGGATACTAGCACTGTTTTCTTGATTACTTGATAAATATTGATTTAATGTTTAAAGAAAATCAGAATTCATCTAAGGAACATCTTTAGATAAAGTATTGAGGGGAGAAGAATGTTATATTTACCTTTTTTAAAGTAAAAAAATTAATACATGTTATTATCTCAAAATAGGACATGTGGTAGTGCTGTAATAGAACTGAGAATTTACATTGAATTGCCTTGGTAGAAATTAAGAAATGGCTTAAATTTAGTAATAATCAAAGATTATACTGAATTTAAGAAAAATTATATAATAAGTTGATAAATTATATAAAATGTTGTAGAAAGTAACGAACAGATTCAAATGACAGAACTATGAACAAAAGTCATTTGGTAGCTTCTCAGTGTGATTTCAAGGAGGGTAAATTTACTTATGATTAGATGTTTTACTTCTATTTTTAGATGAAATGACATCAAAAGTCGTACTTCAGTGGTAAAATTAATGTACTGAGCCACACAGTAACAAATCAGAATCACCAGATAAAATATAGAAAACAGGAGTGTATACAGGGCGATCTCTTAAAAATTCTTACTGTAACTTGTGCAAGGAACAGTTAGCTCTGATTCTTTAAAGTTACAATAACTTCATGCTTCTGTCAGACTTCTGTGTAGTTCTACCTACAGCTGCAAGCAGCAAGAAACAAGAATAATAAAGCAAATCTATGACAGCTTGCCTGAAATTGTTCACAGCAGTCATGTGTTGGCCAGTGCTTCACAGGGCATCTGGGCTTTCTAGGATCTAGTGGTGTTACCATGCTCAGCATCAGGAGTCACCACCTCCAAGAAAGTGAGAGATCAGGCCATTTTATTTCTTATCATTATTGTTATCAATGACTAATCTTAGGAAATTATTTTGACATTACAAATCCTTTCATTAGTATCCCATTATTATATTTTATTTATTTAGCCCTGGAATCTAATGCCAACGTAACACTTGTTTGTTGTTTTTTTTAACACCATAATTTTTAAATCTGTGTGCCATTTTTTTATATTCTGTTCTCACCTTATGCATTTCCATTTGGTTTTGTTTAGACACAAGCAGTTTAAACCTATCCTAATGTGACATCCTTTCGATAAGAGTCATACATTGATACCTTCCACCAAATGGTATACTACACATGTCTATGCTAAATACCTAAGCACCCCACCAACAATGAATACAACACATCTGAGCATGTCATTGATAAACATCTCCAGCAGCTGCTCTGCCTATTTTATTTTTAACTATCATATGTTCCAACAAGTATGGTAGCAGATTGGTGATTTTGATTGCACTTCTTCCCCAATGAAGATTATTTTATCTTTTCATTAGCATATATGGTCTTTGCATCTATACTTCTTGTTATATATCCCTTCATACTCTTATGAAATCCAGAGACTAGTCCATTATGTGTTACACCATGGTGTAAGCTGGGTCTTCCTATGTCAGCTAACAATTGAGACACTTTTCCTTCCACACGCCCTTATACCAACCAAATTGTGATAACTCTTTAATTGAAACACTCATTCCAGGAGAAGAGGTTGTGCTAAATTGGCATCAAAAGTCTAAGAAGTTCACGTTATATCACCACTTGATTTTCTAAGTATTTTCCTGTGCTCTTTATCTTTTTTATTTTATAAAGTCCAGTGATTTCATAAAGAACAGCTTCACTATTCAGATTTTTTCTAGGATAAGTGCATTGGTATTTCTGAAAAATGTTATTAATCCAAATCCTGGTCAGCATTTCTCTTCATTATTTTCTTTGAAACATTTCATGAAATACTAGGACATCAAGCATTACTTAAACTGGAACAAAACATACATCCTTGATTTGTTCCTCATTTTTTAAAGAAAACTCTTTAACTTCTCAATTATCAAATATGATATTTATAATGTCTCATGTATAAAATTTTATAATACAATTTGCTTAGATATTAGTCATGCAATCAAGAAATGTGCTTGCACATAATTGCTTAGTTTTTGAAATCTTTTATCATGAATGGGTACTGGATTTTATCTATTTTTATTCGTTTGTAGTATTTCTTCCTTAATCTTTAGAGGAATCTAAAATGTATGAAAGGCACTTAAGAAAGTGGTCAACATCCTTAGCAATTAGGGAAATGCATTTCAAAAAAACTCTGAAATACCATCTCACTTCTGTCAGAATGGCTAAAATCAAAAACACCAATGACAGTTTATGCTAGAAAGTATTTGGAGAAAGGGGAGCACTCCTCCACTGCTGGTAGGAATGCCAACCCCACAGACACTTTGGGAATCAGTGTGGAGGTTTCTCTGGAAAATTGGAATCAGTCTATCAGAAGATCCAGCAATTTCACTCTTAGGAATGTACCCAAAAGATGCACATATATACAACAAGGATGTCTGTTCCACTATGTTCATAGCAGCATTATTTGTAATAGCCAGAACCTGGAAGCAGGCTAGATGCCCCTCAACTCAAGAGTGGATAGAGAAAATGTGATACATTTACATACTGGAGTACTACTCAGCGGATAAAAACCAATGGAATCTTGAAATGCACAGGCAAATGGATGGCACTAGAAGAAACCATCTTTAAGTGAGGTAACCCAGTCACAAAAAGACAAGCATGGTATTTACTCACTCATATGTGGATTTTAGACAAGGATCAGGGTAGTGCCAGCCTACAATCCCACTGCCAGAGAGCCTGGGAAACAGAGAGGACACTGAGAGAGACATGCATGGTACCACGGAGAAGGGGAATGGGACAGGATCTCCTGAGTGAACTGGGAGCATGGGGTAGGGGAGAGGGAGCTGGGAAAAAAGAAGGGGAGAAGGAGAAGGGAAAGAAGGACATGGAGCAGGAAGGTTGAGTCAGGGAAAGAACTGAAGAGAACAAGATGAGAGATACTATAATAGATGAAGTCATTAGAGGTTTGAGGAGAGAACTGGCAATAGTGAGATTTACAGAGATCTACAAGATGACACCAACTGGCAATCTAAGCAATAGTGGAGAGGTTACCTTAAATGCCCTTCCCTAATAATATGATCCTAGAGCCTTCATCCAGTGGCTGATGGAAGCAGAAGCAGACACCCACAGCTAAACACTGAACTAAACTCCTGGAACCCAGACCAGAGAGGGAAGAGTGATGAGCAAAGGGATCAACAACAGGCTGGTGAAACCCACAGGAACAGCTGACCTGAACTGTTGGCTGAGATACCAGCATGGGACTTATCCAGACCCCTAAATTTGGGTGTCAGCGAGGAGGGCTGGGCAATCTATGGGGCCTCAGGTGTTAGATCAGTATTTATCCCTGCCATATAAATTTATTTTGGGAGCCCATTCTACATAGAGGGATGCTCTCTCAGCCTAAGCCCTTCCCTGGATGATATGACATATTTGGAGATCCATCATGGAGGGACTCACCCTCCCTGGGGAGTTGAGGGGGATTGGGTGGTGAGTAGGAGGGGTTGGGAGGCGGGGAGGAGGAGAGGGAAAGGTAACTGGGATTGACATGTGAAGCAAGCTTGCTTCTAATTTAAATTAAAAAAAGAGTAAAAAGAATAAGGTCCATTCAATTAGACAACCAATTGAACGTCGATGGTAAGATAAATCCTTAGAGATTCTAAGATGATAAAATGTTTTCATGAACAAGTATCATCTACGAGATCAACATTTCTGGAGGACAAGATTTTGTATGTTTACTGATTCAATGTTTTTAAAAGCAGCAATTTCCAGTGAAAAGTTTTATAGGCTATAAAATTACCCTTCCTTGTCCAACTTATGTTATTCTGTCAGAACACCATGAATTTTTGGAAGAAGTTGTCGCACCTGCTGTGCGGCCTGCATCTGAGAATGTAGCGAGGTGGTCGGGATAGATGACACAGAGACCGGTCGGTTGCTTTAAGAAAACTTTATGCTTCCCAAGTTAGCTTAGGAGGAGATTTCAAGTCCACTTAGGAGAGAGAAGTCTCAGGAGAAGTCTCCCCAAGAAAAAAGAGCTTCCCTTTTTAAGGACTTCTGCCATCCATTTACATACCATTCTTTCCAGACTTTTCACCCTCCTGGCTGGTGGTTTAATCTCCGGCCTCAGAATCGGGGAGACACCGCGGGGGGGGGACAGGAAGAGGCATCTAGCCTTAGGGGGTGTGAAAGTCATGGTATCTCAGTGAGTGAGCCCTTATCTGAGCCCTATCAAGAGCTTTAAAGCACTGAATTGTTTTCAGTAAACATTACACAGATGCCTGCTCCCAGGCTGAAGGAGAAGTGGGTTTCTGCTCAAGGTCTGGTGTCCCCACAATTTACCCCTTTTTATTTTTAAATGAGGCACTCCTGTCTTAGGTCAAGTAGGGTCACCCTCCCTGGCCCGTCTTTGGGGGACCTTGAACCCCTGTCTTAGGTGGGAGTGGGTCTTCCCCACAGAACAACTCTAGTCAATCTTTGAATTAAAACAAAAGGTTGAAAAAGTCCTGTATGTCCCTCGTCATTTCTTTATTAGAGAAGTTTTGAGCTACACTCAGGGGCTACAGCCATACCCACTCCTTGTAATTCTGTAGATGCAAAGTGGAAAGGCCAGGCTTTTGCGAAAAGTTTTTAGAGATGACTCACAAAATTTAATAACCTACCCTATATAAATGTAACCAAACATTTTTATTTTATATACCTTTGTCTTTTTCTTTACTGAATACTAATACCTCATTTATTAACTGTTATTAGTTTATTTAATTTACCCATCTTAATCTATCTTTTTATTGAGGATGATCCTCCAATCTACCCTCCAACTGAGGGCAACTTCTTATCTTAGGTTTCCTTTCTTTTTTGACCTTTGTTAGGTGAGGGCCTAGACATTTAATCCAATCCACCCTTCAACTGAGGGTTTAATCATGGAGATATTAAATATTTTTAATAAAGTAGAGATTCCCCTTTTAGGAGGGGGAAACTCAGACTCTCGTGTTGGCAGCAGTCACTCCCAATGTATTTATTAGTGCTATAAAGGCGATGAATGGGGAGCTGTAGTGACTAACTGGCATCAAAACGGTGGGAGGGTTTTTTCTCACCAGTGCCCATACTTCCCTTACCTGAGTTTGGCAATGTTTGGATCATTTTTATCATGGCGAGCATTCCTAGTGTCGGGAGCAGAGTCGGGGTCAACATGCCTGATGCACCGTTTGGGGACCCAAATAGGCTTCTCACTTCCTGGAGGGAAAACACAAACAGCCCCTCGGACCCTAGCTAGTAGGGGAGTGGGTGGCTCGCTTTCACAATCTCAGTGGAACCTCCAATTGTCACACCTGCTGTGTGGCCTGCATCCGAGAATGTAACGAGGTGGTCGGGATAGATGACACAGAGACCGGTCGGTTGCTTTAAGAAAACTTTATGCTTCCCAAGTTAGCTTAAGAGGAGATTTCAAGTCTGCTTAGGAGAGAGAAGTCTCAGAAGTCTGACAATACCAGCAAGGGCTAGAGAGTGCTGGCATAGGCCTTTAATCCCAGCACTCGGGAGTCAGAGGCAGGCAGATATCTGTGAGTTCATGGCAAACCAGGGCTCTTACACTGAGAAACCATGTCTGGAAAAACTAAAAAAAGAAAAAAAAAGAAAGAAAAAAAGGTCCCAGCAAGGTCTTTGATCTACATCTCATCTGTGGGATCATAGAATCATAGATGGAAGCAGAATAGTGAGATGATGCTATAAACCAGCAATAGAGACTTGGAGACATGCTGAACTCTTGCCATGAATATCTCTTGTGTAGCTATTTATTCCAGATAGAAACATTATATGCGATGAGGCAATTTCCTGGGGATAACGCTGAATTTTTAAGCTATCTGAAAGGCAGAAGCAGAGAGGTCCAGAGATTACTCTTTTGCAGTTACAATCCATGCTGGGGATGGTTTTTTTTCAGTGATGCACCTGTTTTTGAGTCATTCGTGCTCCTATAAGCAACACCTCACCTAAACTCCTATGTGTGACTTTTGAATCAGTAGTCTGAAGTCTTGTCCCATTATATCTGGGAGAATGTTGGTTCCATAATTGAGATGATTAAATAACCCAATCCCTTCAGGAAAAGTTATATAATACAGATAACATCTGATTAGGAAACAACAGAATCAAAGGAGGGTAGAGGAGGATATTGTCCTTGAAATTCATACTAAAAGGTACAAAAGATGGTTATGCATGTGAGGTTGGAGTGTTCTCAGGAGCAATCCTGTCAGAGATTCACTCCTGAATGTGTTATGGGATGATTCATCTCTGTGTTTTATTTGTGCTTGTATGCTTCCCAAAATGGATGATAGAACATACCATCAAAGCTAAGCCATGTGAGAGCAGGCTTTTCTGGAATCCCACGATGATTATCTTCCTCTACATTGTATTGGTTACCATGGCTCCTTGATGGATGGAGTTCAACATATGAGTAAATGATATCATTGAACTGCTGATAGATTGAATAATATTTCAGTCCTTGAAAATTATATACATGGTAAATGATAATAAGCAGGCTGTGGCATTAGCCATTTAACCTTAGTTATGAAGGAAAGGTATGAACTATAGGGGGAAAAGTACAATCTATAGTAGTAAAAAAAGGAAATTATTCCAGATACTTGCCTGAACAAATGACTCAACAAAACTGTAGATACAATAGTGCTTATTATTAGATTACTAAAGAAGAGTAAGGTACATACACAAAATGTAATATACTGTTTCACCTTACTTTTCATAAAAGATGTCCACATTTTAAATGATAACAGTAGATATATAAACAAATAGTAGAATGCAGTTAGGGATTACACTGCTTTTGTTACAGGTCATCTTCATGTTCTCTGAGATTCATGATTCATAGCCCTGGTTTTGTTTCTAGTATCAGGTATGATGTCCCTCTTAATCAACAAGACTTAAGTACAATAGAGCTGTTGGCTACTGCCAAGGTGTGTGTGCCACTATCCCACCCACAGGTTAATTATGACTTGGGGACTATTGTCACGGTTCTTCATAGCTGGGTAGTACTGTTGGTTACTTCCCTCCATTTAAAGATTGCTAGGTGCCAACCCATATCAAGAAAGTTAATTCATGTGACTAAGACATTCAGATCAGAGAACTTTGGGCCCTATATTTGAAGTGCATGGCATCTTAAACAATAGTGAATTAATTAAGGGCAATCTCAAGGGCAATAACACCAGCCTATGTTTGTAAGTCTTTTGGACAACCTATACCAACAGCTCAAAAGAGGATTTCTCAAAGCTGGTATTGGGTTTTTGATAGATATCTGTGGTTCTTGTGGTATTATTGTCATCCCAGAGGGAAATTTTTATTAAAAGAATATATGTATATTTGTATAGTTCATGTATTATAAGTACATTTTGGTAGATTGTTATTAATAAGACTTTTCTAGGCATCCTTAGTTTTGATTTACTCACCTTCTTGTTATTCTTATTTGTCTGTCCCCTTTGTAATTATAGGCCTCTGTTTTTCAAATTTACCCTTTCAAGTCACGTGTATCTTGCTACCTATCTTTCTATTGCTGCCGTTGAACCCAAGACGTCAACATGTTTTACTTTCCTAGGTTCTTCAGTTACTCAATGCTATGTACTCACATCTAAAGATTTTGAGCTAGAATCCTCAGATGAGTGGGAATATGCAGCAGTTGTCCCCCTGCATCTGAAAGTGCAGTTCTTCCCACATCAAGAAACTCATGCCAACAGACAGAACGAGTAACAGAAAAGCATAACCAACCAAACACAGGGTTGTGGAGCCCAGATACAATTGATACATTTATAACACATTTCTTGCACCTAAGGCTCAGGGTATATTTAAGAAAAATGGAGAGAAAAGCTATAAGAGTTACAGGAACATAGAGTATGTCTCCTAGGAATGCAGAATCTAAGGCTGTAAGTATCATCAGCACAATTGCCTAAACATGAGCTGAACAGGGAAAACATTAAGAGACAGGTTAATGTTGATGGAAGAAAGCTGAGAACACCCCAACTCCACCCAAAGAGCTACATGAAACTAAGGAATCCTGTGTTTAAGAGAAAATGTCTTTCCCAGAGAGGAGCAGGCATATTAGCTAGTCACAATCAGCCTAAAACCACAACAAGTATCATTATACAGACTGAGCAGTTGTACTTATGTATTACACACACATACACCACCACCCCAAAACAATAACAAAAAAAATGCAGGGAGAGAAAGAGAGAGAGAGAGAGAGAGAGAGAGAGAGAGAGAGAGAGAGAGAGAGAGAGAGAGAGAGAGCAAGGAAAGTATATGGGAGGGCTCCGAGACAGAAAGAAGCATGTGACTTATTAAATACAGACCAAAGTATAATGAGCTACAAATTCATGAGTAAAATATTTGACCCAAAGATTTACTCTCACATAATGTATAAAATGTGATGAAGCATGATTATAGCCATGGTAAAGGCAAACATCTTAAGAATACTTTGTAAAATAATCACCAATAGAATGAACCAATTCATCAGTAACCTACCCATCACATGAATGAAACCTATTCATTTCAAATGCAGAAAATATTTTGTGAAGAATATTTCTTTAGTCAAACTGGTCAGGTTTATGTCCATGTTTTATTGTTAGAAATTTTTAATGTTTTATTGTACTTGACAGGGGCAGAAACTATTGTAATTTTCACTATTGTTATTTGACATATTTTAGTAGTGATTGTTGGAGTTTTAATGTAGCAATTGAATTCAGAAGCATATTTGTATAATATAAATGGAATAGCAGAGGCGTTTAATCTATACTATTTTTGGACTAAATTTCCATTGCTATATTGTAGGTGTGTGATGGCTGAATTGTGATTGCTTTATTTCCCCTCCCAAAAGTCCTGAGTTGATGCTATAGTCCCCACTTCTTTCATTAAGAGACACTATATTTAAAAGAAAAGTTTAATTAGAAGAAAATTACTGTTGGAGTGAGCTTAATTCCACTTGACTGGTGTCCTTGGAAGAACAGGGACTTTGGGAGTAAGGATAAATATAAAGTGTTCTGTGGGCCGTACTTGTACATACAGAGTAATGACCATGTAAGGGCATAGAGAAGGCAGCCACACCCAGGCCAAGAAAAGCAGCCTCAGAAAGAAACCAACCCTGCTAAGCCCCTGCCCAGCTTTCAGCCTCCAGACCAGTATGAAATAAATTGCTATTGTTTAAATTATTCAATCTGTGATATAATTTTACAGTAGTGCTAAAAAATTAATAGTGTTGCTCAAATATGTGTTGTTCAAAGTAAATATTTTTTCCAGAAAATATTATGTGTGTAATAACCCCGGCAGGGGTCCTTATCACAAAGCTTGTAGGACCTCAGTTTCCATGTTACTATAGAAGCCACACCTTTTAGAGGAATTCTAAATTATGTGACTTCTATCTCTAATTTCTTTTGCTATGGGGAATTTGTTCAACTATTTATAAATAATTCATTTTTAATGGACTAGGTACAAAATCCAACCAGTTTTTCCATAACCCTAAGAATGGGACCTCAGACTCATTTATCTAAATGTACTAAGGCAAATGTAGGGCATATTCTCCAGGGATTACAAATATAAATATTATTTTTTCTACTACAGAAAGTGGTAGATAAAATATTGATAAAATTAAACAAATGATATGTATATTTGATACCTTAATACAATTTTTACTATAGACAGACACACAACATCAATACCATGGAAACATTTAAATTTCTGTGTCACTCATATACACAAAACTATACACACAGACAAACAAATCTGAAAACATTTAGGTAAATAAAATGGTGGAATTGTTTTCACTTCTTTTACTAATTCAAATCTTGTAGAATCAAATATCTGATAGTAAAGATCTCAAACCTAATTCACCCTTACAATTTAGCTAAACATCTATTCCATGTAGCATGCAGGATTATCTGTAAACTTAAAATACAATGTGGAGTAGACAATTAGTCAATACTGCATAGAAAACAAATAGCTGGGGATAAAGGCAGGCAGAAATGAGAAATCTACATAACTAGATGTATAAAGACATAAAAAAATGAAATAAAAACGTGTAAAATTTCATCGAGTTTAGTCCCGGTGGCTTGTTTTCTGTTGTCGCTGTTCTTCACATGAAAATTTAAGGCTCATCAATTTTATAGTTTAGAAGGTCGCAACCTGAGTAGATATTTGTTCCTAACTGTGGATTACATTCACACTTTTCAGATGTATCCTGTTAACACATGAATTTCCTATAGGAGATACATGTAATTGTTTATGTACTTGAAAAATCTAAGAAATGTCTCAAATGAGTTCACTGAATAGCACTTAAATTAATAACAATAATCCCTTCCCAATAATTATGTTTTGATTTTCTGAGGTTATAATGCAGTGTATTTAATAACCAATAAAATGTCACAGATGAAAAAGAATGTAATGTTTGTGTTCCTGTATATATGTGTTAATGTGTATGCATGTGTCTTGAGCTACTGTTATCAGTCTGCCTATTCTGATGAACCACAGCAGCTTCATGGTTCCTATAAATAGACATCTTGCCAAATCCACCCGATTCTATTATTAGTAATTAGATAGATAACAACTAATCATCACTAGCTTTTCTAATTACACTGCATCTGGTTTCTTGAGAGACCCCTGCTATTTTCTCTTTTATAGAAGAAAAATGTAAAATCTATCTCTTGCATTTTTTGAAATTTTGCCAAAATTATGATTTAATAGTAATAGATTTTGTTTTCTTTTTAACAGATAGGCATTTCCCCAAGTTTTTATCCTAAAGTCACATCAAGGGAACCCAAGTCCATGATGAATGTCTACATTAAAGCTATCATTGTTAATAGTATTCCATATCATTTGTCTTTGGTTCCGTGGGACCAAATTACAATCACCACATGACTGTGGCTTATCTTGTGATTAATGATGGTTTTACTAAGTCACTGACAGCGAAGCTTCTGGGAGGAAAATGTTAATATGGTTTGAAATTTTAAATTGCACATTCAAAAAATCATTACCTACTTCTCTCACAGATGCTTAATTTGTGCAAAATAGGTGGTTAAAAGAAAAATAAAAAGACTAGTACTTTTAACCACAATAGAGAAGAATTTCTAAAGGTAATTATTCAGGTCGTTAAAGGTTGAAAGATACTCTACATAACAAAAGGTTTTGAAAAAAGTCTCAAACATATCTAAGATAATTTACCAAGTTTCCTCAGATGAAAAAACTTCACAGTAATATGAAAAAGGTATGAAGATTCAGAAGGAATCCCTATAGTAGTATTTGGTTGGACAATATGTGGGTGTATTCTGAATGACAGATTACAGATTCAGGAATTTGCTCTGCATCATTTCCTTGAGAGTCATTTGTGCACATCCAAGCCATTAGTAAGGGAATACCATCAGCATCCATTGCTCTTTTGATGCTTCCCTTCTAAATTACCTGTTTCAGAACTAATATGAATTTACATTATTACTACTGAGACTAATTGGCACTGTTTCTGTTTAAGCAAAGAGAGACATTTAAATTCATTTTGCCTTAGGAAATAGGTGGCCAATATCAGGGCATTTATTTTGATTGCAACTTTATCTCTTTTCCTACATGAAATTCAAAATGTATTTTGCAAAAGTACCTTCAGTGAAATTCTATGATAATAGCCTATTTGCAACTCAGATGTACATAAAACAATCTTGAAATTCTAAAGATATGCCACAAATGGCTTTTTGTCCTCTAGTTTGGTAAAAATAGAACAGTTGGATCTGAAACTCCATTTCTAACCCTTTCTCCAAGTCAATTGACCGTAACTTCTATGATTGAAATGGTCAAAATACGTCCATTTTTCAAATGCCCATAATCAACCAAGTAACTGCAATGCTAGCAACAGCAGCTCAGATTGTTATCTGATTTCTGTGCTTTTCATGCTAGGTTAGCTACAGAAAAATATTTTTTGGTAGCATGTTTATCCTCTATACTTGGGCTGAAATATTTCATCTATTGTTAATACGATAATTCCTGTATAATATAAATATCCAAAATTGATATTCCCTTGACATGATTATTTGCTACACAACTGTGGTTTTGGTTATTAGTGAAAGTTATCAAAACGTTGGGGGCTTCATTGAGAAATCTGGGCACGTGATCAAGCCTACTTGTGCTCACTCTGCTGTTAAAGAGACTAATTATTGTAACAATATCCAATGATTTTAATGTGGTAAGAGAGCTTAATGAAGACTGTTAAACATTTATTGCAAACATATTCGCCTCTGTAAACCTCTTAAAGGATATTACTGCATTTTAACAATCCACTTCTTAGTGATGAGGATGACATTAATATGTTCGTGCTTATAAATATGTTTGAGTTTCCTACTACAATCATTTAATGTAGAATTCCAAACAAAGAACATTGAATAAATAATGTAGCTAGTTGGTATGTGGGTGCAAGTATGTGGGTACTGTATTTATGTGAGCAAGGATTTAGGGAAAGACGTTAATTTCACATGTTGTTCCCAAGCGGTCTACCTGATTTTGGAGACAGGGTCTTATTAGCCCTTAAAAGGTTATCAGGTTAGTTTACAGTAGCTTACTGAGAAGTCACATGTATCTATGTACCTCAATGTCCCCAAAATGAGATTAAGAATCTTCTCTCCTTCCTGGATTTTAGGTGGGTGAGAGTTGGGAGGTAAAATTCAGGTCCTCATGCTTGTTGCCAAAGATATTTCTGACTGAGACATCGTCTAGTTTTGGGGTATTAGTGTCCCTCTCCTGCCCCCAGTAAAAGATACTTTTTCTTTTTTTTTTTTATTTTACATACCAATCCTAGTTCCTCCTCCTTCACCTTCTGCTGCTTCCCACCTCCCCCCATCCAGTCCTAAGAGGGGATAAGGCCTCTCCGTTGGGGTGTCAACAAAGTCTTTGAAGCAATTATTTAGAAATGAAATAGTATCCATGAAAGCTAAAATGAGAAAACAAAATTCATCAACTAGAAATATCAAATTTCCGAAGTGTAAATAGACAATGAAAACACATCAGTTTGTGGAAATCTGGCAGCATTCACAAACATTCACTAACACCATGACAGTCTAAGGTATTTGAATTAAGACTGTTCTCTCAATATAATTTCCCAGGTCTGCTGATGGTAAAATCCAATACAGATTCATACAATCAAAATCATGGGTTCCCTTCTCCGAGCTAAAGACCTGCCTTCTAAGAGAACTCATATAATAGTATTTCTCATCTTGTCAGTCATGAAGTTGACTCACTTTTGTGCAAAAGGAGGAGATTTCCTTTTCTTGTGAATGGAATCTCTATTTTGAGTATTCGTACTGAAATACTGGGTATTTGAACATCAGTTGTCATGCTTGCTTGGCAGTTAGCACATCCTCAAGCAATATGCCTCGGAAAGTTGAAGATACTGTATATGCATCCCTTCACCTATCATTCAGTTCTCATAGAGAAGATGTCAAGAAGAAAACTCCCTTGACCAGAAACACTTGACAAAATGTAGTTCACAGACATGCTATTGGCAAGGGAAGGGGCTGAGGAATACGATACAGGAGACAGAAGAAAATCATTGTTTTTAAAACAGTAGCTAATTACATTTGGAATAATTGCAAAGGCAGATACTAAATATGATCTCAGTAACAGAATATGATCTCAGTAACCGTGGGGACAACAATGAAGGGATATTGGGGGGGGGGATTCATGGATCCTAAGATAAAAACTAGAATGATGACTTGTCTGGCTTCTTGAATGGAGACCACATACAAGAGACAACAAGGAATCAGACCTTTTGCTTTCATTCAGGTCAGATCATAATATCCAATATCTATGATTATTTCTTTGATGTATATTGAGTTTGGTTGTTTTAATCTCAAGTAGCCTATACCTCTAAGGATTATTGTAAAAATCACAGAGCAATTAGCAAGCAATTAGTGCACCTCAACAGTAATCTTTCTCACAACCATTTGTTCTAAGTAGGAAAGAAAGAAAACATGTTCTTCAAAGGGTTTGTTCTATTGTAGATTTTGTTCTCTGTTTAACAACTTCAGAGCTTCCTTCTACCACACGTATTAGACTTTCAGTGTGCTTCATGTTACAAATAATTCTGTTATATACACTCAGAACCCATCCATCTGATTGTGTAAATTCCTCAAGCGGTTGTTTATTTTAAAAACAAGTGAGTAGTGATTTGTTTTGTTTATTTTAGTTTTATATTGAATTTTAAGGCCCTTATATATAGATAAATACATTTGTATTTTAATATCCCCATAGAATCATTTTAAAAATAAATCACAGTTTCTTATTTTCATTTTCACTAAATTAATGATGTCTTTGAAATAACAGCAATGCTAAATTGTAGTGAAATCTGATGTATCATTTATAAAAAGAACATTTTTGGTGTTATTTTTATTATCTTGCTTAAGAAAGAAATCTAGGGGAAGGGTCTAGGCCCTGCCCTATATGAAATGACAGACTATGGACACCCCAATGGAGGGCCTCACCCTTCCTGGGGGAATGAGGGGATAACGGGGGGGGGTTGGGGGAAGGGCACGGGAGGAGGGGAGGGAATGGGAGAGGGACCTGGAACTGACTTGTGAAGCAACCTCGTTTCTTATCTAAATTTAAACTGGAAAATAAAATATAAAAAAAAAGAAAGAAATCTAAGATATCACAAAATTAGGTAAACTTTTCTCTTTAGAGCATTCAAAGTTTTACTGCTTCTGGAAATATGTGTGTATACGTGAGTATCCATTCTTATCTTAGTCGTGAGCAGTTTTGGTAGACATCATTTAGTAGAGTGAAAATTATACAAGCAAACAAACAAAAACAAAAAATAAACCAAGACAAAACAAACACACAAAAATTAACACCTGCTATTGATGATGTAGAAATGGTGGGAGTCTTTTTGCCTTAATGCTGATGAGAGTGCAAATAATACAGTTGTTACACTAAGAAATGTAACTGTTCCTCAAATATGAAATATAAACTTGGGTGCCCATCCCAGAATGAGAGATGCTCTCTTAGCCTGGACTCTTGGGGAAGGGCCTAGGCACTACCCTTGATGAAATGACAGACTGTGGCTACCCCCCATGGAGGGCCTCACCCTCCTGTGGAAAGGAATAGGGAATGGGAGAAGGGGAGGGGGGTTGGTGGGCAGGCGTGGGAGGAAGGGAGGGATAGGGAGAGGGACCTGGGATTGTGAAGCAACCTTGCTTCTAATTTAAATTTAAAAATAAATCAATTCATATATATATATATGCCTTCCATTCAACTACTTTCTGCTTAGTGTCCATTTAAAATTATGGAAATTAAGATGCAAAAAATTGTTAGCACTTTTATGTTTAATGAAGCACTAGTCACAAGAGCCAAGATATAGGATCAACCTTCATGTCTATTTCAGATAAATGTGAAAAGACTACTGTGTCCCTATATTTAGAATACTATTCAAAACTTAAAAGCAGGAAATTACAAAATTCAACAGCTTGGATTAACCTTGAGCAAATATTCTAATTATCTAGGCTAGCCACAGAAAAAAATAAATAACTAATTTTACTATATAAAATACAAAAAGCAGTCTAATCATAGAAGAAAATAATAGAATGGTAGTTTCCAGGGAATGGAAGAGGAAAATGAGTTATTGTTAATCAATGGGCACAATGCTTCAATACAGCCAGATGAATAATCTCAATAGATCTATGGTATAACGGTGAATCTGTATAAATGACAATGTTTCTATACAGTTAAAAATAAGGCAGAATTGTTCATGTCAAGTGTTCTTACTGCAATAGGAATTTTTAAAAATCAATTTTCCATTATATGTGGGCATATTTCTGAATTCACTACTCTGTTGAGGTCATCTATTTACCTGTCCTCATGCCAATACCTATTTGTAGTTAATTGGAGCTTAGAAAAAGACCTGAAATAACAGATTGAAACTTGAAGCTCTTTAAATTTTGTCCTGGTGAAGTGCTTATCCACTCTTACACCTCTGAGATTTATTCTCTATTATTTATTGTCGTGTTTTCCTGTTTCATTGCATGCCCAGTTATTTTTGTTTAGGTATGGGATGTACTGAGATTTTGAGTTGGTTCTTATCTAGGACTTGTTCCAAGTTAGTGAATATGGAAATGTATTTATTTAATCATTAAAATTGTTTAATATGCTTGTTTCTTTGCGGATTAGTTTTGCTATTTGTTATAGAAGTCTCAATTAGATATTACTGTTAGTATCCAGGCACCTGTACTGGCCTGTCCTTGGAGTTCTGAAAGGATAAGGCCTCAGGTGCAGTCATTAAGAGTACCACCTATGAGTATTCACTGTGTTCCCTTTTAAAAGGACCCTGTCCACCTCCCACTCCCTCTGTTTTGCTCTCTTTCCTTCTCCCTCCCTCTCCCCTCTCTCTCTCTGTCTCTGTCTCTGTCTCTCTCCCTTTTCCTCTCTCTTTCCCTATTTCCTCTCTCTCCCCTCTCCTCTCTCCTGCTTCTCCTTTATTTGGAAACCAGTCTCTCCCATCCCCTGTCACCTTTTTATGATCCCTTTTCCTAATTAAAAAAAAACCCTCTGCTTGAAAGCTGTCTCATGGCATCTTTCTCCCATGGGCTGCTTTTCGTAAATTACAACAATTACTAGGGAACTAGTATGATTCTAGAAAGATTGCCCAGATAACCTGCATGCATCAGGCAGGTCTATTTACTTGGTGACATTGGTATTCAGTAAGATCTCATTCCTTTGGCTAACAGTATTTCAAATATTTCTCAAATACATGTTTTCTTTGGGATTGTATAGTTTTGTGATATCTGATAGGTTTTCTGGCCCTCCCTGATGTAATTTGACAAGAAATATTAATAACTTTGATTTTCAGTGGGGGATTTAATAACACTTTCTGGTAGAATGTATAGTATTTGAAAAAAGATAATTTGAGGCAGATGGTGGTGGCACACGCCTTTAATCCCAGCACAGATAATAATAATCTGCTCTCATTTGGAATGAACTTTTATGAATTATAGCTATCATAAGACTCTGGTCTGTAACTTCTCATGTTTATGAATTGATTGGTTTCCCCTAACTAAAAAATCTACATAGATTATACAGAAAAAATGACAGGGCCCTTTTTCTTTCCATTCAGAAACCTGTCTATGATCCTTTGTTTAGAAATATTTTCATTTGTTGCTTTCTTTAATTTTTTTTCTACTTGGTAGCTGTAGGAGGACAAATGCAGTACTAGTTACTTAATCATGATCAACAGTGGCACTCTCTCCAATTTATTACACAATAATGTGACAGTGTCAAAGTCAAAACACAGAGCTCTAGAATAAATCACAACTCAGTTTTATTTATGAACAAGAGCAAAGTGATCTTTAATAAATTAGTATCAATTGATTCCAGCTATATATTAAAGAACAATACACTGAAATGAAATGAAAATTATTTCAGGATTTCTATGAAAGATTCAACACTGTGGAAACGTAGAGTCATATGCACAAGTCAAAGAAGAAAATTGTTTTTGTTGCCATAACAGCTCTCAATAAATCTTTGGCATAGAGTTAATAAAAATAAATCTTTTATTTAATAAACCATGTTCATCTCAAATCAAAGTATCATAAATAACAAGTTTTGAGATAACGATAAATAAAAATACAAAGAAGAAAAGAATGCTCAATATCATTACAAATATTTGTCTAGCACTAATTTTACCAAACTTTTCTGAAAACAAATCACAGACACCCCTGGACATCACTAAAAATGTCTTCGTTGATTCACATAAAACATAAATGCTGAAAAAATATAAATGCTATGGCAGACAGTAATGAATTAAACTCAAAGATGGAAACAGTTCTCGAATTAGCACTTTTGAATATTATACCAGGTGCTATTTCACCAACAATATACATATGCATTCTATATATTTCAGATCATTTTTCAGAGTCCAGAGTGCTAACCATTACACCATGGAACCCTACCAGATCATTTCTCTTTTTTATTCTGTTGGACATTTAGCTATTTCTTATCTACTCATTTAGAAATGAGAAATTTGGTTTTGGTCACACTGTAACAAGCGTAAAATTTCAGCAATGTTGAAATCTAGATTATCAAAATTAGTGGTAATTGCATGGCATTCCTTAAGAAAGAAATATATACTTTTCAACAGGTGACTCTGGTGAATAACATGTTTAGATTCATGAGGGAATGAATGGTATTCATGTAATACAAAAACAACACTCAGCTTCATATAAGAGAAAAATAAAATTTGTTATAATAAACACATTCATCACTTTGGGTACTATTCAAAGACAAATTGTTAATAAAGTCAGAAGTGAAACAAGGAGGAATAAAAATAAGGAAAAATACTGACTTTAAAGTTGATTTTTAGACAAAAATGCAAATCTGAAATGCCATAGAGACCATATTAAAGTACAATCTGGGAGAGACACTGGACACACATCTAAAATAAATATGGAACTATATTTAGATATCAGGAAGTCAGTTTAGATGGTATGTGGCAGCTGTATCATGAAGAGAACACTTACTTGAAGTGGACTCTGCTATCAAGTTAGCATTTATCCTGGCTACCCTTTTTTATGACTGAGCTAATACTCCATTTTAAAGGCAACTTACAGAGGAAAGAAATTATTTGACCATCATGTGGGAAACAAAGCAGCAGACAGGCAGGTACAGCACAGTAGCAATATCAGAGATATTTTATCCAAATCCCAAAGTAGGAGGCAGAGAGATCTACCATACATTAAAATCTCAGAGTCTGCCCTAGTGACAAACCTTTAACCTTCCCAAACAAATTCACCAACAGGGGACCAAGTATTTAAACATAGGAGCTTATGGTGTCATTGTCATTGAAACACTCTAAGTTCTCTTCACAAATTTTAGTGAAAATGTAATGAAAGTTACATATTGTGGCAGACAAGTCATCTGATCTCTTCAAAGGAAGATGTAGGAAGATCACGGCAAAGTCAAAGACAGATTGATCAGCAAGGCAAGTTTCAGGCTAATCTGGGCTATACAACTTAAAACAAAAGCAAACATTCCAGTGAAACATTTCGACATTAACAAATTGACTCCAGATTTCATCTGGTGTGAAAACAGAGGTAAAAACAGACAAAATATTTTGAAGAAAATGATTAGTTAGATTTAAATATTTAGGATGCAGTGGAGTGTCTATTTTCAATTCAGCTAATGAAATACTGCTGGCATTTCAACAGAGAAAACTACTAATAAATAAGTAGAAAAAGATTCACCCAATGTATCATAAATTGTAAATTATTTTTAAAACTCAGGTACTGCTGCATGCTGTGTATCAAGACAAGTTTTAGACAAGCATCTAGGTTTTTAAAATCTAAAATGTACACCTGCTGTAATGAAATCAGAAAGCAAATTTGTACAGTATAATCATGAGAGTAGAAGCAAAGATCCAAGCACTAGAGGGGAATCATTTCCTTCTTCCTTCCCTGTCCTTTCCTTCCTCCTCACTTCCTTCTGTTCTCAGCATTGCAAAAGCTGTAAATTATAGAATGTCCATCACATTAAATCATGTCTTAAGTATTTCATGAAACTGGCAATAAGTCATTTTTACTTATCAACCTGGAAAATATTTTACTGTAATAATACTATATTGTATCACTGTAAAAACACCCATGAAGGATGTATATAAGAATCAGTATTATAATTATAATATACTAAGAGAAATTTGCATTTCCAGATGGTTGTCTTAAGATATGATAAAATTGCATTAGTTTTGGCTATAAAAGTGCACGTTGATAGTTATAAGTGATATGAGTTTCTAAACTGTAGATGTGGGATGTGAGGTTAATATCAGTTCTCAGCAACCATTTCTCATATAACTGACTATGTTTTATTTGTTTATTTACCTTAAGGAATAAAAGCTAAATGTGTCTCCCCAAACTCTGCTATCCCATTTGAGTTGGGGGAGGGATGGAATGGGAGAGCAATGAAAGATGTATCTTGACACATCCTGGTGTCAGGAAGAAACATGATGCTAGGGAAGTTTCCAGGAATCCACAAGGATGGCCTCAGCTAAGATTCCTAGCAATAGTGCCTGACTGAATTTTCTCACCAGTTCTGATTGGTGACTATCCTAATTGTCATAATAGAACATTCATCTAGTAATTGATAGAAACAAATGCAGAGATCCACAGCCAAGCATCAAGCCAAACTTTGGGAGTCCAAACAAAGAATGGGAGGAGGGATTATATAAGCAAGGGGGGTTTCAGGTCATGACATGGAAATCCACAGAAATAGCTCATATGAGCACAGGGTCTCTAGACCAACAATTGAGGAGCCTGCATAGGACCAACTAAACTAGGCCCTCTTTACATGTGCTACAGTTGTATAGCTTGGTCTATTTGATGAGGGACCCTTGGCAGTAGGACCAGGATCTATTCCTGGTGCATGAGCTGGCTTTCTCAAACCCATTGCCCAGGCTTGATGCAGGAGGGAGGGGCTTGTTCATGTTTCAACTTAATGTGGCAGGCATTGTTGTCTCACTATTGGAGGCCATACCCTTTCTGACGAGTGGATGGGGCATTGGGGAGGAGTTGGAGGGAGTGGGAAGAGAGGAAGGAGCATGAATTGTGGTTGCTATATAAAATTATTATAAAATTTAAAATAATAAAAAGAAACTAAATGTGACCAATTACCTATTTTTGATCATTATTTCATAAAAGCAGAAACTTAATTTTATCTGGCTTTTATTTGTTGCTAGATTACATGTAAGTCTAGCTCGATTCAAAGAAAAATATTATCATTTTGTCAATGTGAATCCCCTTCTCTGTTTGACTTATTTTTTTACACCAAACTTCCTGTGTTACTAAAAGAATGATGTTTGCATTTTGTATAAATATGTTCTCATTAGCATTTTATACTTTGCTAGTGTTAGTTTTATTAAAAAATTGTTTCTAAGTCTTTTTCTCTCTAGGGTTGAGCATTCTATTGGTACCAATGACGATTTATGCTGTAGAGGATGTGGAGAGAGAAGAACACTTACACTGCTGGTGGGAGTGCCAAATCATACACCCACTTTGGAAATCAGTATGGAGATTCCTCAGGAATATGGGAATCAATCTACCACAAGATCCAGCAATTCTACTCTTAGACATATAGCCAAAAGATGGACATTCATACAACAAGGACATCTGTTCCACTATGTTCGTAGCAGCATTATTTGTAATGGCCAGAACCTGCAAGCAACCTAGATGCCCCTCAAATGAAGAGAGGATAAAGAAAATGTGGTACATTTACACAATGGAGTGCTACTCAGTGGAATAAAAACAATGGAATCTTGAAATTTGCAGGCAAATAGATGGCACTAGAAGAAATCATCCTGAGTGAGGTAACCCAGTCACAAAAAAGACAAAGACGGTATGTACTCACTCATATATGGGTTTTAGACATGGGTAAGGGGAATGGCAGTCTGCAATTCTACTGACAGAGAGTCTAGGAAACAAAAAAGAACCTAAGAGAGATATGCATGGTACCTCATAGAAGAGGAATGAGGCAAGATCTCCTGAATAGATTGGGAACACAGTGGGGGCTGGTGAGGAGTGGGAGCTGGGAATAAGAGAGGGGGAGAAGAGGAAGAGAGAGTAGGTCATGGGGGACCAGGAAGGTTGAGTTGGGGGAAGCATAGGCGGAGAATAGGATGAGAAATACCATAATAGAGGGAGTCATAGGTTTCAAGAGAGATCTGGCACTAGTGAGACTTCTAGTGATCTTCAAGGATGACACCAACTGGCAAGCTAAGCAATAATGGAGAGACTACCTTGAATTCCCATTCTTGATATTGAACTTGACAACTACCTTATATGTCATCCTAGAGCCTTCATCCACTGACTAATGGAGGCAGAACAGACACCCACTGCTAAACACTGAACTGAACCCCTGGAACACAGTGATAGACATAGAGGAGTGATGAACAAATCGGCAAAGCACAGGCTGGCAAAACCAGCAGAGACAACTGACACGAACAAGGGGGAGATCTTAGACTATAGACCGAGAGCTGAGAGGCCAGCATTGGACTGAGCCAGAACTCCTGAGTGTGAGAGTCAGTGAGGAGGCCTGGGCAACCTATGGGGCCCTGTGCAGTAGATCAGTATTTATCCCTGGCATACAAATAGACTTTGTGTGTCCATAACACAAAGAGGGATGCTCTCTCAGCCTGGACTCTAGGGGGAGTGCCTGGATGCTGCCCTGAGTGAAAGGACAGACTCTGGATATCCCCTATGTGGAAGGGAGTGGGGATAGGGTGGGAGAATGGGGGGAATGGTGGGGCTGCAGGAGGAAGGGAGGCAGAGGGAGCTGGGATTGACATGTGAAGCAAGCTCTTTTCTAAAAAATGTGATTAAAAATAAAACAAAACAAGAAAATTAAGAAAAAATGAAAAGAAAACTGTAAAATTTTAGAGTTCAAGTTTCTAAGTGGACATCAACCTAGAGTAAAGATTGTCAGGGTCCCCTACACATGTTTGGCTAGTGTGTGTGTGTGTGTGAGAGAGAGAGAGAGAGAGAGAGAGAGAGAGAGAGAGAGAGAGAGAGAGATAATTTTGCTGCTGCATGTTTTCATCTGTTCTCTCTCTCTCTCTCTCTCTCTCTCTCTCTCTCTCTCTCTCTCTCTTTCTTTCTTTCTCCATCAAAGAATGCATCAAGAGCAGGGCCAACCAGCCCCTGAAATAGGTCATCGGACTTAAAAGGGCAATTAGAATGTCTGAATCCAATAATCACCAATGATAATTTGCACTATTTTCTATTACTTTGTACTTCTCAAAACTAAAAATCATTTTTAAACAAACATTGTCAAAATGAAGCTTTGTTCCTTCAAGTTGATTGTCTTGGTTTTTTTTGTCATAGCAACTCAAAACTGACTAACACGTCTACAGAATATAATTTAATAGTAAACTTTGTTATATGATAACAATAAAAATCATAGGGTGACATATCAAGGTTTAATTAAAATGGAACATATTTACTTTGAAAACTAGGACAAAAATGAAAATAGTACCCATGGTTTTTAAATTAAAGTTTAATATAGCAAAGCATTCTTGTAAAATTAACATATATAAAATAATATACTTAAAATACTTTTAAAAACATCAGTGTTCTTATTTTTTTGATCAGTAATTTTTTCAGTCATCTAAATAATTACTATGCAGGGTTTACACAGCTTTTTTGTTCTCTTTTCTTTCTATTTTTTATATTTATATAAGTTTTCACTATGTAGTCCTGACTAGCCCCCAACTTGCTACTTTGATCAGGATAGCCCTCTACGCACAGAGATCTGCCTGTTTCTGCATCCCGGAGGTGAGGGTTAAACCTTCATGTTTCACCACAAAAAGGTCTCTACTAGTGCAACACATACCAAAATTTAAAGAGCAAATACGGCTCCATTGTCCATTCTAGAATTCAAAGAATTTAACTATTTCAGATAAATGTGACTTTCATCCCATGTCTCCCAGGTTTATCTTATAAATGATAAAATATATGTAGAAAAAAGAGATATAAACAATGTAAATCATGAATGGATTATTGAACATAAATCAAAAATATCTTAGATATTCTGTATTTATGACTATTCATTTGAAAATTTAAAATAATTTCTCTATGATGGAAATCATGCCTGGCAAGCAATCTGCTTATCATTTTTTGCATGGCCCTATGTAAGAACTTGACAAAACATTAGAAGAACCTTTAAAGTTATTAAAACTAGAGCTAGAACATGTCATATAGCAAATAGGAAACTTTATCATAGTAATCAACTTTTTGTTAACTAATAAATTCATAAATCCCAATCATTTACAAATCTTATGTTTTTTTTCTTTCCCAATTTAAACCTTCTTTAATTATTTAATTTGCGTTCAATTTACTTTGGGCTGTGTAACTGTTAGGAAATGACCTAAGTAGATATTTCCTATATAAAACAGTAAAGCTCTTTTTTAAAATTTGGATCTACCTTGAACCATAAATAACATTCAAATATAGTTATTCTTACATGACTTGCACTTTATATTTTTAAAGATAATTTTAGAATTAAGCGTATGAGTTATCAAGAAATAAATATAAAATCGGGTATTAATGCATTTATTCTGTTTATTTCTAGACTTTGCCTTTTTCTTTCTGAGAGTTACATTATTTCAGTAATATTAGAGACTGCTCACAAGTATACTATAGATAGTGTGCAGAGCCCGTTTATAACCATGTTTGGCTGCTTTATTGCACTTCCGGAGGTTTCATTTGCATTGGCCCTAAGAAAAAGGATGAATTACCTCATGGCAAGCTGTACAAATAAAACCTTTACAGACATTTACATAAGGCAGAATCCTGGGGAAATTAAGTCATCAAACAGCATATGGTCTTGGAATTTCACAGAGCTGAACAGAAAGTGCACTGTAGCCACGAACATTGAAATCAAGTCATCAGAAGATGTGTTGTAGAGGTACAATTCCTGTGGGGTTGCTTTGTGTATGCAATAAGGAACTCTAGTACAAACTTTTATTATTATAATTTCATGAATATAATTTTTTGATATTCAGAATTGGCACAAAATGTTAGGATATTTTAAAATATTTTCTAAAAGTCAGTGCTATCGTTTATAATATAAAAGCAGTCACAATGAAAACAATACTAATGTTATTGTATTTCCTTATATTTCAAGGATACTTTTTACAAATTTTGTATTTTTAAATTCTAAATACTACACCGTTTTAAAGTACTTAAATTATATTGGTATATGGAAATTGTAGTATTTTATTTGAAAATGTGTTTGAGTTGAGTTTTAGAGCTACAAAAACTTAGTGCCTTATTTTGTTTATATGTATTTAGGTGATATTGTAAAAATTAATATCACTTACAATTAAAAAGTTTGGATTTCTTTGACTTGAAATGAGTACTTAGGTTAATTGAACTGAAATATTATTTGGAAAGAGAATTATACTTTCATTTTAATTCAATATTAACCAGTTTTCTGTATTTTTTATATCTTACTAATTTTTTCAGTTTTTGTTTTCATTACCAGAATGCCCATAAATGCCCATAAAAGTGACATATTTGTTTTGTTACATATACATACTCACTTAAAAGCAAACTAAGGCAAATCAAACTTTCTTTTCTTTTCAAAAACTTTAAGTACACTCAAGTAACAGGGCACCTGGTTAACATGGGAAGCCAGGACATTAGGTGTCTAAAGGAAATTCAGCACACCGACAAAACAAAAGAAAAGATGCACATCCCACCTGTGCTGTACATGTGCTTCTGAGAATTAAATCAATGTGAAACTCACTGTGTGTTGTTGTGAATGCACTGTAGGTTCAATTTGCTACAGTGGAGCATGACTTTCCTCTACATAGGGTGCCCATAATAATTTTTCTCTGTATCTCTCTTCACAGAGTACATAACTGGTGAGTGACTACTCATGGATATCTCTAGCATAAATATCTCAGTCACTTTAAATATGATTGTGACAAAATATCTGTTTAAAAAGAAAACATATAATAAGTTATTAGGATTTTGTCTCAAAGTTTTGGCTTCTGGAGAGTCATTCTATCCTTGAGAGAAGATGCACAGAGCAGAAAAGTTTATCATAGGGTAGTCAACAAGCAGATGATAGGAATGCCAGTATTCAGCTTGCGTTCCCCATTAATCCCACCACTTTATTCCATGGAATGGTTCCTACCACATTAAGGGCAATTCATTCCATGTCTGTTCATTCTCTGTGGAACTGCCATAATCAACACGTCCAAATGCATGCTTCCCCAATTTCTGTGGTAGTTCTAAATCTAGTCAAGTTGACAATGACAATTAATTAGCACAAAAAACCCAACTTTTCCTCATGTCTTCTGTTCCCTAAGCCATTATTTCATCACAGTCCCACACAGACATGTTACAAAATTTCAAAGAATAAAAGTGACATTCTACTCCAGAAATGCTAACCTAGCATTGTATGTCTGCCCCTCAAATTTAATATCCTTTGCCAGATTCTGATTTTACTTTACTATATCAAAAATGAGCTAATAAAATTTTGTATAGCATGCATACATTTATGTATATATTATCCAAGACTATATTTGTAGCTTATACTGAAACCTCAAAGACTGTACCCAGTGACATACTTTCTCTTACAAGGTCATACCTCTTAATCTACCCAAACAGTTCTACCAACTGGGAACCTACTGGGGTCACTGTCATTCACACCACCACAGTTACACTCCACAGCCTGATGACAACGCCTTGCTTCTGAAGATAACACTTAGATATAATATTGAACATAGAGAAATCAAGCTTGTGCTCAAATTAGAGTCTTCACTATTACTGACATATGTAGGGACAAAAGGTAATATCCATACCACTAGAGGAAAAAAAATCATTTGTCTCACCCAACTATGAATACTTGGAGCTACAGTAGTGAGATGCCGGCAAGATATACCAACTGGTACAGTAGTGCCATCAATGTTATGGGGGTAAGCAAATAGCTTTTAAATGGATTTAAGGTCCTACTGTGTGAGACCCAACTCATACCTGACACTTTTCATGAGGCCATGAACATGAGAATGGATAGGTAATAGAAGCTAGGAGAACACCTACTATTATTATACTGCTCAATGAATACAGTTGTAAAAAGACTCCTAATGATATATTACTGTATACATAGCAGTGCATTGCTCTACCCTCATAAGGGAAAATTCTTATTGCAGTAGATGGTAATTAAAACAAAGATCCAGAATTGGGCATTATGCAGAGTGTGGAAGATAATGCGAACCCTCCTACCCTCAAGGCTCAGGAACCCTGTTGGAAAAATAGACAAAATACTGTGGGAGCCAGAGTCATAGAATACCCTAAGGAAATTGTATTTTCCAGACACAACAGGACTGATACACAAATAAAATCAGAGACTGAAGCAGGTTATACAAGACCTGTACAACTTAAACCAGAAAAATCCCAAACATGATGGAAGGGAGGTGGGAACAAAATCAGATCTCTAATCAAGGAGTTGTTTAAAAACCCTACCCCGGAACAAGAAGCTGTTAGCAATTGATAGCTGCTAGAGCAGGAAAGACAGGATCCATGCTTGGGAGTAGTTGTGGGTCTCTTTGTTAATCACCAACTATTGCAAATAGAATGCTTTATGTCTGTGGACAAGAGATGTATTTATCTATGCACATAATGCTGTGCTATTAGAAGTCAGTTGAATACTATATCCACCTAGCACAATAATAGTAATAGATTTTCTCATAGGCCCACAAATAATTGAGCCATAAGTTCTTGAACTAACAGTGGTGTCAGTTATGGGTTTCATCTGGAGAAGGCAGGACTTTAGTGTCACTAAACAGAAAGTGGTTGGTTACTTCCATGATGCTTGCGCTACCATGCACTAGTAGGGATGTCTTGCCAGGCCAGTAGTTATTAAAGGTGCAGGGTTTGAAGTTGGATAAGATGAATAATTTTCTTCTCCAGTAGCTTGCATTGCATAGCACCTTCCAGCATTACTGATCTTAAGGATGTGCCTCTTGACCCTTGAGAGAAAGATTAGAAAAATAGGCCATTGTTAACCTGAATGAACTTGTTGAAAATGTCTTTTATTAAGAGTTCTCTGTAAGGAGAGCTCTGTTGCCATTCAATTGTCTCATCTATTTCTATACCTCTATTTACTACTTGAACAGACACATAAGACGTACATGCATGTGTCTGGGCCAACATACACAATTTCATAGCAATATCACTACAATATGCAGAACGTCACACTATTTGAAGTCTATTTCGTTAGATGGGATCAGAATGTCATTCTAAATTAAACTCACAGTTGAGTGGCCTGACTGCATTTTTCTCAGGCAATGTTTTGCTACAGTGTAGAGAATCTTACAGCTGTTGTTTAAAAGAAGCCTCAATTTCCCTCATATCCTTATTATGACATTTCAATTTCCTTCCTCAGATTTTCTTCCAAATTCTTGATCCCAACCCCAGAAATTTGCATATAATGTTCCCTGTGCTGCTCGTGTATTGAAACAGCTGTGTGATTACCCCAGCAATCCCTCTTCCACCTTTCAACTCTTGCAACACCTGCACGCTTTCCTCCGTAGGCAGCACTCATTTCATACATTCTTGCAAAGAGCTGTCTGTGGACTAGTCTTATCGCTGCTGCTAAAATTATAAACTATGAGAGGGCCATAACCTCCTTCATGGTTAGCATAGAGAAGGGACTTAAAAATAGTACATAGTTGACAGTTAACTAAATTGTTAAATGAAAGAACTACTTTATCTGTGAAGATTTTTTAATTGTTTGACATTGCTAAAGTAAACATACTGTCTCAGATGTGCTCTGAGCTCCATCAATGGTAGGAAAAGTGAAGTGGGATTCACACATCAAGAAACGAGCCAAAAAAGATATTTGCAAGGACTGGGATCTTTCTCAGGGAGGTTATTGAAAAAGGCATTGTGTTTTGTTTTAGATCTTAAAATAGATTTTGAAGAAAGAACACTTTTATATGCATTAAATAATAAGTATATTCAGGATATTTTTATAGTTTGCATGTCATATATAAAGAATAATATTTGAATGATCATCTAGGTAAAATGCTATTTATGTAGATGCTAAATAAGAGAAAAATAGAGTAAAATAGAGTAAAAAGCAATGGCATAATGCCATCTTGTAGTTTCCTAGTGTTCTCTTAACTCTTATCCTTCTTTGCCCTATTCACTTAGAATTTGTGCTCAGCATTATTTTTGTTTTGCATGTTTCTGCCATACAATTAAGATCTGTTTAGAAAGAATGCCATTTTGTCTTGAATTGTAAATAAAGAAAAGTTTAATATGTGTTCTTCTGAAATTTGCTTTTCCCCCCTCAATCATTGTTTCTAATGTTCAATACAGTACTGTACATCTATAAATCATATATTACTAATATTTCATGAACATTTACATTAATTTAAAAATAGTAATATATGCTACTTAGAATATCCTTCCTCCTACTGTTAGACATTTACAGGGGTGAAATTCTTGGTTTCTGGCTTGTGGGCATCCTCACTTATTTCTCCAAGAAGTGTTTACACAACCATCATTTGAATAGCACACACATGCTCTCCCTGTATTCCACATCTTCAGCAATGTTGATGCTTTTTATTTAATTTATCAATGTTTCACTCCTAAGAATTTTTCACTTAATTCTCCTCCCAACTCTTGGAGGTAGAACTGTTCTCAATCATATTCTGGAGATGAAGAAGCAGATATAGACAGTGATTTGATCCCTTTTATGATAAAGAACAAAGTACCTGAACTTCTCCATACTCTGGGAAGTCCAAGATCAAGCAGCTGGCATGATGGTGAGGACTGCTCTCTGCTTATAACACAGTGTCTTAGACCTGTACCTTTGGTAAGGAAGGATGGCATGTATGCACATGATAGAGAGAAGCAGGGAGACTTGGGCTGAACAGCCTCCATCTGCCCAGATTATTTATAGACACATTAAATTCCATTTGCAGAAAGAGAGATTTTCATGATTCAGTTACTGTCATATCTCTTAAAATGGTTGCATTCTGATTAAATTTCAACTTGAATTGAGAAGGGAAATCTAAGATTCAGCCCACAGAAGATGAGTTCATTATTTTGTTGAAGACTTAGAGACTATAGGTAGTGGAACTGGAAAAAAAAATCAAGATGAGTCAATTTTGAGTTTTATTCTCTTACTTTATACTCTCTTTTATTCCCTTCTTTTTCTTTGCTTTGGTTCCATTTCACTTTTAGTTTTCATGAACTGTTAAAATAGAAACTGATTATTGCCTTAATATTTTATATCATATAAAAATAAATGTTTAATGCTATACAATTTCTTAAGCTCAAATATTCATTTAAAGTAGAAAAGTTTCATGAAGTTCATTTCATGACTAATTGACTTACTAAAACATTGTTAAATAGATTTGGCATATGATATGCTTATTCTAGTATCTATTATGTTACTTAATCCAAAACAAATAAACTAATTAAACTAGTCAAGTTATGTAAATTTAATGTGACAAATGAAGATATTTTAATGAAATCACTGATAATTGTGAGTGTGTAGAGTTAAAGAATCTTAACAATGGAAACGTGCCAATGTCCATATTAAATGGACCCCTGCCATGAAAGGACTCAATTCTTGACACATATTTCTCTTTTTAAAAATTATTTGTACAAGTACACATCAATTAATTTAGCTATAATTTGTTAAGAAAAACATCAGTACTTTAGTTGCCATTAAAATCCTATGTCAGAGCCAAAGAAATAAGCAAACATCATATGAATTAAATGTATAAGTTAATAACTATAAAGTTTAATTGTTAAAAACTTTTCAGATGATTATGATGGCCAAGTATATTCTTTTAAAAAGTACATCTATACAATTTTCATGTTTTGTAGACTATATTTTCATTTTTACCTATGTCCAATTCAACTTTTATTATCAATGAAAAGTATCAGTATTAAAAATTATTCATAATTATTTTAATGAATATCCTTATTGTGCTTAAATACTTCTCTCTCCCCCCTCTCTCTCTTTCTCTTGCATCCCAGCCACAGTTTCCCCTCACCTTTTTCCTCACAGTACCTTCCTGCCACCCCACTCTGTTACCACATCCAGTCCACTCCTCCTAGGTCTCCTGTGACTATCAACAACATGGTATATCAAGTGGCTGTAGGACTAAGCATCTCCCCATGTATTGAAGCTGGGCAATGCAACCAATTATGGGGTGTGGGGTACATAGATCCATATCTGTCACCCTGTACAAACTTCAAGTCCAATTGGATGAAAGACCTCAACATAAATCCAGATACACTGAACCTGATAGAAGAGAAAGTGGGAAATAATTTCGAAAAGCACTAGAAAACAACTTACTGAACAGAATATCAATATCTCAGGCATGAAGATCAACAATCCCTAAATGGGAACCTCATGAAATTGAGAAGGTTTTGTAAGGCAAAGGACACCACAATAGGACAAAACCTCAGCAAAACCTCAGCCTACAAAATGGGAAAAGATGTTCATCAACCCCATATCCTATAAAGAACAGATTTCCAAAATATAGAAAAAAACTCAAGAAATAAGATACAAACAAACCAAATAATCTAATTAAAAATTGGGTACAGATTTAAACAAAGAGTTCTCAACAGAAGAATCTCAAATGTCTAAGAAACACTTAAGGAGATGTCCAATATCCTTAGCCATTAGGGAAATGCAAATAAAAATGACTATGAGATTCCTTCTTACAACTGTCAGAAATGCTAAGATCAAAACCACAAGGGACAGCAACATGAGAGGATGTGGAGCAATGAGAACACTCCTCCATTGCTGGTGGGAGTGCAAACTTGTAGAGACATTTGGAAGTCAGTGTGCCATTTTAACAGAAAACTGAGAATCAATCTACCCCAAGACTCAGCTATACTATAGCACTCTAGGACATATGCCCAAAGGCTTAAACATACCACAAGGACACTTGCTCAGCAATGTCCCTAGCAGCCTTGTTTGTAATAGCCAGAACTTGGAAACAACCTAGATGCCACTCAAACAAGGAATGGATGAAGAAAATGTGGTACCTTTACATAATGGAGAATTACTCAGCTGTTAAAAACAAGGCCACCAGGAATTTTGAAGGCAGATGGGTGGAAATAGAAAAATCATACTGAGTGAGGTGAGGCAGACCAAGAAGGACATAAGTGGATATTAGCTGTAAAATAAAGCATAATTGTGCTACAATCCACAGACCCAGATAGACTGCATTTTCACTGCATTCTTTGCTTTCCAGAAATGAAAATAAATAAGGAAAAGATCAAGAAGCCTGAAAAAACCCTCCAAATAAAGCACAAAGGTCTACAAAAATACCTAAGTTCATTTTGTATTGGTCATCTGCTGCCAGGCATGGGAATTACCCTAAGTGTATTTTATATATTCACTGAGACTCCATGGGTGAAAACTAATTTTTCCTTTGCAGGCAGTTGTCAGTTGGAGGTAGCTTCCTGGTTAGGGATGCCCATTTCAACCTCTCAGTGGTGGGGTCCTTTCTGGCTTGAACATATGAAGGCCTTGCGCATGCTGCCAGTCACGTGAGTTCATACGAGTTGTCAGTCCTATCATGCCTAGAGGACACTATTTCCTTGGAGTCATCCATGCCTTCTTACACTTTCAACCTTGCAGCCTCCTATTCCAAAGAGTTCCCTGAACTACGAGGGGAGGGTTTGATGCCTGCTCACTGATTTTTAAAGGGTTAATAAATGATGTATATGCCAAATGACGTCTTTGGAAATATGTTCAAAATTGTACCTTTGATGAGATGACCTGTTATTATTCTAATCTAAGAAGTTTGTAACAGTTATCAAAGCTAGATTATGCCAGCTTCTAAAACACATGCAAGTGAAAATTCTGCTTTTACCTGAACAAGAACATTGTGAGTTTATTTTTGCCAACATCATTGTGTAACACAAATAATAAAAACCCAGAGTCAGATATTGGGGTTCAAGCTGAAAGAGCTGAGAAGCAAAGCAGCCAGGTCGGGTTCAATACTCAAGGAAATTTTCCTATCATCCCAGTGTTGCTCAAGGGTTTTCCTCTTAATGGTGTTGGTTTCCTTAACAAGCAGAGTCCATTTCTCAGAATAAACCTGGATTTTCACCAATGTTGTAAGTTCATCTACCAAAGAAATTTCCTCATTATTTTAAAATTCAACTTCACTCAAGTTCCTGGAACACAGATGAAGTCATATTTTTGGCCAAAGTATTGTATTACTGGTCCCTAGCCTAGTTTATGGCCCATAGTCCATGTTTCTCTATGAACACTTATAAGCCAATATCCTCACTGCCCACAATTCCTTCAGCATTCTTGTTATCTAAGGTTCCACTAGAATGGCTCATTAACTCTGGTTTTAGCATTTACAATATTTTCTAACCTAAAGTTTGAAACTAGTCCTTGTCTCAGGCATAAAACAATTACATTGGCAACACAGGCTTATTCTAGCAATGGCCCCACTTCTTTTTTTAATTTTAATTTTTTAATTTAAATTTAAATTAAAAACAAGGTTGCTTCACATGTCAATCCCAGGGCCCTCTCCCTTCCCCTCCCCTCCTCCCATGACCTCCCACCAACCTTCCCACAATACTCTCTCATTTTCCCAGGGAGGGTAAGCCCCCCCATGGGGATGCCCATAGTCTGTCAATTCATCCAGGGCAGGGTTTAGACCCTCCCCCAGGGTCCAGGGTGAAAGTGCATCTCTCATTGTGAGATGGGCATCCAAAGTCCATTGGTATGCCAGGGATAAATATTGATCTACTACCCAAGGCTCCATAGATTACCTAGTCCTCCTCACTGACACCCACAACCAGGGGTCTTCATCAGTCCTATGCTGGATTCCCAGCCATCAGTCTGGGATTCAAGAGCTAACTCTTGTCAGGTCAGCTCTTTCTGGGGGTTAAACCAGCCCAGTCTTAAGCCCTTTGCTCATCAGTCCTCCCTCTCTGTCACTGGGTTCCTTTGAGTTAAGCTCATTATTTAGCTGGCCCCACTTCTTAATACCAAGTCTCACCTTGGTTTAAGAGAATGATTTAAAACATTAAATGGTAAAATAAATAATTTTTATAGGAAATATAGCTGTGAGGTTTTATAAGGTCTAAGTTCAACTGTATTCTAAGTAAATGAATTTATCACTTTTTCACCTTTTCTTTGGTAAATACAAAGTAATAAGGTCCAACAGTACTTTTGAAGAAAAAGTTATTTAAAAATCAAATTTTAAGAAGTTTGACAGCAACTGGGGATTGAGATATGTGAGGCCACTTTGGAAGCTATCTGTAAAAATGTCAGAGAATCTTTCTTATTACAAATATTTCTTGAATATATCTCCTAGAGAAATAGATACCTGATTTGTAGAGATTTAATAAATAACATATATAAATAGTTACTATAAATAATAACACTGATTATCTGTGTAATCAAACCCTTCACCTGCTGTGATATGTACTGCATTTATGCAGATCAGCTGTAGGCCTTTCATCCATGAAATTATAGAATGTATAATGTGATGGGCTATGATATACTCAGTGTAATTGCTTATTTATAAAAAGAGCTATCAACAGCCCACTTTAAATAAATTCAGAAATCACCGTAGGGCATTTAGAAATGAATATTTTATATGACATTTTAAAAAGATTATGAGCATTTCCTTGAACAGTAAAATTAATGTCTGTTTGGCTGTTTAAACTTATCCAGTGTAGATTCAGGATAATAACATATAAACTATAATTACTGTATATATATATTTTAATTATGAATAACCATCTACCTGACTAGTAGTGTTAATTTCATACCTAAAATGTGAACAAAAGATAAACAGTTTAATAAGTATAATATTTTCTTATAGGTCTTTGAAAGTATATTTTAGCAGCAAGTGTCAGCATGTCCTCTCTCTGTGACTATACATCATGTATCACCATCTCTTTGGACGTCTACATTTTCTTATCACTGAAGTCTCTATTTCCACATACATATAAAAAATTAACACTCAGAAGTAATAAATATAATAAAAATTTCAAAATGCCATGAGGCAAACCATATTTTGTATCGTTTATCTTTGGTATAAAAGGACTTACATCAGTTTATGATGTATTATAAAGTTGGAATTACTCATCAGAGCCCAAAGTCCCCAAACTCAAGGAGATACATACTAAAAAATAAGAATCTCAGTCTAATATTAACTACATAATATTAAACTACTGATTCAGTCACAATGGTCATTCTCACCATTAATAAGCTGATGTATTGGAAGATGAAATGTAGATGATGTAAATAATTGCCCATGTAAAATCAAGTTCTCAGACATCATTTGTATGGCTTCAGAGGACCTTAGAGTATTCTGGGAACTGCCCTATATTTAAAAATAATTTTTGACTGTTGATTTAGACATTCTTTTCTCCAGTTGCTCATGGGAAATCATACAAACCACACTAGTTTATATATTTTCTGTTGATCTTCTACTTTGCCTGTTACATAAAGGAAATCACTATCATTCATAGCAATGAAGCAAGTGTTATGAAGGGTACACACACAAGTGTGAAAGAAAATGTTTTTAGAATATTATTAGGCAGCAAAAACAAATTCTACAACTATAGAAATTTCAGAATTGGAAGATTCTCTAAAATTTATGTGGGTGATGTATATAATAGTAAGAAAATTACAACAGACTTTTCAAGTTTGTACCATTGTGGAAGGCCAGTAAACAGAAGTTGAAAGTTATTAAGCTGCACCATTTGAATTTTGTTTTTTACCAAATACTGATATCTGAGACTGAGGTTGAAGATAAAGATAAACACAAAGTATAGAAATATGGAGCTAAAACATTTTTTTCTAAGATTCTAAAACAAGAAAATCGGTTATGTGTGTGACATCAGAAACACAGGATGTTACACCCAGTCTGTGGCCTCTTTCTTCAAATTGAAATGCAAATATATTCCAACATGAAGGTGATGGTAGAGCTCTAGAGTTTAAGCCAGTCTATAAATCACATATTAGGAGTAAAACTCAAACTAAAACTGAACAGTCACCAAGACAAAAAGGCAGTCCACAGAATGGGAAAAGATATTCACTAACCCCACATCTGACAGAGGGCTAATCTCCAAAATTTACAAAGAACTCAAGAAGCAAGTCTCCAAAACACCAAAGGATCCAATTAAAAGGTGGGGTACAGAACTAAACAGAGAATTCTCAATAGAGGAGGCTAAAATGGCCAAGAGACACTTAAGAAAGTGCTCAACATCCTTAGCCATCAGGGAAATGCAAATCAAAACAACTTTGAGATACCATCTTACTCCTGTCAGAATGGCTAAAATCAAAAACACCGAAGACAATTTATGCTGGAGAGGATGTGGAGAGAGGGGAACACTCCTCCACTACTGGTGGGAGTACCAACTCGTACAGCCACTTTGGAAATCAGTATGGAGATTCCTCAGGAAAATAGGAATCAATCTACCACAAGACCCAGCAATTCCACTCTTAGGCATATATCCAAAAGAGGCAAATTCATACAACAAGGGCATCTGCTCCACTATGTTCATAGCAGCATTATTTGTAATAGCCAGAACCTGGAAGCAACCTAGATGCCCATCAACTGAAGAGTGGATAGAGAAAATGTGGTACATTTGCACAATGGAATATTACTCAGCAGAAAAAAACAATGGCATCTTGCAATTTGCAGGTAAATGGATAGCAGTGGAAGAAACCATCCTGAGTGAGGTAACCCACTCACAAAAAGACAAACATGGTAGCACTCATTCATATATGGATTTTAGACATGGATCAGGATAGTGCCAGTCTGCACTTCCACTGACAGAGTCTGAGAAACAGGAAAGAACCTAAAAGATATGCATAGTACCCAAGAGAAGAAGAATGAGACAAGATCCTCTGAACAGTTGGGGAACATGGCGAGGGTTGGGGGGGGGAATGGGAGCTGGGAAGAAGAGAGGGGGAGAAGAGGAAGAGAGAGTAGGTCATGGGGGCACAGGAAGGTTGAGTGGGGGAGGTAGAATAGGGGAAAGAGGCAATCATAGGTTAGAAGACAGATCAGGAACCAGCATGACCTCTAGTGATCTAAAGGGATGACACCAATTGGCAAGCTAAGCAATAGTGGAGAGACCACCTCGAATGCCAATTCCTGATAATGAACTTGATGTCTACAACCATCCAGGAACCTTCATCCAGTGACTGATGGAAGCAGAGACAAAAACCCACAGTTAAACACTGAACTGAACCCAAGGAACCCAGTGACAGAGAGAGAGGAGTGATGAGCAAATTGACAAAGAATGGGTTGGCAAAACCAGCAGAGACAGCTGATCTGAACAGAGGAGAGCTCTTGGACCCCAGACCGACAGCTGGGAGGCCAGCATGGGACTGATCCGGACCCCCCGAATGTGAGTGTCAGTGAGGAGGTCTGGGCAATCTATGGGGCCCTGAGCAGTGGATCAGTGTTTATCCCTGGAATACAAACAGTCATCGTGTGTCCATAGCACAAAGAGGAATGTTCTCTCAGCTTAGACTCTGAGGGGAGTGCCTGGACCCTACCCTGAGTGAAATGACAGACTCTAGATATCCCCTATATGGAAGGAATTGGCAATAGGGTAGGGGGCTGGAGGGTGATAATGGGGGGGTGTGGGAGGGAGAGGGAACTGGGATTGACATGTAAAACAAGCTATTTAAAATTAAAATAATAAAAAAATTAAAAAATTGAACACATATAGGTAAATGTGATTGTAGAATTGATTATTTTTCCTTAACAGCAGTTTTGGTTTGCAGCAACATTGATGAAGGTGTAAGGACTTGCCCTCTGTCAATGGTCCCAGATATGCACATCCTCTTTCACCATAGACCTATCCTTCTTGAGTACTGCACATGCTCCAAATTCCAGTTTGCACTAGCCTTCATTGTAGGCATTAGAATTTTTGTGGCTTTTTTGTTCATTTGTCTTTTAGACATGTGCTAACCCTGTAGACCATATTGCCTTGATTGATCAGGGTAACCCCAAACTCACAGATATCCTTCGTTTTGCTTCCTCAGTTGTGGGATTAAAGCCATTCACCATAATGTCTGGACATTCTTTAATTTTGGACAAACATATCAGTATCCATTAACTTTATATCCTACACAGCAGTTTCAATGCCCCCAAACTCCTCATGTTCTGTCCTTTCATACTGTATTCATAATTTTTCTTTATTTCTAGAATATCACATGGTTACAAACTAATAATGTGCATTCTTTTCAGTTTATCTTTAAAGTATGACTTTGACATTAGTCCTTGGGCAAAAGCTGAAACAACACTTCAGTGTGAAGACTTAAGCTGGGATTTGCAAAAAATCTGAAAAAGTTGGTAAGTACTTGGTATCTCTGTTCTCTGACTCACTCTCACTCTATTACCCTTAATGGAGACATGCTACGTTTAGATCTGGCTGAATCTATACATGGAAAATAAAGATAGAAAGCAAATATAATCTGTAAATGGCAACCTCAGTCTTTATATCATCATACTTACTTATTAAAAGTCAACAAGTCATAAGTTCAATAGTTACGACACTATTTCTCATTTTATGCATTAAAGAAACAAACAGTATGAAAAGAATTAATTTAAATGTGCAAAATACGTAATATCATAATGATTCTAAAAATTTAATTTTCCCTGTCTATAATGTAAGAAAAACACTCTTATATTTGAGCCATGTGTATACATGTTAAAATGTTAATTTTTTCATTATAGCTTTTTAGTATGTTCTCCAAAGGTAATGGGATCTGAGAACTGAGTAAACAAGTATTAAGGTACATTTTATGTAGAAATGGATTTGAGATGATAAACATCTTGGGATATTCCCTAATAAATGTAGATATTCAAATTTTATATTGGAATTAATTTCCTGGAAGGCGTCTAAGGAAAGGGATACTTTTAGATATTTCCTTGAGTGATATCATCTAATTATACTTTAAACACTCTGCCTTTTGTTTTACTTCTTACTTGCGTAATGTACCTTGATAATAAAAGTCTATGAAAAAATCATGAGCAGTTATTTTTTAAAGAATATTGCTAGGAGGATCTATACATATCAAATTTTCCTGTTTTACTGTCTGATTTCATTTGCTATTTCTATGTTAGAAGAAAACAAAAGAATATTGTGAGACAGACACATATGAACACAAAGTATTTGATGTAACTAGACAATTTCCATACAAGGAACACAATGTAATTTCCTCTGGCACACAAATTCTAAAGACTGTAGAGTAACTAATAAAATATTAGTCTAATTTTCTTCAAAGAAAATATTTTCTCTTTGGGGAAGACAGAAGAATATTCTAAATGAAATATCAACCCATAAGAACTCAAGAGATATTAATTGAATGCAGAATAAATGTGGAAAAAATTCAGTCATCATCCATGGTGAAGGTTAGTTGTGGCGAAAGGCTTAATTAACATTCCAAATTATGGTAAGTCAGATTTTATAGATATTGGTACAGAAGGTAGATCTTGATATCAACTATGATGAAACACCTTTAATAAGCTCATCCAAAGGTAGAATTTTAGAAGAAGTGCATCCTGGACACTTGTGGGAATACTGTATTATGAGAAATTAAATATTCTTATGTTAACTAGGAGAGGAAAACTCTATGAAGTAGAATTAATGAATAAAACATACTTTATAGTAATGATAGGTTATGATATGCCCAAGAAAGAACTCAGGGACAATCATGATCTGTTTTGCATGAATGACAATAGTGTGAAGGGAGGTTTCACAGGTCAGAATTTCATCAAATGTCACAGAGTTTAGATAAAAAGAAGAAAAAGAAATACGAATAAGATCAATTACTGCAATAATACTGTCAGGAAATACTGGTGCTTTTATCATCAATAGTATACATACTTAAGACTTCCCGATCTGTTATATAGCTCATTATTTCTAAGAACAAAGCAATGGAAGTATAAGGGATGTTTATATTTAATTTTGAGAAGCCCTGGCTCAGTTGATACAGTTTTTATGCCATGAACAGATCTACCTCATGTACTGTCCCTTCCCTACCAATATGGAAGGCATCCCCAGAACCGTCAGCAGAAATTAGTGTCTTCCATCTTCAAAAAGAACCCTGCAACAGAATATTCAGAAAATTATGAGATAAAAAAGATAGAAAATGAGGACAAATGCGAGTATATTTAAAATTCACCCTTTTATAAAATAATAGTACATATCATCTACATAGCATCTATCTATATATATATTTCTTAATGAATTCCCTGCAGTCAATTAATGATTTTCCTTAGAACTTACAAAGAGCTGGGCTATTTGTAAGGCCATAAGTGATTTTCAAATATCTCAGTAAAAGTATTTGTTTGTTCTCAGTAAAAGTATTTGTTCTCTTAGAATCTCTTTATACAAGGGTCACTTCAGGAAAGACTCTGAATAGTTAATTAATTAAAACACTTTTCTCTTACTGCATAAAGCCAATAGTATTTAGGATAGTTTATCTGCCAGTCCAGAAGGATATGAAAAATATGTGTTAGCTTAACTAGTACCACAGTCTAGGCCAGTGGTTCTCAACCTTCCTAATGCTGAGACACTTAAGTACACTTCCTCATGTTGTGGTGATCCCAAGCATAACATTATTTTCATTGCTACCTCATAACTGTAGTTTTACTATGATTATTATGAAAATATTTTGGAGGTAAATGATTGCCAAAGGAGTCATGACCGACTGTTTGAGAACTGTTGGTCTAGATATCATGAAAGAGTGTGTTTCTCATGAATCGCTAATTTAATAGACGAACACTGGAGACTCATTTTTATTTTACAGGTGCATTTTAATTGTAAAACCCTATGAGACTGAAGTGTAATATATTATGTTGCTTATATAAAGGACATTTTTATGTAACGATATCCTTCTTTAAATAAAATTGGGCAGAGTGTTGTTGTCGCATGCCTTTAGTCCCAGCACTCAGGAGGCAGAGGCAGGTGGTTCTCTGTGAGTTCGAGAGTTCAAGGCCAGACTGATCTACAGACCAAGTTCCAGGATAGCCTCCAAAACAATACAGAGAAACCCTGTCTCAAAAAACATAAACAAAAAGTAAAAAAAAAGTTGAAATAAATTGATAGAGATCTGTGTTCTCTGTGTTTTCAAGTCAGCTGAGTAGTAGAATATTACACATATTTATTTATTTTGAAGTATTGGGTTTTTTTTTTAGAAAGGGTGAGACTCTATATGCATACATAAGTTACCTCTAAATATTAGTTTTTAGTAGTTTAAATAAGTAATGTTTATGATATGCTCATGCCTTTAAACAATTGGTCACCTCAGTGGGTAACCTTGTGTGGTCATATTATGAAACCGTCTGGAATTACAGCCTAGTTGGAGGGTGTTTTTGACTGTGGAAGAGCTTTGAAGTTTTATAGCATGGTATCACTTCCTATTCTCTTTTCCCCTGCTTCCTGGGTTAGAAGGCAATGTAATTGTCTGGCCTGGATTCCTGTTTCTGTCTTTCTCTACATGATAAACTGTATCCCCCTGAAACTGTAAGATGAAACAAATTCTTTTTCCCCAAAGTTATATTTTTTGTCAGGTTATTTCATCAAAGACATAGAAAAGAAACTCTGAGGAAAAGTGGAATTTGGTGATCTGATTAAGAATTTTAGGTTGAAGATTATTCAGGATTTATAACATTTCCTGATATCATCATGCATTTTCATAAAATAGAGGCTGGGAAAGGCCTTAGTGAATTTTACACCCTATGAAGAAATGAGAAAATAATCAGGGTGTTAGGTGGTCATGTCCTGGTACATTGATGTAACCCCAAATCAATCAAGGTCAGCAAGGAAAAATGGAGAAAAGGATTTATCCTAACCATCTCCAGGGGGAACCATTGGTTCTGTCAACACCATCATTTTAGCTCAATAAAAAATTGACTTTTGACTCCTACCTTCCAAACCAGTGACAGAATAAAATCTTCTTGCTTTAAATCACCAAATTATGATGATTACTATATTAGCCACATGTAACTGACATACCAGCTATAGTTACTGATATATTTAGAACATATTTAAACTAAATTACCATTTGTTGTAATAAAATTTGAATCCAAAACGGTGTTGCATTATTTCTTAGAGATACTTTTTTTCCTTTATCTTTTGATAAATGTGATGGCTAATATTGGTTGTCTATTTGAACTGATGGGTGTTTGGAAAATTAGTAATATATACTTCTGAGTGTGTCTGCAGGGTGTTTACAGAGAATGGAAGAGAATTCATGGAATAATGTGTAGATAGTCCTCCTTGAACATGCTCAGCATCCCCCAAATTTCAGGTCTGGATGGAGAAAATCAACAGGTGTATAGTCCACTTCTCTTGAGTGGCTCCTTTTCTTCAGCTACAACCTGTGGCCATTACACCTGAGCTTTTCCAGTGTTTAACACAGCTTTATAAGAATGATTGTCCATGGGTTGGGAGGATTGCTTTTATCCCTTCAGCATCAAAGTCAGGGTTATATTATTTGTCTCTTGATTGCCATGAGGATTATGGTTTATTGGACTGACAGCCAAGGCTTTTCTTGGCTTTGCAACCTGCATTTGTTGATTGTGGGTTACACTTATTTTAATCATATAAACTATTGTTATGTGAATTTTCCTGGGTAGACATAAAAAAACATCTTCTCACCCCAGATAGAGTATCAAAGGTAGACAAGTCCAACCCCGGTGTGTGATGGTTAACTATTAGTCCATCGGAGCAGCTTCAAAGCTACTTGCATTACCAGAAGCCCATCCCATGACATCCGCTGTCTTGGAACTATTCACAAACTATAGCCTGCTTCCTGGAAGAGTTTCATCCATTAGCAATAGTTTACTGATATGAAGTTAGGGTGTGTGCTTGTGAACCTTAAAACTTTCTCAGCACCCTGAGCTTGTAAATTAGGTTAGTTTTGATAGCATCACAGCACAATTTCACAAACCCATCGCTAAAATTCTAGATATCCTGTGGGATTTGGAAAATATTAATATAAAAAATATCAGAGTAGTTGGTAGCTATGGACTCAGTACTTGACACTCTTGAAACAGATTAAAATTTAATTGCATCGTAATAATATGATGAGGTAAGACTCTTAGGGATTGATTAGTCCACAGGGCCTCACCCTCACTAGTAATATTCATCCTGATAGTGGTTAATACCTTTAGCTCTTTTTACCTTTCTGCCTGGTCATGAGCAAACACAGACTACTTTTAGCAGATGCTAACCTCTCAATTTTGATTTCCCAGATCCCACACTTCAAAGCTACACATTTCTATTCATTTTGAACCATCCAATTTGAGACCTTCAGTTTCAGCAGTCAAAAAAGACTAAGATATCTGTCTTGTTTTAAGGTTTTGAGACAATCACAAATAGCCCAAGAGGCAAAATTATGTTTCAGCAAGGCAAGACAAACACTGAGTTGCTCACCTTGCATTAACAGCATAAAAAGCATATTCAATTCCCAAAAGCAATTTCAAAGTGAAAGAAATATAACACTAAAATATAGATGTGTGAATGTTCTCCGTCTGCATTTAAATCAGAAGGGATTTGAAAATTCTCTCTTATGCTTTGAAAAAAGGTTGTTTAATAAAAATAAATATTTAGGTCATATTTATTTTAAACAGCTTCTCTACATTGTTTTATGTCATAGTTGGCACATTTTATATAATCTATTAAAATCGTGCCCTTGTCATCTGTAGAAAATTGTATAATTTTCCTCATTCTAGTGTTTATAAAAACTTCTAATGCAGTAGAAATCGGCCATATGTAGAAATGAAATCCATGTCACATTTACAAATGATGAAACTGTGTTTGTTTACATGGTGTGAGTTTTCCTGGGGAGATGCAAGGAGACACCTTTTCACTTTAGAAAGTCCCCAAAGGAAAGATTTTCCTGTAGTTCAGCTTGGTGAACAAATGGCTGCCCCAGAAGGAGATGCCTCTAAGTACCCAGTCAGGCTTCCACATCCCAAGTCATTTAGCATCTTTCTCTGGACATCAGGAGTGTTACAGCTTACTCAGGCGAGAGTCTGCTCACTTTGCCCGACATTCTCTCAATGGAAGGGAGGAAGATCTCACCGATATTAGCACAAGCCTAACTACTACATGCTTCGTGAATTTTGATCTCCATGATTTCAGGCCCTTCGAAGGTCTCCAGGACAGTTTTGTTCCATGATGGCAACAGTCCGATCAAGATCGTATATTCTGCTCTCTTCCCTTTGAGGAATTATTTTTAGTCCTATAAATTAGCCAAGATTTCTAGCTCTAGTTTGATACTTAGGTTACATGCAAATTTTGCAGCCTCAGTATTTGGAATCCCTTTTTGAGGATTATAAAACTCAAATATTCTGTCACACATCTAGTATTATTATATATAAAACAACGATGGAGGCAAGATAAGAAGAGAAAACTAAGTGGACACAGCAAAGTAAAGAGCTCTTCTTCCATGAGTCGGCCTGGAGTCTCTAATCATCATAAAAGTAAAGTTTCAGCATAAAATTTGCCATGATCTCTGCTTAGAAACCACATTCTGTTTCATTATTTTAAATAGGAAATCTAAATACAACGAACCATGTGTAAGGCCATAAAGGAAATAACTTTGAATTTAATCTCACTGTTTTTCCATTTGTAAGCCTGTAACTCTAAGAGTACCACAAAGATTGGAGTTTGTTTACAGTCAAATCATACCCTAACTCTTTTTTAATGATGTATGTTAAGAGGTCCTTCCACTCCAGTGACCTATGGCTTTAACTTGTAATCAATCTGTTTTTCTAACTACTGCACCTCAGTAACCACCATATGGCCCCATTTACAAAAACATGGAAAATTATCCATAAAAGCTTTCTAAAGCTCTGCTGCCTCAAAAGCCAGCAGAACCCTTTCTGTGTCTCATGTTACAATGCTCAAGGAGTTTTGTCCCATGAGAAGTCTGTTCTCATGCCTTAGGTATGTACTATCCTTTCCCTAACTGTGTCTCTCTCACTTACTCTCCATGTGTAAATCTGTATTTCAGATGTTTCTTAATAGATTTCAGCCTTGCTTCACAGTAGCGTGCCCTGAAATTTTTTTCTGTGACTTGATCAAGGATCTATCTAGACTTCAAAGAGTGGAGATCCCACACAGGACTCCTAAGGCTGCTAAAGTTGGCATCATTGTTTTATTTGTTCTGCTCCCCAACCCTACCTCCACTTCTGCTGTGGCTAACAATGATCACATGGCATTTTGAGTGGAGTTTGATATTACAACGTGATTTTGAAAACTGGGTGCTGTTTTGAAGAAATGCAATACCACTCCTCGACAACTTTCTCAGAAATATGGTACCAAGAATAGTTATCTAGAAACCTTTCCACCTTGGAATGGATTTTCACTGATAAAAGGAAAAAAAACAAATTTACCTAAAAATCTCATAGCACAGTACTAAAGTGCATTTTAAGTTTTACTGCATAATGGTGTCAGGTTACAGCAAATGCTTTCATTAACTTAATGGATAATGTGCAATTATTTTTTTGTTTTCCTGAACTAACAGCAAAATAGCACTAGACAAAACCACCTGTTCCTTCTTCTGGAATGAACATTTCTAGATAATATCATGGGGAGGGGTCTTCTCCTTCTCCCAGGAATTTATGACAATGTATATATCCTCAAGGAAACTTATTTTGTTCTCATCTAAGATAAATACTACATCCTTGAAACAGCATCCCCATTTTTGTCACAAAACACTCTGTATTCTACTTATCCATTTGTACGGCACAATGCTAACAGTCATTTAAGGGGTTGAACTTTTCAAAGACGTATGCTTAAATAGTTTAATTCTTTTCTTGTTTTACTAACTATCCAACTTCTTCAATAGTTCACCCACAAAAACACACAAAGAAATATACATAAATGAACACATAAGTGAATAAATGAAGAGTTGTGCATTTAAGAATTAATGTTAAATATCCAGACAAATGTTTTATATTCTACACATACATAAAGATATATTAAATCTATAGTATACTTACATGTCAATACTTCAAGGTAAGGGTAGATTTCTACACAAACTTGGCTACCTTTAATGATTGTAATTTCTATACAAACAATGAAATACTAACTGATTTGAAGGTCATTGAGGATAATCTTCTCTTCCAAATCTTGAAGTTTTGCAAACCAGTAAAGAAACTTTAAGGTTTTCATTATTGGTAAAAAACAAATAGGATTTGAGTTGTATATCTGGTCCTAATGAAGCCATAGCATCATAAACTGCCTAACCTAAAAGGTCAAAACATGATTGCCTAGCTAGTATTGTATTGATAAAGAACAAAGTAATACCATTGTCCTTCCCTTAATATTTTACACAAATTGACTTGTCAAATATTTGGACAAGAAAAAGTGTCTCAAGATACTTCCTGGTCCAACCTTAAGAACTAGTTTGACGGTAACCTAAAAATGTAATTTGGCATAGTGTCCCATTATCCACTCTCATCTCTTGACAGGATGCCCTACACAGTGGTCTCTCAGGATATAATCTTATTCTTGAGAGTGACACACCTTACCATGGATATCAATCCTACCTGTCTTGCACCCTACCCTCTGTCCTACAGTTTTTCTTTCAATGGAGATCGCAAAGACCAGGAAGCTAAAGCTAAGGAGAGGTCAAAGGATCACAGTAACACAAAACTCATTTATTTTGCTTCATAATTGTAAAATAAACTTTATCTATAAAGAAGATAATACACTGTGTCTGTGAGAAGTCTTTCTCATTTACTTAATATATATTGAAAGAATAAATTTATTTACATGTAAGTGACACAGACAAAAAGTGAGTACTGAGTCCTTTAGCTCCTCCTTGTTCTACAATTACCCTTTCAGCACCATAGATCAAAATCCAACTTAATCTGTTAAATCAAGAATAATGATTCTTTTTGGTCAGTAGTTATAATGTAAAACCATTTCTTCCAAATAAGAAGTTCTTAATGTTTCTCTTTGATTTATGCTTCCACAGATATTTATTTATACTCTTATTTAAGAGTATTCATATTTATTGTTTGCATGCATGATATGCCTTTCCCCATTTAGACTATAAGATCCAGTAAATACTAAGAGGATTCAGAATAATATAGAATACAGGTGGAAGAGCTGTTGGCATGGAAAACATGTGGAAAGAGGTCGAAACAATAAGGCACAGACAGCTAATTGATAGGGTTCATTCAGCACTGAAATGGGCTGAACTAGACAGCTTGAGAAAAACCAGAATGCGTAAGATTTTTACTATGTAGACAAATACTAAAGAAAGAAGACAGGGCAAGATAATTTTAGGGTTCTAGGTTATGTGTAGCGTTTATTTGTGGTATAATTTACATGTGCTTGTGCACATGTCACACATCTATGCATGTTATTTGTGTGTGTTAGAACATGTGTACATATGCATATGTATGCATATGATATGGAAACCCAAACTTGATGTCAGGTGTCTTCATTCATCATTCTCTATTTTATCTTTCGAGGCAGTCTCCCTTGAAGAAGCAGATTTGTGAGTTAGTCAGTCTAAGATGCTTGTTTTGCAGATGCCCTGAGTATGCTTCCTGAAAGCTGAAATTCCAGGCAGCTGCCATGGCTTCCTGGCTTTTCCATGTGTTTTAAGGATGTGAACCCTGGTACTCATTCTTTCATAGCAAATAATTTATCCACTGAGCTGTTTCTGCTGCCCCATATGTAACTTCTTAATCTAAGAATAGCAGACTCGATGGCAAACACTTTGAGGATTATCTTTTTCTAGTATGTATAGTGACATTAGTTCAGGAAAGTGTGATACTGTCATACAATGATAAAACAACCAGTACTTTTAAGCTACATCAATATATCACAGGCACAATTATGAATGAAATAAGAAAATACAAACAACGATATGCTAATATCTTTAGAATATTAAATATGGAATTTTATTTAGGAACACCTAAGAAGGCATAATTTTTAAGTGACCGAATATCAATAGAGAACTTATAGTAGAGATGACCTCACAGTGGAAAAGTAACAAGATAGAATGGAAAGAAGTTTAGCATCCACTGAATGGTTAATATTATAGGTCTCAGGAAGGTATGTAATATTATCAATACATTTGATATACTTACTACTACTAATTTATTTCTATCCCACTTATATATTTATATCCAAATGTTGTGTGATAATACAACCTGCAGAAAAACATCTCTTGAGACTCAAAAGAAATTGAAATCTTGGAAGCTTTTAGATTTGAGAATATCATAAAATAGGAATTAAATATGCCAGTGTAGTACATGATATTTCATTTCTATATTGTGTAGAAGAGATAATGGAAGGATACACAGTGGACTAATTATCTGAGCCATGACAGACAACACAAAGACTACAAAATGAAGACTTGTGTAAAGTGAGAAAATAGGAAGGAAATTTCATCTTAAAATTAAGGGAATATACATAGAACCACCTAAAACAAAAAAAGAGACAGGCAACAAGTTTGAAAATTGAACTTTGATTTATTCATTTCTATTTGTCTCTTGGGAATAATGGCTATAGCAAGTCTGAAGACTAGTAAGAAATTGGAACAACTCCTATCCATGAAGATAAAAATTGATGGCTGAGGTATTTTTGCTAGCAACAAACCAGGCAGCTAAAAATAAATAAAAAGAAATTTATTTCTCAAAGTTCTGGGCATTTCAAATTCAACATTATGACTTCATCATGAAGAGTTTCTCCTGAGAACTGTCTCTCCTGATTCTATAGAGTTGTACTTGAAACCTGGTATGGCCCTTGGCTGTATATGAAACTGGTGTCTATGTTGAGATTAATCTCTTCTTATACAAGTCCATCCCAATAGCTTCATTTTAATATGATTTCTTGAGTAATTTATAGGGCATCTCCAAAATTAGTCACATGATAGGAGCCAGGGTTCACAATATTGACACAAATATTTTAGAGGTACACAGTTCACTCCTTAACAGTGATCTTGTTTGGATATGTTCAGATAGCTCAGAAGATGTGTAGTCAGCAACAGCATGCTCATTAACCCATTTTTATCAGATAATTGTAACTTTCTTAACTACTATTCTGCCCTAATTATATTTATGGCTGAACAGAAGATCCATCTAATTCCCATCACTGTAAAAATTAGATTAACTGGGTCTCTGAAATGATTTTTAAAGAAATTTCATATCTCTACAACACCTCACAAGATGGACAAAATAATCAAGACCCATAAAGGGCACATTCATAAAGATTCTATACTTCTGTGTAATTTTCCAGAACAGTCTGTCAACCCCTCTCCTATACTTGATATTTTTGTTTCTGAAATATGAGCAACATTTGGTTCATGCATTTTTTTTGGTTTTACGAGACTTTTTTTGTTTTGTTTTGTTTTGTTTTGGAGGCTGTCAGTCCAGCCTGCCTCTGCCTCCCGAGTGCTGGGATTAAAGGCGCGCCACCAACGCCCGGCCCGTGCATTATTTTCTTAAGGGTTACGTTTGCTAGTGTGAAAGTTTAAATGTAATGGCCCACATAAGCTCAAAGGGAGAGGCACTTTTAGGAGGTATTGACCTTGTAGAGTAGGTATGGTGTTTTTGGAGGACGGATGTCACTGTTGGGCAGGTTTTGAGTTCTTCTATGCACAGTTCACTTCCTGTTGACTGCAAATCAAGATGTAGGACTCTAACCTCCTTCTACAGCACCATGTCTACCTGTATATCATGTCCCACCATGATGACAATGGAGTAGACCTCTGTACCTGTAAGCCGAACTCCATTAAATGTTTTCTTTTATAATTGTTGCCATGGTCATGGTGTCTCTTCACAGCAAGAGCAACCCGAGCTAAGACAACAAGTAACTTATTTTTTATAGTATCATCTTCATTGAGAGGCTTCCATAGGATGGCTTAGGAGCTTCATATGTGGAAGCAATCACTGCATGCCACAATAGTGTAAGTTCAGAGTCGAAATATATCATAAATGAATCAAGTAAACTTTCTATTACTATCTAAAATAATGTATAATTACAGCAAAATAACACTATTAATAGAAAGAGTATTGTATTAGTTTTACTCAGAATATGTTGAAATTTTAGGTTTAGAAACTGGATAGTGAAATAAATGTGATTAGTGAATAATGTGAATCTGTAGGTATTGCTTTAATGGATCCAGGAGAGAGAAAATTCTGATAGATACCTGAAAAATATACAATAATCATTTAAGTACACCAGAATTCAGGTATTTGAGCCTGTGGAGAGTCTTTTCTTAATGTATTTGCTTTGTGAAGATTAGTGTGAAGATTATTAGTGCTTATTATACACCATGATTTATTTGTTGTCATATGCAGGTTTCTAAAAAGGAAATAACATGTGGAGAAGGCTTGGTTCTGAAGCTAAGCCACACTGATGGAGAAAGCTAGTAAAGTGAAATGATATATACAGATAGCATATATGCTAAATTATGTTAACTTTTTGCATAGGAAGCCTCCTTTGGGATTGTCTTCCTCAAACAATAACCATTTCCCTCTGTCATTCTTTATAGCATTTGTTCTACTTTGAAAAGTAATGCTGACCACATGACAATGCATGAGGTTCCAAGGACTGAGGATGTAACAATCAGTGATGTTCTCTATCCCACTCCTCTATTCTTCCCAATAATGTTTCTTTTTTATCTTTTGTAAAGATTTTTTTCTTTAATCATATGTGTATGTATGGTTGGATGTGTGCATGTATGCACAAGGGATTTTGGGGGTTAGAAGTATCAAAACACCAGGAGCTATAATTACTGTTGGGTTGATTGTGAGTGACTTGCCATAGATGATGGAAACAAAATCCCAGTACTTTTCACGAGAATTAAGAGCGCTGAACTGCTGAGCCCCTCTTTGTGGGTTTTCATTGTTATCTTAAACATTTTACTTAACACTTAATCAACTGTCCTATATTCTCAAGTTTCTCATAGTGTTACCAATCATTTTCATATTTTATCATATATGACAATATGGAAAAATTAACAGAAAATAAGAGTATAGTTGTCACACTTTGTATAAGAAGTTTATTTTACAAAAGAGGAAACCACATTGCTATTTGTTTGTTTTGTGTGTTTGTTTGTTTGTGGCCTCACTGTGCAATGTATTCTGAGGTCTGCAATTTCTTTTTTTCTCAAGGCAGAAGAATCTTCCAAATTAAATTTGATCATTTCAATTCTTGAAAGTACCATCAATTTAAAAAAAATCACACTGCCAGAATAGTTCTATCTGTGACAAGCAAATGAACAATTTTGGCCATTTTCTCTTGACTGGATAGATTTTACTGTTTTCTGTAAGCCTCATTGTGTACTATCCCGACAATGAATTAAAATACTGGGCAAAAGTTATTTACCTAAAGTAATAAATCCTACATTTCAGTTCTTTAAAATACAGCTAACCTGATACAAATCAGCCTACACTCTGTACTTTAAATTCTCATAGACTGTAGAAAGAAATCTTATCTTTATTTGCAAAGGAAAAAAGGAACATTTTGAGTCCAAATGTTTGTCATTGTGTGTTTATCTTAACTGAGTGTGCGTTTCTAGAAAACATAACACTGCATACTTAGTTTTGTATTCCTAGTGCCTAGAAGAGGGTTACAATTCTCTAAAAATATTTTATGATCGATTAAGCATTGATAGGAAGTTGAAAGACAAGACAAAACTTGAGTAGGTGAAGTGATGGTAGTGTTTCTATAATAATAGTTTCCAAAGTCTTTAATTCCCATTCCTAGAGCTGTTGTGTTAGATGCAAAATCACTCTCTCATCTCATTTCAACCAGTGATGCTTCTTGTTTACAACACAAACATCTTTCAAAGAAAGGGCAGCTTTGACTCTGAGGAACAAAGCTTGCTGCCATGCTTTCCTAAGAACAGGGTCTAAGGATACTGAACATGATACAGGCTCACCCATGCCAGGACTAATGCAGCAGAGAGGGAAGGGTGCAAAGTCATAGGGATGAGGAAATAGAAGTCCCGGTCTTTACAGAAGTTAAATCCGGGGCTTTGTTTTTGTTGCTTCAGCATATTAGAAGACTCAGATGGCTCCCTTTCCTAGCCTTATATAGCCATGTCACAGTTTCAAAAATAGCCTGTGCTTTTTTTAGACCTTTAAAGACATCATCCATCATTGTCTTCTATGGTAATGCCTCAATTACCCAGGAGGAACAAAAATACAGTAGCCATGGAAGTGACATCCTGATGTGCAGAAAATCCCAACTACAAAAGGGCAGTGTTTGCATGTTAGCAATGCAAGCAGTGCAGGGCTGTGATGAACCATTAATAAGCCTCTCGCACTCCCTAAGTATTCATGAATTGTGCTGCCTGACAGGCCAGATCTTTATAGGATTAGCTTAATGGTTTGTCACTTTCTGCATTGCTTACTGCCCTTCTGCCTTTTTCATACTAAATACTATCTCTCTGAGTGTTCTGTGTGGTCATGCAAGCCTGCTGTTCACCACGATAAGCATCCCTGTTCTAAGCACTTGCTCTCTAAGTGTCATCCTTACAAAAATGAAACTCAAGAGCCAGTACCCTTCCAACAAATCATGGTTAGAGTTTTCTAACTATCAAGGTGGTTTCAAGCTGGCCACTCCCAAGGGATAAGGCAGAATAACAAGAGGACTATGGTCTTAACTCCATATCATTTATATCTATGGGAAACTAACACATGCAACATCGGCCTGGAGCACCTCCCAATTGTGCCTTTCTTCAATTCAGCCAGAGCCAGGCTCCCAGATGGCAGTCAAGAAGGCAGGGCATGTGGGGGTGGGTGGGAGGGGAAAAAAACAGAGGACATAGAAATTTTTTCCCACATTGAGGTGCTTGTGTAATCCTGATTCAGCAAAGAAATATATGCATGATTATCATTAAAATAAGCAATTTGTCTGCAGCTCCTTATGTGAACAAAACCTGCTCAGTGTCTGCACTAACAGGTTCATTGTGGTTTGGAATTGACAGCAAATGTGAAATGTTGAGGACAGCATTCATCCATTAATATGGTTATTGAGACATTTAAGTATACCTACTAAGTATACACAGTGTCACTATTTTCAATTTGAGAGATTTTATATTGAAGTAACTCTATAATTACATTTCCTAGAATTTCATCCGTGACTATCTTTGGATAAGCACACATCTCCTTGAATCACTGGAGATGCATTGGCTTGCATCACTGATTTTATGCAGGTTTGTAATCTGTGATAGCATCAAATTTTATTTTAACTTGCTTTATATACCATGCAAAACACTAATAGAAACTTCCACAAATATCACATTACTTCCTTGCTGGTGAGCTCTCTCTTTCTCTCTACCTCTCTCCCTCTTTCCCTCTCTCATTATTTATAACCCTACAAGGACATTTTTCCTAATTATTTTCATTTCTTTCAGCGACTGTTAACAGAATAAAGAGCTCTGTCACCTATGAACTTAGTTTGAGTCTATAGTGCTTGGTTTTGGACTGATGTCTGCCATCTACTTTCTATCGAAACTGCCTATATTGTAAACTTCAGTTTGAAAATCATGAGAATAATTTTTTTTGTAGTAACATTTTGACCTTTAATGGTTGGATGGAGAATGGCACAACCATAATTAACACAGTTTTAGCACTTGACAATTTTCTTTAAATTACAAAGTTAGAGCAAGAAACAATAAACCCTGATTCTATTAGAATGAATATCATCAAAATAGTTTGACTAAACAAATTTCAAGTCTATATGGGGGCACAGTTCATTACTGAGAATAAAACACCATGTCTTGGCTAGATATGGATTAACACTCAAAGGGGCTCATATTAGTTCACGTGGTACGTCTACAAAGCACCATAAGATCCAAGTGTAAAGTAGCAGGTGTAAGGCATTCACAATGGAATCAAAATAACACACAGACACAATGATGCATGTATTATTTATATACAGATTGTATATGTTATATATACATATGCATTTTATATGTGTCCATACATTTGTGAATTTTATGTATTAACAAAGATCAGCCACTGAATGAAGTTTCTGTTTCCCAGACTCTCTGGCCATGGGATTGTAGGCTGGCACTCCCTAGATCTATGTCTAAAATCCATATATGAGAGTACATGCCATGTTTCTCTTTTTGTGACTGTGTTACCTCACTCAGGATGGTTTCTTCTAGTGTCATCCATTTGCCTGCAAATCTCAGGATTCCATTGTTTTTTTCTGCTGAATAGTACTCCATTGTGTAAATATACTACATTTTCTCTATCTACTCTTCGGTTGAGGGGCATCTAGGTTTCTTCCAAGTTCTGGCTATTACAAATAATGCTGCTTGAATATAGTGGAACAGACATCCTTGTTGTATGAATGGGCATCTTTTGGATATATGCCTAAGAGTGGAGTTGCTGGGTCTTGTGGTAGGTTTATTACCACTTTTCTGAGGAATCTCCATTCTGATTTCCAAAGTGGCTGAACAAGTTGTCACTCCCACCAGCAATGGAGGAGTCTTCCCCTTTCACCACATCCTCTCCAGCATAAATTGTCATTGGTGTTTTTGATTTTAGCCATTCTGACAGGAGTGAGATGGTATCTCAGAGTTGTTTTGATTTGCATTTCCCGGATGGCTAAGGATGTTGAGCACTTTCTCAAGTGCCTCTCAGCCATTTTAGACTCATCTATTGAAAATTCTCTATTTAGTTCTGCAGCCCACTTTTTAATTGGATCCTTTGGTGTTTTGGAGACTTGCTTCTTGAGTTCTTTGTAAATTTTGGAGATTAACCCTCTGTCAGATGTGGGATTAGTGAATATTTTTCCCATTCTGTGGGCTGCCTTTTTGTCTTGCTGACTGTGTCCTTTGCCTTACAGAAGCTTCTCAGTTTCAGGAGGTCCCATTTATTAATTGTTGATCTCACTGTCTGTGCTAGTGGTGTTATGCTCAGGAAGCTGTCTCCTGTACCAATTCATTCAAGAGTACCACCTACTTTCTCTTCTAAGAGGTTCAGTGTGGCTGGATTTATGTTGAGGTCTTTGATCCATTTGGACCTAAGTTTTGTGCATGGCGATACACATGGATCTATCCGCATTCTTCTACATGCCAGCCTCCAGTTATGCCAGCACCATTTGTTGAAGATGCTTTCTTTATTCCATTGCATATTTTTAACTTCTTTGTCAAAGATCCGATGTTCATACGTGTGTGGGTTAATATCCGGGTTTTCAGTTAGATCCATTGGTCTACCTGTCTATTTTTGTGCCAATACCAAGCTGTTTTCAGGACTATAGCTCTATTATAGAGCTAGAGGTCAGGGATGGTGATGCCTCCGGACGTTGCCTAGTTGTTGTTGTTCTTCCATACAAAATTGATTATTGATCTTTCAAGGTCTGTGAAGAATTGTGCTGGGATTTTAATAGGGATTGCATTGAATCTGTAGATTGCTTTTGGCAGGATTGCCATTTTTACTACATTGATCCTACCTATCCAAGATCATGGGAGATCTTTCCATTTTCTGAGGGCTTCTTTAATTTCTTTCTTTAAAGATTTAAAGTTCCTGCAATATGGGTCTTTCACTTGTTTGGTTAGTGTTACCCCATGGTATTTTATGTTGTTTGTGGCAATTGTAAAGGGTGATGTTTCTCTGATTTCTTTCTCAGCCCTTTTATCATCTGTATATAGTAGAGCTACTGATTTTCTTGAGTTGATCTTGTAGCCTGCCACTTTGCTGAAGGTGTTAATCAGCTGTAAGAGTTCCCTGGTAGAGTACTTTGGGTCATTGATGTAAACTATCATATCATCTGCAAACAGTGAAAGTTTGACCTCTTCCTTCCCAATTTGTATCCCCTTGATCCCCCTTTGTTGTTGTATGGCAATGGCTAGAACTTCAAGTACTATGTTGAAAAGATATGGAGAGAGTGGACAGCCTTGTTTTGTTCCTGATTTTAGAAGAATTGCATTGAGTTTCTGCCCATTTAGTTTGATGTTGGCTGTTGGTTTATTGTATGTAGCTTTTATTATGTTTAAGTATGTCCCTGTTATCCCAGATCTCTCCAAGACCTTTATCATGAAGGGGTGTTGGATTTTTTAAAGGCTTTTTCAGCATCTAGTGAGATGATCATGTGATTTTTGTTTCTCAGCTTGTTTATATGGTGGATTACGTTGATAGATTTTCTTATGTTGAACCATCCCTGCATCCCTGGGATGAACCCTACTTGATCATGGTGAATGATTGTTTTGATGTGTTCTTGGATCCGATTTGCCTCTCTGATAATTTCTTAACTCTTTTATTAAATCAAGAGAAAGGACATCCTCAGACTGGATTCATAACAATAGCTTCAAATCACTCATTTAAGAATTCCAGCTAAATAATTTTGCCTTAAACATTTCTCAAAACAGAACTATATCTCTGAAACACAAGACTTGCTACCTCCATGGTCTTTTTGCTCAAAATGTTTCTTCCTCAACCAATACTGGTCTACTAAGCAAGAAAATGTTTGCATAGAAAAATAACATAGAGTTAATTAATATTGACATTAAAAAGTACAAAAACTGTTGCTGAGATAGGGCACACCTGGAAGGTGATTTACCAAATAGCAACAGTGTCCATCCTATTTAATTAATAAGAAACTAAGAACGTGCCCAGATGGGTCTCAGTGGGAAAGAACTCTGATTCAGTGCTCCGGATGTTTCCTTCATGAGTCTCTGGCATGGAGACAAGACTTTCATTCAAAGAAGGACTGCTTCACTCTGAGAGAGTGTGGGGATAAACTCATCGGAACCTTCCAGTTAGTAGATGATGAGCTAGATGTTCTTTGTAACCACTGATGGGTAGGGATGTGATTTAGTAAAAATTGAACACAGCAAGAAGATGAAGATCAAGCATCAGAAACCCTAAAGTCTCATAACAGATTGACAGGGACTCAATTCAGGCAGACCATGACTCATGGTTAGCAAACAAATATACTTTTCAGGTATTTAGATATAACTTTCTCAGTACTGAAGTCTATTTACTTTGCATTAACATTAATCATTTCCAAATAAGTATTTTGAAGAAGTGAGCATAACAGAAGCATCCTTTTAACAAGTGTGCATGTAAGCAATACATTTACTACAGTACATACATTAATGCATGCACATACACACACAATGACGTCAGCTTCAATCCCACATTTTTCCCATTTGTGACTAGGTAAGATTTCTATAATTAGTGGTTTGAGAAAATGCTAAGCATGCCTCTACCAAATTCTTCAGTATCAAAACTAAGGATTTATGAGAGCATGTCTACTTCCTTCCGGTGTTTAACTGGCATGAAAATTTGATGGCTTATTTTATAAAAGGAAGGAATGTAAAATTGAATAAATTCTATTAAAATGAATTTTCAGGATAATAACTATGAGTAAAATTTATAATATTGAATAGTTTTAAAACCAAAAGCAAAAATAATTTATTTGCTATTAAGGAAGAAAGGCTTTTCTCCTGTGTGAGGCATCTGGGAAAACTTACTAAATGTTTAGGATATATATGTTTAGGTCTATTCCTACCCTGAGTGGTTGTGAGTTGTTAGATAACAAATGATTTCTTGGGATTAATTGCTTAGTTTGCTTGAATTGTTTTCATAATTACTTGTTGATCATAGAGGCAATTAGATATGTTTCCTAGTTCTCAATATTATCTGTCTTCCCAAGTATCTGTTTGACTCCACCTACAAATGTTTCTTTCTACATAGATAGAATATGATCAATTTCTGCAGCAATTGTCCCAAACTCCTTTCATCTGTTTCCATGATTTTTTATTACACAATCCATGCCAGTAGGTGCCTTGTATATCAGAGGATCTAAAGAGAACAGTGTACAGCTTATGACATCCAGAAGGAACAAGCATATTCCAAACATTGTAGGGCTTAGCTTTTTCTCCTTAAAAAATGTGGAAATGTTGTCCACAGAAGAACTTATATGTGAAGTGTTTAAAATGAAAAGATGTTAGTATTTTTACTATTTAACAATGATCCTTTAAGTTTTGAAAAGTTAAAACTAAGGGAAAAATTACTTAATAGGATATATATATATATATATATATATATATATGAAATTTTTAGTGAGGAAAGGATATTGTAGAAATTATGTTGTTGATTTTATCCAAATATTAGAAATTTCTTCTTTGCTCCAGCTTTTCTCCTGAGCCTGTGAGCCAGCTAAGTGTACCTCTTCTATCATTCTTTATTGTCTTTTCACCCACCCATGCTCTGTCGATCAACTTTCTATCAACAAAACCAACCCAGAAATGTTCTCTAGCTAAAACTGACTTTATAGCTGAAAATCTGTCTCTCAAGATTTCATGTTCATAAAAGCTCTCATAAACTAAGAGAAAGTTCTTTTAGCTTAATTGACAAAGAAAGCACAAAAATGGTACCAGATACAATGTTATACTGCTAAAATTTACATATTCTAATTTCCCCTTTAAAGCCCTTGAAAAGTGATCTATCTATGGTAGATACAAAAATTATTCTTCAGTATTTTATTTGAAGAACCAGCCTGTCATATTGTATAGCAATGTTCGAGTAGATAGTTGCTATTTATTGTACAGAATGACATATCTATGTATAATACTATTATGATTATGAGAAACAAAAGTTGTTGTGTTTCAACATAATAAAATCTTTACATTATATTAAGTTATGAGTTCCCAGAGGCTACACTGAACAAAATAACTTGAATAAAAGCTATTATTCATAACAATTTGTTTTTCTGTTTTCATTATGAATATATAGAATACAATATGAAATTATAAATGTGAGTCTAAGATTCAGCAAGTCTTCAACTTCTGATAAGAGTGAGATTATTTATAGATTTAAATAATATGATCTGGTTGTATTATTGGCACATTTTTAGAGTCTATCCTGTTCCTTCTTTCTATAGTATTAAGAATTCAAAGAAATATTTAATAAAATCAGTGAAGAATTTATATTTTCTCATTAACTGAGCACAATAAACCATAAGTCTACTCTTTCACCTGAGAGGAAACAATTCCAGAGTTTCCAATATAAATTAGTAGTACCATTACCCATACTCTGAAGCCTGTTTCCAGATGCATTAATCAACTTCTGACCAGAGAATGTTACTATGAATTTACTTTCACAAGTGTCAAGAGGGGAAGCATCATCAGTCAGTTATGAAAATAGTCAATCTGTTGAAACATTGATGTGGTTAAGAATATAGATAATGGACCCACACAGGAAAGACATCAGCCCCTCCAAGACCCCAACCCCAGCGAGTCCAGCTTCAGGTGAGATTGGGTCTCCAGCGGGGACCGCCCACCCTTCCCCCATCCCCCTTGATCTTCGGGGCCGCCCGGCATCCAGAAGACCCGCACACACAGGAAAGACATCAGCCCCTCCAAGACCCCAACCCCAGCGAGTCCAGCTTCAGGAAAGACATAAACCCCTCCAAGACCCCAATCCCAGCGAGTCCAGCTTCAGGAAAGACATCAGCCCCTCCAAGACCCCAACCCCAGCGAGTCCAGCTTCAGGAAAGACATCAGCCCTTCCAAGACCCCAACCCCAGTGAGTCCAGCTTCAGGAAAGACATCAGCCCTTCCAAGACCCCAACCCCAGCGAGTACAGCTTCAGGAGATCTGCCCACACAGCAAAGAAGTCAACAATTCCAAGACCCCAACCCCAGTGAGACCAGCTTCAGGAAAGTCATCAGCCCTACCAGGACCCTAACTCCGTGTCAGCATCCCCAGCTTCAGCTGCAGGAAGGAAGGAGACCAGTGGAGATGGAAAGACCCCACCAGCACCCACTGAAAGAAGAGATGGGAAGAAGACAGAATAAGAGATCACTCAGCAATAGAAACACCAACATGACCCCACCAGAATCCAGGGATCCAACACCAGCAAGACCCGAAAAGCACTACATAGATGAAGAAGAGGAGACAGACCTTAAAAATTATTTCATGAAGATGATGGAGACCCTCAAAGAAGAAACGAGGAAATCCCTTAAAGAAATAGAAGAAAAAACAAACAAAAAATCCATGAAATGGGGGAAAAATTCAAGAAATAAACAAATCTCCCAAAGAATGTAAATAGCACCAAGAAAGAACAACCAAAAAAAATGAAGGAAACAGCTCAAACAGTTGAAGGATTGAAAGCTGAAATAGAAACGATAAAGAAAACACAGAATGAAGGGATGCTGGAAATAGAAAAGCTGGGTAAATGAACAGGAACTACAGATGCAAGTATCACCAATAGAATACAAGAGATAGAAGAGAGAATCTCAGGTGTTGAAGACTCATTAGAGGATATAGAGTCGTCAACCAAAGAAAATCTCAAAACCAACAAATCCTTAACACAAAATATCCAGGAAATATGGGACACCGTGAAGAAGCCAAACCTGAGAATAATAGGTATAGAAGGAGGTGAAGAAATTCAACTTAAAGGTACAGAAAACATATTCAACAAAATCATAGAAGAAAACTTCCCTAACCTAAAGAAAGATATGCCTATGAAAGTACAAGAATCTTACAGAACACCAAATAGGCTGGACCAGAAAAAGAAGTCACCTCGCCATATAATAATCAAAACATCAAACCTACAGAGTAAAGAGAAAATATTAAGAGCAGCTAAAGAAAAAGGCCAAGTAACATACAAAGGCAGACCTATCCGAATTACACCTGACTTCTCAATGGAAACGATGAAAGCCAGAAGATCCTGGACAGATGTCCTACAAACGCTAAGGGAACAAGGATGCCAGCCCAGACTACTATATCCAGCAAAACTCTCAATTACCATAGATGGAGAAAACAAAATATTCCTTGACAAAGCCAGATTTAAATAATACGTATCCATGAATCCAGCTCTACAGAAAATGCTAGAAGGAAAACTTAGAGCCAAGGAAGATAACTACATCCACAAAGACACAGGCAATATATAATGACACTTTACAAAACACCAAAAGAAAAAGGGAGGAGAAACTACACAAAATAACTTCACTAACAATAAATCAAGCACAAGCAAGGATCACCAATCAATGGTCATTAATATCCCTCAATGTCAACGGCCTTAACTTGCCTATAAAAAGACACAGACTAGCAGAATGGATACTAAGACAGAACCCTTCCTTCTGCTGCATACAAGAAACACATCTCAACATCAAAGACAGACGTTATCTCAGAGTAAAGGGTTGGGAAAAGATCTTCCAATCAAACGGTCCCAAGAAACAAGCGGGTGTAGCAATCCTAATATCTAACAAATTAGACTTCAAATTAAAATCAATCAAAAGAGATGAAGAAGGACACTTCATATTCATCAAAGGAAAAATACATCAAGACGAAGTCTCAATTTTAAACATCTACGCCCCAAATACAAAGGCACCTACATTCGTGAAAGAAACATTACTAAAGCTCAAAATGCACATAAAATCTCACACACTAATAGTAGGAGAATTCAACACTCTGCTCTCACCGTTAGACAGGACCTCCAGACAGAAACTTAACAAAGAAACAAAAGAACTAATAGAAGTTATGACCCAACTGGGTTTAACAGACATCTATAGAACATTCCACCCAAATACAAAGGGATATACCTTCTGCTCGGCACCACATGGAACCTTCTCTAAAATTGACCACATAATAGGAAACATAGCAAATCTCCACAGATACAAAAAAATTGGAATAACGCCCTGTATCTTATCAGACCACCATGCATTAACATTAGAATTCAACAATAACACAAAATGCAGAAACCCTACAAACTCATGGAGATTGAACAATGCACAATTGCACCATCCCTGGGTAAAGGAACAAATAAAAAAAGAAATTAAAGACTTCCTCGACTTCAATGAGAATGAAGACACAACATACACAAACTTATGGGACACTTTGAAAGCAGTTCTGAGAGGAAAGTTTATAGCACTAAGTGCCCACATGAAAAAACTGGAGAACAGTCATACTAGAGAATTAATAGCACAGCTGAATGTTCTAGAACAAAAAGAAGCAAACTCCCCCCAGGAGGAGCAGACGCCAGGAACTCATCAAATTGAGGGCTGAAATCAATCAAGTAGAAACCAGACAAACACTGAGAAGAATCAAGGAAACAAAGAGTTGGTTCTTTGAGAAAATCAACAAAATAGATAAACCTCTGTCCAAACTAACCAAAAGACAGGGAGAGCATGCTAATTAACAAAATCAGGGATGAAAAAGGGGACATAACAACAGACTCAGAAGAAATCCAGAGAATCATCAGGGCATACTTTGAAAATCTGTACTCCACAAAATTTGAAAATTTAAAGGAAATTGACAATTTCCTGGATAGATATCACTTGCCAAAACTAAATCAAGAACAGATAAACAATCTAAACAGACCTATAAACCCTAATGAAATAGAAGCAGTCATCAAAAGTCTCCCAAATAAAAAAAGCCCAGGCCCAGATGGCTTCAGTGCAGAATTCTACCAGAAATTCAAAGAAGAGCTAATTCCAATACTCCTCAAAGTATTCCACACAATAGAAGCAGGAGGCTCACTGCCAAACTCTTTCTACGAGGCTACAATTACCTTGATACCCAAGCCACACAAAGACACAACTAAGAAAGAGAACTATAGACCAATTTCCCTCATGAACATTGATGCAAAAATACTCAATAAAATACTCGCAAACCAGATTCAAGAACACATCACAAAAATGATCCACCATGATCAAGTAGGCTTCATCCCAAGAATGCAGGGATGGTTCAACATTAGAAAATCTATCAATGTAATCCACCATATTAACAATCTGCGAAAGAAAAACTACATGATCATCTCACTAGATGCTGAAAAAGCCTTTGACAAAATTCAGCACCCCTTCCTGATAAAGGTCCTAGAGTGATCAGGGATAACAGGAATGTACCTGAATATAATAAAAACAATATACAGTAAACCAACAGCTAACATCAAACTAAATGGAGAGAAACTCAAAGCAATTCCTCTAAAATCAGGAACAAGACAAGGCTGTCCACTCTCTCCATATCTCTTCAATATTGTACTTGAAGTTCTAGCTACAGCAATAAGACAACAAAAGGAGATCAAGGGGATACAAATAGGAAAAGAAGAAGTCAAACTTTCACTATTTGCAGATGATATGATAGTTTACATAATGACCCAAAAAACTCCGCAAGGTTACTCCTAGAGCTGATAAACACCTTCAGCAATGTGGCAGGATACAAGGTAAACTCAAAAAAATCAGTGGCTCTATTATATACAGATGATGAAGTGACTGAGAAAGAAATCAGAGAAACATCACCCTTTACAATAGCCAAAAACAGCATCAAATATCTGGGGATAATGTTAATCAAGGAAATTATAGACCTGTATATCAAGAATTATGTGTCTTTAAAGAAAGAAATCAAAGAAGATACCAGAAAATGGAAAGATCTCCCATGCTCTTGGTTGGTAGGATCAACATAATAAAAATGGCAATCTTGCCAAAAGCAGTCTACAGATTCAATGCAATCCCTATCAAAATTCCATCACAATTCTTCAAGGACCTGGAAAGAACATTAATCAACTTTATATGGAAAAACAGAAGGCCCAGGATAGCTAAAACATCCCTATACAATAAAGGAACTTCAGGAGGCATCACCATACCTGACTTCAAGCTCTATTATAGAGCTATAGTCCTGAAAACAGCTTGGTATTGGCACAAAAATAGGCAGGTAGACCAAAGGAACCGAACTGAAAGCTCTAATTTTAACCCACATACCTATGAACACTTGATTTTTGACAAAGAAGCTAAAACTGTACAATGGAAAAAAGAAAGCATCTTCAACAAATGGTGCTGGCATAACTGGGTACTGGTATGCAGAAGACTGCAGATAGATCCATGTTTATCGCCTTGTACAAAACTTAAGTCCAAATGGATCAAAGATCTCAACATAAATCCAGCCACACTGAAACTTTTAGAAGAGAAAGTGGGAGATACTTTTCAACGAGTTGGTACAGGAGACCACTTCCTAAACATAACACCAGTGGCACAGGCACTGAGATCGACAATTAACAAATGGGACCTTCTGAAACTAAAAAGCTTCTGTAAGGCAAAGGACACAGTCAAAAAGACAAAAAGGCAGGCCACAGAATGGGAAAAGATATTCACTAACCCTACATCTGACAGAGGGCTAATCTCCAAAATTTACAAAGAACTCAAGAAACAAGTCTCCAAAACACCAAAGGATCCAATTAAAAGGTGGGGTACAGAACTAAATAGAGAATTCTCAGTAGAGGAGGCTAAAATGGCCAAGAGACACTTAAGAAAGTGCTCAACATCCTTAGCCATCAGGGAAATGCAAATCAAAACAACTCTGAGATACCATCTTACTCCTGTCAGAATGGCTAAAATCAAAAACACCGAAGACAATTTTTGCTGGAGAGGATGTGGAGAGAGAGGAACATTCCTCCACTGCTGGTGGGAGTGCCGATTCATACAGCCTCTTTGGAGATCAGTATGGAGATTCCTCAGGAAAATGGGAATTAATCTACCACAAGACCCAGCAATTCCACTCTTAGGCATATATCCAACTGAGGCAAGTTCATACAACAAGGGCATCTGCTCCACTATGTTCATAGCAGCATTATTTGTAATAGCCAGAACCTGGAAGCAACCTAGATGCCCCTCAACTGAATAGTGGATAGAGAAAATGTGGTACATTTACACAATGGAGTATTACTTAGCAGAAAAAAATAATGGAATCTTGAAATTCGCAGGGAAATGGATAGCACTGGAAGAAACCATCCTGAGTGAGGTAACCCAGTCGCAAAAAGACAAACATGGTATGTACTCACTCATATATGGATTTTAGACATGGATCAGGATAGTGCCAGTTTGCACTTCCACTGATAGAGAGTCTGGGAAACAGGAAAGAACCTAAAAAATATGCATATATGCATAGTACCCAAGAGAAGAGGATGGAGACAAGATCCTCTGAATGGATGGGGAACACGGCGAGGAGTGGGGGGGGGAGTGGGACCTGGGAAGAAGAGAGGGGGTGAAAAGGAAGAGAGTTGGCCATGGGGGAAGTTGAGGGGGTGGGGGTAGAATAGGGGGAAGAGGGAATCATAGGATCGAATACAGATCAGGCACCAGAGCGACCTTGAGTGATCTAAAGGGATAACACCAATTGGCAAGCTAAGCAATAGTGGAGAGACCACCTCGAATGCCCATTCCTGATAATGAACTTGATGTCTATAACCATCCGGGAGCGTTCATCCTGTGAATGATGGAAGCAGAGGAAAACACACAATTAATCACTGAACGGAACCCAAGGAACCCAGTGACAGAGAGAGAGGAGTGATGAGCAAATTGGCCAAGAATGGGCTGGCAAAACCAGCAGAGACAGCTGATCTGAACAGGGGAGAGCTCTTGGATCCCAGACTGACAGTGAGGAGGCCAGTATGGGACTGATCTGGACCCCCCAAATGTGAGTGTCAGCGAGAAGGCCTGGGCAACCTATGGGGCCCTGAGCTGTGGATCAGTGTCTATACCTGATATACAAAGTCTTTGTGTGCCTATAGCACAAAGAGGGATGCTCTCTCAGCCTGGACTCTTAGGGGAGTGCCTGGACCCTATGCAGAGTAAAATGACAGACTCTGATATCCTCTATGTGGAAGGATTTGGCAATAGGGTGGGAGGGTGGGGGGAAAGGGGAGTGGGGGAGGAGGGGAAGGAGAGGGAACTGGGATTGACATGTAAAACAAGCTATTTAAAATGAAAAAAATTAAAAAAAAGAATATAGATAATGGTGTTTACAACTTTTAGTTACTTAAAGTAAACCGTAAAACACGGAATAAAATAAACACTGGTAAGGAAGTTATTTATCACTTCCTGTGACTTATAATTAGAAAACCTAAACCATAGATCAAGTAAATAATTTCCACAGCAATGAAGGCACAAATTTTCTTTTGAAGAATTCAAAACAAATTTATCTGGCATGAAAATGTTTTTACAGTATATACACATTTTCTTTTTAAATTTAAATTTAAATTATAAACAAGGTTGCTTCACATGTCAATCCCAGGTCCCTCTCCTTTTCACTCCCCTCCTCCCATGTCCTTCCCCTAACCCCCCCACAGTATCCCCTCCTTTCCCCAGGGAGGGTGAGAACCTCCATAGGGGTGTCCATAGTCTGTCATTTCATCCAGGGCAGGGCCTAGACCCTCACCTAAGAATCCAGGGTGAGGTGGATCTCTCATTGCGGGATGGGCACCCAAAGTTCATTTGTATGGTAGGGATAAATACTGATCTACCACCCAAGGTTAAGACTGGGCTGGTTTAACCCCCAGAAACAGCTGACCAGAACAAGGTGTAGCTCTTGAATCCCAGACTAATGGCTGGAAATCCAGCATGGAACTGATCAAGACCCCCTGAATGTGGGTGTCAGTGAGGATGCCTACACATTTTCTTTTATTTATTTATTTATTTATTTATTTAAATTAGCAACAAGCTTGCTTCACCTGTCAATACTAGCTGCCTCTCCCTCCCCACTTCCCCTGCCTTCCCAACTGCCTCCCACCCAATCCCCACTCCATTCCCAGGGAGGGTGAGGTCCTCATTGAGAATATCCAGAGTCTTTCATTTCATTCATGGTAGGGCCTAGGACATTCCCCAAGAGTCCAGGCTGAAAGAGCATCCCCAAACACGACAAACCATCTATTAATTTGTGTTTCAATTATTTTTATTTTTGAAATTGTTATTTAATTACATTTCTCCCTTCCATTTCCTCCCTTCAAAACCTCTCATATACACCTCCCTGATCTCTTTAAAATACATGGCTTCTGTGTTTGATTAATTGTATATACATACATAAATGCATTTGAATGTACATATATCTTCCTAAAATGAACTTGTTGAATCCATATAATGCTAATTTTATGTATGTTTTCTCGGATGACTGTTTGGCATTGGGCAGCCAATTGGTTTCCTCTTCCCTAGGAAGGATCACTTCTCCCACAGTAAGTTTTACTCAGTTTCCTGTGCTTCTTTGTGTAGGGTTGAGGTCTCATGATATTTTCCCTATAAAGGTTGTCATGTCCATTGGTATCATCTTTTTCAGTTCACATTTGGGCCATTTTGTTGATGAGATTATATATGTATTGATTTTTAGAAGCTTTTGTCAAGTTAGTGCACAATTGAATTAGTGGAGTTGTATGATGGGATTGAAACAACTCATTTTACACCTTCACTGCAAGACAAGTAGAAAGCCAAAGATGCTTAAACGCAATGCTGACTATGAGATGGTGATTATAAATCATTTGGGACATTTGTGGAGCCAGTGGTTAGGACTTTTCTAAAATAATTTCTGAAAATTTCAAAGTCATGAACTTGAAGATATTCAACTAAGAAAATTTTAAGATTTTCATATTATAAATATGAAATTTTCAGAAATTATTTTAGAAAAGTCCATCTCATTGGTCAAAGAAACAGACATGAGAAATCTGATGGACAGTTGCAACTCCTGGTAGACATTAGTGTCTTACAGCATGCACTAATCTGAGGTGCCAGGTAAATATGATTGTTTTTCTCTCTCTTCCATGTACAGGAAAATGTATATATGACCCCTTCCTATAGGTATGTGTGTCTTTCTTCTCCTATGAATGTGTATGTGTGTTCTGTACAGTATTATGCAGTTCAGTTTAACTGAGCATTTTATTTCTATTTTCAGACAGTAAATAGAGATATACATAGTGAAAATGTAGTACATTTTCACAGTGGAGTACTATTCAGTGGAAAAAAAATAGAATCTTGAAATTTTCAGGCAAATGAATGACACTAGAAGAAACCATCCTGAGTGAGGTAACCCAGTCACAAAAAGAGAAACATGGTACGTACTCACTCATTTATGGATTTTAGACATGAATTAGGGGAGTGGCAGCATATAACCCCATTGACAGAGGTTTGGGAAACAGAACCTTCATCCAATGACTGATGAAATCAGAAGCAGACACCCACAGCTAAACACTGAACTGAACTCCTGGAATCTAGTGTCAGAAAGAGAGAACTGATGAGCAAAGAAGTTAAGACTGGGCTGATTTAAACCATAGAATCAGTTGACCTGAACAAGGGGGAGATCTTGGACTCCAGATTGATGGCTGTGTGGAACGCATCAGACTGACCCAGACCCTCTGAATGTGGGTGTCAGTGAAGAGGCCTAGGTAATCTATGGAGCCTTGGGTAGTATTTATCCCTGGGGTACAAATAGATGTTGAGTGCCCATCCCACAATGAGGGATGCTCTCTTAGCCTGGACTCTTGAAAGAGGGCCTAGGCCCTGCAATGGATGAAATGACAGTCACTGGAGATCCACCATGGAGGGCATCACCCTCCCTGGGGATGGGAGTGGAGATTTGGTGGGGTACCAGGGGCCTGTGGGGAAGGATGAGGAGGAGGAGAGTGAGAGGGAGCTGGGATTGACATGTGAAACAAGCTTGTTTCTAACTTAGATTTTAAAAAAAAGGAAAAAATAGTTAAAAATATGGACAAGATTAGAGCAACTTATTTTGTATCAATTCATCTGCTTTTCTACCCTACTAAATTTGACTAAACTGAATTGTATTCTTGGATTTTCTCTGTGGATGGTAGTTTTGAGCTACTTAGTTAAAATTTACAATTGATAGTAATTGAGGTGATACTAAGTGTGATACTGGCAAAAAACATCTGATTGCTCATGTAAGGTAATTGAATACTTTTCAAGGAAAAAACAAATGAAAATTTAACCTTACATCATAACTTGCCAACAATGTAATTTAGTATATTGAAAGATAAGACTCAAATGTTTTTAATAAGTACAGGGATCTAATAAATGAAATTTTATGATTTATAATACCTGAGTCTAAATCAAGGTTATGAAATACATCAAGGTTGTTCAGAAATGATCCAGTTATTGTCTAATTTACAAGAAAATTATGGGAAATTTGCAGGAAGTTATAAAATATTTACTGCAAGTGTATCAAATCTAGAATTTGTCTTACATCTATTAGATAAGAGACAATAGTAGTAAGCTTAATTAATCTAATGAGAAATAGTATTGCTAATCTATGAAATGAAACTCCACATCATACCATGAGTTTTCTTGATTTACGGTAACTTTATCTGTTAATCAGATCTTACAAGCTATAGGAACAATTTGTTTAAAAGTCAAGTAAGTTTGATAATTCCAATGAGATCTCTGTGTTATTTTTAAATGCTTTATTAGCACTTCAAATGAACATGTAAAGAAGCCACAGTTTTCTGGTGAGTACTTTAGGCAATAAATCCCTTAATGATTATTTTAATTTTATGTAACAATGTCCAGATCCAATTAAATAGCACAAAGTAGTAAATTGTGATACTTTCCTCTAAAATTAAATACTTTATAAAATTAAAAATTATAAAGGCAGTCTACTTTGAAGCCCTCTAGAGTATTGAATGACCTCAACTCTATCAAAATCCTCACAAGGACAGCTGCTGATTCAAAAACAAAAGTCAGTTATCCAATGTGATACTTGCATGAGAAAACTTTATCAACATAAATATGCCCGTGATTTCAGATTTCAGTAAAAGGACCAATAATCTTGTTAATATTTATACTATTCACAAATTACAGATAAACTTTTACCAAATACTTATAATGCATTTAAGTGATGGGTTCCAAAGATAATTATGCTTTCTTCCATTTAGATGCCTTTAATTGCTATAGTGAATTAACCACAACCTTTGGTTTCAGTACCAGGAGAGTTCATATATATTTAGGGTACTTACACAAAATCTCTGCTGTGGAATACAATATGGAAGTTCAGAAGATTCTAGAAGAAAATGTAACTGAGATTTAAAAATTGCTAAAAATACATAAAGCAACTTCATCAAATAAATATAATAAAGAAAAATAAATGGGACTATATGACTTTGGAAATTATTATTCTAATATCAGCTATGAACTGTGGGTAAGCTTGTTGCTATGTTGACAGGAATTAAGTAGATTGACAGGTAATTAATAATTGAAATTGAAGGTTATAGATAAGCAAGTTTTAAGGTTACATTGTTCCCTGTAGAGGTAGCTTTGAATTACCTCGATAAACAAGTTATGACATATGTATATTATGAGTACATGAACAAATATATATATAAATATTTTCCTCATCTGTCAAATAATGGAGCACTGAAGCCTTAAGATTCTACATATGTGAACATCCTTAATGAACAGATGTTGGTCCTAATAATATGCCCCAATTTAAGAAAAAAATAAAAAGACAGAGAGATTGTAGGGTACGCAGTTAAATGAAATATTGGCGGAAGGAGTAAAATTATACAGCTGATTATGGATTTTTTTTGTATTTAAAAGAAATAAAGTCCAAAAAGCTTGCACAGACACACTAACAAAGCTATGTCAAAAGAAAAACTATAGACACTAGTCATTGGTCACAGCTACTTCCAGCATCTCAGAATTTTTTGTGGCTATCATCCGAAGTCTCTTACTTTCTCTTGGGCCAATATCTAACTGTGGTTATCTGGGTCAATTACCAACTACCACCTGCTTCAAGAAGAACCTTCTCTGATGAAGGTGGAAAGAAGCACTGATCTATGGATATAATAATAACATTAGGAGTCATATTATTGCTATGTTCATCTAGCAAATTAGTAATAGTGGGAATTTTGCCTATCAATTAATCCAATTTGGGCAGCTCACCACCCCCAGTAACTCCAACTACAGTAGACCAAATTCATTCTTATAGCTCCTATGAACACTACATTAATATGCATGATTTTTATACACACACGTAATTGAAGATAGAATAAAAATTTAAAGAACAATAGCACATGTAAATATCAAAAATAAAAGCAGAACATTTTAGCAAAAATATTGACATCAAATATAACCCATAAAACAAAATTTTATTACCAGATTTCACTAAAACATTATGAGCTCTTGGACCCTAGACCAACAGCTGGGAGGCCAGCATGGGACTGAGGAGGCCTGGGCAAACTATGGAGCCCTGGGCAGAGATCAGTGTTTATCCCTGGCATACAAATGGACTTCGTGTGTCCATAACACAAAGAGGGATGCTCTCTCAGCCTGGATTCTTAGGGAGTGCCTCTGCATATCCCCTATGTGGAAGGAAGTAGGGATAGGGTGGGAGGCTGGGGGGGGGATGGTGGGAGGTAACAGGAGGAGGAGAGGGAGAGTGAATTGGGATTGACATGTGAAGCCAGCTATTTAAAATTAAACTAATTTAAAAAATTTAAAAAAATATTATGAGGTTCAAAGTCAAACTATTGACTGAAGAAAGCATGTCAAGCTGCATGTACAGAAAAGGACCACTAATATAAACATGAAAAGAACTCCAGTGTTCAACCATGAGAATTGAAGAAGTCAATAAGAAATTTGTTAAAACATTAGCAGACAAACCGGAGAGATGCAGAAGGAACACAGTAAACAAAGTGATATTAACCATTAGGTAAATACAAAGCAAAATTGTAACTTTGCTTAACTCTGTATCTAACTTCATTTTTAAGTGAAATATAATGAATCAAATTAATGTGCAAGAAATTTTGTCACTCAAACGATGTGAAGGATGGTGTAGAATAATCTAGTATTCTGAAAAGCAGTTTGGCAATATCTTAATAAACAGCACATTCTCTGGAACTCTTGGCATTTTTCCCTGGAGAGATGAAAAAAATCACGTCAAAACCCTAGGACACATATGTTCATATTCTGTTTTTTTGTAGTAAGCTCAAACTAAAAATAACTCATGCTTTTTCAATGAGTGCTTAGATATAAGCTATATATTCATGTCTTATCTATCAATAAAATGAGAAGTAATAGGCTGCAAATATATACAACTTAGATAAATCACCAGATAATTCTTATGAGTGATATTCTAAAACCACATAGTGTAGACTTCCTTTAATGCAACATTCTCAAAATCAAATAAATAGATAATCAAATAATGGAGACTTAATTCAGTCCTCTGCTTGTTTCCTAGCTGTCAGTATGGGGTTCACGAGCTCCCCCTTGTGAGGTCAGCTGTTTCTGTGGGTTTCCCCAGCCTGGTCTTGAAACCCTTTTCTCATCATTCTTCCCTCTCTACTAGGCTCCCTGAAGGTGGGTGTCAGTTCCAGCAGTCTATGGGGCCTCTGGTAGTGGAACAGTATTTATCCCTAGTGCACAAATGGACTTTGGGAGACCATTTCCCATACAGGATACTCTCTCAGCCTAGACACATAGGGGAGGGTCTAGGCCCTGCCCCAAATGATGAGACAGACTTTGATGATTCCCCCATGGAAGATCTCACCTCCCTAGGGAGCAGAGTGGTGATGGGATGGGGGCGTTCATAGGAGCATGGAATTGGGAGGGAACTGTGATTGATATGTAAAATAAGATTGTTTCTAATTTGAATAAAGAAAAGGCAAAAAGTAATGGAGATCAGGAACCTGAAGTGTGGGGTCCAAGGAAATGTTATGGCCATAAGCAAGTGTTGTGAAAGTGATGGGAACCAGAGTAATGGAAAATTCTTCCCTGACTTTATCAGTGCTGTCTGGTTGTGTGTATTGTAGATGCTATTTGGTGAACAGAAAATAAAAGGATGAATGGAATTTCTTTAATATCTTAAAATTGCATATAGATCAAGTACTGTCTCAAAATAAGAAAAATACAATAAAATCAGCTAAGTATATGTTGAATATGAAGAAATCACTGAGGTATTATGCCTATAGACCAATCCCCTAACATTATACACTATAACAAAGCACTGTACATATAAGCAAGTGAGTGAAAATAACAAATCTGAGAGTGAAGATAATACCAGTTGTTATTTTATTTTTTAAATTGTTTAATGAATTGTGTCTTAAAGTAATTAAGAACACTGAAGAAATTAAATCTATCTTTTTCCTTAATATTAAAAAAAGTCAGAAATGCTATGTCTTGAGGTATAAACAGTAATATTGATTTCTAATCCTTTTCAGCTTTGCCTCATATTACTTACATTTTGCCTTTCTTTAAGTAAAATGAATGAGACATCTTATTAAGTTGAATAATATTGTTGTTGGCAATATTATAACAATCTATATGTGGAATTTTGAACTTATTTAAAAAAGCATTGAGCCAGGGTTTTTTTTTCAGGGGCATGATTTCTTAACTACAGCTATTTTCTCATTTACTTTAATTGTTGCTTTTCCCTCCAGAGTTGCATGTCAACATTATTTCATTTACATTATGTTTAAAATAAATCAAAGCACACAATTATGCCATTTGTCTTTAAAAATTGTAGGATGTTTCTAACTGAAGATTTTGTATCTTTAACCAATTCTACCATGGAATGGACTCTCTTGAATCAATAAACTATGCTCTCAGGTTCATAAGTTGTTTCAAATGTTATAATGTAACTCACATGCTGCTAATTCTTATGCAATAATTTTGATTCCATGGAAAAATATCAGTTATGCTACTTGTGGTATATTTGTTGATGTATTCAAAGAAATAACCATGAAACTATACTCAGCTTAAACCAGTAACTAGAGTATTTTCAAAATGAGTTTTAAAATTCTTACTGGTTGTCCTCAAATTCTCTTGTGATAGAAATAACAGTACCCCAACTTTAGGAAGTTATATTACATCAAAATATGAAACTTGGAAAAAAAATTCTCTTTCAAAAATTAAGGGAAAAACAGCACCTACCAGGACCATGCATTCTAGTAAGTAGAGGAACCTTTCTAGCTGCATGCTACTGGAAGAGAAGAGTAATCAATGTAACCCTACATTAGAATCCCCATTTTGGTTTTCATGTTTTGTGGTGTGTGTGTGTGTGTGTGTGTTAGAGAGAGACAGAGAGAGAGAGACAGAGAGAGAGAGAGAGAGAGAGAGAGAGAGAGAGAGAGATACAGAGAGAGAGATACAGAGAGAGAGAGAGAGAGAGGGAGGGAGGGAGGGAGGGAGGAAGGGAAGGAGGGAGGGAGGGAGAGATGAGAGAAGAGATGAGAGAGAAAGAGAGAGAGAATAATAATAATGAAGTCTGTCCTGTGGAGAGGGATGAAGGGGGGATGATCCAGGAGGAGTTGAGAGATGAGAAAGTGTATGATCAAAATAATGATCGAAGTATATTGTATGAAAATTTCAGGCAAAATATTAAGAGAAACAAATAATTTCTAATAATTAAAATAAATATTACTAAACCACATACTACTTTTTACCCAGACAACTCATTAGAGGCTATTCTTTCTACAAATTATGAAATACAGTTAGTGAGAATTATAAAATGTGTATGGTTTCTACTTTCCTTAGGGAAGACTATTTGTCTAATCTGAATAAAAATGGATATTTAAGCCTAGGTATTACCACTACTTTTAACAAGATGGCATTTGTATTAGTGTTGAAGACTCTAAAATAATCTAATAGCTTTGAAGATAACAAATTAACTGCAGTTATTATTGTTTATGTTATTTTAAATTCTTTGTGGTTTATTGACTTGTGATATATTGTAAGCTTGTAATATCAAATAATTTTAAATGAATTTTATACAGCTATGGTATGACTTCTTAAGAAAATTCTACCTGTTATATATCTACACATGATCCATGATGTGCAGTATATATTTATTTATTGTTAATTAGCTATAGATTGAACACACAGTAGAGGAAGGGTCTACACTAACTGTATGCACCATGGCCCTGCTTCCTGGATGGATCTTACTTTAAGTATTCTGTTTATCTCAGTTCCATCCTGTGGATATGAAATAGTCTTTGGATTTTATATAATTTAAGAACTTATGAAAACACTTGTGCATTCAGTTTCTGTAAAAGGAGTTAGCACCCCCTCTCAGTGTTCTGTGGCTGCTTCTAGGGATCATTTTCCTCTTTAAACTATCATGGAGTAGTTGAATAATCATTGGCATATGGCTAGAACAGATTTAATGAATGAAGAGATGTGAAATTACTGATTGAAAACTACAATTTTCTAATAAAGGCAGACATTTATCTACATAGCCCCCTGACCCTTACTTATCAAGCTACCTACACAAACTGAAAGAAAAAACAAACAAACCATTAAGATAAAGCAGAAGTATTTCATCTTATTTCCATGGAATTAAATTGTTGTAGTATTTAAGAAGAGGAAATGAACAACAAAGTGAAAATCATACGCATCCTTAATTATCAAACATTTTTTTGTAGAATTTACATAAAATCCTGCTATTCTAAAGTCATTATTTAGGTAATGATTTTTCACATTTCTGTTTAATTTCACTTGGGAGAAAGAGGAACTCTAAAATGTTTAGTGCTCAATTTTACAATCGAGTTCAAAGTAAGGATAGTAAAATATTCATAGTGTAGATAATAGTTTCTACAAGAAGAAAAGTCATAATTAAGTTTCAAATCTCTCATATCCAAATAGTGTATAAATATTACATGCAACAAGAAGGGCAGATCTTATCAGAGGGATGTCACAGCTTTTTTTCCATATCTGCAGCTGAAGGGATGAATGCCTTTGAGCTTCTCTTCCAACAACATATTTAGTAGGCAAACCACAATTGGCGAAAATTCAGCATAAATTAGCTTGGGTCATCAGGGAAACCTCTACAGATAAAGTTAAATGTGCTACACAATAAATATTTCCAAGTGAAATGAAATACATCCTGATAAAGAATTCAGATTTCTAATGTCTGAAGAACTGTTTCACTGCACTTATTTTATTTTTTGGTCTTCTGGTCTTAAAAATAAATGACCTTTTCTTTTATTCAGGTGTCCACTCACTGATGAGGTAGAAGGTTTAAGTCAGCTTCCCGGGTTCCAATTCTCCCTTAGGAAGTGAATGACAAAGGTCTATCCTTGAAGAACTCATGACTCTGTATGAGAAATATATGTTTTTAAAAAGTAATTATGGTAAGTTTATTACCATTTTTCTGAGGAATCTCCATATTGATTTCCAAAGTGGCTGTACAAGTTGGCACTCCCACCAGCAGTGGAGGAGTGTTCCCCTTTCACCACAGCCTCTCCAGTAACTCCACTCTTAGGCGTATATCCAAAAGATGCCCATTCATACAACAAGGATGTCTGTTCCACTATGTTCATAGCAGCATTATTTGTAATAGCCAGAACTTGGAAGCAACCTAGATGCCCCTCAACCGAAGAGTGGATAGACAAAATGTGGTACATTTACACACTGGAGTACTATTCAGCAGAAAAAACAACAAAATCCTTAAATTTGCAGGCAAATGGATGGCACTAGAAGAAACCATCCTGAGTGAGGTAATCCAGTCACAAAAAGAGAAACTTGGCATGTACGCTCTTATATATGGACTTTAGACTCTGGGGAGTGCCAGCCTACAATCCCATGGCCAGAGAGTCTGGGAAATAGAACCTTCATTCAGTGGCTCCACAGTTCACTATCTTCTTCTAGACTCTGCCTCTCAATACTATTGAGCTGTAGACCACCACGCAGCTTGTTTTTCAGAGGAAATAAACTATACTCAAGCCACAGAATCACCCATATCAGTTTAGAACCTGCTGATAGCTCCACTCTTTGATAAGAAGTCTTGCCACCTGATGGGTTTTTTTCCTCTTAAAGTAATGCAACTGTCTGCTGACCTGTTACCCAGGTGTTCTTACCTCTAAAGTAGATAGCCCTCCTGGTAATGGGCCCTCTAATGCTGTCCTCAACTCATAAGTCAAATCACTTTTTATTCTTTTTTCTTCTAGAAAAGATTATCTTTCTGTAAAATTATATAGCACCCCAATTATTTTCCAGTTCACTTAGTTTTTACTACTTCTTGAGCACAGGAGAATAACTTAAGATCACAGACTCAATTGAAACCCAAGATTGGATCTTTAATTTTACAAGGTCATTTTCAAGAAAGAACAAGAAGATTAAATGGGCCTTATTGTAAAATTATATTATGACTCTAAAGGAAAAAATGAAGCAATTTATTAATAATTTTCTCACCTAAAGTTCACAAGAGTACCTTATTATTAGTGTCAAATGCCTTTCCACTGAAGAGACCCATACATATTTTATGAAGTATTGGAAAGTACAACATAAAAATGTGACAAAAGTTATCCATTCTCAATTAATATTGTTACTGCTGCTATCAGTAACAACAATAAAGAGAACACAATCTACGCTCTAAAAACAATAAAACATGAAAAAAACATATCTTTAAATATGTCAAAATATGCACAACCTATTTTGTATAGAAAATCCAGACTGTGTAGATGTCTGGGAACTTTAAATAATTATTAAAATATATGTTTTTGTCATTAAATTACAAATAAGATATGTAATTCCCTTTATACATGATTATAGATTTATTTAAAAAACTGCAAGTATAAACAAAAAACACACTTGTCTTTATAATTATCTCAGAACTTCTGTTCTAGTGATAGGATATTATCACAAAATGGCAAAGACAAAATTGCTCCAAGACAACAGAGGCAAAACATACAAGCTCCTTTAAACTATTCTATCAATATAATCAGCAAAGTTCTCTAGGATATAACTATCAGAAACCTGATTCTATTAAGAAAAATAAATAGAATAAGATTATCCAGGAGGTATAAGTTAACTACCATTGAGTGCTGATCAACATTTCTCAGCTAGCAAAGTTTACTCATGTGAGAAATCTTTGAATGAAAATCATTCAGGACCTGGGAGTAGCTCAGAGGTAGAGCATTTGTTGAAAATATATAAGACACTTTGTCCCACAAAAAGTACAGTAAATGAACAAATAATAATGAAATAAGGGAAAAGCATCTGCCTTCCCCATGTGTCTAAGCACTGATGGTGTGTTTAGTTTGCTGCTGAATTATCCTGGACATTTTTTTGTGAGTCAGGATTTGTTTAGAGGGATACATGATATATGTTTTTTAAACATTCAATACAATAATGTATATACATGTCGTTAAACATTTATGAAGCCACCAAAAACAAGGAAGTTGAATGACTTTAAGGAAACAATGTTTTCCTATATAACTGGGCAAATGCAAGATGAACTCACAGTGGTTGTGACAGCATGAGCATTTCCTGTGTTAATTTAAGCCAGAAAAAATTGCCAGAATGGACTGGGAGATTAACATGAAGCCCCATTCCTAACTGAGGATATACTGGCATTTGATAGTTGCCAAGAAAGGAAGAATCAGTATTCTTTAATAGTGTTATCCATAGTAAGCTGACTACATGTCAGTTGCCCCATACCCAAGGGTTGTAACCAACACAAACTGAACTTTCTTTTAGATTATAATATAATTACGCCATTTCTCCCTTCATTTTTCTCCCCCCAAACCCTCTGATATACCAGTCCCTGATATCCTTCAAATTAACGACTTCTTTTTTCATTGTTATTGCATGAATATATGTTTATATATGCATGTGTATGTATGTATGTATGATACATGGACAAATATAATCCTAAATATAAACTTCTAAGTCTGTAAAACTCTAATTTTATTGATGTTTTGAGGTCTGACCATTTGCGACTGAGCAAACAATTGATGTACTCCTCCCTCAGGAGACCATCTCCCCACTTGCAACTTTCCTCAGTTGTCTGTAGGTCTTTGCATATGCCTCAGGCCTCATGGCATTTTCCCTGATTACATTGTCATGCCTGTTGCTGTCTCCCTTGCTCAGCTCACAGACTCCATGTTCTGTTGTTGTTCTGGTTTTAAGTGACAGAACCTGAAATAGAGCGGCCAGAGATTTGAGATGAGTTGAAGAGAAGCTTAATGCAATTCAAATAAATTGTACAAATTCTCAAATAGTATTTTTAAAGAACAAAATGAAGTGCTGAAAGGAAGAATGTTCGAATGACTATTCAAAAAGCAAGTATACCTGTGAGAGTCGCTTCAGGTCTATAATACATGGAGTCATCTTCTTGGACCATAACTATAATTCAACATTAAGATTCATAAGCATTACTGGAAGAAATATTTAACAATCTTGTTCTCTACCTGTAAAAATTATGGGATAAGAATTTTTCTTCAGTAGTACAACAATAAGAATTTTGGATTAATGCAGTTCAACTGCAAATTAAGATGTAAGTTTAGTTAACTAAAATGTATAAAAAAATCTTAATGAGTATCAGTGAACTGTCATATGGGTTAGACATGTAGTATCTCTGAAGTATAAAATTCTATACTATATCAATTTTGAAAAACATCTATTACATACATAGTTTGCCTAATAAACGTGTATAGAAAAATAATAAAAAATAAATTATCACTATTCACAGTATTGATCATGAGATGATGTAAATGCATAAGGACTAAATAATATTCTGTCATACACTTTTGAAAAGATAATATAGACAGTTAATAAATATTACTCAACAAAAACCAGACCTAAATTAAAATGAATCAGCAAAGAATTTAGTTATAATATCATAATAAACTTACAGGTTATCCCATTATTGCAACTTAAGTCATATAAATAAAGGTAAATTTGAAAGAAACTATGAACTTGCAAGGAAAACATGTCACCATACATTTGTGCCTGAAAAGTAGGATAAAAATATTTTCTTTAATCTCTACCTTGGTACTGCAATATTCCAAAGTCCAATTACATTAAGACTTCCTGAATATTTTCTAAAAGACTGTGAAATCTTTTCAATAAGTAGGATTCCTATAGTTGCAGTTAATTCATCAATTTATCCCTCCTTTAAAGGGTAGCTATAATTTGATCTTCAGTGTCCACTTTGACCCTAGGTAGTTATTGTCCACTATTAGGTAATCATGTCTACAAATCCCTCAGTGCCATTAGACGCTAACTCTAAGGAAGAAGACACATAAAAGAAAATTCATAACAACACTAAGACTTGTTTCTTAGTACATTTCTGTAAGAAAATATCCCCTGAGAAAGAAACCACTGTTTACTAAATGACCTGCTCAGGGCCATAAGGGCTTCTGGTCTCTGAGCTGGTTAGTGGCCTGTGTCAAAAAAAATTACTTGTTTCAGTCCAATTTCTCTCAATTCAATAACCCCTAAGCCTCTCAAAACAAAGTAAAGTTGAAATGATTTCCAATTGCTTTGGATGTGGATGTGTTGAGCAGTTCCCCATGTTTCAGGGACATTAATGGAACAATGTTCTGACCCAAAGGCCTTTCCCTTTTCCCATTAATCAAGATTCCAATGAGCTGATTCCTTTTTTAGTCCAGTCTAGAAGAGATTTATGAGAAGTGGGATTTTTCTGACTTACGACTTTGAGCTAAGTACTTCAGATCTATTTCCAGAGGAAAACAAAACTCTAATGCGTGCTTGGTTAGGATCCGATTCCAGGGACCAGCAATCAGGAATCATGAGAGTTGAGTGAGGGACTTTCTGATCTCAATTCTAATTCCTGGTGAATAGCTTTTCTTACTGGGGCTAATTTAGTCACGTATTCTAAGTTTATTGTGTCAGAAAGGTAAAAAAAAATCACAGAATTACACGATGGCAGATTTCATTTACTCAGCCGCCTGTCACTACCTGTCAACTTTCTACCCATTCATCACCTAGCCTGTCACATTTGACATAAGTTTCTGAAAGGCTGGGTGAAGGGGAGGCAGGAGAGGCTAGATAAATGTCTTCATGATCATCTTTAGCAGTGTCACTAGCTCAGCACTCTCAGTATTTCAGTCTTTGGGGGTGACAGCTTTTCCATGAGGGCTGAAGCTGCATTCCGAATTGATATTTGTGGCAGCTTGGATTCTGGGCTAGAGCTATGCCTAAGGCAATCCAAAATCTGCAGTTTGATACCAGGAAACAATATCAACCCTCTCTGTGTTTGTGAGACTGTGCTGGAATGGAATAAGGGAAGGATAACTTCAGATGGCAGTTGCCATAGGTGATTAATATTTTGTTTTGTTTAGTTTTTCTCTTTTACAGATTTAGTCTGCCTTCTCTAATTTTGGTTGATGACCATAATGATCATCTCATTTTGCATACAAACTGAAGAGAGGCTGTCAGTAAAACAACCAGAAAGCAGGTAGAGTGCCAGGCATAACAACAGAACCAAAATGTAAAAATTAAATTTTCTGTTACATGGCACTTGATGTATGACAGTCACCTGCTTAGTTCACTTGTGAACAGGAAATGTAGTTGTCAGGATGGGGCAGGACCTGTGAGTAAAAAAAAATTGTCCTAAAGTGTGTGTGTGTGTGTGTGTCTGTGTGTGTGTGTATGTGTGTGTGTGTGAGTGTGTGAGTGTGTGTGTCTGTGTACACGGGATAGTATGTCACAGGGATTAGAATTGGTGTGTTTGTCGTGTATCATGTATCTGCGTGTCACTCTGTATGTGTCTGTGTGTCTATATGTCTGCATGTGTCTGTTTCTAGAAAACAACTTGAGGTTTTAAAAAAGAACCCTGAGGATATAAAGCATGCTGTAATCAGTGAAATGTGAATTACAATTTCTGCAGCTCAATGAATGTTGGGGATAATGAATGAAATCTATTGTAGAAGGACATCATACGGTTACAACAACACTGTTCAAATAGTGCTAAGCTCCTAAACGGTATTCAAGTATTAGTTAAATACCACTTAGAATGCTGTCCTATCAAAGGGAAACTGACAGACTGATAAGTGAGTCTTTAAACTTGGCCTTGGGAATCAGAGAGTGTACAGAATCTCATGTTTTATTAACTTCGTTGTTTTAAGGGTCTAATCTTAGTCATCTTCAAGGTTTCCAACTTAGGATATATGTAAACATTAAAGCAGTAGGGTTCCTCTATCTCAAAATATTTAAGCAATAAGCATTTAGAGAGCTTGGCAAAATAGAAATGATCAAATTCTAAGAGCAGTTTTAGCCCTCCCATAAGAAAATTACAATATAAAAGAAAGTAAAGTTGTACAGTGTGTTTCCACAGGCTGTGGGTTAATGGGCATTTTTGTTGTAGTGGACAAAATCCTTTCACGTTTGATTATATAAATATCCTTAGAACTTATGATCACAATGGAAAATATCAGGGTTTTTCTAGTTCTCTTTACTCAGTCAACACTGATGAGCTGCACCGTGATTACCTGACACACAGTCAAACAAATGTGACCTCGCACATTGATCTATTGCTCTCCGGGGAGGAAAGCTCTCCAAAGCTCTGTTTCAGAATAACAAGGTGAGAGGGAACTGATACAAACTTCCTTTGAAAGAAAATGTCAGATATAGATTAGAGAAATAACAGAAATATCCCAGCCTTCTTCAAAAGAAGCACAGGATTTTATTTCCTAAAGTTCCAGAGGCCTGAGCCTAAGGAGCAGGTGCCTTTGTCTGTTAACTCCATAGCATATTAGGGAGCATTAGTGTCAGAATCTGGAAGGTGTGCATAATAATATTTAATATTTTGGTACAAATGTGAGCAGTGCCTTCCTGTTTTAGTTAATTGTTACTATTTTTATTAAATTATTTTAATTGCTTTTTTAACTAAACTACTGGTTTTATTAATTAAATTGATTAATTCAAGACTTTTATATAGTTATGTAGAAACCCAGAGTAAGAGCGTTGAGAGACTGGGAAGGAAAGCATAAATGATTTAAAGCATGTGGTACACTTAACTAGATGCTCAGTTTGTAGCACCCACTTCAGGTATTTAAATCACCTATAACTCCAGCTTTTGGGGATGGAGTATCATCCTCAGGCATCCATGGTCATCCATACACCACATGTATAGCATAAACACAAACACAGAGAGAGGAAGAGAGAAGCTAAGGATGTTGAGAAGACGTTTTAAGTATTTCCTATTCACTTTCATTTTTTTGAGGATTTTTTGATCAGTTCCATTTCTCTTATTTTAATTAAGTGGTTCATTTTTATTTTTATTTCATTTTTGAGGTTTTAATATATTCTAGGCACTATTCTGAAGATGGATATATAGTCAGCAAATATTTCTTTCATTGTGTGGCTCATTCCACTCACTTCACTTTCCTTTTCCATGCAGACAAGTTTTAGTTTCATAAACCCTATGGTGTTGTTTCCCATGCTATTCGAGTCTTATCCATGAGTCTGTAAGTTGAAATGTGTGTCCCAAGTTTTCCTCTAGCAGTTTCAGAATTCCCAGTCTTCTGTTGAGTTCATGGCACACTTATACTTGGTGTGTGTACAGGGTACTAGGTAAAGATCTAGCTTCACTTTCTTGCCTGTAACTATGAAGTTTGACTATCATAATTGTCATCTGAATTTAAAAATCCTGTATCATATCTGTACAGGTATATGTGGGTATTCTGTTTTATTCCATTAATTCATGTGTCAATATCATTTTTTACTTTTTACAATAGTTCTGTCCTATAATTTGAAATCAGGTATCGTGATACCTCCCACAATATTCTTTTTGTTCAGGATTGCTGTCTTTGGTCTTTGGAGTCTCGGTATAAATCTTGGGACTGTATTTCTGTGTCTGTGAAGAAAGGGCCTGGCAGTTTGAGTGGAATTTCTTGGGACTGTATTTCTATGTCTGTGAAGAAATGCCATGGTAGTTTGATTGGAATCTCTCTGAGTCTATTGATTGCTTTTCATTAAGTTTTTTCACAATATTAATTCTAATCCATTTTCATTGGAGGTCTTTCAGTTTTCTGGTGTTTTCTCAGTTAGTTTCTTCAGTGTCTTAAGATTTCTTCTATAATATCTTTTGTTTCCTTGGTAAAGCTTATTTCCAGGAGGTGTTTGTGTGCTGTGAATGAGATTGTTTCCCTAACTTAATTATTTAATTTTTAGTATGCTTGTCATTGATATATTAGAAAGTTACTGACTTGTGTGTTGATTGTGTAGCCTGTTGAAAGTCCTCATCAACTCAAAATAATATGGGAGGAAATACTCAGGGTCTCATATATAGAGTTATAGCATCTGAAAATAGGGATACTTTGATTTCTTCCTTTCTTATGTGTAACTATTTTGTTTATTTCTTTAGTATCATTGCTTTAGCTGGGACTTTAAGCACTATATTGAACAGGAATTTATAGAGAACACAGCCTTTTCTTTTTACTAGTATTAATTGCAATGCTGCATTTTGCTTAACTTAGAATAGGGTAGAAAATGAGAAGCATGTAGGGGTAAAAGATTACGGGAAAAATGAGGAGGTGGACAGGAATGCTAACCCAAAATAAATGTTTATAAAACCCTATTGAAACATACTATATCACAAATCAACATTTTTTAAAGGAAGAATAATACAAGTCATGTGAAATGAAAGAAGGAGGAGTGCTGTGTGTTAAAAGATTAATTGCTGATGAGAACAGAGAGTATGGGAGAGGAAGCAGTAGTCAGTGCATAAAACAAAATGAAGAATGTATGGAAAAGTCTTATGGAATAGGGAAGCCCAATTGTTAGTAAGATAATTTCAAAGTACAACTATAAAAGTGTTGGAACAGAATTATCCTGACAGTGTAGACATCGAATATTAATGAAAATTGCAGTGCAATGCATAGTTTATCAATCACCCTATTAGTTATTGGTCATAGAGCCTCAGAGATCTCCAGAAGAACAAAGGCTTTTTGTCAATGTTCTTAACTATTATAACTGTGTGGCAAGACCCTATTGCAAAAGAAAATACATATTTTGGTTGTAATATAAGGAGAAATCAGACACAAAAAGACCAAGAAACTCCCCCACTGCTGGTTAACTCGTATAATGCCATGAAATATTATGGCAGAAATATTATGGGAGAAAAGACATAAATGGTCTTATCCAGTGATGAACACTGTATGCTAAAATATTGACCTATGATGAAAAACTTGTCCGCTAGTACTACAGTGACTTAGTATTCAGTCATTTGTACTGGCCTGTGCTTGAGGTTCTGATAGGATACCTTCTCAGCTGCTGCAGCCACTAAGAGCACCACCTGCGAACATTCACTATGTTCCTTTTAAAAGAGCCCTGTCACCTCCCATCCTCCTCCTCCTCCTCCTCCTCTCTCTCTCTCTCTCTCTCTCTCTCTCTCTCTCTCTCTCTCTCTCTCTCTCTCTCTCTCTCTCTCCCCCTCTCTCCAAAACATACAATGATTGTGATACAGAAACAGAACCTTTACTGAAAATAGTCAAGCTGTTTTGATTGTCCCTTATCATAGAATGTCCAAGAATAAGAGGTTCTGAAATCAATAAAACAACACAGCCCCATATTATTCTGTGAAAATCCATAGGTTTCCAATAAAAGAAGATTTCCATTAAGCACAGTTTAGTGGCTAATGGGACTTGTAAAAGGATATGTAAAAGAAATATAAAAGGCAAATATCAGAAGTTTAAAAGAGCAAAAAATCCAAAGCATATTATACACACAAATACATGTACAAACACTCACATACCAGCCCACACACGTGCACATACACATACACACACACATATATACATACATACATATATATATATGTACACGTGGGGGGGATTCAGTAAATATAACTGCTTAATGAGTCTGAGTCTTGAATAAAATCATGTACCAAATACACTCAAAATTTTAGTATTCCATGAGATATGGAGGACCATCTTGTAATGCATACATGAGCTTAGTGACATGAGGAAAGGCTGGGAAAATGTAGGCATTTTTTTTAAATAGAGAAGGGTAAATACAAATGTTCTTTTAGGAGTCAAGCCTGTTCTTTTAGGAGATCTCCCTTATTTGTTGTTTCATAAATGATGTTGTTGTGCCCAAATTCTGAACCCCAAAATCAGCAAGAGGCCCATTTCGATGCAAAAGCAAAGAGTCTTTTGTTATAGTTATTTAATGAGCTAAACCAATTAGCTCGGGCCCTTCACCCCGCCACCATGGCAGATGGCTGAAGAAAGACCAACCTCAAGGCAGCATAAAGGGAGTGTCTAGGGGTATGGAACAGTCTCAGGATTGATGTGCTTCTAAGTTTGGACGACCTGCCCTGTGTTGATTGGTTAACTATTTTTTATGGCCCATGGGCCCTCCCAGGGAGTTGCTATGCTCTGCACATCACTGTTGTGCACTGTCCGTAAAGCACACCTAGAGCCTTAAACACAGCCCCGCCACCAAACTTCTCATTGGCTTCTTGCCACAAACTTCTGACTTCCTAGTGACCAGGACAGGAGCGGCAAGGTCATGCAAGCACATGGTAGCCTGTCATGGCTGCTAAAACTGGGAGGCTGGTAACTACAATGTATAGTCAAGTGAATTAGAGAATTTCCACGTCTGCAGAAGACCTCCTGAGTTATTAAAGATTTCCTAACACTAAGAAACCTCGGTGAAACCTTGTAATTTGTCTTTTTTTCTATTTTTTTTATTTTAGAAACACTTTTATTTACATATCAATCTCCCCATTCCCTCACCCTCCCATCCCCCATGCTTCTCACAGACTCCCCAACCCATCCCCCATCCACTCTCTATGGGGAACCATCAATGTCCTTCACATCATTTGAGTGAGTGCTCAGGTCTTGCTTCCCATATCTGGGCTGCCATAGTATCTCTCTATAGGGAATGGCTTCCTAAAATCCATTTTTGTTCTAGGGATAAACACTGGCTCCACTGTTAGTTGTCCCATAGACTGCCCAAGCCTCCTAGCAGGCACCCACATTCAGAGGGTTTGTTTGGGTCCAAAGTTGGTTCCCCAGCTTTAAGACTAGTGTCTGTGTGCTCTCACTAATTCATGTCAACTGTTTCTGTGGGTTTCTTCATCACAGTCTTGGCTCTTTTACTCCCCCCTCATCCCTGTCAGCAACTGGGTTCCAGGAGAATGGTTCAGTGTTTAGCTGTGGGTGCCAGTTTCTGCTTCCATCAGCTACTTGATAAAAGCTCTAGGAATGGCAACCAAGGTAGCCATCAATCTCATTATAGGAGAAGGGCATTAAAGGCAGCCTCTCCACCACTGCCTAGATTTTTTTGGGGGGTCATCCCTGTGGATCTCCTAACAGTTCCCCTCTGCCAGACCTCTCTCCAAACCTATGCTGGCTCCCTCTATCAAGGCATCTCCTTTCTTGCTCTCTTTTATTCCTCCCCTGTCTCAGTCCTCCTGTTCTCCTTCCCCTCCCCTTTTTAACCTCTCACCTTCCCACTCCTCTCCTTCTCCCCTCTGTGCTCCCAATTTGCTCAGGGGTTCTTGTTCCCCTCACCTTCTTCGGGAGACCATGTGTTCTCCTCTTACAGTCATCTTTGTTTCTTAGTTTCTCTGGTGGTGTAGATTGTAGGCTGGTCGTCCTTTGCTCTATGTCTAATGTCCATATATGAGTGAATACATACCATGTTTGTCTTTTTGTGATTGGGTTACCTCACTCAGGATGTTTTCTTCCAGTTCCATCCATTTGCCTGTGAATTTCAAGATTCTATTATTTTTTTCTGCTGAGTAGTACTCCATTGTGTAAATGTACCACATTTTCTCCATTCATTTTTCCGTTGAGCAGCATCTAGGCTGCTTCCAGGTTCTGATTATTACAAACAATGCTGCTATGAACATAGTTGAACATATGTTCTTGTTGTATGAATGTGCATTTTTTGGGGCTATATGCCCAGGAGAGGAATTGTTTCATCTTGAGTTAGACTGATTCCCATTTTCCTGGGAAATTGCCATACTTATTTTCAAAGTGGTGGTACAAGTTGGCACTCTCTCCAGCAGTGGAGGAGGGGTCCCCTTTTTCCATATCCTCTCCAGCATAAGCTGCCATTGTTGTTTTTGAATTTAGACATTCTATCTGCTGTAAGATGGTATCTCAGAGCTGTTCTGCATTTCATTTCCCTGATGGCTAAGGATGTTGAGCCCTTTCTTAAGTGTCTTTCTGTCATTTTATATTCCTCTATTGAGAATTCTCTGTGTAGTTCTGCACCCCATTTTTTAATTGAATATTTTGGTGTTTTGGTGGTTAGTTTCTTGAGTTCTTTGTATATCTTGGAGATCAGCCCTCTGTCAGGTATGGGGTTGGTGAAGATTTTTTCATATTCTGTGGGCTGCTGTTTTGCCTTGCTGACTGTGTCCTTTGCCTTACCGAAGCTCCTCTGTTTCAGGAGGTCCCATTTATTAATTGTCGATCTCATTGTCTTGCTACAGGGGATATGTTCAGGAAACATTTTCCTGTACCAATTTATTCAAGGGTATCTCCCGTTTTCTTTTCTAAGAGGTTCAATGTGGCTGGATTTATGTTGAGGTCTTTGATCCATTTGGATTTAAGTTTTGTACATGGTGATAGATATGCATCTATCTGCAATCTTTTACATGTCCACATCCAGTTATGTCAGCACTATTTGTTGAAGATGCTTTCTTTTTTGCATTGTATAACTTTAGCTTCTTTGTCAAAAATTAGGTATTCAGAGGTGTGTGGGTTAATATCCCAGTTTTCAATTCAATTCCATTGGTCTACTTGTCTTCTTTTGTGCCAATACCAAGCTGTTTTCAGGATTATGGCTGTATAGTAGAGACTGAAGTCAGGCATGGTGATGCCTCTACAAATCCCTTTAATGTTCAGGGTTGTTTTGGCTATCCTGGGATTTTTGTTTTTACTTATAAAGTTGAGTGTTGTTCTTTCAATGTCTGTAAGGAATGTGTTGGAATTTTGATGGGGATTGCATTGAACATGTAGATTGCTTTTGGCAAGGTTGCCATTTTTACTATGTTGATCCTACCTATACAAGAGCATGGGAGATTGTTCCATTTTCTAGTATCTATCTTCTTCAATTTCCTTTTTTATAAACTCAAAGTTCTTATGGTACAGGTCTCACTTGTTTGGTTATCTTTACCCCAAGACATTTTATGTTATTTGTAACTATTTTAAAGTGTCAGGTTTCTCTGATTTCTTTCTCTGTCTCTTTATTTTCTGTATAGAGTAGGACTACTGTTTTTTTTTTTAGTTAATTTTATATGCTGCCATTTTGTTGAAGGTGTTTATCAGATATAGGAGTTCCCTAGTAGAGTTTTTTGGGTCACTTATGTAAACTATATCATCTACAAATACAGAAAGCTTGACTCCTTTCTTGCCAAATGTTTTCCCTTTGTTCTCTTTTGTTGTCTTATTCCTCTAGCTAGAATTTTATTGAAGAGATATGGATAGAGTGGGCAGTCTTATCTTGTTCCTAATTTTCTAGGAATCGCATTAAGTTTCTCTGCATTTAGTTTGATGTTGGCTGTTGGTTTGATATTATTGCCTTTATTATATTTAGTTATGTTCCTGTTATTCCTGGTCTCTCTAAGACCTTTATCATGAAGGAGTGTTGGATTTTGTTAAAGGCTTTTTCAGTATCTAGTGAGATGATAATGTGGTTTCTTTTGCATTTTGTTTACATAGTGCATTACATTGATGGATTTTTTTATGTTGAACCATCCCTATATCCTCGGGATGAAACCTACTTGATCATGTTAGATGATTTTTCTCATGTGTTATTGAATCTGATTTGTTAGTTTTTTGCAGAGTATTTTTGTATCAATATTCATGAGGGACATTGGTCTGTAGTTCTCTTTCTTAGTTGTGTCTTTGATAGCAAATTTTAATTTAGATATTGTTAAGTAAAAAATATAACTTTTATGGGAAAGATGATCTTCTTGGAATACACTGAAGTTATTATCCAATATATCCCCAAATCACCAAAATACTTTGTTTAAATGTAACACCCAGATACTTGTGAGTGGCAAGGAAATTTTCAAACATTACCTTTAATGCCTGAAAGATCTAAACTTAAGATAATGTCAATTGAAGATCAAGACAACTCTACTCAGGCTCCAGCCCCACCAATTCCTTCCTTATCAACTTCTATATCTGCATTTACCAACCTCCTGTATTTTCAGTGCCTCATGCTCTCTCTGCATGGTCCATGGTTTCCTTCAATATCAGTATTTGGCATTCATATTCAAAGAGCTAAGTTTCTACCTAAGAATTTCACTGTTGCCTCTGGAAATTTCTAGAATAACTAAAAAATACATAATTGATGTATGCTGATATAAGCAGAATGTATATTTTTGTGTGTTTCTAAAATACAAAGACTTGCTAAAATAAGGTTTACATATAAAGAGAAGCAGTAGTGAATATCATGAAGACCAAAATGTGTACACGTTCTAGTGAAGCAGATATGATTATTATAAGATGTGAATGTTGATTGACACACGTTATCAATAAAAAGTAAAGACCAGATGGGAACGTATCTGAAATCAACAACAACAAATAGATTGTAATATGTTTCTACTAATATGAGCTTAAAAATTAAACTTCAAAGAAAAGAAAATTAATTGGCAGTAGTATTAAAATATCTAACATTGTCTCATTTTAAAAAATAACACCCTTGTTTGTTTCCTCAAGCAGAAAGGCAATACATTTTAGATTAATGAATAAAAAATTAAAGATATGAAAAAGCTATTGAAAACAATACTTTCTAAAACCAACACAAAATTGAAATAATGAAGGTAAATGTACTGTTTTGGTTAATGGGGCAACAGACAAGATATAACTGTGAATGGAGGCTCTGGACATTGTTCTTTAATTTCAATCATCTTATGTTCTGAGGTATTTTGCACATTTTTTAATTCTTTCTTTAAAATGTTCAGCTTAATTGATTTCAATAAAATAAAAATGTTCTTAAATATAAAGCTCTTTCTGGTAGTTTTTTGCAATTTTACAAATTTGATTTCCACTAGCTGGGACCCAATGCAAGGATCTTTATCCTCTCTATATTCTACTTATTTCACATGACTCAGGGATACAGCCTCAAGAACTTTCAATATACAAATGGCTCACAACTTTTATCGCAAGACCTCTTGTGAGGTCTGTGACATCCATTTAACTTGTAGTTTATCTTTTTACTCTGATGTCTCATAATTATCAGAAACACAGCTTGCATGATCTCTAACCTTCATCCCCAATTATATTTCTGTTCTAATCTTCTTCAATTGGGTAGTAGTCATTGCTTTACATACTATAATCATGCCAGAACTATGGAAAACATGTTTGAGAAAATCCTCTTGGTTCTTCTGCCTTTAATCCATTCCCACATGGGTACATTTCTATTTAAAACTCCTTTATAATCTTATTTTACATTATTTGAACATTAAAATCTCTTAATGGATCTACGTGGCATTATTATTCGCTCACTAATCCTGAGGCCCAAGAGTAGCAAAGGTGATATACATTCAACGATGAGTTGGAGTTGGTAGAGCAACTGACTGACATTTTTGTAAGCCTAAGGTCCATGCCAACCATCAAAAAATTTGAAGAGAAATATAAATTAATAATCAGCTTGGCTACCTTTCATTCAGTTAATATATAGGGACATTAACACACACACACACACATTCACAGGAATAGCATAAAAACAGAAGCGACTTATTTGAGAGGAGGAAAACAAACAGTGGGAGGAAGATGAAAGCAGATAATTGGGAAGGAGAATAAAGTACATATAAAATCTGGATATTTCTTAATGAAACCCTCAGTTGTGAAATGTTATCCAAGGCAAGACAGGAAGTCTTGAAACCATATAAATATAATCAACAAAGACAGACTTAGCAAATTGTATTATATATAACGGGCGCACACAGACATACACTTATGTGTAAAATGATAAAGAAAAAGGGGCTATGAACTTGAGCAGGGTGGGGGGGGTTCCAATGAGCATAGCTGAGAGGGGGAAAAAGAGTGGGAAAGTGATGTAATACTATTTAAATAAAACCATATGAACTTTTTAAAATTAACAAGTAACTAGCATTCTAAGCATAATTAAAATGTCTTTAAATTATTTTGAAGAGTTGTTTCCTGCTAGTCCCTTACTCTCTATCTAACTTCTGTGGTTATCCATATCATGGTATGCTTATCTGTAGCTAGAGTTCTTTTTGAGCATGACCTCCCAAATAATGACATGGAGACTTATGAAAACTTGACCTTAACTTAGGCTTGTTCCCAACTTGGTAAGTGTAAATTAACCCATTTATATTAATAATTTTCATTCTGTAGGCTGTATCTTTGTCCAAATGATGATGTCCTTTGCTGTACAGATGCTTTTCAGTTTCTTGAGGTCACATTTATTAACTGTTTCTCTTTACATCTGTACCATTTATGTTCTGTTACAAAAGATTTTCTTCTGCTAATGGGTGACAGCCATTCCTTGCATTCTCTTCAATAAGATTCAGTGTATTTGCCCTTACCTTGTGATCTTTAATCCGTCTGGAGTTGAAAACATGTAGGGTATTAAGGATGAATCTATCTGCAGTCTTCTATATGCAGCCGTCCAGTTTGACCAGCACCATTTGATGAAGATGCTGTATTTTTTTTCAACTGCATGCATTTTCTTTCTTTTTTAAAAACAAAACTCTTGTGTTCATAAGTGTGTAGATGCATGTCTAGGTCTTCATTTCAATTCCATTGATCAACATATCTATTTTTATGCCAATTTCTTGTTATTTTCATTGCTGTAGATCTATAGTACAATATGATCATCATAACTTCAGCATCTCATTCATTATTCTGAAGTGTTTTAACTACCCTGGGTTTTGTGTTTCTATATGAAACAGAAAATTATTCTCCTTTCAAATTTTGTGAAAAATCAAGCTTGAATATTGATAAGGAGTATATTGAACCTTTAGATTAGTTTTGAAAGGCTGGTCAAGTTTACTATGTTAATCCTACTGATCCATGGCCATGGGAGTTCTTTCCATCTTCTGATATCTTTTTCAGTTTCTTAAAGTTTCTATCACACATGTATTTCACTTGTTTGGTTAGAAATATATCAAAATATTTCACATTTTTAAAAGCTATTGTCAGAGAAAAGGAAAGAAAAGGTGGTGAGAGTAAAATTAATGGTCGTTTCAGTGGTAGTATGGAAACCTAGTATCATAGAAGACTGCTAAAATATACACATACATGAAGATGACCTAAATGAAATCACCAAGTAACAGAGGAGACAGGGACCCATCTGGACACCCTTGTAACCAAATAATGCTTTTGATAATGGCAATGGCTATTGCCAGGGATTATTGGTGGCTCTCCACAAACAAACAGCAAGGAACTATTACTGAGGACAATGCCTATAGAGCCCCTTAAACATGGGGACATCAAACAAGTTCCTACGTAAAGCTTTCATTCATAGGAACTAGTTTTCATGGTCATTGAAGATACTCTGTGTTACCAAAGGGGAAAGGTAAACACCAACCCATCATTAAACTCTCCAATCTAAAGTGCTGATCTTCCTGCAAGAGTGGAATAAGACCTATGGGATTAAGTAATCAATATCTTTTTTGAGTTAGATCCATTCCATAAGATGGAATCCAGACCCAGCTCTGCTTGTGTGGCCAAGAACCTGAGATTATATTAGGTTGGGAAGTAGGACAAATAAAAATACTACTGTCTACTGTTGTGTTAAAGGAACTTAGCAATAAAACACTTCCTAATGACATTCTGCTATAGTCAGAGAGGAGTGTCTTCCTCAGCCATCATCAGAAGCCTTCCCTGCCTCAGATGCAAACAAATCAAGATATCTACTGACAGACAATATGCTGAGAGTAAGAGGCCATGGAACACTCAACACTAAAGGGGATGTCTCCATTAAATCCCTTCCCTTGTGATCAAGAATATCACATAAATGGAGGAGGAAAGAGTGTAGGAGCCAGAGGTCATGGATCATAGAATCAAGCAGGACTGGAATACATATGAATTCACAGAGAGCATGGTAGCTTTTACAGAACCTTCATGAATCTATACCAGATGAAGTCTTAGAACTGAAAGAAAAAGTAAACACGTGCCCCCATCACTAACTGAGATTCTACATCCAATTGGGAGTCACTGGGCAAACAAATCACTCTGATGTGTAGGCTTCATGTAGATGTCCAACATAAGATAAAGTCAAAAGCATCTTTGGAAATTCCTTGTCTCAGAATGTTAAGCTGGCGTCCCTCCTCCAATATAGGTCATTTGGGTATCTATTTTCCTTGCAGTTTTATGTTTTTATGGGATTCCTAGATGTGTAAAAGGCTACATTTATATGTATTTCTTCTGCTTTGCCTTTACTCATAGTCTTTTTGATTGCTTTTCTATTCTGATTTGTTAGATTTTATATTATATTATAATGTTATCATTATCATTATTATTATTGTTGTTGTTATTATTATTATTATTCCTTAGATACCATTCTAGTGGGAAATGGAAGGGCTGAGGATCTGAACTGAAGAGGAAGTGGGGGAAGAACTGGGAGGAGTAGATGGAAGGGACATGCAATAAGAATATATTGTATGAGCCGGGCGGTGGTGGTGCACGCCTTTAATCCCAGCACTCGGGAGGCAGAGGCAGGTGGATCTCTGTGAGTTCGAGGCCGGGCTGGACCGATAGCCTCCAAAACAATACAGAGAAACCCTGTCTTGTAAAAAAAATATATATACATATTGTATGAAAAATCTATTTTCAATAAAAGAAAAAATCAAAATTACCTATCTATATTTGTCTTTCACTTTTGCTATATTTTTGTTGAATTTCTGAAACCCATTTTCTGTATCTCACAATACAATTATTAATTTTTAGTATGCAGAACCACGATGAATGATTTACAATTTTTGAGACATACATCCTAGATTGAGTCTACTTGATCTCTATGTGGGGAGAATTTGCGTGTGTGTGTGTGTGTGTGTGTGTATGTGTGTGTGTGTGTGTGTGTTTGAATCACATTTGCTGCTATGAGTTAAAAATTTTTTGTTTTAGTAGTATTGAAAGAATGATCCCACAGCAGTCATTTAGTAATGCTACATATGGAATTGGAAATTGTTGACCTCTTCAGTGACTTTTAATGCCTTTATTATTTTTGTTATTAATAATATATCAATAATATTATTTCTTCAATGAATATCTGGGACAATGCATGGGAATCCATCTAAGCTTGACTTTTTTCTTTTCTTATTACTTTGATTGAGAGAGATTGTGTGTGTGTGTGTGTGTGTGTGTGTGTGTGTGTTATGTGTATGTGTTTATGTATATAGGATACATTTGCATGACTAATGTGATTTCTTTAATAGTAATAATACATTTAGTGAAATAAAAATTATTTTGACTATATATTTAAATTATAACTACAATATTTCTCTCTTTCCTTTCTTCAATTCAATCCATATGACCTCTTATTTCACTAATGTTGTTGCATTCATATATGAATGTACATAGGCATATGTGTTCCTAAATATAACCTGAGAGTCCATATACCACTACTTGTATGTTTGTTTACAGGGGTGATTGGTTGACATAAAAATTTAAATTTAAGAGTCACTATCTGATTTTATTGTAGCTTAATGTTCACAGTACCAGTATTAAAAATTATTCTATGTCTGATAGTCAACAATTTGGATCTTCCTTTTTAGCTCTTTATCATATAGCGAGATTTCTGCTATTCTGGTAGCTTGAAATTCTAGTTGGGATTCTAGTGAAATAATTGTTTATATGTTCACTGACAACCTCTTCAAATAGGAATCAAGTCATATTCACTTAGTTTTTCTTCCATGTGTCTGTCAATACTTTATGTCTCCTCACCTAACGCCTAACAGTAGTCCCTCTAAGTACATATTTTCTTTAATCGTTTTAATGTCTTATATAGTCTCATCTTCTACACTCATTTGTTTTTCTGTGGGCACTCTTTCTGGATACCCTGATCAAACCATCAGTAACTACTTCCTCTGTATTAAATTATGGCATCCCAATAATATTACTATATACTTGCTACCATCTGAGATTAATATATTTGTTTATTGGCATTTGTACCTTATTTTAACATTTCTAAATATAATGCAGAGTCTACAGGAGTAACTGTGTGCAGGCTAGGATATATTTGCTATTTGTGATATCCAATATGAACACATCCATTACCTAATTCCTCACATGGCTCAAATTCCATAATGAATATGACTAACTCAATAAATAGAGGAAATCAGAACAATTTTGAACCACAAAAGAAAGTTCAGTAACTACAAATATTCTAAAGACAAAGTATGTTGTCTGATCATAATCTAGCTAAAAATCAACATTAGAAATATTTATGAAAATCGAATGTATATGAAAGCATAACATTAAAATGGCACCGAGACTCTTCCAGATGGCTCAGTGGATAAAGCACTTATATAACTAAGTCTGAAAATCTGGGTTCAAGGCCCAGGGCCCACATGGTGCAAGGAGAGAACTAAGTCCTAAAAGTTGTCATTTGACTTAATTACACACACACACACACACACACACAAACACTAAATAAAATAATTTAATTATAGTAATGAGAGATCCAGATCATAGCACTGAAAGCATAGAGCACACATGTCCAATTTTATTGCATTAGCATTAATCACAAAGCAAAAAAAAAGTTACATTTAATCAAAAACACAAAGTTCCAACAGATGAATAGAACAGAACAGTAATTGGTCATATGAAGACAAAACAAACTGTGAGGAAACAAATTATGCCTAAGATGACTCTTTGAAAAAATCAACATAATTTATGAGCAAGCAGTAGGAGAAGTACAAATTATAGGTGGCAGAATGTGAATGTTGTCTTCACGGGATCTGCAAACGCTCAAACATTAAACGACAGTGATTATGAACAATGTTATGGCAACACACAGGCCAATGAGGATTTAAGTGGGAAAATGTTTAATAGAAATCAGACAACCAAAGAACTCTTAATAAGAAACCACTGTTTTGAAGCAGAGACCCACAGCCAAATGTTTGGCTGGGCTCTGTGAATCCTATAAAGAGAGGAAGGAAGGATTGTAGAACCCAGGGGGTCAAGAATATCCCAAAAATTTTCCACTGAAAGTACTAACCTAAGCTCATAAGAACTCACAGAGTCTTAACCAAAAATCAAGGAACTTGCATGGCACAGACCTAAGACGTGTGTGTGTGTGTGTGTGTGTGTGTGTGTGTGTGTGTGTGTGTGTGTAAGAGAGAGAGAGAGAGAGAGACAAAGACAGAGACAGATGATTTTGTGGCTTGTTCTATTTGTGGGACTCCTAACAAAAGAAACAAGGGCTTTCCCTAATGCTTTTTTAGGCTCTTGGGAATTTATCCCTCCCACTGAATTGCCACTCCCAGCCTTAATACAAGGGGAGGAGCTTAGTCTTACTGCAACTTGATGTGCCATGCTTTGTTGCTATCCATGGGAGACTTGCCCCTTTCTGAATAAAAACTGGAAAAGGAGTGGATCAACAGGAGGTGGGGTGCTGCAATTGGAATGCAAAATAAATAAATTAAATAAAAACATGATGAAAAACATGCAAACAACAAGAAAAGTGAAACTCCCATTATTAAAAGTTTGTATTTAAGTAGTTAGGCTTAGTGAATACTACTCTAGAAAGAAGAATCCAGAAATAAAAACCATATAGTTTAAACGCTAATGTGAATTTATATTTTCCAGTTGATTTTGACACCAGCCAATCTCTCATTGAAACTAGAGGAAATTGGCAAGACTATAGTGTCATTGCATTTCTAGAAAAACTGTAGAAAAATTGGAACAGAAAACTCAAAATATTTGATACAACAACCCACAGTAACCCTTGAACTAACAAACAATAAGATGGGTATGAGAAGATGAAATGTATGTTTAGAAATAATGCTGGTAGATGACCTTCTCCATATACAGGGCACAAAGCTATAGAAGGTCAGGACTTTTGCATAAAATAAACTGGCAAAATTGACTGCATGTGACCACCACACACCCTCCTGTACACTTGAATCATCTACATTGTTTAAGTGTTTAATATTGTATCTAAATGATACATAAATAAGAGTTATTCCATGTAGTTTAAGGACATAAGGACAATAAAAAGGGCATAACAACAATGAAAAGCCCGTGTCTACCCAGTGCAGGAGCAATTTCTTTTTCCAGTATTTTTGATCTGCGGTTGGTTGAATGCATGGCTGTTGAGTCCAAGGGTGCAGAATGCTGACTGTACTCTTCCTTGTTGGCGGTGATAGATTCATGCATGTATACATCCAAACTTTATTTTGTTTGTGTTTCGAGACAGGGTTTCTCTGTATTGTTTTGGAGGCTATCGGTCTAGCCCGGCCTCGAACTCACAGAGATCTGCTTGCCTCTGCCTCCCGAGTGCTGGGATTAAAGGCGTGTGCCACCACCGCCCGGCACATCCAAACTTTTTAAGTGTCCCTTTTAAATACATTCACATTCTCCTTTTACCATTTTGGAATACTCATTGTACATCTTCTTGAATAACATGAGGATATTTTCATTCAAGTACATAACGCACTTTGCATATTATTCATCCCATCCCTACTCTCTCATCTCTTCTCTATCCTGTTACTACGGTTTGTTCCCAGACAGTTTTACTTGTACATTCATGTCATATGTGAATGTATATTTTGATGTGCCAATATAAAATATATTTTTCCCTCTGCTTTGTGAAAAAGAACTGCTGATGCCTCAGTCTGCCAAATTTTGGGAAGACAGATGTGAGCTACAAGGCCAGATCATCAATGCAAATGTAATTGTGAAGGTTTCTAATTGATATTGATGGTTAATTTCATGTTTTGAGAACTGTTTCTCTTAATTACCTATCGAAAGGTCGTTTGATTTCATTTGTACTTTTCTATTGTTCTTTCAATATTATTCCTCTTCAAACTTGCAAAGATTTTTCTCCTACGCTGTATTTCTTTTCAGTCTAATTGTTTACTTTGCTGTTACAGCAGCTTGTAATTTTCATGAAGCTGTCCATTGCTGACCTTATTTCTTGAGCAACTGGAGTCTTGTTCTGCAGCATAAAGTGTGAGCTCACTCTTATTTTAAGTTTCACGGTTTCAGTATCTGGTCCTTTTGGAGTTGATTTTTGTGTAGGGTGAGAACTGGGAATCTGGTTTTGCCTGTGGATATAAGAATTCCCCTAACACTGTTTGGATGAGGTGGCCTATGTGCTAATCCTGATGTTGTAGAATCCCCCACTCAGTGTCCTATTTCTCTGCTTGTGGGTCTCCTGCAAACTAGATGGCTATTAATACCCTGATCCTTGGACCTTGATTAGCAAAGTCTTGATTATATGACAAAATAACTTTAAGAAACAAAGCATTAGTGTGGTATCACAGAGCAGAAGCAAACATGCTGCCAAGTTTGAGGAGTAGAGTTTGATACTCAGTATACATGTGGTAGTAATAGAAAAAGCCAAGTCCTGTACTTATATTTAGATAGTACCCTCTCCCTCACCTGCATGCCCCTTAATACTGTCTGGAGGGATAAGAAATAATGCTTGTCTTTGTTTTTGTTTGGAGGAGGGACACTGAGGCTGGTCATGCTGGATGGTTTCATTTTTTACTTCAGAAAATGACAACTATGCCATCTGCTAATATAAATGCAATTTTTTTTCTGAAGGCATTCTCCCTTGTGTGTAAGTTATTTGTGAGTTCTTCAGGAATGAATAATTATGTTGCAGAATGAGCATGGCATACATATTGTGATCAGTCCCCAAACAAAAACAGTTCTCCCGACAGCCTATTTTAAAGTCTATTGATTGAATAAATAAACAGATTGAGATGTTTTTAGTGTAGCCTGCCAGTTCCACATCACAGCTAATCAGAGAATGAACACTTTCCTGAGCACTAGAACACTCTGGTTTTTCCCCATTGGGTTTCTCCAGATCCCAACATGTTTCCTTAGAGAAGGTGCATTTTAGAATAAAGTCTCAATTAAATTTGCTATGGAAAGAAATAGAATTTAAGACAGGAAAATTATTAACTGGAGAAAGTAGAACATCTTGAGAAAGAAAATTGGTTTAAGATGAATCTTTACAGATGAAAAGAACCTGTACAATTGCACAAATAGAATTTGCACTCTTTTCTAATGTAGGTGTTTCAATATACATTCTGGCTGAGTTAGTCTTTGTATTTTTATACTGGAATCCATATGATAGTCCAGTAAGATTTGCTTTGTTTTTTGTTGCTATATTAATGTGAATTTATTTGCCATTTTAGTCTCCATAATCTATTACATATGTTGCAAATGTCATTTATATTTAATTTTAATTATTTAAGTGTTGGCTTTACGGACGCTGTAACGATACGCGACACACAATTACGGAAAGTGAAGCTAAGTATTTAATGTAGAAAATTACTCACAAGATACCAAACCCCGAGAAGCCCAGCAGATCTCAGCTAGCGACTGGACCGGAAGCCGAACTCCAGGAAAAAGAGAGAGAGACTTCCTGTGCGCTGTCTTTTATGCCTTCCCCCGTAACGCCCCTAGCCATGCCCAAAAGTGGGCTTGGCTAGTGACGTAGTTCTGCCTAAGTACGTATACGTCTTTACATCCAGCCGTATACGTCTTTAGTCCTGCCTAAAGTGGGTGTGGTTAGCGGTGTGGTAAACCGCCCTTTTATTACCTCATCTGTATGCGCCTCTAGTAAGTCACATGTTTAATGGCGGCATAGACTTAGTAAGTCACATGTTTAATGGCGGCATCAGACTTCCTCCTACATTTAAGGAATTATTTTTATCCATTCAGGCCTCAAAATCACCATGCAGTCAAGGATGACCATGAACTCTTGATCTCCCACCTTCTTCTTTCAAGTGCTAGAACTGGGATGTGTGCCACTACATCTAGCTTAATAAAGAAAGACCAGACATAGACTGTAGAGAAGCAGAGGTATATTCACAGTCAATTTTCTGTTTCTCTGGCTCTATAGTAGACACTCAAGATCCCAATGTTAGCAAGTCTGGGCCTACAGTCTAGATAAGAGCTCAAAAATTAATTGAATAAACAAAAAGATTAACAAATAAAATCAATATGATTGACTACCCTGAAATCCAAAATGACATTTGTAGAGAATTTCAGTATGTAACCCACTTTTTTTTTGGTTTTCTCGAGACAGGGTTTCTCTGTATTGTTTTGGAGCCTGTCCTAGAACTTTCTTGGTAGACCAGGCTCACAGAGATCTGCCTGTCTCTGCCTCCCGAGTGCTGGGAGTAAAGGCGTGCGTCACCAACACCTGGCTGTAACCCACATTGTAACATAAACTAAGGAGAACAAAATCCCTTATTTTTTAATTTACTGTTTTATCAGATAAAAAAATCTATTTATTATACCAGGGAGGCATTATTTTTGAAAAGGGGAATATGTTTACATTGGAGTTAAATTCTGTTATACATATTTAATTAGCTAAGACTCTAGTATATCTCAAGTTACTAAGTACAGTTTTTAAGTAGCTGGTGAAAGCCAGTTACACATAATAGCACAAAAGGAAACTGAAAGGAAATCATTGAACCATTGTGAGGAATAATACCGCAATGAAAGTGTGATGACTTGTTTCATTAGTAATTAGACACGGCTTCCTTTAAGAAAGGATTCACACTGCACGGAAATTGACTGTCTTCAAAGTGACTCAAATTCCCATTCATATATCTTCACTGTACCTTATGTCTGCCTTTTTAATAATACAGGATATTTTGATTTTCACTTATTACAAATAGCAATTAATATGTCTGCCCATGAATACACACTCAGTGTTTAAATGTTAGGAACTGAAGGATGCCTTTATACAAATATACATAAAATAAGGATTTTGTAATACTTTAAGTCATTAATAATGAAAATACAATACTTTGAATTTTATTACATTTATTCGCATATGTACATGGACATATTCACCAATTCCCTGATGCAGGTTGGAGATGTCTGTTTTCTCCTTTCCCAGGGATGAATCTTAGTTCCTCAGGCTTGGTGGTTATCTGCTGAGAATCTCTCTGCTCCTTACTGAAATATTTGAATACATATTTGAAAACTCTGAATCATATCATTTTATATAACTTTTATGGAAAAGTCTTCAACAGTAAAATAAATATGCTGGCAAAGTTTTCTAAATAATATTTAACTAACTTGCAGGCTCAGAATAATGTAAACAGTGACTGTCTTCCCTGACTATTTCGCTTTAAAGCCATCATGATCGTTAGCCAGAGATTTCTAACAACACCCACCTAAACCAAACTTGTCTGTCTCTGATTCTATAAACTTCAACAATATTCTGGAAGAATTGTTCCAAAAGATGTTAGAAAATGTTTAAATGATTTAAGGATTCTTCATCTACTTTCTGAAACTTCTTATGAAAGTGTTTAATACCAGCAAAGAGCAATGGGGACACATGGAGAAAGGACTACACTGCCATCATCTGAGTTACTTAATCTAGAATCTGAGGCTGAGACATTTTAAGATATATCCTTTTTATTTTAATCTAAAATACAACTTCAAGTTGCATAAAAATCCTGCTGATCTCATGTATGGTGAAATATTTGCTGCTGTTAAAGTGCTGAGTTATGTGAACCCAGTGCAGACTCTACAGTGAAGGCTTTGGTAAGCGGTTAAGTATAAATGGTAATGTATGTGAACACTGGGCTTTAATTGTGGGTTTTGTTTGTTATTGGTGTTGCTTTCCTCTTTGGGGACCTGCCATCCAAATCCCAAATAAGTACATGGAGACTTATTCTTACTTATGAATACCTGGCCTTAGCTTGTATTGTTTTACCTAGCTTTTCTAACTTAAATTAGCCCATTTTTTAAAAACTACATTAAAAAAACACATTTCCCCACTTTTTATTAGAGTTTTCTTGCTTTCTTACTCCATGCCTGGCTGTGTGTCTCTATCCTCCTCTTCTTCTTTTCTTTATCTTCCCACTTCTCATTCTACTTATTTAGCCTAGATTTCTCCACCTATTTATTCTTTCTGCCTGCTAGCCATGACTATTTGTCTCTCCTGCCTACGTTTAGGCGATTCAGCTCCTTCTTAGACCAATCGAGTGTTTTAAGCAGATAAAGTGGCACAACTTTATAGAGTTAAACAAATGTAACATAAAAAATGCAACACATCTTTGCATCATTAAACAAACATTCCACAGTATAACTAATGTTCCATAACACAGTTTAGAAGCTTCAGCAATGACTCGCTTTTTTCATTTCAAAATATCGTGTACTTAGTACAGATTCTCAGTGCGACCTCTCCTTGGTCAGTGCAGATTAGGGCAAGTGCCTCAATGACTGTTATATCTTCATTCCCTGCTCAGTCCCTCTCCATCTGAACTATCAAAGCCAGAAAAAGTCAGTTATGGTGGAAACATGAATGGTGAGTGGGTATAATGTTTTAAGTTGCTATGCTTCTAGAAACTCAAACCAGCCTTACTTGAGGTCAAACTCAACAAGTATAAGAAGAGGTGCATTCTCAATATTTTTCTAATGCTTTCCATTTTCTGTCTTCGCTTGAAGCCTAGCTCAAACACTTTGAAGTAGTATGCCTCTGATCAGAAGGTGTGAAGACGTGTAATGAGTCCCCCTCATTCTGATGTGAGAAGTGTAAAGCATAAATCAATGGTAACTGAAGCAATTCTGTTTCACCTTAACTACATCAGATTACAGGAATTCGCTGAAGATTCTACTCCTCATGTTACCACTTTCTTCAATGTATTTAATACCTATAGTAAAGCATCACACACTTACGTATACCAATCAGAGGTGTCATTCAATGGTAGGTGTCATTCAATGGCAAGGTATTTATGTCTCACATTATAGAGAGATATGAAAGTGGGAACCAGTTCTGAATTAGATGTTCAGTTAAATACCCAAAATTCTAAATACGAATTGTTTCTCAAGGTCTCAGTTTACAAATCATTTTACCTCTTGAAACTATGGCTATGGCATTTGGAAATGCCAACCTAGATTGATTCCCAAGTTTCCAATCCTCTGGGAAGAGTACCTGGTCAGAACAAAATGTAAAAAAGAGATCTGTTCAAGGAAAAAATCCAATTTTGTAGGCCTGTCCAGGAACAATATGGATGCAAAGGGCTGTTCAAAGGTTTAGGAACAAAATATGGAGTCTGGAGAGAAAAATGCAGCTGGGAATTTCTACAAGAGCCTTTTCACTGAAGTCCAAATATTCACCTAAAAGAGCTCTTGAATAGCAACTCCTTACTAACTAGAGAGAACCTACCATATCTAGCCCTGATATAGTTGGTCTTTCAACAGAACTGTCAAACATGCCAGTAGAAGACTGACTCTGTCATAAGTGTCTCCAATGAAGTCATAGGGGAGTTCCACTCACCACAGTGAAAGCAGATACTTCCTCTGTCAAAAGGTGCCACAGGACAGCTTGTGCACAAGAGTTTTCATACTTGCCTTGGCAAGTGAAGCCTCTGCAATTATCTCCACCTAAAGCTGACCTGCCCCTGCTCATGTTCTATAGAGGTTGAATGTTTGCATTTCATTCAAAGCTTCCTTTGCCTTCCTGATAGCTAAGGTTATCCATTTGCTCAAGGCAAGGCAGTGGATTTTCAGACATGTCCCAGCACTACGAGCTCCTTTACCTCTGGCCCAACTCAGGGCTCCATTTCATAATGGTCACCAAGCTCCAAACCCAGAGACCCTCCAAATCCTATTAATGGTAGATTCTGACTAAGCCTGTGATTAACCTGTATTCCACTTGTGTTCACTAGTTAACAACTACGTTAACTGCCTATGCTTTCTTGACTGTTACTTAACCTTTGAATCTCAACTATAGGTACCAAGCATATATATGATTGAGTTTACCATAATTATATCATAATTGTGATATTCTTTAATGTTTTAATGAGATGTTCTTATGATCTTTAGCTTAATTAAAAAATGAACTTTAAACATGCTAAATTAAGTCCCATAGTTGTCTTTCAATACTATTATCATTGGAGAAGCTCCAAGAGTTTTGGAGAGAATAATGTATTTCTCATTGTGTCACCATTATATCAAGTCACAGCATATGCTTGCTGTGCTCACTGATTAGACCATTGTTGTAGGAGAAACTGTGGCCAGCCTATCCAAGCCACAGTCGCCCTGGCCAGGTGTCCAGGCCAGCCCTCATGAGTATGTGGGGCAGGCACTTCCTCCCTGAGCCAAGCCTGCCTCTACCCCAGAGACTGCTGACAAAGAAACACCTGACCAGAGACACCAATGAGGAAAAGGCAAGCCACAGACTCAGTGATCTGAGCCAATGGGATCTTGGGAGGGGATATAAAGGCAGCCTAATTTCCTGAATAAACTAGTCTGCTACCCACTGGCTCCTAGTGCCTTGGTTGGTGCTGCATCTTCTCACCCCAACCCCAAGGGGTGTCAGAGCAGAGTCACCGACAACACATTGTGGCAAGTTCCTGATATTAGCATGGAAATGGTTGGACCCTGAGAAACCAGATTAGATAAAGGAGAGAAAAAAAATGTTCTCGAAACAGAATCTGTGTGCCCTTAATTTCACCTACATATAACCCCTACTGAGACTTTAGGATATCACTATTACTGTGAATTTCTGGTTTCTGGTTTCTCTGTGTTGTAGGTCTTCCTTTTTTATTTATTCGTTTATTAAAGTTGTTTGCTTAAGTGTTATCTATAGTTCAGGTTGAGGTCTAACTCACCGTGTTGCTGAGACTGCCCTTGAACTCGTGATCCTCCAGCTGTCAGTTCCCTACGGCTGAGGTTACAGGCATTCCACCCTGAGTTCCTTGAACTGTTTTGTGTACATGGAGTTTTGTAACAAGATGAATCTACAGGAAGGAGTGACTCAGAGCACTGGTTAAAGTTGACCTCCTTGCTGTGTTTCCTGTTTTCCTTACAAGTGTGTATTTTTGGCAGGGAGTCTTGTTATAAACCGTCTGTGGTAGCTGCTTCGTGACACTGTATTAAGTTGCTAAAAAGAGAGAATTCAGTGTAAGTGAATGACTAACTGGTGTTTTCATCCTGAATAATGATAGACCTACTAGACAGTTGTAACTAGATTTTCCATTTCTTCCCTGACAACAGGACGTGGCTGTGAGGGAAGAACTCCCCTAAATAGACACATATACAATGTTCGAAATGCTCCAATTTTGCTTACATTCTTCCAAATGGGACTCTCAAAACTACAGTATCATCTTTGTTCTGCTTCTTATTCATGTAGGAAACTTTAGGTTTCTTAGCCTGGATTTCCATCTTTTTTCTGTTTATCTTATTTTTTTCTAGAAAATTAAGGCTTCTAGTCAGGAAGAATAAGAAACCAATCTAATGTGCCATTTTGAAACTTTGTTCCATTTAAGATGAGTGGTTTTCTCAAAAGGGAAACATATTATGTCTCAGACTGAAACAAAATATTACTGCTGACAAGAAAGAGACTTTAAAATGAGCTTACATGACAGCAAAGTGAATTTTAAGACAATAGCAAAACTTGCTCCTCTGCAAGTACATAGTTCTGTCTATTGATCTGAGATTTAAAGTGCCTATTGCTTTCCTATCAAAGTAACAAGAAGATACATTGGCAGTCAGAGCTTGATAAACATATCTGTGTTACAGGGTATTCCACTGTGTGTCCTCTTTGTCTATGTGATGAGAGCTGCTCGTAAATTTACAATCACTCATAAAGCAAGTATGTAAATGAAACAGGAGTTTTATAATATTCTTGATATTTCTATTAACTGCTTAAACATTTTACAGCATTTCATCAGGTCAATGCATCAGAGAAGTATTTAGGAATGTATAATATAGGGTAAAACGACAACCTCAAGACAGATGAGGCTTTAGTACCTTGACTTAAATCAAATTAGTGACATTCAGACTGGTGTGAACTGTGAGGAATTTGAAATATGAGCAGAAAATCTGCAATTATTTACTTTTCTTTTCATTATATATTTTATTACCATGTAGTAAAAGACAGTGAAATGGAGTTTCAAGTGCCTCTTTAAGCCATGATATAACAATCACTCAGCCATATCCATTTAAGTTTACATCTAATCTACCTTTGGGAACCTTTTAATTCTTATTGACACTAAGTTAGAAGACTCTTTAAATTAGAAGAATATCTCATCTACAAAATGTCTGGGTGAAACTTGCCCTGTTTGTTTTAAACAAAATTCTCAATTAAGAAAAAAAATATATTCTTGCTTTTCAGTCTTCTGCAATTTATAGTCTCTGGATTGATGCTTTATATTGAAAATTTAGTTTACTTGGTTATTTTTTTCAGTGTTGTGTATACAACTTAGGAATGTGTAATAGAGTGCAAAATGTCAACCTCAAGACAGCACATTTTGCATGCTAGGCAAACAAACACTCTACTATTGATATATCCAAACTTCATTGGAGAAATAAAGCACAATTCAAAATATCTAAATTTGTTTTCGCAAAAGTTTAAGTGCAAAGCAAGACAGAAATAAATTTTCACTCTAAGAAATGTAACTTCTTTATATCTCATTTCAGGCCCCAGCTCTTAAAAAAACACAGTATACTCTCTTGGGAAAGCAAATTTCTTGTTTGTTTGTTTGTTTGTTTTTCCAGACAAGGTTTGTCTGTAAGTTTGGAGGCTGCTGGCTTGAAACTCAGTAGCCTTGAATTTACAGACACCTGCCTGTCTCTGCCTCCCAAGTGCTGGGATTAAAGGCATGTGTCACCACCACCCAGCAAGGAAAACAATCTTTTCTTGTGCTCCAATTTCTTCTTATCTAAAATTGTTGCAATTATTTTATCTACCTATACAGTTATAATTCCTTGGTTAAGGAACGCAGTGTGTATAATAAGCTGGTTTCATCAACCTCACCTTCCTGATAGAGAAAAGTTGACTGACATAAATATAATCAAATAATCGTTAACAAAGGAGAAAACAATTCAGTGGGCAAATGAGAGTCTCTTCAAAAGATAATGCTGGAGGATGTGATATTGCTTTGTGGGTAACTAGGCTTTCTATGAAAAGATGAGACTTAGAGTTTCAATATCCACTACCCTTGTAAATGCTGGCAATGGCTACATATGCATGTAATCCCAGTACTAATGGGTGAGAACAGGTAGAGCAAAGGAACTTCCTGGACAGCCAGCCTAGTCAGAACGGTGATTTTAATTCTATGGAATACACAAGGAGGAGAGCTAAACAAGAAGACAACCAATGTCTGTCTCTGGCCATACACCCACAGGCATATGTACTCATGTACAAGGCTTCCTTCAGTCTTGTGACTGATGTAGTCTTTTGTATGAACCTGAGCCAATCCATTTATGAAAGAAGTAACAAAAAATTGACAGTCTTAACCAAAACTAAACCAAGATGAGTCACAGTCCTAACTAGAAACTGCAACTGTCTTATTGTCCTAGGAGAAATTTCAAGAGAAAACTTACGTTGAGCTTATATAGAAATGGCTTTTTATGTACAACATGTAAAGTAAGTCAAGTCTATGAATGAAATAATTGATACACTAGTATGGTGGACTGAATGAAAATGATCTCCATGGACTCATATCTGAATGAATAGTTGGTGGAAAGTTTGAGAAAGATTAGGAGGTGCAACTTGGAGAAGTGGTTCTTCCACTGTGGTGGGTTTGGTATGCAAAATCTTCTCCAGAAAACTTAGATTTAAAATTTTAGTAAGGTGAGATGTTACAAATTTCAAATAAGCAGTTGAATGTATGATGGCTTATATTTCTGTTTATGTAGTGTTAATTTTGAATATGGGTGTGGCCTGTGACATGCACATGGATGAAGTAGCAGACCATGGCCTGTTTTTCTTTCCAGCCCTTTCTATTTCTCAGTGCTATTTACCAGTCCTGTCCTCTTCTTGATTCCTGATTCTCTTCCTTTCTTCTGTTCCTGGAATATAATAAAGACACATGAAACAAACTTCTAGGCTTCTAATCTTGTCTAGAAGTCCTAAGGACTTTTCACTGGTAATGTATTCATTTATCTTTCCAATACTCCTGTGAGGTAGATAGGAGATACATGTAAAGGAAAAGGACTGGATGAGATACATAGCATCTGAAGCAGGAGCAGTGTGCTTTGTTGTCTTGTTTTTCATCCTGCATAACAAAGCTGAGCTTCCAACAGCTCTTAAATTGGCTTTAAGACCTGCTCAACAAAAGAGAAAGCAGGGCAGTTACTGAAATACTAGTTAACCCTTCAGGGCTAGTGAAGTCGAGGATGTTGGAGAAGGACCTAAAACCACTACTTTACAAAACCAACATAATCTTCAACAACAACAATCTAAATGTTTGTCTGCATACACCCAGACAACTGTAGTCTTTATCTCTCATAAAGAACATTTATTCTTTGCAATGCATAAAAAATTAAATCACAAAAACAAAACATGCAAGCAAACAAAAAATCCCAGGGAGCTTCCCACCCACTAATAAAAACCAAAACCCCACAGCAAATCACAATGCAGGGTTGTGGAGCCCAGGGTTAATGTTCAGAACTATAAAACACTCTGGCACCTAAAGTTCAGGGAATATTTCAGAAAATGGGTGTATGTAGGTAATTATAAGGGTCAGAAGAGCAAAGAATTTACTATGAGACCTTTTTCTCCTATGGATAGTAGATGCCACAATCATAAAGTCTCACCAGCATACCTGTCTAAACATTAAGTAAACAACAGTAGCACCAATAGACATGTCATCATAGATGGCAAAAAGGCCACGAGGCCTCAACCATACACAAAGGCATGCTCATAGTGGAAGAAATAATCTTCTCCAGGGAAGAGCACACCAATTGGTCATCCAACACCAAATGGTCAGTCTTGAAAACTAACAGGTAACATTATACATTTTGAGTAGGTTATATTTACACACACACACACACACACACGAAATAACAATTTCTAAAAACTAAGAGGCTATGAATTTGAAGGAGAGTGGGTAGTGGTATATGGCAGAGTTTGGAGGGAGGACCTAAAAAGAGAGAAATGTAATTTTAACTTAAATTTTTAAGTTTCAAAAATAAATAAATGAAATTAAGACAAAAATAGAATGTCGGGCTGTGGTAGAATATGTCTACTATGATAGAAAGACAGATATTTGACTGATATAAAGCATCTTTATTGGAATGGATGAACTTTGACTACTTTCTTTTCATTCTTCTTATAATATTTACACATTGATAATGTTTTTCCTAGGCTTTCTGGTCCATAGAAATAATGGAAGCCACAGCCATTAACACAATAATTGAACTGCTTAACATGAAGAAATAGTAAAGATATTCCCATTAATATTCATTTCCTTACTGTTTTAAAATAAATTCATCATTTGTGCAATGTTAATATTTACAAATGTGTACAATGCATATGCATGTGTTTGTATATTTGTGTCTGCCTATACTGATGTACATATCCCACAATCACAATTTTTAGTGAACATAAATTCACTAAATAGTGTTTTACATGAAGTCATAATTCATTGATCTGATATCACAAGCTTCCAACCTGAGTCTTGCTCCCCTCATTGTATAAATCGTTTCTTATAAAATTCATATTCCCCATATCTTTTCTTGGTTAAAGTTTATCACATATGGTAATGCTATGACATTTGCTGAGTTAAATCATTCTCTCTGGCATGGATCATCTTCAGTCTGTATATCTGTCACAGACAGTATATCAGATTGCAAATGCTGATGTCTTATGATACTGATATTATTTGCTTTAAGCAAATGTCACAAGAAATGATAACTCCTTTTCTATTCCCATCAAACAGAGGCATGAGAGGGGAAAACCAGCATTGGTATCAAGTTCTTAATCAACGGATGGGGATGCTGGCTCAAAAAGGAAACCCCTAGACAGTAGAAACTTTGTATCTGATGTAAAAATCCTAATATTAAATCTTGAGTGTCACACATGGTCTTCTGTATAGCTATCATCAACAAGGAAATATCATGCACTTGGGCATTACGAAGGAGAAAAACTTCAACGTATCTCCCAATGAGAATTTTCCTAGCATAGTTATCATTTTGTTTTGTTTTGAGATGGAAAAATGAGCAGAAGCTGAGTGAAGAGGAGGGGCTATATCCACTTAAAAGTTCGTGGTGAACAGCCAAGCCAGAAAAATTAGCCAAGCAAGAAAAACTGCTGTGTTTTAGTTGAAGCTCAAAATAACTAATGGGAGGGGACAATAGGAGACCTTTCTTACTTCAAAATAGATGTAGTGCTTTTTTATAGCTTAGAGTATAGAAATACTAGTGCTAAACCTCACTAAATTATTATATCACTACCAAAGGCAGTTTATGTGCAGGGGAAAAATATTTAGACACAGCACTAACCACCCATAGCCAAGGTAAATGAACAAATTTGCTCTCGTGCGTACAAAACACACACCGCTAAAGCTTTCTGTCATTAGAGACAAGGTAAGTCATGGGCATGAAAATTATGACCTGAGGCTAAGTTAAGAGACACATTTTCAAACAGAAGCATTCAAAAAGCTGTGGATTGCAGTACCTTACAAAATCCCCTTTAAAACTTCACAGTGTTTTCCATGTGCTACAAAAGTTTGACTAGGATTCAACGTGTTATTTATAGTCATGAGTCACCAGAACTCTGAAATGGTTAACATCAAAACAAGAAACTTACCCAACAGCGATGAAGGCACAAGGGAGAATCTGGTTTCCAAAGAATAATGAGTCATTCTAACAATCTCTTTTATAAATATATTAACAAATAGCATGTTGTAATAAATTATTTTGTATCTAGTTCTTTTCCACCTACACACACACACACACACACACACACACACATTTATACACATACACACAAACACACACACCAAGCTAGAAGGACTACTATAAATCAATGTCTGCTAGAGCATGCAGAAACTACAAATGACCAGTAATATACGAATGTCTATTTGGTTAGGAGGGTATATTACTGTTGTATTACTAAAATACAAAGGAAGTCATGGAATTTATGAAAATTAGTTTCCAGTCCAAGGAAAGCCAAGTGCTTGGAAAGTATTTATGACTTAATGGGATCCACTTCACACCCACCTGTCTCTATGTGGTCTCAATTACACACAGGTTTTCCATCCACCCTCAGACTCTGCTCTCAGTTACTACAGCAAAGTGAATAGCCTGCATTTCTTCTATTTTATAGATACAATTTAATAATAACTAAAGTAACTAAATTAATCTGTACATGAAAAATCAAAGAAAGAATATTAAAGCAATGGTTAAATTTTCAAGCAATCAAATAAAATAAAAACATCATGCTTAAATTGTGCTACTTTTAATACATTATGGCACAATGGTTGTAAGTTAATTATTTGCAGTTATTAAAAAATCCAATGAAGTATGAATGCTATGAGTGATTGTTATGTTGTCTTTAATTGAAGGACAAATGTGACAACTCTATGGCTTATAGATTTAACCAAGATTAATGGAGGATTCATTGCATTGTCTTCTTTTTTCTGAAATTCCTAATGCTAACAGATTATATAAAGATAGCATTCTATAAAATAATACAAATATAAACTGTAATCTCAGGAACATGTTTGGCTGAAAGTGAAGTAAAATAAAAAGACAAGACAATAAAACTTACCAAGTGACATTTAATCAAAGAACAGAGTGGCCTGTGTTTAACTGTAGAGGGGGAAAAACAAGAAAAATCAAGGCATTATTTTTTATGTTTCTTTCCAGGGATCATAATTAAAGTACAGAACATCAGTCTTATAAGCCCCAAAAGACATCTTTTAAACTTCTTTCAGTATCAATTGGTTTTGCAGGGTTTTACTTTTCCACTTCTAGCCTTTTAATCTCTACGTCAATTCCAAACTGTTTTCTGAAACTATCATGACACAAAGAAAATGGGTCATTTCAATGCAAAGATCATCAATAAATGCATTATATATGATAATATAATATTAATATATGTAATTTATAGTTTATAATATATATCATATACACACTATTTATATAATTGTATATTAATAACAATTAAAGTAGCTATGTATGTATCAGGGATTGCCATGAGATACCTATGCACATTCACTGATAAGAGCCGAATGAAAATTCTATTCAATAGGTACCAGCAAGATGAACTAGCAGCTGAAGATGTCTACTCTAAGAACCTGAGTTTTAATCCTGGAATCCATATGGTCGGAGGAGTGAACCAACTCCTCTCACTTGCTTTGCAACCTCCATGTGCAGGCTGCATATATACCCACCTACACTGAAAACTTAATAAAATATAACTAGAATTTTTAAAAATTCATATTCAATATATAATTTTTGAACTCTAGTTTTGCAAATGATAGAGATATTTACACAATAATTACACATTTCAAAAGGAGAAACATACACATAGACCTAAGACAACTTTTCTAAAATTTCTGATATGCTGTTGCCTAAAAGAAAGATAATTTATTAGTGGATGTAGGTGTATAAAAAATAATATGATCTATTGTCTAAATAAATGGCTGAATGACAAATCTGTCCATTTATCTTACAGTTTGTTATTAGGTACAATTTCATAATATCTCTACAAAAGAAATTTTGATTTGTTTACAAAAAGCTGCAATAAAAAATTACCTAGAAATGAACATTATTACATGGAAAAAACCAATGCATATATTTTTGTATTTTGTTGAGTAGCAATACTTTTACTTATAATAATTAGTTACATATTTTATTTGACACTGAATGATTGGATGGTAAAATTACTCTCTAGAACATAATAGAATTAGGAGTACCACTGTGATACTGCACAGCACATGCCTTCATCCAGTTAGGAGAACTAAGGGTCACAACACATCAAACACCTCTACAGGTATTCACTGGTATTGTCATAGACCATAGTCTCAGACCATATATCACATTACGTGGAGTCCAATCAAAGCAGGCAAATGCTTGGAATTAGGTAAGATGATAGTCTTAAGGAGGATAATGAAAGGGCAAGCAAAATCAATATCATATTTACAGTGCTACTTGGCAAAGGTCAATATTGAATTGAATCCAAGAACCAATGGACCAACCTTATGAAAAGGAAGGTAGCATCAGGCTTCAACATGAATGGATGCAGAATGTGGTTAAAACATGAAAGAAATTGTTGCAAATATTCTATTTCTGATTATATGCACTTATGGCACAATCATAAGAACTGTTCAGTCCCACTGGTACACTCAGCCTTTGAGTGTGATTGCACACCTTCTTTTTTTTTTGCTTTCTATTTTCATCTTGCAATTCTCATTTGAAAGCTCAGATGAATGAGTTATGCATATTTTGCCTGAAAATCCTACATCATTTTTCCTCTCTATTGTTAAGGTAAACATGCTAATATCCAAAAACAGTGTGGAGCTATGTGACTACAAAAGAATGATTGCTATATAGGAATTATTTTTAATAATTCCACTCTTGATTCTAGCTGAAGGCATAAGCATTAGTGAAAGCTGCAAAATGATAGGATGTATCACTATCAAAATGGAAAATTGTATTTTTATAGTTGCATATATCATTAATAACATTGCCAAGCAAGATCAAGCACAATCCACCATGTAAAGCAATTCTATATTCTGTGCTCATGAGAATCATTGAGTATACCTCACACATTCCTACACATGAAGAGTTCCATTGCAAAGAAGAATGTTTGCTTTTTCATATGCCTAACTATAAAATATTGGAGGTACAAAATATTTATGTATTTTATTACTCTTAGTAGTTTTGTAGATTGAGTTTGACTTCACAGTGGAGACATCTCTTTCTCTACTGTTATTCAATATTTTCCTGCATTTATTTATGAGCATATTTACCTTGCCTTATCATCAAAGATTTTCACAGTTTTTTGGACTGATTAAATGCAAATAGCTAATTTCAAAAAATGATAATAATTAGTAAGGACTTAAAAGGTCAACTTTAAATGTTAAAGTAAATCCATAAAATGGTGTAAAAATCAATAGACGCTGGATGTTGAAAGTTAAATACTATATATCTGTGAGATAATTCTCTTTTAAATATGAGTTCTCTATTCTTTAATTTCTTTTGATTCCAACTTTAGCTATTGTTTACTTTTCATCAGCTGAAATTGGAGAACTATCAAATTACACAATATTATAATTGAAGTCTGTCAGTGTTTGCCCAAAGTGAACAACATACACAACAAAGAAAAATCCATTTGACTCCCAGAACAGGGAAAATTACCCTCATGATAGGATACCTGTGTGTGTAGCTCTGGGTTTTGCCAAAACCTTACAGACCTAAGTCAACCCTTTTACTTGAAAAGTATTGGTCTTTGCAAATATGTATAAATATTGACCCTGAAAGGGCCTGGACAACTTGCAATCATCCTGAGGAAAATCGTCAAACACAGGAGGTATGCAGAAGAGTATCAATAAAGTCCTTGTGGGTCTCTTGAGCATCATACTAGTTTATGAGTCTTATAAGGATTGCTTGGTTTGCCTGATAATCCCTGCTGTGGTCACTGTAGAGAGAAACCAGTGTGGGATTTATGGCACCTACGAGACTTCAAGCATCTTTCTGCAATTAGCACAAATGTTGAATTAACAGCAGTAGAATCAATGGAATACCTTATCTAAACTGCTCTGAATTTATACTTAATCTCTTCCAGGGGATTCTTCTAAACCAATGTTACCTAGTTACTTAGTGTGGTGTTACTCTGTCAGCTAGCAGTTTATAATCTTGAGAAAAGATCTCACTGTGGAAAAATGGAGGTAGGGATGTAAAAGTACTAATATGTAATTCTATTTGGTAAGAACAGAGAAAAGCTATGGGTATTTTTTCCTGTCTTCCCACAGTCATACACAAGTCAAATGCCTACAGAATTTGGGACTTGGGAAGATTTTAGGAGAAGGTATGATCATAAACTGTGACTACATACCTCTTTACCCATAAGTAAGAGAGTACCCTGACTCAGACTCACACTTGCATTAGGAAATAATGTGATAAACCCTCCAAACTTTGTTAGAATTCTTATGTCCCTTTTTTATGATCTACAGAGGGTAGACATTAAGTGCTTGATCATAAGAAACACATGTGGAGCAGGTAGTAGTTGAATAGTTAGAGATAATTGCACTGTTCGGGAGCTGTCTGATAATCACCTTCACTCAACTCCTAATTCCTCAACTGAAATCTGAAAGCTGTTCTGAGAGCAGCATGAAGTAGGCTTTTAACTACTTTGATCAGAAAAGGGCTAGTTCATCATCCTATAAAAACCATCTACTAACAATGACATGAAGAACTGTGAGACAATGGTAGCAGATAGCAGTGACTGAACAAGTGATGTCAGGTAGGAGCCAATGCTAAACACTTCACACGTTTTATAACATATCAAGCTTAGCTCTACATCTCAGAACCATTTTCAAAAATAAGACGAAATCATAGACATAGATGTGAATGAGAGTCGAGGTGAAATGTGAAGCCAGATGATCTTCACAATTCTGAACACTGGAGCTGTGGAGGTGGTTCATTGATTAAGAGCCCATAATGCTGTTGCAGAAGACCCAGGTTAGGGTTCCAATACCTTAAGCTGCATGGGATCCGATCCCCTCTTCTTGCCTCTGAGGGCCCTGAACTCACACATACACATAGGAATATAATAAATAAAATAAGTATTTAAAAATAAATTCTGAACACTTAATAATTTAGCCATGTCTCCCAAACTATTTGCCTTTTCTACAAAATAATTAATTGATCCTATTAGACTAAACATTATTTTTTTATTTTTTTCATTTAAGTTAGAAACAAGCTTGTTTCACATGCCAATCCCAACTCTCTCGCCCTCCCCTCCTCCCCTGCCCTCCCTATCATGTCCCCACTCCCCCACCCAGTCTCCACTCCGATCCCCAGGAAGGGTGAGGCCCTCCATGGTGAATCTCCAGTAACTGTCATTTCATGCAGGGCAGGGCATAGGCACTCATCCAAGATTCCCTGCTGAGAAACCTTTCCATATTGTGGCATGGGCACTCAAAGTCTATTTGTAGGCCATGGATAAATACTACCCAAGGCCCCATATGCTACCTAGGCCTCCTCACTGACACCCACATTCAGGGGATCTGGGTTAGTCCCATGCTTTCCACACAGCCATCAATCTAGAGTCCAAGAGCTCCCCCTAGTTCAGGTCAGTGTTTCTGTGGGTTAAATCAGCCCAGTCTTAACTCCTTTGCCCATCAGTTCTCTCTTTCTGACACTGGATTCCAGGAGTTCAGTTCAGTGTTTGTCTGTGGGTATCTGCCTCTGCTTGCATCAGTCGCTGGATGAAGGTTCTGTTTTGTAGACTCTCTGGCAGTGGGATTGTATGCTCGCACTCCCCTGATTCATGTCAAAAATCCACAAATTAATGAGTACGTACCATGTTTCTCTTTTTGTCACTGTGTTACCTCACTCAGTATGGTTTCTTCTAGTGCCATCCATTTGCCTGAAGATTTCAAGATTCCATTGTTTTTTTTTTCCGCTGAATAGTAAGTACTCCATTGTGTAAATGTACCACATTTTCTCTATCCCCTCTTCGGTTGAGGGGCATCTAGGTTGTTTCCAGGTTCAGGCCATTACAAATAATGCTGCTATTAACATAGTGGAAGAGACATCCTTGTTGTATGAATGTGCATCTTTTGGGTATATGCCTAAGAGTAGAATTAATGGGTCTTGTGGTAGACTGATTCCCATTTTCCTGAGGAAACTCCATACTGATTTCCAAAGTGGCTGAACAACTCGGCACTCCCACCAGCAGTGTAGGAGTGTTCCACTTTCTTCACATCTTCTCCAGCATAAACTGTTATTGGAGTTTTTGATTTTAGCCATTCTGACAGTAGTGAGATGGTATCTCAGAGTTGTTTTGATTTGCATTTCCTGGATCGCTAGGGATGTTGAGCACTTTCTCAAGTGTCTCTCAGCCATTTTCGTCTCCTCTATTGAGAATTCTCTATTTATTTCTGTATCCCATTTTTTGATTGGATTCTTTGGTGTTTTGGAGACTTGTTTCTTCAATTCTTTGTAAATTTTGGAGATCAGCATTCTGTCAGATTTGGGGTTAGTGAATATCTTTTCCCAATCTGTGGGCTGTTGTTTTGTGTTGCTACTGAGTCCTTTGCCTTACAGAAGCTTCTCAGTTTCAGGAGGTCCCATTTACTAATTGTTGATCTTAGTGTCTGTGCTATTAGGGTTACGTTCAGGAAGCATTCAAGGGTACCTCTCACTTTCTCCTCTAACCAGTACAGTGTAGCTGGATTTATGTTGAGTTCTTTGATCCATTTAGAACATTATTATTTTTTTAAGTTTTTAGATGACAAAAAATGGAGACTCCATGTTTCCTCTTCTAGTTATAATATCTTAGTCACTTTTATAAAAGGACAGTCTATAGTCACCCAAATTTTTGGCCTTTCCAGAATGTCTTTCAAGACAAGGGAACAATTGACAATGTTCTTCTAACTATTTACCCACTAGAACCTTTGCCATTTCACTCCTTTGAAGTCTATAACTGTCTCCTCTTCAGAGTATTAGACCTTAAGATCTTGCTTATTTTATCTTTAATGCCACAAACACTCATTTGAAACTTCCCATGGAGATCTATTATTTAAAAGTAGCTTGAATGCATATTCCTTGCCAAGGCAAAAGGATGATTATTCTATTTTAATGTTTAAACATTTTCATTATTATCACTAATTAAAAAGAGGTATATTTTGCCTTTCTGGTGCCTTTGGCCTTAAAAATGTTGGAACAAAACAAACCTCATTTTTATTGCCTTTCTTAGGCTTGAATAGAAACAATTTGTATGAGAAAGGAGGTAAGATTTAAGGAAAGTAAAAACACTACCAAATTCTCTGTAGGAATTTTCCAGATGGCAAGACATAACCACATGCAAATTCTTCCTTAATATGTATTTCTTCATGCTGTCTCCTGAGAAAATAAAGTACCATAATGCTTTTGATAAACTGAGAAAAGGAGTTCCCATTTTCTGTGCCTGTGCTAAAAGCTAAACTGGAACTGGGTAAAAGCTAAGAAACTGAAGTTAGGTGAGCTGACTGATTCCATACCTGGCTTCAGTGTCTTAGCCTGATCTGAGCGACCACATCCCCAAATCTAAACTTAACCTGAACTCATCTCTTCTTAGTAGTTATATTTGTTTATTTTTGTTCTGTTCTGTTCTGTTCTATTCTGTTCTGTTCTGTTCTGTTCCCTTCTGTTCTCTTCTCTTCTCTTCTATTAATCCTAGCTTTCCTGAAGCTCCATCTGTAGACCAAGCGGGGTTCAAACTCTCAGAGATCCTCCTGTTTCAGACTTCTGAGTGCTGTTATTAAAGGCATGTGCGGATGTGCTTGACACTTCCTTGCAGTTCTTATATTCATTCACTACTCTCGAATTCCTCATAATAAATACTTCTGTCTTTTCCCATAAATCATTATGCCCCATGATTAAAAATCATCTAATTCCTTTTCTTATTCACCTTGTTTTAAAAGTATTTTTAGGTAAGAATATCTTCCCAGTATTAGAATTATATTAAATATTAAGATTTGGGAGTAGGGCAGGGGGAAGGAGGTTGGCGGTGGGTGGGTGCAGCAACCTTAGCTGATTGATACTCTCAAGATTTGCTGGAAATTTTAGGGAAACAATTTTCCAGATACAACAGAACTAAAAAACAGATGAACTCACAAAGACTATGACAGCATGCACAAGACTAAACCAGGCAAACTCTCAGCATGGAGAGAAAGGAAAGTGGGTATGAAGTCCAACTTATAACCAAAAATGTATTTGCAAATGATAGCTTATTGGAAATGGAAAATCACCAATGGGTTGATGCTGAATATACCAAGCATGCTCCAGGGTAGACCCCATGCTCAGGACTAACTGGCCAACAACACAAGTCATACTCCATGATTTTTAGTGGGTTTTTGTTGTTGGTGGTGGAGGTGTTGTCTCCTTTAAAGAACGTGAGAGTGCAATATTGAAGGATCAGGGGATGGTAAATGGAAAAGAAGATGATGAAATATTCAAATGGAGAAATGTGAAAACATTTTCTATTTTATTAGAAATCTCTAAGAAGTGGAATTTGCATTGGTTTCATAATTTGCAAAAAGGAACGGAAAAACCACAAAAGGCTGCCACCATTGAATTCATTGTGTTCCTATGTAGGTTTAATGAAACATTATTATTAAATATATTCTATCACTCCTCCAATTGTGAAACTTTATATAACTAAATAAGAGATTCACTCTCCTTATAAAGGAGAACAAATAATTCTATAAAAAACATGAGGGTTTTTAAATACATACTGGCTGAAGTTTTCTAGATATTTGCCACTATTCTCTTACACCAAAAATTATGCCAAAGTTGAAAAATGGAGTATGATGAAACCCCATGTAATAGGTAGGAGATCTTTTAACAACTATCAAAACCAGTTCACCTCCTACATTGATACTCCCCCAAGGAAGTATAAGGAAGCTCCAGCCATCATAATTTTATATTTGCAGATATCACTGATATATTTAATGAAGAAACAGAGAAAAATTATAAATAACATTTAAACATTGTGTAAAAGAAATCGACAGTAATTTTTCGACTCTAAAGTTTAGAGTCATGATCTAACTAATAAATATTCCAGTTTTCTCACTATTAATTAATGTGTTTAATGATGATACAGTAAGGGTCCAGACATAACTCATACTTTTTAGAATTATTTTTTCATTTAACCTACAGCATTTAAAGAAGTTTTCTTCTTTTGTTTTTGAAAGAATAAAGCATTGAATTTATTTTGTAGCTTTGGATTTTATCTGAAATTTATCTTCAGCATATTTTAGGTTTACCCCCACCTCCAATGTTAGACAATGAATGCTTCTTAGAAAGGACTAGTTGCCATGTGGATATCACATCATAATTATTAAATGCTATCTACGGTGAGAAATTTACGTTGTTAATTATGTCACCCTGTAGTCATATATCAGTCTTCATTCTCAACCAGAGTCTCTATGATTGAAAAACCAAGTTAGGACAGAGTCCCTCAAGCTGTTAAAGTTGTTGTGAGGTGAGCACATATACCACATATCCTAGCAAGTGTGAGATGATGAGTAATCATTTGAAATAGAAATATCCTTTTATTCAACTGCATTCAAACTGAAAGTCCAACTTGTTCATTTTTATTTCTGTGGTACAATTGGATAGCAATGAGTCAGTGTGCTATAATGATCATTCAAAAGAGACTTGAGTTGGTTGATGTCATCCTTTATTTAAAACCTAGTGTTCTTTTATGAGATCTGCCCACTGACATTACTCACCAAGTATAGCTTAAGAGAATAGTGAGTTTTGTTTTAAGAAAATTTAACCACATACTCTAGAATAGTGACTTTGTCATGAAAAAATAGAGTAACAAATGATATTGCCTAGCATTTCACAAATATTAAATAGAAAAAAATTTAAAGGGCATTAATTTTACCAATAAATAGTAAGGATATTATCTACTCAGCCACTCAAATTCAAGTAACCACCTGGATCTCTATCTAAGTGGTAGGAAAAGCAGAATTTTTCCTAAGTCCTTCAGAGTACAATAGATGAAGGCAATCCCATTTTTCATTCTTTATGTTTCTTTAGAATAATATGCAAAAGTAAACCAGAAAAAGAATCAATAGGTGGAAGGTCATCCATTCCTTATGGATTAAGGAAGGTTATATAGATGAAGGGAAATCTGAACCAGGAGTGTGGTGACATACATCTGTAACTCCAGAACTGAGAGACTGTGGACAGAAGATACAGAAATGTTTATGCTATGGTGCTAGCTATATAGTATTCTAGTAGAGGTAGCAGCAGTCTGTGGTAGGGGAAGCATAAATCTAAATCATGAAAGTCCATGGGAAGTAACATTAAAATGCCTTTGAATGGCTAAAATATGGTCAGTGGAGGCAGAATGTGGAATGTAGTAAAAGCAACAGAGCTAGAATTGAAGAATGAGTCAAGACTGAGCCTTCTTTAAGACCAAAGTGAAAAAGCAATGGGGGACTACCAAAGGATAAAAGAAGGAGATGACCATTATCTATTAAATTTAGAAACACCACTTTGATGCACATAGAACCTGGAATAACATGTAACTGATAGTGAAATACAAGCATATTTGCACAAGTCAGACTACATCAATTTTCTGTATATCAATTGTTAGCATATATTATTTTTAATTCTGACTTCTGTAGATTTTAATTTGTTTTCAGTTGAAACTTTTTCTTGTTTGAATATCCTCTTACAAAATAAATTGTCAACAAGCTCACATATATGGACTTGTATAGTTTTTGGATTGTATTTTATGTAAATATGTGTTTTTATTGTTATTAAGCTATAGGAATTAAGAAATGAATGTGATGTAGAAATTGTCTAATTTTTGAAGACATAAAAAAGACCTCAAGATCACAAAAACAGAAAAAGAGAAAACTCATGAAACTTGAACACAGTTATGAGTTAAAGATGGGTTAATTTGCTATTTTCAAACAAATCAAAAACATCTTACACACATATTCATTCCTTTCTTCAGACAGCCAGTGGATGAGAAAGACCAAATTCTTGGCCTAGAGTTTGCAAGGAACCTACATCAAAGTTGTTAACTATCCAGAAAGTAGATAGCTATCCACAGAATATCGGCAAAACATGCTTGCTGATTCTGGATCATGCTGGCAAACAAACAAGATCCTTAAACCACAGCGATATGGGTCAGGATGTCTTCTTTTTACAAACACACACACACACACACACACACACACACACAGAGAGAGAGAGAGGTGTGCTTTCGATCAGGACAACAAGAGATAAAATGAGGAATCCACACTTCAGAAGGCTAGGATATTTAAATTTTTCAACATAAATTAAAGAATTAAATAACATAACTTAAAGAATTAAATAGCTTAATCTTATGTAAACATTCCTTAATCCATACATAAATTTCTGTATTTTTGCACATAGAAAAAATTATTTTAATTGATGTAATAGTATACATGTAGAATATTATCTAAAACAGACTATAAAAGAACTTAAGTCCAAATAGATCAAAGACTGCAACATAAATCCAGCCACACTGAAACTCTTAGAAGATGAAGTAGGAAGTACGCTCAAACAAATTGGTAAAGGAGACCACTTGCTGAACATAACACCAGTAGTCCAGACACTGAGATCAACAATTAAAAATTGGGACTTCCTGAAACTGAGAAACTTCTGTAAGGCAAAGGACACAGTCAAAAAGACAAGACAGCAGCCCATAGAATAGGAAAAGATATTCACCAACCCCACATTTGACAGATGTTTGATTTCCAAAATATACAAAGAACTGAAGAAGTTAGTCACCACAAACATCAAATAAACCAATTAAATCTGGGGTTCAGAACTAAATAGAGAATTCTCAATAAAGGAATGTAAAATGGCAGAAAGACAGATAAGAAAGTGCTAAACATCTTTAGCCATCAGGGACATGCAAATCAAAACAACTCTGAGATACCATTTACTCCTATTATAATGGCTAAAATAAAAAACACTAATGACAGTTTATGCAGAAGAGGATGTGGAGGAAGGGGAACACTCCTCCAATGCTGGTGGGAGTGCCAGCTCACACAGTCACTTTGGAAATTCAGGTCTCTGAAGACTAACTCTGTCAAGACTCTTAACGTAATGAAGCTGTAAAATTCTCCTGTTATGTGATCATATAGTGTTGTTGTATTTCTAGGAAACTAGCATATCTGATTTGGAAAAATATACTTTAGAAAATTTCATTTTCACATTTGAAAAATATAAACAATCCCTATGATAATATAGTTTCTATATAGATGGTACAAATTCCTATTGGGAAGTACTTATGGATACAAATTTAAGAAAAACTAATTGCTAAGTAGTCTTTTATACATCTCTCTTTTTTGTTTGAATGTATTTAAATAGAATTGTCACCACAAGACCATAAAAACTCCGTAAGAAAGTGCTCTTCTTGTAGAACTTTACCTTTTTGTTCATAGTTTTACATTATGCCTTACCAAGTTTTTACTATCATGCTTTAACCATTAGTGTTCTGAAACTATTATGTTAATATGCACATAGGTTTTTCATATATATATATATAAAGCATCAGTTCTAGACATGGGCATGCTACTTCAAACACGTATAAACCTTCTTGAAAGAAAATTCTGATACTCTATAGGGAAATATCCGGGATCATTTTTCATCATCTTTGTACATTCAGGTTACTTTCTACGTGCAGGAAGTTCCATACACATGATATGGGTCCTCAGATATTGCAGTGTGTGTAGAGTTGAAAAGATAAAATGACATGATACATCCCTCACTTGGCAGGCGAGTATTGTACATGAGGATGACTCTAAAAGTAAGATTGAATCCTTGATGAGATGAAATATATACTTCAAAAAAATGTGTTAGCCAAAATTCACTGTAAATCATATCCTGGTTCTATTACAGACTTTTAACTTACACTTGGGAAAATATTATCAAATGTTTCCAACTCTCAAAACTGACAGGTTCAAACACATCAGCCATGACAGTACATCTTGGAACTATGCCCAAGGGAGGAGATCTGTGAATAGCTGAGAATAGTTGTTCATCAGCATACCAATCTTAAATTAAAAATTCTGCAGTCATGATAAAATTGTTCAATACCCAGTGTTTATGTTCATAATTATAAGGACTTTTAAAAATAGTATAATTGATCTCAATACTGTTCTGTACACAAGGACTGTCCTCTTCAGTGTTTTGAATGGAGAGATACTAATTACATTTCTATTGTATCAGTTTTATTTTGAGTACATCTGCAAGTCATATGTTAAAATTTTTAATGTTTTACTTCATTTTGATAAATAAATAAAGCTAAGTTTCAAATACTCTACATCTATTATATGAATAATTGTATACAGAAATCTGTATATCTTACCAAGCATGCATTGAAATACAGGATTTTTCACTCTCAGATAGCAGTTTCTAAGCCAGAGTAAAACTGTGTGGCTAGATAAGTTGTTAAAAGCATTTGATTCCAGCATAGGAAGATAGAGACAGGAAGACCAAGTATTAAGATAACTGTGAGCTACAAAGCAAGACCCGGTGTCAAATTAAGAAAGGAAAGAAGGAGAAAAGTAATGATGGGAGGGGAGAAAAAGACAAAATAAAAGGAGAAAGAGTAAAAGATCAAGGAAAATATTCTATGAAAATTAAATGTTATGAGTAACAATTTTAACTGAATGATTCTATGAAGAGAATTAAAAAGTGGAATAGAATATTGAGCCACAAATTAAACACATGTATTTACAGTCATTTTATTTTTAACATTGATGCTAAATTAATGCCTTGGACAAAATACACCTTTTCAGTAAGCATGCTGGGAAAATTGAATGGTCATGAGCAGAAGAAGGAAACGATCCCATCTCTCAACCTGAACAAAAATCAACTTCAATTTGGTTAAAGACCTAAATGTAATACTTGAAACTCTGAAATCATTAGAGGAAAACCCTAGGGTAAAAACTTCAAAACATACAGGAGATTTCTGAAATAATTTCAAGAAATGTCAAAGGAGATTTTTGTGAAATTACAATGCTTTTTTGCAGAGGAAAGGAAACAATCAAGATGCAGTTAATAGAACAGGAGAAAATATTTGATAATTACACATGTTACAGAAGATTGATACCTATAATATTCAAGTAACTAATAAAATAGGAAAGCTAAAACCACCAAGTGAATAAATGTGCTAGTAATGAAATACTGTTCCAAAAAGATGAAGTAGAAATGACCAATAAATGTATGAAAAACTCAACCTCACTGTCTATTAGGAAAATGCAAATTAAAATAACTCTTCTCAGTCAGAACAGAAGTCATTCAAGAATGAAAAATAAGTTCTGTTGAGGACGTGATGAAGGGAAAGCCTTATAAATTGATTGTGGGAATGTAAACTAGTTCATCTACTGTGAACGGTAGCACAGAGTTTCAACAGAAAACAAAAAGTGAATCTAGGTTATGATGGATCTTTATCATTTCCCAGGAAATATCTGAAGAACTCCAGGCCAACAGGTACTTGGATTTGATGTTAAATACAGCAGTATTCTCAAAAAGGAAGTTATGGAGTCAGTCTAGGTGTCTGTCAATAGACAATACACTTGATAAAGCAAGTGTAGCACATACACATGATAGAATTTATTCAGCCACAAAAGACTTAATGGAGAATGAAATTGTGTCATTTGTGAGAAAATAAATGCAAGTGGAGACAATCATGTTAAGCAAATTGACTGTGATTCAGAGGGAAAATGATTTTCTTTAAGTATAAAGTCTAGATTTTATATAAATATATAAATCAGGATTATTTACGATGTAAAAATATCTAAGAGGGTAAAATTTGAATATTGGAAGGGAGGAAGGGAAGGATAATGGGAAGGTAAAGAGTTAAGGAAAAGGGGAATATTGTCACATCTTTAGAAAACACAATAGTATGGAGAATAAAAGCACACCAGAGAGGGAAAAAATAGAATCAAAGTATAAATAAAACTTCCCAAAAATCTTTGCAAAATTTCCCCCAAACAATAAGATTATTTTGTCTAAAGTCCCAGAAGAGACAACTAAAGAGAATATATTTGTGTACAGTAATAATTACCATGTATTTCCACATAGAATAACCTGGGTCTTCATAAATATGCACCCATTTCCCCTTGATGTGTATGGCTATAAAAACAGGAAGGAGGTATCTACTGTTGTTTTCCCTATTATCTCAAGCTTACTATTCCCATTTCAATATAAGATATATTTTGTGGTTATTTTGAGAAGATTTTCTTTTTAGACTTTGATAATTTAAAATGATATGTCAACCAAAAGTCGTATTTTATCCTTAATTCATTTTCACTAAACGTGGTTGCTGAATTTCAAAGATATATGTGTGGAGGACAGTGTTGTAACTGTGTGTGTGTGTGTGTGTGTGTGTGTTTGTGTTTGTGTGTATGAACACTTGAACACATGCATGCAAGAGAGGTGAGAGTTCAACACTAAGTTCCCTAACTTCTTTTGTGACAAGGTATTTGGTATTTCCCTAGGACCCAAGACTGGCAGATTAGGTTATGCTGGCTGGCTAGGGCCGCAGGTCTTCATCACTTGGCACAACTGACTTTTCTTCTTTGTTCTCTGTTAGTTTGTATGTTTTTATTTTGTTTTGTTTATTTGGGTTATGGGGTTTGAACTTTGTTTCTCCTGCTTACATGGCAAACACTTTACGGACCAAGTTTTCACTCCCATCCAGAATTCTCATTGACTATGGATAAAAATGGCTGCTCACTATAGGCTTCCCCTAGTACTCTGCATATTTTACCTTTACAGAGTCTATAGTCTAGCCACATTCCAAGAAGACACTTCAAGGGGCTTATTCACCAAATGTAACATTCCACAAGGCTGAAGTTTGATGTCTAGATGTGGTTTGGATTACATAGTGACACAGAGGCTGCTGGATGACTATGTGGACTATGTGGACTATGTGGACTATGTGCAAACAATCCTATCAGATGTGACCAGAAGAAAGGCTTCAAGAAGACACCATAGCACATTTAAATCAATATTAATAACTGAGGAATGACAGCATGAGCCGCATTGCTCTAGTGTGAAACAATCAAGGTTGACAGGGCTCAGCTTGAACAACATGTTGCACTGGAAGTAAAGCTAAGATACAGATTGGCAAAAAGTGACAGGCTCCTTGTACAGTGACTGCCATCACTGGTCAGGATGATTAATTGGTGACCTAAGGATCCTTAGCTGAGCAGTAATCTTCCAATCAGCCATGTTTGCTTAGAGAAATGACACTGATAAATCCTCTCTTACACACACACACACACACACACACACACACACACACACACACACACGTGCTAGCAAGTGAGAGAGGGAGGGCGGAATGGAGGGAAAGAGGAGAGAAGAGAGTGAGAAAGATAAAGGGGGTGAGAGGGAGAGAGAAGACACAGAAACAGCAAGGAAGCTCCAGACCTTTCCTCAAGAAGATGGGTCTTAAGGAGTTGATTTGCTTTTCCAGAAGACAAATCCACCGAATGCACAATGAGAAAGACGACTTAAAATGCCAAGGAATTCAGTAAAGTAATACCTTGCCTTAAATTGACAGTGATAGATGAACAGGTTTGGCTGATCCCTTTGTGGAGGACTAGTTTAGTTTGGTAGGGGTCAGAAAACTTCATCAGGATAGAGAGTTCTTTAAGAATGGAAAAAAAATTCTAAAGAGGAGGAAAGACTGCTACAATATGGTTGATGATGTCAGTGTCAATCTCCCTCACATTCATGCCTGGGGCTGGAGCTGCCAAGACTAAAGAGATCATGACATCTGCAGGGCACATTCCCAGCACTGTAGCACTTTATTTATACCTTGGTAGAATTTTTTTTTAAATTTAGGCTTCTTTGTTAAAAAGAGAGAATGGAAGAGGGACTAAATTATGTGTTTGTCATTCTAAAATTTGAATTCCTCCACATTTGTCATGGGTACAACAAAAATTTTCATTAGCTGAAATCCATTCTGAATCTTGGTACCTATTCTCAAATTGGGAGAATTATGTGGTCCCAAACCCAGTAACACTAGGTTCAAATATTCTTAAATAGAATTTGCTGTTAATGAGATATATCACTAGAATTTAATGAATATTTAATGAAAAAATACTACCTGTGTTTTGAGGAGGGGTGTGCTGAGTTGATTGTATATCTAAATTTCCCTCATTAATTAAGAAATAATTTCAAATCACTTCTTTGCATTGTGGACTACTTCTTTGTAATTCTTTCTCAAATGAAAACACATTGAAATAAAATATTTGAGTCTGATCAAAAAATGGGTGCATTGAAGCTAGTCTCTAAGGTATTATCTGATTAAAAATAAGCATGCTGGTTAATATATTTACTTACCTTTTCCATGTAATGGAGGCACCAGATTTCTTTTTTGTATATTTTTAAGAGGTAAAGTTTATTTTTATCATAGTCATCACTTTATATCATTTATACACACAATTATTTTTAGCTATACAAAACAGCTCCTCATTTCAATGATTACTATAAATCTAAAGAACACAAAGACATTAGCACAGTCCTTTATCTTGCTTTCAACCATACTGGAAGGCACTGCCATTGTTGTTTCCATAATTCTCTTCCAATTTTCTTTATTCTTTTTGATATTATAACATACTTAGAGCTCTTCACCTTTCTCTTCATCTTCTAAAATACTCCCTATTTCCCTCCGTTTTCTCTTTCAAATTCTTGGCCTCTTTTCTCATTGATACTGTATGCATATATGTACATAAATATGCATATATTATTAAACACTCCCAGCTCAGTATGTACAATGTTCCTCGTGTGTATGTTTTCAGGGCCCACTGGACAAAACTATTTATCCCACTCCCAGAATTCCTTGTTGCCTGTAGTTCTGTGAAAGTTTTAATAGACTCAACTTCGGAACACAAAACTGACACTGGTTTAAAGTGCTGTGTTAATTATCAAAGTTCCTTAACACCATTCATGTGAGGAATCCCTGTTCATTTTCCAATACTATTTTAATTTATTATTGCATCAGAGAATGGAATCTAAAACCTGCCATTGTATCCAGGTTTTTTCCTTATAATTTTGGGTCTTTCACAAGCCAGTCTTCTTAGTCATTTACTCCAAGTCTCTACAGCTTTTTGAAAAAGTCTTGTAGAATATTTTTCAGCTGGTGATTTCTCCATGTTATGGCATGTTGTTGGAGTTTGTTGGAAATGAGAGCTCACATCTCAAATTATGGGCAGCAAACTAGAAATGATGCATGGCTTCTGGAGCCTCAAAGACTACCGCCAAAAAGGCCACACTTCCTAAGCCTTCCCAAACAGTGCCGACAACTGGTGACAAAGCAGTCAAATGCTTTCCACTATAGAAAGCCATACAATTCAAACTACCACATGTATTCATTATTTTTTCTCCAATGGACATTTTGTGTATTCTCAGAAACCCCTGGTTTATGCTTTGAAGTACTGTACCATTGTTTACAGTACAATCATGTGGATAGCAATTTTTGTCCTTGTACTTTAAACTTTTGTCCAGTTTATTAAACTGAATAGCTTCACAAGTTAGCTTTCTCAGGGGCTTGTGAGACATCACTGCTCTAGAGTTAATGCTTGTTTGCAGTAGTCCACCAACTAGTCAAGAATATGGGGTCTGGGTCAGTCAATGAGGTGGTCGCTACAGTAGCATGAAGAGGGCATGAGTTCAGATCCATAGTGCATTAAACATTAATAAAAGGGATGGCTCTTGCCTGCAAACCTAGCTTGGGAAACAAATTCAGAACAATTTCTCAAGCTTACTCAACAGCTAATCTTGCTGTAGTGGTGAGCTCTGGACTCAGTGGAGATACTATCTCAAGGACTGAGGTGGAAGCTGACAAGGGAAGATACCTGATGTTGGCCTCTGACAAACACACACACACACAAAGCACACACACACTCTCACACACACACACACACTCTCTCTCTCTCTCACACACACACTCTCTCTCTCTCTCTCACACACACACACTCTCTCTCTCACACTCTCTCTCACTCTCTCACACACACTCTCTCTCTCTCACACACACACTCTCTTCTCTCTCTCTCACACACACACTCTCTCTCTCTCACACACACACACTCTCTCTCTCACACACTCTCTCACACACACACACACTCTCTCTCTCTCTCACACACACTCTCACACTCTCTCTCTCTCTCTCACACACACACTCTCTCTCTCACACACACTCTCTCTCATCTCTCTCTCTCCCACTCTCTCTCTCTCACACTCTCTCTCTCACACACACACTCTCACACACACACACTCTCTCTCTCACACTCACACACACACACACACTCTCTCTCACACACACACACAAAGCACACACACACAATTTATTGTAACCATGGCAAAGTAATATTTTACCATTTCACCCATATTTGTAATAAATTGTTACAACATAAAGCAACAAATATAGGTCACTTAACAATGAAAGCAAATGAGTATTATAACGTTCATGCTTGTGTTCAACTCTGACTTTCAGCTTCTGGTAAAAGTAGACATGGATAACCTCATTATTTTAATTAGACATCATGATCAAAATTTTTCTGTCTGTTTACTGAAAGAAAAGGATATGCTACTGAAAAGTAATCAGCCAAACATCTATCATTAAAATTTAATTTGTTAACAGGAAGTAGAATATATTTTAATGCATAATAATTAAAATTAAGATAGTTATTTCCTATAATTAATACATATTTCAAAATGGCATTTGACAATATAAGACTTAACTACAATTTTGAATGCAGCAAATCATAGTGAAATAAATTGCTCCCATCTGCAATTTTTGTCATCATAATTTGAAAGAATATTACCTGAGTGTCACTCGAATTATAGCTAAATGTTAAAGTAGGCAGTCCCATTACTGTAAATAAATATATATTTACATATCCTTTTCCTTCCTCCTGATTTTTTTATAGTTTTATGGATAGGGTTTTGAAAATAGCGTTTAAAAATTCTTTGCAATAAATATATGAAGCAAAACTATTTTAAAGAGTTGGTTGTATTTTACTAAAAGCCATTGTTTTAATTGTGTATATTCTCAAGATCATTGCACTATTAGGAAATGGGGTCTTGGCAGAGATGAGGTCATTAAAGGAAGTTCGCTATTATTCTCACCAGCATCCACCCTTCCATACATCTGCTTTTGCAAACTTTTTTTATAAAGGAAAGTATCATTTATTCCCTTCTTCTTGATAAACACTTAATTGTGCATAAGTAAAGAAAATATTTTCCTGTAGATTAAATAATCCTGACAATAGATCTATTCATCACAAGAAATATTTTGAAATGTTTGATGAGAAAAATAACAGAGCTTTTGTATTATGGCAACAGGTGTCAGTAGATGGCCAACACAATGGCAATTTTGGAGTTTCTTTTTGCCTCAGGGCTATTATTTTTCCTTATAGGTCCCTTTTGTATATCTTATGACTTCACTTTCAGCTTTGTGTTTTTTATGGGATTTCCGTGTGTTCAAATGTGTGTGTGTCCACAGCTATATGTGAGTCCTGAGCTCTTTCCTTGGCTCTTTTTCTTATGTTGATTTTCTTTGTCCTACTCCCGTTTATTTTTATGTAATTCTATTTTCCTCTTACTAATTTTTTAGATGCTTAGTGGTATCCCAATGAGAGCAAGAAAGAAAAGGTGTGGATTTGCGTGAGAGGGGAAATGGGGCATAACTGGGAGGAGATGGGGACAAGGATACTATAATGAGGACATGTCTATCCAGCCAAGACCGTGCTGGAGAAACTCACAAATACAGTTGACCTGACCAAGTGAGAGCACAGAGACCCCAGGAGTAAAGCTGGCGAACCAGCATTGGACCGAACCAAACCTTCTCAAAATGGGTGCCAACTAGGAAGTGGGCCCTCTAACAGTGAAGCAGGTGTTTATCCCTAGTGCACAAATGGACTTCGGGGGCGCATTCCCTATGGAGAGATGCTATTGCAGCCCAAATACATGAAAGAGGGCCTAGTCCCTCCCCCAAATGATGTGGCAGACTTTGATATTCCCCTGTGGAGGGCCTCACTATTTTTTAGGAGTGGGCGTGGTGGGTAGGGTGATCAGTGGGAGGCATGGAAGGACAGAAGGGAGAGGGAATGGGGGAATTGATATGTAAAATAAGAAAACAAATAAAATATTTAAAAAGATCTATTTTCAATGGAAAAATGTAACGTAATTAAGAAAACCAATGGCATATTAGAAAAGCATAAGTGTGGTTGGATGTATAGCTACAATTTTGTTCAGTTATATTATTGGCACTCTTTACCTTAGAAACCCAGTGTGAAGGTCATTGCTGTCAATACCCTGCAGTGGAAAACTGCCTTGCTTCTGCCCAGGGAAATTCAAATAGACCTCTCATACACATCTGTGCAAAGACCTGGCACAAACATATTCCTATGTGAAAACAGCTTTGTGGATTTTCTATACTAACAGCACAAAGATTTAAAGAAACACACTTTTCCAAAAATGTCTCGGAAACACTGGGAAAGCAGACGTTAGAGTGAAGTTGGGATGTATCTGCTCTCAGACGCAAAGACTTTCTGAGGCAATCTCAACCTTTGGGTTTGTGGAAGCCAGGAGCCTTCTACATAACTCAAATATTTACATCATAGTCATGAGAATGTTAGCTCATACCCAGAGGTAAGCCACAGATGGCTATTCAAGAAACTAAGTGAGATACTCTACCATAGTTTGTCTTTGGACCTGGAAACATTCCAACTCTCCACACTCAATAAAGATCTACTCACTTAGAATAAGAGGATGTGAGAGCTTTATTTTGTTTTGTTTTCTGGGAGCTTGTTAATCCATTCAATACTCATTGTGTATTTTTCTGCCTTTTGTTTTGTTTTGTTTTGTTTTTGTTTTTGTTTTTTGGAAAGTGAAACATCCTAGAGAATGATAGATGCAGTCGTCTCAAACTAGTTGTAGCTCGGAATGAGGGTCAGGCTTCCAAAAAACCATTTGCCACCAAAGTGCTTTGGTAATCAAAGAATAAACTTCATAGACCACAGGATTCTGAGTTTCAGGATCAACTGTAAATATTGGAATTTAGGTGGGCATTAACAGAATAAAAGTAGAACCATTGAACAGTAGGAGGGGGTCCCCAGGAATTGGATCAGCAGCAAGCAATAACACAAGAGGGGTTTTGTTTGTTTGTTTTTAAGTTTCTGAAGGCAGGGTTTCTCTGTGTAGCTTTGAAGCCTCTTCCAGAACTCACTTTGTAAACCAGGCTGGCTTCGAACTCACAAAAATCTGCCTGCCTCTGCCTCCCGAGTGCTAGGATTAAAGGCATGCTCCACCACTAGAAGCCCCTAGAAGTTTTTATGTGACTTTCCATAGAACGGGATTTACATGGAGTTGAGGATTTCTGATCCATCTGCTTGGCTCATCCATGAGGTGTCCAGCTGCCTCTCAGTGCTGTTCACATCTTCATGTGGACTTTCTAGTTAGGTGCTCCTTTAAGGGAAGTGACTTAACAAACCACACCTCTATTGTGGCATTCCTGGCCTCTGCAGTGACAGAATTACCAAGAGGACCATAGTCATTTCTCACTTTTAGCCAAGGGTAAAAAGTCAAAACTTCCCACCTCTGGGTTACATACTTAAAAACTACCTAGCTGACCAGTTTCTACACTGTTCTTCTCATCACAATCCTATACAAAGAATTTAAGCTTCCTTAGTGACTACTTAAAAAGTATTTATTGTTACCATCAAGGCACATAAGCAAAGAAATTCATTATAGGTTGGTAGAAGTTGTAAAGACACAAAGTGGGAAAACAAAGGGTTTATTTTCAGCATGCCATGTTCTATTAGGACATACTATGGATCCTTCCTGACTTGAGATAAGTAAAAAGAGCTCCTTATTTTTGGCTGATGAACTGACTTCCTCAGTGTTAACAATGTAAATTCATGATTTCTCTCTTTGACACATGTTTGGATTTTTAACCTAAATATAATGGATAACTATTTTTGAACTTCGAGAATCTATTTGTGGAGAAATGTTCTGTTTCCTGATGCAAAGCCCAGGCAACTGCAGTTCAACCACAACTGTTCCCTCTCTGTATCCTAAATTCCTTGACTAAGACAGTGTGTGAAATTCCAACCTCATTGAGTCTGCTGTTTAGCTGCTCTCTGCAGCCTCTGAGAATGTGCTCAGGGTCAGCCTCCTGCTTGTGAAACCATTTAAGGCAAACAAGATGCCTGGATCATGAGGTGTAATATAATACGAAGTCAGACAGCCACATTCTTTACTACTTAAGTAAATTTTGACATTCTTTGCTGATCAAACTCAGCGCTTGTTCTATTTTGATTTGGTGGAATTATTTACAGAAAATGCTGCTTTTTCTAGATTATCAGGCAGCATTTGGGAATATATAGTTAAGAGTAAAAACAAAAATAGTTTTAAAATATCACGAAATGCTACAATAAGATACAAAGTGGACCTTGAAAGATTCCCCTGGGTAAAAAAAATGTACCAGTTTAATTTTCGAATGAAATTTGTGTGAAGACACAATTTGGACAAATTAAGTTATTTTTTCCTACACCATGATTTCTGATATGATTTATACAAGCACAATTATACCAGTCTTTAAAAGGGCCCAGGAAAAAATAGAATGTGTTTCTGAGGTGTGTGTGTGTGTGTGTGTGAGTGTGTGTGTGTGTGTGTGTGTGTGTTCTTCAGCTACAAATTAGGGATTGTCTACTGGAATTGAGACAGTAGTCTTATTTCATATTATTTGACAGTTTTTGTATGGCAACAATCACTGTTTTCCTACCTACCTCAGTGACAGTCTCAAATCAATCAGTGACCTAGATGGGAAAGTTTTTATAGCCCATTACACAAGCCTTCAGTCATCCCTCTAGTACTGGGACTAAACTGGTTTTTCAGTACCAAAAATATACTCTGCAGCTGAAGGTTGAGATATAGCTGATAACGGTAGTGATAAGGTCAGTGTGGCGTGACCCTGCAGATTCTCCACAAGTGCCTCTGATATATTTTATAACTTTACTCATTTCACTGTGGCATTCTTGAACTCAAAAAGCAACAAATTCAACCTGGATCAGCATCTGGAATCAAATGGTGAATTTTTAGAAAATATTTTTAAAGCACTTAAAAGCATATGGGGCTTTATAATAGCTAGTATTTCCAACATTTGAGAATATATTCTAGTATAACTGAAATGAAAGATATGTATGGTTTTGCTTATTTATGCTGTGATACAAAATCCATGGCAAATTAGTAAAAAATTTTAAAAAGAGCAAATAAATCCAGCCTGCCCATTCACATGCATACCCAACTACATTGTAACAGCTCGTTAACAACTATTAAAATGTGCTTCTATAACATATTGTAAAATAGTTAAAATGCTTTAGTCTGTAAAAAGAGAAACATGATTAAATAATTTAATAAAATTTAAACTAAGCTCTCTAATTATAGACTAGCTTATAATGAAAACACTTTTTGCCTGTTACTCTGTGTCTTAGTTAAGGGCTTCTGTTGCTGTGAAGAGAAACCATGGCCACGGCAAGTCTTATAAGGAAAACATTTAATTGAGGAGGTTCACTTACAGTCTCAGAGGTTCAGTCCATTATCATCATGGTGGGGAACATAGTGCTTGCAACCAGGGGTGTTATTGGTGGAATAGCTGGCAACAGGAAATTGACTGAGACACTGGCCAGTATTCTGAGCATAGGAAACCTCAAAGTCCCCCCTCACAGTGACATATTTCCTTCAACAAGTGCATACCCACTCCTACAAAGCTGCATCTTCTAATAGTACCAATCCCTATGAGATTAAGGGGGGTCAAATACATCCAGACTACCCCATTTTATATTCATTATTTTTTATTTTAAAATATAAATCTTAGGAAATTTGCTAAATTTAAAATGGTATTAGATAGAAAACTCTGCAGGTGTTTTTGATGATGGATCTTAATTGTTGGTTTGGCTGTATGGAATACCTAGAACCTGTTGAAACTTGACCTTTGGTGTGTCTGAAAGAATGTCAAGTCAGTGCCATGTGAAGATCACCACTAAACATATATAGGCATATAGGCACCATCTGGTCAAGTGGGGAGTTGAAAGCGTGACATAAAGGAAATAGACAAAATGATGCTTTGCTCTCTCACCTGGAGTTCATACACTTCCTCCTTTTGCTGTTTGACACTACAACTGTCAACTCTCCAAGGCATGGGATTCCAGACCTTGCTCCAATATGCCTCTAGGTTTTCAAGTCTTCAGCTTGAACTTAGATTTATACCACTGTTGTTTCCCCTGCTATCTTAGGACTTGGACTAAGGTACTCTGTTGGCACTCCAGGCTCTGCAGCTTACAAGAAACAGACTGTGGGACTTCTGAACCATCATAATTATAAAAAGACAATTCGGCAACTATATCCCCTTGCATACATGTGTCATCTCTGTCGGTCAAGGGAACCTTGTCTAATAAAATTGAATGAAGTTGAATTTTAAATACAATGAACCTCGATTAAGTTTTCTGAGAAAAAATATCTCCATACAACTTGGAATGACTGAGTTAGTATAAATGTTAATGGACCATAGGGAATCAGAGGAGAAAAACATCAGCCAATAACTTTATAAATGATATTGTTTATTAAGAACTATTTAAAGAATTGCCATATCATTCTCAATGCTCTTTAGAGAAATTATGAAGATTATTCTCCCAATGCTTAATTTTTAAGAAGATAAAGGAGAAAATATTCACATAGTTTTTATTGCCTTTCTCTTACTGTTATCCCTGGATATAGACTAGAATCATTGAATAAGCAATGCTAAAATTATTCATTTAATTCTTATTTTTTCAGGACACTTACTTCAGGTACAAGCTTATCACTGAGCTTAGAATTCTTAAATTAAAGCCATCGATCATCACACAAATGAGTAAGATCACAGGCATTTCAGTATCTGTGTTTGCCCACAGATAACCAAGACACCTGGAGCTGGATATAACTGTCGGCTCTCGAGAGCAAGCCACACAGTTATATCCCCTCTCCAGTGTCCCCTCTCTAGTGTCATGTCTACCATCTCCAAATGTCAGGTTGGTATAACAGTTGCAAGCAAAATAAATGAGTCAACTTTACATGAAAGAAACAGAACATAGCAATTCAAAGGATATTCCTGAGGAAATAACACTGGAAACACTTAAGAAAATGTCATATGACATTGCCAATACTAGTTATTGTAGAAAGAAGTGAGACAGGTACTTTCATGGTCCATGTTTATTTCTGGTATCAAGACCATAAATATCAACTTCAGGAAACAAATAAATAAAGATGCAAAGATGAAGGTCAAGCTTTTAGAACATAATGGAAAATATGCTCATAAGTGTAAAGACATATTTTCAAGACTGCATGAGCTTTCCTACATGTAGAATATAAAAAGGTAGAGGTCATAGAAACAGAGTAGAAAATGGATAGCAGGATCTGGAAGGAGAAAGAAAGGAGACACTGGTCAATCTTTCAGCAGTGAAATTAGCTAGTACTAGAGATCAACTAGAGATCAATATGATGACTTGGGTTAGTAACAACCTTTGCAGACTTGAAATCTGTAAAAAGAGTAGGATTGATGTGTTACCACAAAAAGTTAAAGGTAATTACTTGGTGAAAGGTTGATAATGTGGATTCATTTACACTTGGTAATCATTTCATTATGTGTAAATGTATTAACACATTTCATACAACTTTGACATGTCCAAATTTGATTTTCTTATCATACCTTAAAAGCTGGAAAAAATATCATAGCTTTTAGGTACTTTAATTTAACTTGTTCATTATAATATGCTGGTAATAACACTGGACTTACGAAAAAGTTGTTGACAAGGAATAAGTAAGAGACAGATTAATGATAGAGAAGATAGGTAGGAAGATGATGATAGATGATAGATAGATAGATAAAAGTAAATTGAGCTATAGATACACAGGTACAAGAGTTGCACATAAATAGATTACACTGTAACTCTTGATTCATAGATTTTGAGCAGCTTCTTCAGCTTTTACACACACACACACACACACACACAAAGAACTCATAAAGACATTGTCTTTAACTTGACAATCTTGTACCACTGAGTAATGTTCCTGTGCTGTATACCTTGATCTTGTTATTTTTCAAATATGCATGATTCTTTTAGAATAGGATCATTACAACTCTGCTTATAAACATGGCTAAGCTGAAGGAAAGATCTGCAAGCAATTTGATGACCACAGAAGAAATGTCAAAATGAAAACATCTCTTGAAAACAGTATTTTGGTTTACCATAGATGGAACCAAACCTGACACAAACACTGGATTTTCTGAGATATTTAAAGAAAAACAAAGAGTTGATTTTTAAGGCACCATGCCCAGAAATTGCATGGTCTAATACAATAGAGAGACTCATCCAAAAAGAAATTGCAGTTTTATTGAGTTTCAGTCCTCATAAAAATTGAGGCCTGAGATGGAAGTTTCCACAAGGGATGCATAACACACTCCAAAAGAATATAGGAGACAGATCACCAGCACAACAGTGACAATATTATTTGGAGGTTATTTGAAAAATAAACATATTTAATTTGATAACATGAGGATTGTCTATTTAGTGTCTTGGTAATTGTGTCCTAGTATGATGAAACAATTAAACTGAATAAACACTGATTCAATTCCAACCACAGAATAAGAGGCTTTAAACAAGTTAGCCAATTCAGTATAAGAGAATCTGCCAGTCCTAAAGATGAATTAGTGAATAATGCATCATCATACTGAAAATATGATACAGACAAGGCTACATTGTTTTTATCCTTGCTTACTCTATTAATACATTTATTTATTTGATTATACCCACTAATTGGAATAGGGGGCATCTCTGGGATAAGCTAGATAGAATTCTAGTGCAATTGAAACCCAAACAGTCTATGAGGATGACCCTAGCTAAGTCTCATATCAGTGGGGGATATAGAGCCAGAACCAGACATCTCCTGTAACCAGTGGATGGATTAGTACAACTCAGACACAAAACTTTGGACCTATAATTTGTCCTCACTATGTCACATGCAGGAGTAAAAATGTCATAGAAGTTGTGGGAGTGATGAATCAATGACTGGCCCAACATGAGACTCACACCATGAGAGGGAGCTCACGCCTGAGGGCCAGGACAAAAATAATGGATAACCTAGGATAGAACCAAACACAACTAGAAAAAGTCAATGCAATGATTCATAAAGATATTCTTCTGTGCTCATAGACTGATGCTTAGCCTGCCATCAGAGAGGATTCACCCAGCAATGAATGGAAACAGACAAATATTAGGGAGAGCTTGGGAATCCTGCAGAAGAGGGGGAAAAAGGGTTGTAGTAGCCAGTAGGGTCAAAGACAGCACAAGAAATCCCCACAGAATCCACTAACTAGGGGATCACAGAGATGGAACTAACAACTAGGGAGCCTACATAGGACTGACCTAGGTCTCTGCATGTATGTTACAGTTGTGTAACTTGGTCTTCTTGTGGGACTCCTAACAGTGGGTGCAGGGCCTGATTCTTACTCTGTTGCTTGCTTTGGGGACCCTTTCCTCCTACCCGATTGCCTTGTCCAGCCTTAATAGGAGAGGAGGTTCCTTGTTATACCATGGCTGGCTGATAGTCACATGAGGGCTGCCCTATTCTGAAGAGAAGCGGAAGAAGAATAGATGGGGGTGGTGGGGAAGTGGGATGAAGGAGGGAGGGGAACGTTTTGTTGGGCTGTAAAAACAAAAACAAATAGACAAGACCACATTGCTTTCAGCCCTTGTTTATTCATTTATTTATTTGATTACTTCCATTCATTCCAGAACTTGGGAAGCAGATATGGGCATATACATATTAATTTGAGGCAAGCTTGACCTACATAGTGAGCTCCTGGCCATTTTGGGCTATATAATGAAACCATGTCTCAAATTAAAAGCAAAACAACAACAAGAAATAGTGGAGGGAAGACACTTTCTTCTTTAACTCTTGCCTCTTCGGGTGCACAAGTGCTGCAATATCATGTCACAACTATGCTGGCGAAGGATTTATCTGTGACAAAATAGATGCCATTTATTTGTTTTTCTATCTTAATTATGTCTGAGAATTTCATACTTGTATTTCGATCATATTTCACTCCTTCTCCAACTTCTCCCAAATCCAGTGCTCCCATTCTGTACCTACCCAATGTAGTGTACTTATTTTTCTTTAATTTTGCTCAAGTACAGTTAGTACTGCTTATTTTGTCTTAAGTCTGTGGTCAGACAAAGCAACATGGTCTCTCAACCAGGGCCACACCTTAAAGAAATCTCTCCAAGAAGCTACTATCAATAGCTCTTCAATTAGTCATAAAGTCATAAAGTAAGACTTTATGACTATCTTTAACAATGGAATTTGTGTATGATTTAATCTTGCACAGGTCTTGTGAGTGCTGTCAATTTCTGTGAGTCCAATTGTGCTGTTGTGTCAGGAAAGAAGTCAAAGAACACACAGAATTCCAGCTGGCATTGACAGGGAAGCTTCAGTCTTTGGGCTCACTTTCATTGAGCTAAAACATATGAGAAAGCAAACTCCTTGAGGATTAAAATAATCATCAGTGCTATCCAACTGTGAACACTGCTTGTGTTACACTTGGGGTCGAAAACCTGTAGCTAGACAGACAAGTCTATAGTCCTGGTGTGATACAAGAGTCATGGACTTGTCATAAGGGCTATGGATAAGTTCATTCCATGGGACAGACAAAGGATTGTAAGACCTGGAATGGAAATTCACTCAGAAATTAGTGTGAAGTGACTGTAGGGGGAGGTCACTGTCAGAATGACAGCTAGAAATCTGGGGCTTGGGGGATCAAATCAGACAGTGACCAGAGAGTGAAGTAGCAGAGATCTTCCTGGGACCTGAAAAAAATGTAAAAGTAACAGCTATAGACCTGATGTAGCGACATCAAAATGGGAACAGCTCAGAATCAAATAGAGATCTGAATCAAATAGAGAACTGGAGGGACCTGGACATAATGTAACCATTACAGATCCAGAGGACAACTGATGTAATGAGATATCCTTACAGATTGACAAGGAAGCAGACACACCAGCCACTAACTTTAGTTCTGACAAACAGCTAGCACCAAGAGATGAGAAGCATCCTAGAGGTGAGTCATCCCCCTTCTTCCTGACTGGTCCTGCATAGGGTATCAACCCTTAGGTAGTCTCCTCTTCCCTGTGAAGTCCATTATTTAACAATTTCAGTGTTCTGGGAAGGACAGGCAACCTCTTCACAAAGGAACAATTTTTCTTCAAGACGTCAGTCCTATTTTCCAGATATGCCCAATTTCCAATGATACCTTTTGAATGAGAAAATCTACTACTACTCCTCTGTTAAATCAAAATTCTTATAATGACATTGTAAACCTATAGAAGCACTGTTACAAATGGAGAAACTAAGGGCGTAACTTGAGTTGATCAGAAACTTTTAAAGTGACAAAAAATTGTCAATGACAGATTTTTTTTTCCTGAGTATTGGGATGATGTCACAGAGTTTTAAGAGTGATGTGACTAAAGGACTGTGAGAAATCATATATTCATTCCCTAGTGTTCCATAGCAAGAAAAAGCTACACAGTTCAGAAAACAGAGGTTTATTGTTTCATAATTCTTCAGGGTTGGAAATCTGAGATCTAGGCAGACAGCATGGAGTCTGCTGAAGGGAGAGATGACAGAACTACATCTGGCCTTATCCCAAGCTTGTGGTACTCTGCCAGCATCCCTTGGTTAGTCAAATCACCCTGACAACCAACTTTATCTTCTTGTCCATTTCCAAATCTCCCCTTTTAAATAAATAAGTATATCAATAATTTTAGATAAGAAGCCCATTCTCATTATTGTTTTATTATATGTCATTGATTCTATAAGAGCACTGTGTTCAAACATGAGTCATATTTGGATACAAGGGGCAATAGAGTTACAACATGTGGAATCGTGGATTCATATTTTCCACCTGATGTTATATATCTGTATATATGCTCTTGTCCTCATATCATGGGCACTGTCCCTCTTCTCATCAAGAGCAGAGGTTTAGTTGATTGATAAAATAAAAACCAACCAGTGAACTTCAGAAACTTCTGATAAGCTGGATGTTATGCTCTGTGGAAATGACTCAAGTTCAGTGAGGTCTCCTCTCAGTCCTAGAATATGCAATATTTTAATTTAAGTTAGAAATAAGCCTGCTTCACATGTCAGTCTCAGCTACCTCTCCCTCCCCCCCCAGAATCCGACCAACCACCACCCCATCCCCCCTTCACTCTACAGGAAGGGTGAGACCCTCCATGAGGGATCCCCAAAGTCAGTCATGTCATCCTTAGTAGGGCCTAGGCCCTCCCCTATGTGTCCAGGCTAAAAGAGCATCCCTCCACATGGAATGGGCTCCCAGAGTCCTGTAAGCCAGGGATAAATACTGATCTACTGCCAGAGGCCACACAGATTACCTAGGCCTCCTCACTGACATCCACATTCAGGGGGTCTGGATCAGTCCCATGCTGGCCTCTCAGCAATCGGTCTGGGGATCTTGAGCTCCCCCTTGTTCAGGTCAGCTATTTTTGTGGGTTTCACCAACCCAGTATTGACCCCTTTGCTCATCACTCCTCCCTCTCAGCAAATGTATCCCAGGAGTAGAGTTTAGTTCTTAACTGTGGGTGTCTGCCTTTGCTTCCATCAGTCACTGGATAAAGTCTCCAGGATGGCATAGAAGGTAGTTATCAATCTCATTATAGGGGAAGGACATTTATGGTAGCCCCTCCACTATTGCTTAGTTTGCCAGTTGGTGTCATCCTTGTAGATCTCTGGAAATCTCACTAGTACCAGATCTCTTATCAAACCTATAATGGCTCCCTCTATTATGATATCTCTTAACCTGATATCCTCTATCTTCCCCCAACTCAAACTTCCTGTTCCCCCATTTCCTCCTCCCCACTCCTCTTCACCCCCCTCTCTTTCTCTCAGCTCCCTCCCCCTCCCTGCATGCTCCCAATCTGCTCAGGAGTTCTGTCCTGTCCCCTGTCCCCTTTTCTAAGGTAACATGCATGTCCTCACTGTTAGCCTCTCTGGCGGTATGGGTTGTAGGCTGGCAATCTCGTGCTACATCTCTAAAATCCATATATGAGTGAGAACATACATGTTTGTCTTTTTGTTACTGGATTACCTCAGGATGGTTTCTTTTAGTGCCATCCATTTGCCTGCAAATTTCAAGATTCCATTGTTTTTGTGTGCCCCCCCCCACCCCGCTGAGTAGTACTCCATTGTGTAAATGTACCACTTTCTCTTTATTCATTTGTCAGATGAGGGACATCTAGGTCGCTTCCAGGATCTGGCTATTACAAACAACATGGCTATGAACATAATTGTACAGATGTCCTTGTTGTATGGAAGTGCTTCCTTTGGGTATATGCCTAAGAGTGGAATTGCTGGATCTTGTGGTAGACTGTTCCCCAATTTCCTGAGGAATCTCAATACTGATTTCCAAAGTGGGTCTACAAGTTGGTACTCCTACAAGCAGTGGAGGAGTGTTCCCCTTTCTCCACATCCTTTCCAGCATAAACTGTCATTGGTGGCTTTGGTTTTAGCCATTCTGACAGGGGTAAGATGGTATCTCAGAGTTGTTTCCATTTGCATTACTGTGATGGTTAAGGATGTTGGGCACTTTCTTAAGTGTATATCCGTCATTTTAGAGTCCTCTATTGCGGTCTTTAATCCGCTTGGACTTAAGTTGTGCATAGTGATAGACAGGAATCTATTGGCAGTCTTGTACATGCCAGCATCCAGTTATGCCAACACCATTTGTTGAAGATGCCTTCTTTTTCCATTGCATACATTTAGCTTCTTTATCAAAAATCAAGTATTCCTAGGTGTGTGGGTTAATACCAGGGTTTTCAATTCGATTCCATTGGTCTACCTCTCCATTTTTTTGGTCAATACCAAACTGTTTTCAGGACTATGGCTATATAACAGAGCTTGAAGTCAGGGATGGTGATGCCTCCAGAAGTTCCTTTATTTTTCAGTGTTATTTTGGCTATCCTGTTTTTTTTCCATGTAAAGTTGAGTATTGATCTTTCAAGATCTGTAAGGATTGTGTTGGGATTTTGATGGAAGTTGCATTGAATCTGCAGATTGCGTTTGAAAGAGAACCATTTTTATTATGTTGATCCTACCTACCCAAGAGCATGGGATATCTTTCCATTTACTGATGTCTTCCTTAATTTCTTTCTTTAAAGACTCAAAGTTCTAGGGATACATGTCTTTCACTTCTTTGTTTAGTGTTATCTCAAAGTATTTTATGTTGTTTGTTGCTATTGTAAAGTGTGATGTTTCTCTGATTCCGTTCTCAGTCTTTTTTATCATCTGTATATGGTAGGGGCTACTGTTTTTTTGTTTTGTTTTGTTTTATTTTTTGTTTTTTTGTTTTTACGAGACAGGGTTTCTCTGTATTGTTTTGGAGGCTGTTGGTCCAGCCCGGCCTCGAACTCACAGAGATCTGCCTGCCTCTGCCTCCGGAGTGCTGGGATTAAAGGCGTGTGCCACCACCGCCCTGCTGTTTTTTTTTTTTTTTTTTTTATTTTTAGTTGATCGTGTTTCCTGACATTTTGCTGGGCGCCGTGGCACATGCCTGTTGTCCCAGCTACTCGGGAAGCTTAGACAGGAGGATCGCTTGTGTCCAGGAGTTCTGGGCTGTAGTGAGCTATGCCAATCTGGGTGAGGAGGTGGGGGGAGTGAGAGGGTGCGGGGGTGGAGGGAGCGGGGGTGGGGGGTGGGGGTTGTGGGAGCCACCAGGTTGCCTAAGGAGGGCTGAACCGGCCCAGGTCGGAAATGGAACAGGTCAAAACTCCCGTGCTGATCAGTAGACATATACATTTCAATGAGTGATGCCACAAGGTATTTTATTTATCAAAGCCACACGTTAATGTCTTCAATGATGCAAATTATCCAGCTCTGGTCTTCAACTCATCTTTTATCAACTATGTGCTATTTCCACTCTTAAGAGAGTTAAAACTAAATATCCAAAATGTATTTAGAAATGACCATTCCATTGTGGTAGCTCACACCTGAAATCTCATAGACTGGCAGACTGGAGCATGAGAATGACAATGAATTCTAGAACAAAAGGAGCATGGCTCCTCCTACAGAGTTTAAACTCCTGTGTTACAAATAAAATATTTTTAAACAAATAAAATATAAGGCATTAAACTATTTAATTTCAGTACTTTGTGAGCACAGGAAAGAAACAGTAGATATTCTATTGCAAATAAAATATAGCATAAGTTTATGGCATACCTTTATAATTCCACAAAAAAGAAGCATAGACAAGTCACCAGAAAAATTGACTTCATAATAGTAGTACTATTTAACCAGTTGTGTATAAAGAATATTTATTTTACACACACACACACACACACACACACACAGAGAGAGAGAGAGAGAGAGAGAGAGAGAGAGAGAGAGAGAGAGATTAGGACAGCACCAGTGAATAGAGACCCTCTGAAGATACTTTTTTTATGAATAACATATTTTGTAATTAATGATACATGTCATTAATTGTGTCTGTTTTTCCTTTGTGGAGGAAATGTCCCTTTACAGCAAATTAAAAGCTGAATGAAATTTAGAAAGCTCTTTTGGTGTCAATAAAGTCACAAGATCACACTCAGAGTTTGTGTTACTAGCATTTGTATGAGATATAAAAATATTTAATTAAATATTCTCAATATATGACTTGGTACACAGGACAGAAGATCATATATAAAAGAGTAGAAAACCTCCATATTAAGAGTCATCTCATCTGATGGTACCCAAGTCTCTGTTTTGAGTTCTTTCCAACTTATCTGACTTTTCTGAATAAATGTGAAGCAGCAAGGAAAACTATCTAGCTTGAAGTCAGAGATATTTGCACTTGTTTTAATTGTAAAAATATTTTGTCTCATATAATACATCTCAATCAAAGTTTCCCCTCCCTCCACTCCTCTCAGCTCCTCCCTACATTCTCTCTTTCCCAGATTCACTCCCACACTCTCTCACCTTTCAGAAAACACCAGGTCTCCAAAAGACAACAACCAAACATGAGAAACAAAATACAATAAGACAAGACAAAAGCTTTCAAGACTGAGACAAGGCAACACAACTGGAGTGTAAGGCTCCCAAGAGTAGGCAAAAGGGTCATGGACACACACAGTTTCATAGTTAGAAGTCTCACTAAACACAGCTAATAGCTACCACATATGCACAGAGGACCTGGTGCAAACACCTGCAGGCCCCCATGCTTGTCCCTTTATTCTCTGTGAGCCCATATGAGTTGTGCTTAGTTGATTCAGTGGGCTGTGCTCCCCTGATATGCTCCACCTCTGACTCCTACAGTCTTCCTGGCTCCTCTTCTGTGGGATTTTCCTGAGCTCAGTATGGAGGCACCCAATGAAGACTTCCAGTTTAGACTCTCAACATAATGTCTGGTCGTAGGTCTCTGCACCTGCTCCAATCTGCTAACAGAGAAAGCCTGGCTGTTGATGATTGGACAAGGCACTGATCTATAAGTATTGCAGAACATCATTAGAAATCATTTCATTGCCTTTTATTTTTTTGGTCAGTCTTACTTGGTTCTATCCTAAGTGTCTGGGCAATCCAGTCTCCAGTTTCTTGCAGTCTAAGCAGTGTAAAGCATGGGCTTCCTCTCAAATGAGTGGACCCTTATATAAATCAGACATTGGCCACTCACTCAAGTTCTGCACCCACCATTACCCAGCCAGACTTAAAAGCAGGACAGACTGTAGGCCAAAAGTTTTGTGGCTGGGTTGATGTCCACATTTCTCTTTCAATTACCTGCAGATTGCCCAAAATGCTCCCAATTCCAGCCCTCTGTCCCTGAATCCTCTCCCTCCATCCCTCCCACTCCCACCCTCTCACATGCCCAGTCAAACTGTAAAATATATTCTAGTTCCTTTTCCCAGGGAGATTCATGGGTTTTCCCTAGAGCCCTTTTCTTTACCTAACCTCTCTGGGTCTCTGCACTGCAGCATTTTATTCCCTCTTAACAGCTAATATCCACTTATAAGCAAGGACATGCCATGTTTGTCTTTCTGAGTCTGCTTTTCATCAAGCAGGATGATTTTTTCTTGTTCCATCAATTTGCCTGCTAATTTCATGATGTTATTTTTTTAAAAGCTGAATAATACTCTTTTGCATAGATTTACCATATTTTCTTTATCTATTCTTCAGCTGAGGGGCAACTAGGTTGTTTTCAGTTTCTGGCTCTTATGAATAAAGCCAGAATAATGAACATACTTGAGCAGCTGTCATTGTGGTAGGATGGATTCTTCTTTGGATATATGACCAAGAGTGGCATAGATGGGTCTTGAGGTAGATTGATTCCCAATATTCTAAGAATACATCACAATGATTTCCATAGCAGCTGTCCAAGTTTGCACTCCCACTAGCATGGATAAGTGCTTCCTTTACTCAACATCCTCCCCAGCATGGACTGTTACTTGTTATTGATCCTAACCTTTGTGACAAATGTATGATGGAATCACAAAATAGTTTTCATTTCCCATTTTCCTGATGGCTTAGGATGTTTGCAAATGTTTCTCAGATATTTGGGATTCTACTATTGAGAATTCTCTGTTTTGACCTGTACCTCGTTTTTAAATTGGATATTTGGAATTTTTATATACATTTTTTAAAATTTTTGGTGGGGATTCTTTATATTTTGGGTATTAGACCTCTATTGAATGTGGAATTAAAAAAAAACTTTTCACATTCTGTTGGCTGCCACTTTGTCCTACTGATGTTGTCATTTGCTTTATAGACCTTTTCAGTTTCATGAGGTTTCATTTATTAATTTTTGATCTTAGTGTTCGGCTCAGAAAGTAGTCTCTTGTAGCAATTGGTCCCAGGATATTCTTCATGTTCTATTCTTTCAGGTTCAGTGTATCTGGTTTTATGTTGAGGTCCTTGGTCCTGTTGGAATTGAGTTTTGTGCAGGGTGATAGGTATGGATCTATTTGCATTTTTCTATATGCAGACATCAAGTTAGATGAGCACCATTTGTTAAATATGCATTCACTTTTCCAGTGTATATATCTGGCTTTATCAAAATCAGGTGTCCATTGGTGTATGGAATTGTGTCTGGGTCTTGATTCAACTCCATTGATCCACATTTCTGTTTTTGTGCCAATCTCATGCAGTTTTTATTGCTATAGCCCTGTAGAATAACCTGAAATCAGGGAGTATAATCTGAAATCAGGGATAGTGATGCCTTCAGATGCTCTTTTATTATTCAGAATTGTTTTAGCTATCCTAATTTTTTGTTTGTTTGTTCCTTCTGAAGTTGAGAATTATCAAGGTCTGTAAGGAATTATGTTGGAATTTTGATGTTCATTGGATTTAATCTGTAAATTGCTTTTGCTAAAATGGTCATATTTACTACGTTAATCTTACCAATTCCTGAGCATGAGAGATCATTCCATCTCCTGATATGTTCTTCAAATACTTGAATTTTGGTCATATAAGTCTTTCACTTGCTTGATTAGAGTGAACTGAGATATTTTATATCATTTGAGGCTCTTTTCAAAGACGCTTTTCCCCTGATTTCTTTTGCAGTTCATTTATCATTTGAATATGGAAGGGCAACTGTTTTTTTTTGGTTAATCCTATATATTTTTCACTTATGGTTTTATTAATTTGGCTAGTCTCCCTGTGTCTTTTATTTAGTTTGGGCAAGAGTTTGTCTGTTTCCAAGTATGTGGTCAATTTTGAAGCAAGTTTTGTGAGTTTCTGAGTAGAGGTTTATTTTTGTGTGTGTGTGTTTGGGTTAAATGTCCTGTACATATCCATTAGGTTCATTTGTATTAGTTTTTGTCTGGATGATCTGTCATTGGTAAGATGTGGTAGTACTGAAGTCTGAAGTCTGCTGCTATTAGTGTGTAAAGATCAATATGTGAATTAAGCTGTAGAAGTATTTTTTTTTCAAAAATGGGCCCTTGTGTTTGAACATAGATGTTAAGAATTGAAATTTCATCTTGGTGGATTTTTCCTTTAATTAACATGGACTTTATTCTCCATTTCTTTTGATCCAGTTTCTGTTTGAAGTATATTGTATAAGATAGTATAATGTGTAGGGGTGAGCCCACGAAACTCTCCACGCCCAAATGGGCAGAGATAGGAAGATTAACATAGGTGAGGATAAAAGGAAGCAAAAGAAAAAGTAAGCTCTCTTTGGATGCCAGCCATGCTCTGACCTTTCAGCTTGTGTGTAAATTCTTTCTCTGGTAAATAAATATATTATATTCCATATTGCATTGACCTCCCTTGTCAATAATGGTTATACCAATTTTCTACATAGATCCATCTGCTTGGATTATATTTTTACAACATTTTATCCTGAGGTAATGTCGTTTTTTGATACTGAGGTATATTTCTTGAAGCAGAAGAAGGATGGGTCCCATATTTGTATCTATTCTGTTAATTCCATGTTTTTCTATTGAGGAATTCAGACCATTGAATTCGAGACATATCAATGGGCAATGAACATTGATTTCTGTTATTTTGTTGTTATTATTGTTGGCGGTGGTGGTGATTGTGGTGGTGTCAGTGGTAGTGTGTGTGTGTGCTTCCCTTCTGTTCCTTTGCTGGTTTGAGATTATTTATTTCCTGTCTTATCATGACTGTAGTTAACCTCCTTGGGTTGGAATTTTCCATTTAACAACTTCTGTAGGGATGGGTTTATAGATAGAAGGTATTGCATGAATTTGTATTGATCATGGAATATCTTGTTTTCTCCATCTATGGTGAATGAAAGTTTTGCTTGGAATAGTAGTCTGGGCTGGCATCTGTGGTATCATAGACTGAGGCACATCTGTATAGGTGCTTCTGGCTTTAAAAGTTTTCATTGAGAAGTTAGATGTAATTCTTATAGGTCTGACTTTATAAGTTACTTGGCTTTTCCCCCTTGCTACTTTTAATATTATTTCTTTGTTCTGTATGTTTAGTGTGTTTATTATTATGTGACATGGGTACTTTCTTTATTCCTGTAATCTATTTGGTGTTCTTTATGCTTTGTGTACCTTTATAGGCATCTCCTTCTTTACATTAGAATAATTTTCTTTTATGATTTTGTTGAAAATATTTTTGGGACTTTGGACTGTGATTTTTTTCCTTCCTCTATTTCTAATATTCTTATTTAGATTTGCTTTTTTCATAGTGTTGCAGAGTTCCTGGATATTTTGTATCAGGAATTGTTTTTTAGTTTTAAGATTTTATTGACTTATGTATCCATTTCGTCTTCTACTTATCTTCAGTGCTTGAGATTTTCTCTTCCATCTCTTGTATTCTGTTGGTGAAGCCTGCTCCAGTAGTTTCTGTTCAAATCCCTAATTTTTTTTTATTTTTAAAATTCCCTCCATTGTATGTTTTATTATCGCTTCCATTTTCATTTCCTAGAATTGAACAGTTTGTTTTCTTCAAAATTGTTTTTATTCTTTGCTTTCTTTAAGAGATTTAATGATTCCTCCAGTGTGTGTGTGTGTGTGTGTGTGTGTGTGTGTGTGCATATTTTCATGGATTTCTTTAAGAGATTTTAAAATTTGCTTTAAGGACATCATCTTCAAATATTTGGTTTCACAGTCTTTTTCGTGTGCTTCAGCAATGTTGGAATATTCAAGGTTGGCTGCGGTAGATAGCTGGACTCAAGTGGAGGCATACTGTGCTTGCTGTTATTGTTTCTGTTCTTATGTAGGTATCTGGGTTTGAGTTGATTAGAGGTCTAGTTGCTGATTTCTGGGAGCTTGTTTCTGTTGTGTGGGTGTTTTATTCCTTGGATACTATGGAATATTAGTTGAAGATGTGTTACATTTGTTTATTCTGTGGAACATTTGTTTAATGATGCAAAAATGTGTTGCATTCTTTTATGTTGTATTTGTTTAACTCTATGAAGCTGTGTTACTTTGCCTGTCTAAAACACCTGATTGGTCTAATAAAAAGCCCAATGGCCAAATAACTGGGTAGGAGAGTCGTGGAGGGGCGGGGTAGGAAGAGTTTGGGGGAACAGAGGGGCTTCCAGGCAGAGAGAATAGATAGAAGAGTTAAAAGAGAAGAAGGGGAATGAGAAAAGGAGGTGAGGAGGATGCCAGGGACCAGCTACTCAGCCACACAGCCAGATACAGAATAGTAAGAAATAGAAAGATATACAGAAATAGAGAAAGGTAAATGCCCAGAGGCAAAAGGTAGATGGAATAATTTGAGTTAATAACAGCTGGCTAGAAATAAGCCAAGCTAAGTTTGAGCATTTGTAAGTAAGAATAACTCTGTGAGATTACTTAGGAGCTGGGTGTTGTAGTGGCATCTTGCCTTGTCCGTGAACTTGAGGTGGTGCCCACACCCTTTGGGCATGATTTCAGGTACAGACATAGCCCAATATGAGGTAGAGGAGGGGCTGAGTCAAGCTCTCTTGGGTTGTGGAGAGCATCTGAAGGGTAGAGTCTACCTTTTCTGGAACAGAAGGACTACAGCAGTTATTTACTCTTATCTGTGTAAGTGCTTCCCTAATAAACACCTATTTATTGTTTATCTTGGGTCTGGTGGACTCATTTAAAGCCTGCCTTCTGGATGTTAATATTCAGGCATCTGTACTGGCCTATCCTTGGTGTTCTGACAGGACGCGGCCTCACCTGCAGCCACTAAGAGCATCACCTGTGTATATTCACTATTTTCCCTTTTAAAAGAGCACTGCCCCCACCTCCCGTCTCCTTTTCTCTCTTTCTTTCTCCCTCTCTTTCTGTCTGTTCCCCCCTCTCTGTCCCTGTATTTTCTCTCTCCTCTCTCCTGCTGCTCCTGTCTCTGGAGGCCAGTCTCTCGCCCTTTCTCTTTTCCCCTTTTATGATCCCTTTCCCTAATAAAACCCCTCTGTTTGAACCTTGTTGCATGGTTTCTTTCTCTCACATGCTGCTTTCCTTAAATTACAACACTGGATAGCAGCACGCCCCGCCCCCCACCCTCAAAGATAAAGAGCAAAGAGAAAAAAAATCTACTACACTTGGTGTCTGTTTGCCTGGGTTTTCAGAAAGTGCAATGGCTTTGTGTTAGATGTTTTTACTGCCTGCTTGGTTGGTGTGTTCAAAAGGAATGCCTGGTGGAACAGGAGGCTGGGATGAAGCATTGGTGGGGGAGGAATGTCAGGAAGGGGGTCCACAGAAGACATGGACCACAAGGTAGGAATGTTAAAAATGGTGTTCTGTTGCAGCACTAGGAACCAGGCTTAGGGATTGGGTCTCCTAGGGGAAAAGAGAGAGGGGGGAGAAAATCCACATGCAGCCTACTTGGTCTTCTGGCAGGAGAGTTCTATGTGATCAGGGTATCTGCCTGAGTTGGGGAAGGGAAGCCAAGAGGGAATGGTCCATGGAATTCAAAGGAAGTGTGGAGAAGGGGAAGGGAAACTTCAGGTGGTATTCTGTTGGAGCTAGCTAAGAGTCTGAAGAATTGTGTCTGCTGGGGAAACAGGAAAAAAATGGCACTTTTTAACCTTTTATTTCTTCCTTGGAACTCACAACCCCATTTTCTGTATATATGTAATCAGCAGTACACACATTAAAATGGTTCTTTAAATCCACCTATAGAAAGATGTACAAAAGTCGGGTGGCATTGCAGACTGTGATGTCGTCTAGTTTACAGAAGCTTTAGCATACATGAGCACAGTAACAAGCAGAAACTGGCATTAATTTAATGTCTATTGTTTATTCCTCAAGATCATTTTTGTGCATGAGCTCAATTCATTACCCAATTTCCTTTCAGCTTAGCCTCCACTTGCATCAACACAAACACACATCAAGTGTTCTTAGACTTCTTCAAAGCTATCCCCACAATATCAGAGAACTGCAATCACTTCATAAATAATGGTGATATATCAAACTCACCTAAGACTTCTAGTGCATCCAGAACTGTTCTGAGCTCTTTACTTAAGTTATCTCAATAAAGCCTCACAGTTTGCCCCAAACAGAGCATATACGGAATTGAACTCCAGTCATCTGATCTGCCCTTGCTGTTTCTGATCTAAGTACATTATATCTGCATTTGTTTGCTGACAGAGCAATTCAAACAAGACACAGACACAGGAGGGTTACAAAATCCCTTTATCCGCAAAGAAGTCTGAAGCTAAGGTGTTGCCTGCTCTTGTTATGAAGCCCTGTATTAGTGTTAGTAGGAGGTGAAAGTGTCCATGTGCCCACAGTACTGTGTTCCTCTATAATCCTGATGATTATATGTGTCTAACAGCTTGGAATGCAAATGACCTTGACTCCCGATCCAGGTAGGTATACACAGGCATAAAAGAAGAGTCACAATACCACTCACAGGACTCTACCTTGCTTCTTACAAATAAAGAGAGAAACTAGAAGTTTCTTGATTTATGAAAGTAATCCATTAACTGTGAAACTTAGTGAGCATGAACCTGATAGATACACAGAGGAGTATGATACTTTACAGAGCATATAATGGTTGATTGAAAACTAACCTTACTGCAGTTTAACCCCCAAACTCAAGCTATCATATTGTGAATGTGCATAAATTGATGCATTTGAACATTTGTATTAATTGGTATCTGAAAACAATACCTCAAAATTTCCTGCTTGGAATTTTGACTATTTTGAATAAAAAGCACATGTGAAAAAGCAGATTGAGGGAAGACACTCTAACTTCGATGATATTTTTCTTTAAAAATCAGGAGACTATGGGCTGCAGCAGTGCTTTAGAGTTAAAAGCCTGCGCTGCTCTTGCAGAGGAATCATGTTTCACTTCCAGCACCCAGGGTGGTTGGTTCACAAGCTTCCTGTAACTCCAGCTTCAGGGAACCCAATGCCCTCTAGTCTCAGTCACCAGCACTCTGGTGCACAACCCCACACAGGGACACATGATTAAAATGAAGCTATATCCAAACAAAAAAACAAAGAGGGAATTACATTCCCATGTGAGAGCTGGTTTCTTCAGCCACGAGGAAGCACACATTCTTACCACTGAGGAATGACAGAGGGAGCTCACTTGAGTCAATGGCACATTGTTAAAACAGATCTCTTAGAATTCCTCTTGTTGCTATATTACTTTTTCATATCTTGAAACAGGGCCCCAAGCTCGAACTGACCTCTAACTTGCTACATATCCAAATGCAAAGATAACATGGAATCCAGTTCTTCCTGCTTCCATAATCCAAGAGCTGGGTTACAGAGATTTCAGGCTTGAACCATTATGCACAGACTAATACTTTCTTTTGCTCGGGATATTGGGGATTGACAATAGAAATTTATTCGTGTTACATACCCTGCTAACACTGATCTACCTCACAACCAGTAGTTGCTTATTTTATAATAAAAATACAACTGAGATTAGAGAGTTCTTCTTCAATTTACCATTTCCCCGATGCTCCAGCCCTACATTATTTTCCCATGATTATTTTTCTTTGTTCAAAATTTAGGTGTTTGCTAGCTTTTTGGACAACATCAATTTTGTGTTAAATAGAAGTACATACCTTCCTCTGTGATGCCTGTGCTATACTTAATAAATTTGCACAGATAGTCTAGAGCATTAAACACATGGAAGCAAAGCATTGTCGGCCCTATACAGTACATGCACAAAACCATTTCATCACTGAATATAGGTAACAGACACACCCACTCCTTAGAATTGCTCATGTTATTTGGTTTTTGGGGGGAAAGCAGTTCACATCAGATCTAGTATCTTTAAAATGTTGTAAGTACATATAAAACAACATTAAGTATAGACCTGGTATTGTCAGTCAGATATACATAACTTACTCCATTTGCCCTTGTTCTGTGTGAGTTTCACCATTTTAGACTCCTCATGTGATTGTGGTCATGTAGCCTTTATCTTTTTGTAACTGGCTCAATTAACCGAAGGAAATGCAAACAATATAGTTGCAACATGTGGATGTAGTTGTGAGATATTGTAAATGAAATAACCCAGGCTAACGGTGCACACTCAGTTTTAAGAAGTACTATGAGAGAATGGTGATAATGTCCATGAGAAATCCAAAGAGCACACTCATCCAAGACTAAGAAAATTATGATTTTTTTTATAACAGAGTGACTATAATTTGAGTCTTTAAATTGCTTAGGGTTTAAACATGTTTTCAGTGGGAAAGTGTTTCAGGCATTATTCAATGCTGAAGGAAGGAAGCAATTGGGTTTATTTGAAGAGTCCATGCAATCTAGTGGATTCACATGCAGAAAATAATGTGGAAATGGGGAAAACAGATATAGGGAAGAGAATCCTTCTAAGAATAGATCAGGAAGTACTTGTGCTGGTTCAAATGACTGCACATAAGGACTATTTCCCAATCAGTGTTCTCCGGAAATACTCTCGGGGACTGATAAAGAGTGTGTTGTATTTTTAAGAAAAAACGCAAATTCAATTATTAGTGGCTTCCAGAAACTCTAGAATAATGGAATTTATTCAATTTTGACACATTTTCAAAATATGTTTTTTAAATTTGTTTGACCATAAAAAGTTCTCAAGTAAATGGTTACTGTAAAACACTAAGTATTCAAGCTAAAATATACATTATTTATAGCTCAACAGAAAAGGAGAGAAAAAACATAACACAGACACATATGCATAGAGAATAATTGAGAACAAAAGCCATGGCTCCCTTTTTTCTACCTATTCAATATCCTGACCCACTTAACCTTACTTGAAATGCCATTCTTTTCCTTAAATGGAAAAGAAACAATAAATATGATTTTTATGATCAATTTATTTATGCTTGATTTATTCTGACGGAAGTATAACTGGTTTATTCTGTTATGAGTTGAGATTAGAGAAACTCAATTCATTTTCATCACCATGTTGTTTTCTTTGTGTGAACCCACAAGTGTTTCCATTGCCACTTTTGCCACCTATTTAAAGACACTGTATAGTATCCTACCATCAGTCTTGTAAATAGGTTTGATGTGCTATGTATAAGAGTCTGCTGGGTATAAACTTAGTCAAATGATTACATCAACTCTTTTGTGCTGTGTAGCTAAGACAGTACTAGATTTTCTCCTCAAGGATGCTTCCCACTTATACTCACAGGCAGTATTATATGTTATAGCTGACTTGCTGAATGCTTCTCATGGCAAACCAACAAACAACCATTGAACTTTTTAACTGGGACCTTTTAACTTTTTAATATAGTTGTTTGATACAATTTCCAAGTATTTGCATTTTCCCAGACTAATAATGAAACTGAGCACTAAGTTGCATGTTCTGGTCATTTGTCTAATTTATGATGGGGAAATGTTAATTTGGCTTCAGGGGCTAGAGAGATGGATCAGTGGTTAAAAGCACTTGTCAGTGTTACAGAGGACCAGGGTTCAGTTCCCAGCATCTACATTTTGCTTTGCAACCATACGTAAATCTGGTTGCAGGGCAACCTAATGCTGTCAGTGCTGTCTTTTGACCTCACAGGTATCAGTGTCAGACACAGTATACAGGAATGCATGCAGGCAAGACTCTCACACACAAGAAAGTTGAATAAATCTATCAAAATATTAATTGGTTTGAAAATGTAGTTATTTAGCTGGCTCAGGTTTCCTTCCCTTTTGCTTTCCTTTTTTAGTGAAGTTCTTTAAATATCACATAGGCCAATTCTTTGTCAGTTACATGAATTAGAATTATTATTAAATATTATTGCCCATTAGGTTCACCTGTTTTATAGTCACTTTATGTTATTTTTTATGTCAAGAAATATCTATAGAAGAAATCTTAATAGAGGGTGAAATAAGTATCAGAATACATGTTTATTAGTTATATTCATTAATACAGCATAGTTTTATAGGAATTAATGTTTCCTCTCTTCTGCAGGAAAATTTTGTCCTGATTCCACTGCCCATGTATGCTTGGCTTTGTACTGGATCATTTTTTTCTGTTTTTGTTGTTCTTTAATTTATTTTTGTTGGCTTTTTCATATGTTTTCCCATACCACCACAGCTGTTTGATATTTGCATTAGTAAATCCTAGATGAATTAACTTGGTATTTATTGATAAAACTGACAAAAAATGAGCTAAAGATGATTTTTAAGCAGATAAAGAAATAGTGTGAATTTTATTTATTTTCTAGGAATAAACTGTAGCATTTAACAATAATGAAAGAAAAAGTAATTTAAGTTATACACAAAAAAGACAGCCTTAACTTCTAATGTATCACATTACCAAAACTCTGTTGGTGAGCAGACATTTGAATTAAAATTTGATACATTTTCTACAGTTATGGCTCAGTGAGGTGTCATTTTGGCATAAGATCCCAGGTATTTGCCTAAAGAACTCATTTCAAAATTCTTGCTCAGGATTGTTGATAATTGTGTTAGTTATATGCCACCGTAGCTACAGTTATTTGGGAAGAAATGCTTTCAATTAAGAAAATGTCGTCTTAAGACTGTCCTATGGGAAAGTGCATTGGGTATTTTCTTGATTAATGATTGATATGGTCAGACTTACTCCAGTGTAGGTCGTGGCACTCCTGGGAAGATGGTTCGAGAATGTAGAAAGAAGCAAGCCAGTAATAAGTGTTCCTCCAAGCTATTGTTGTATTGTGTGCCTCCAAGTTTCTGCCTTGAGTTCCTGGCCTGACTTGGGTATCATCTGAGAGTTGTAGGATGAAGTAAACACTTTCCTACCCAAATTGCTTTTGGTCATGGTGTTACATCACAGCAATAGAAAGATAACTATTACAGTTACAATTGGCTCTTTGTATAACATATATGCCTATATACACAAAAGTACACACAGTACAAAATCTGCTTGTCTGCTGGTCAAGGCATAATTTAATTTGGAGAGATGTTCTGTTGGCTTTATTGAGAGGAGTCTCACATAGCCAAGGGTGGTAGAATGTTTAAGAGGCAGCCAAAGAAGAATTCAATCCTCATGCCTCATTTTACAAGAACTCAGATTACAACAGATGTACAGCACCAAGAGCCTGGGCTAATGGAAAATCTTTTGTGGGAAAAATACAAAATATATTATCAATTTCAGGTCCATACTTTCAGGAAAAGACAACTTTTAGGCTTTCTTTCTTTTTTCTTTTTTCTTTTTTTCGAGACAGCCTTTCTCTGTGGCCTTGATGGCTGTCCTGGAACTAGCTCTTGTAGACCATGCTGGTCTCGAACTCACAGAGATCCACCTACCTCTGCCTTCTGAGTGCTGGGAGTAAAGGCATGTGCCACCAACGCCTGACCCAACTTTTACTTTTTCATGTGTTTTCCTGAGGTATGTTTTGTTATATTCAATAGATGTATTTTGTGTACTTTATGTACTCTTTCTGAGTTACCCATGACCAACTACCCTTACATTGTCAGTATAGTAAGTGACTTGGTTAAATTATTTAATTGATTATAACTATGTATGTTTTAGTCGTTTTCCATAATATAATTGTAAAATCTATGAGCCAGTTTTTGTGTCTTCTCTAAATTGTTTTCCTTTTTATTATTGTTTCATAAAATAAAATAACACTCTTAATAAAATGTCTAACAGAAATGTGAAGAACTGTTATATTTTTATTCACAAAGAAAAGGCTTAAATATATCATTGAATTTAATGATTTCAACATCAACTTTTTAAACAATTCTCATCAAATTAAGAAAATTCTTCTTATACCCAGTTAATCTTTACTACATATTAAAATTTATTAATACTTATAAATTTGGTGGAATCACATTATTTTTAGTTTTCAAAGTTAAGAGTAAAATATATGGTAGTTAAATTTCCCATGTTAATGAACCTCTTATTTCTTATAAAAATTAAGCTTGATTATAACATATTTTACATATTATTGGACTTTTTAAAAAATAACATTTATGGATGAGTATTTGATTTTAGTCATTTTCAATGAGCACAGAATTATTCTCACCTATGTTTTCTCCTAACATTTTATATCTTATCCATAATTCTATGGTTGAAAGACTTAAAGATGTAGAGAAAGGTTAATTAAGACCAAGAACTATTGGCATAAGGCTAGGGAAATAGTTCCATAGGACCTATAAATAGATGTATGTACATATTTTTTACGATTTTCATCAGAACTGGAAGGGCATGATATTTTAGAAAAGTGCTTCTGGGAACCAGAAAAATAATGACAGATTAGCCAAATAAATAGGAATAACATGTAAAATCATAGGCTATTGTTTGAGGAACAGTTGAGCTCTCTATGTCTCAATCATACAAGTGTCAGCCTCACCTCAAGCCTCACTTCATGGAAACTTTATGTTAGGACTTAATATCCAATATATGTATGGAGGTATGATACTCACACAACATAAAGTTGTCTATAAAAATGGAAACACATCCAGTAATAATAGTATCATCATGTCAAAAGTTAAATGAAAGCCGGGCGGTGGTTGCGCATAGGTTTAATCCCAGCACTTGGGAGACAGAGGCAGGTGGTTCTCTGTGAGTTAGAGACCAGCATGTTCTGTAAAAGCTAGTTTCAGGACAGGCTTCAAAGCAACAGAGAAACCTTGCTCGAAAAAAAAAAATCAAAAAAAAAATGTAAAATGAGAGCATTATATCAATTGTTACAAATAAATATTTAAATGTATATGGAATGAAATGTAGAATGTACTGTTATATAAAATATCCACGGAGATTCAGGAAAGAAATCCAAGATTCAAATACATGAAAAACCTAAAATATTTGTGTAACAGAAAAATATACATAATGAAGATGTCTGGTTCCCAAACTGAGTTATACAAGAATTATATTAAATGTCATATAATATTAAATTATCAAAGATTTACACAGATAGCCACAAGTACATTCTGTAATTTGTGTGAAAAACAAAAGATCTAGAAAAGAAAAAATACTTTGAAAAGTAAGAGCAGAAAGAATCTATTTTAGAATTTGAGATTTTTCACATAATGCTGTAGACAAGATTATGGTAAAGAAATAAATTACTTAAATTTAAATAAGTGAAAGCTAACAGTGTAAATGTGATTTTTCCTTGATTTTCACAACATGTATAAAACTTTGCTCCCAATTTATGATAAATGTAATTATAAAAATCTGGAAGCAAAACTTAAATATGTATGAAATATTCCATGGCTGGTAGAAGGTATGTGAGACAGGATTCAAAACACAGCCAGTAAAAGTAAACATGACAGATTGGATATAAAAATTCAAAACTTTTATTCCCTGAAAGACACCTGAAAAGTATAAATTGTGATACTGCAAAAGAAGAGATTATTTACAAATCACACTAATACAGACAGATCTAGAACATATGAAGACCTCTCAAGGCTATATTCAAACTTGAAGGAGTGCACATAGAAAGTGGGCAAATATTAAAGAGGTTTCACTACATACAATAAACAAATGGCAGAGAAGAGCATAACTATAAAAAATGATAATGATTTTGGCTACAAATAAACAAATTTCAAACCACAAAGAAATTCATAAACACACTGTTTAAAATTAGTCACAACTTTGTATGTAGAAGATCTGCAGACAATCCAGCTGGACAACATTCTTGGATGGAGTATGACAGAGTTCATGAGCCTCCACCCCTAACACGAATCAATGGCCTGGGGGAAGGGAGTTTTCCTTAAAGGTGTGTGATTTTTTAGTTAACCATGTTCCAGTGGATGATGCAACATTCAGAAGTATACGGACAATACAAATTTGCATCAGTGTGTGTTAAGACATATATTTTAAGAGGACCTGACATGGGGGAAGCATGTCATGATGTGGAGATTGTTTGATCTGGGAGGACTTCAAAGGAAACATTGGGTGAAATGTGCTCTAAGTGCATTATGTGAAATTTTCAAAAAAGTAGTAAAATATATAAAAAAACAACTAAACCACCAAATATATTGATGATGTGGAAAAGCAGAACTCCAACCACTGGTGCTAGAAATACAAAACTATAAGATGGTAGAGCCATTCTACAAAAAAAATTTGCTCTTTTCTATGCAAAATTCAAAGTCAAGCTGTATGTCTAACAAATTGTACTGTTGGAAATTTGTCCTAGAGAAAAGAAAACATCTCTTCTTAGAAAAGAACACACATAAATATTCATTGCTTCTTTATTTGTGATAATCAAAACAGTATAAACCTCAGGTATGTTTCAACAGGTAAATAATTTAGTATACTGGCAAATGTAACCATGGAATATTAAATAAAATATAATAAAATATTGACATCCATATGCATAACAATTCACATGTAATCTAAACATATTTTGTGAAAGTGAAGAAAATCCAAATCTCAAAAGTTATATAATTTCTCTTATATAATATTCTGGAAATTATAAAACTACACAGATCAAGAATTTAGAGTCATTGCCTTACACTATATGAGTTTTGAAGATCCAAACTCAGGGCCTCCTGCTAGTGCAGAAACACTCTACCAAGTGAGTTATAACCTCAGCCCACAATGAGCATTTTAGTTAATAGTATATATTCTTTAAACGAATACAAGCGCAGAACTTATCAGTTAAAAGGTTTAGGATCAGCAGAGCAAAAGCAAAAGTCTTAAGGTTAGTGAGCTTGGATTGAAATCTTTGTTCTCTTTCTCATTTTCTAGATGTGTCTAACCATATCGCTGAGCTTCAATTTTCCAATTTGCATTAAATATGTAATACATGCTTTGCTTCAATATTTTGGCATCAAGATTTAAAGGTAACATATATCTTAGTCTTTAGATATTATTCACAGATTCCAATTGTTGGCATAACTTGTTATCTGCATTTAATAATTTCTGATTAATCAATATAAAATATTTAAGAGTTAAATATCAATGTTTTCTATTAATAAATGTATTTGAGATAGCATCATTTCATGATTTTTATGGCTATAATAACTGAAAGAATTAATTTAAAATGTATTATAAGTGGAAATAATATTTAATTGCATAGTGATTTGAGTAAGAATGGCTCCTATCGGTTCGTATGATGGAATATTTGCTTCCGAACTGTTTAAGAAGGATGGTGAGATATCGCCTTGGAGAATGTGTGTCACTGGGAAAAGACTTTGAGATTTCAAATGACTTGCAGCATTCCTAGTGTTTCTTCCTGTCTCCTATTTACAGATCAAGATGTGAGTTCAGTTGTTCCTGCTGCCAAACTTTTGCTCAGCCATCAAAGACTCAAGCCATCTGAAACTGTAAGTCCAGTTAAACACTTCCTTTTATAAGTTGTCTTTGCAATGGTGCTTTGTCATCATAATGAGAAAGTAACTAAGACAAATAAGAAAATGTCTATCATTGCCCTCAGCAACAGGGAATACAGATAAAGGCTCCCAGTACTACCTGATAGGTCAGGCAGTACTTACCTTATTTTGAATATCATTTCCCAGAGGCCCATGTGTTATAATGGAATTCGTTAGGTCTTTGTGGGCATGCTTCCGAAGCAGGTAGTAACCAACTTCTTTTTGTTTTTTGATTTGTGGTTCCGGAGGTAACTTGTTTCTCTCTGCTATATGTTCCTACCATGATGCTCTGTGGCATTATAGACCCAAAGTAACAGACCCTCCAAAACCTAGAGCCGAATTAATCCTTTTCTCTGCTTTAATTCTCAGAGGATTCCTTATGTTAGAGAAACCAAAGTCGTTTCTAATCTTTATATATACCATATTTCCAATAAAAATATACCCAGGATTAGGCTTAATTTATAAATAAGGTACAATGACAATTAAAATGATAAGTAATATAACCCAAATTACAAGAGTACAGCCTAATAAATTCATGTGAAAAGTTCTTCATTCCTTCTTTCTGGCTTTCTCTTACTCCCTCCCTCTATCAGTGCACCATTTTGTACTATAGATATTAGCAACCCTAGTCATTAAAGGAAGCTCTTATGGAACTCTCTTTGGTACATCTGAATTATCAGTGTCATCACTCCTGCAGTTGGCACCATGCATAAATAAGACAAAGGACTTCTTAATTAAAACACATAACACTGAAAGACTTACTTCATAAGCAGGTCAGCTACTATGTTCCCAGTGCAGGCATGACACTTGGCTTTGCTTGGTGAGAGGAAAATACTTGCTGAACAAAGTGATGATGCATGTCACATGGCAGAGATTTTCAGCATATGACACAGAACATGTTAAATATTAAATTGTGAACTATTTGCTTTCATAATTTTCATTTAAAAATCTGACCATGGTAGACTGCAGATGAAGGAGAATGCAGAGGAATTACAGTTACAACCATAATGCTTCCCACACAAGAATCCAATTTCAGTATCTTAAATACTCTACTCCCTAAAATAATAAACATCAGAGATTTAAATTATTAACAGTTAAAACTATAAAAAGGAGAAGTAACTGACTCATTAGATGTAAGCTCTTAAGCATTCATGTCTTTTCATTTATTGGCTAATTTGCTCAGTTAACATGGCATTTGTTTTGTGTTAAATAATTCCTGGGTCACATCAGAAATGAGAAAAAAAGCTGTTCAACATAAATATCTGCTTCTGTAACAAACCTTTGGAGTCATTATCTCTGCTGTTACTTCTGTTTTTGTAAGATCTTAGAGCCTTTATGTTAAAATGTATGAAAACTGTGTGTTTAGTTTAAATATTAGAAATAAAACATCAAAAATGTCTTCTAATGACTGAAAAAGCATGAAATGAATTTGACTGATATGAATGAATTTTAATGATATTTCCTCTATTTGCATGACAAATTAAGTGATATAATTTATATTAATAACTTTGCTCTCATCTATAAACGACCAATACTATTTACCAAATCCAGAGTTTTCATTAGCAAAATGTGTGTGTTGTCCATTAACAGGCCTGAAGACATTTAAGGAAATTATGAAGCCCTAAAGGAACTATAGCAATAAACAATGATGTTGACTGTGAATGAAATAAGTCATAAGTTTATAAAATCTTAAAGAATATTTTAGGTTGAAAATAAATGGAATAATTAAGATAGCAATCTAGGGATAGTATTTATAAAATAAACTCATAAAATAGTACATATAAGTGGTTTTGATTAAATATATAAGTATAATCTATAATTTATTTTATACTAAAAGAAATTGTTTAAGGGGAATTCTGTTTAAGGGGGGATCATAGGGAGATATTCTTGGAGATGCTCCTCTATGCCAACAGTATTACCATGGAAATGTCGGTCCTTCACTGGCCACAGAGCTTATGATCTACTAATTTGTCCCTCTTTACAGTGTATTTCTGACATCTCATCCTGTGATACACAAGGTTTCTTATAGTACCAAATGTGACTCAGTGTGTATATAGCCTCATTGAAGATGCAGAACACAGAGGCTGGTATCACTACATGTAGGTAATATCCCTTTTTTTATTTTTACGAAACAGGGTTTAGTATATCACTTTTATTCACAATCTTGCTATGAATGATCCAACAATGTATCTAGTCCGTACTTTGCTGTTTTCATGTCCCTATTTACAATGAACAAACAAAAGTCACTTGATCATTTTCAAATTTTATTTAAAGATGCCATAGTTTAAGAAACAATGTATTTTCTGTACAGAAGACACTGAAGTAATTGAGAATTGTGTCACTTTATACCACTATGGGGACCTGTATTACTCTGTTCACTAGTTGTAAGCTGGACTTTAGTCACATTGGCTTCCCAACATTTCCTGAATATGTCACATATTTGTGATCTCTGCATCTCTAAGTGTATTGTCTAAAAAGTCCTTCCCCATGCTCAATTCTAGGCCAGACACATGCCTCATTAAAACAAGACAACAGAAATATCTCCTCTCTAGGATTACTATCTGTGATTCATTTCCTTCCTCCCACCCATTTCTGTCCTTCCTCCTGATACTCTTTCATCTTCAATCGACAGCATTTATGTCCTCTCATCCTGGAGGAGACACGGCTACGTAGTTTGTCACTATGCTGGCTTCATAGGTAGATGAAAGGAGACTGAGTCAGGATTCCGTTTGCTAATTTGGACAAGGTGATCACATTTTCATCTTACTCGTCATTAAAGCACAAGAATGTGTGAGCTCTACTGCACGCTTTGCATGTTATCAGTACATTAATAAATGCTGAAAAGTTATGCTTAGCACACAAACAATCCATCAACCTATTTATTACTCTGGTTATTTTAAAATATGGTCTGAATTTCTTTTCTAATAATATCCAAAAAGGAATGATATTTATACTTTCCTGGCTGACATAATCATGAGCCAAATAATGGAGATTTGATGATGTTTGCTTTCATAAGAACACATACAGAATCTGGGGAATGGAGAACAAAATATAAATTCAATGGACCGGACCTAAATATCAATTTATATAATGTGCTCAATTAGCCTGAATTTTGTCTGTGGATCACCCAGCATTTGAGTTCAAGTGTACAATTTGGCACCATGTCAACACTAAGAAGGTTTTTGTGTTTTGGAGCATTTTGCCTTCGGGATGTGTGAATTGTGATGCTCATCCTGTGATGACAAAATCTCAGTATAGAGTATTCTATCAATCTGTGTAACAACATACACTCATTCACAAAAATCAAAACTACACTGTAATAACAAGCATATAGATCACATATAAAAATGAGCCACAACAACAATATTTGTCAGTACAACTTTATAAATTCAGTACAATGGCAAAAAACTGGGCATCCAAAGTTTTATTGATTTTAATTTTTTATTTTTAAGATTTTTAAATTTAAATTAGAAAAAACTTGTTTCACATGTGAATCCTAGCTCCCTCTGCCTCCCCTCCTCCCCCACACCTCTACCACCCCTAACCCGCCACCCCATCCCCCCCTCCACTCCCCAGGGAGGGTGAGGCCTTCCATGGAGGAATCTTAAAGTCTGTCATATCATCCCAGAGGACCCTAAGAGACATAGGCATGCTACCTGGAGAAAGGGAATGGGATGGGATCTCCTGAGGGGATTGGGAGCATGGGAGGAAGGGGGGTTAGAGGGAGCTGGGAGAAAGAGAGGGGGGAGAAGAGGAGGGGAGAGGAGGACATGGTGGTTCAGGAAGGTTGAGTCAGGGGAAGAATAGAGGACAGCAGGATGAAAGATACCATAATGGAGGGAGCCATTATAGGATTGAGGAGAGATATGGCACTAGGGAGATTTTTCGTAGGTCTACAAGGATGACATCAAATGGTTACGAGGCTACCTTAAATCACTTTCCTGATAATGAGATTGATGACTACCTTATATGCCATCCTAGAGCCTTTATCCAGTGGCTGATGGAAGCAGAGGAAGACACCCACAGCTAAACACTGATCTGAATTCCTGGAACCCAGTTGCACAGAGGGAGGAGTGATGAGCAAAGGAGTCAAGACCTGGCTGGCAAAACCCACAGAGGCAGCTGACCTGAACAAGTGGGAGCTCATGAACCCCAGACTGGTAACTGAGAGGCCAGCCTGGGTCTGATCCAGACCCCCTGAACATGGGTGTCAGTGAGGAGGCCTTGGCAACTAAGGGGCCTCAGATAGTAGATAGGTATTTATCCCTGGCATAAAAATGGACTTGGTACATGGAGGGATGCTCTCTCAACCTGGAGGAGGACCTAGGCCCTGCCCAGCATCCAAAGGTTTATAAGCAAAAACTTGCTGCTAATATTAGAAACAGCTTTCTAAAAAGTGGCCACCAATAATCAAGGCTTCAGTATAGGATATAGTGGGACATATATGCACATGTGTCTAAGGACATCGCATCTCTGTCATAAAACACATATAGGTACATTTAGGAGAGGCAATAGGTAGTATTAGATGAATGAAAATTACTCGTTTTAGTTCATCCATACTACCATATCATAAACCCATATATCTGATGAATTAAAGGACAAGCATTCACTTCTACAATAATCATGGGACTATATTAAAGCACCAGGGGCACAGTTGGTTTCCACATCTTCTTTGGTCTTAGTTTATAAAATGGAGTCTTCATCTTCCTTTCTTGATAATAGCTACCCATGTTTTCATTTTGACCATAGGATCACTAGTCCTGAAGGCCTCTAGGAAATCTGTTGATTGTCTGTTTTCAGGCTCCCAGTTTGCCTGAGATTCTAACTCTTTTTAGGTGATTTGACATCTCTGTTTGGGATCTGTTGAGTCACCAAGCCTGCTTCAGTGTTTGCCTTTAACCAGGATTCTTTCAATTGGAAGCCGGAATTGTAAGTTCTTTCCTGTTGGACTTCTAGTATTTTGACACTTGCCTACATTGAATCTCCGATTTTGAGCTCACACTGCTTTACTTGCTGGTGTAATAAAGACACAACTGCTAGGATGTGGTAATTTACATGTCACTTTGTATAGTAATTTGAGTTACAAGTACAGAGGAGAATCAGCCTGATTAGAAAGTCTAGACTAATTTGCATCAAAGAGAAGTGGAAGAATTATAATAGGAAGGAAGAGGCACAGGAGAAGAGAATGGGTAGATGATATAGTTTCAGCATAAAGAAGGGGGGATGTCAAGGACAGAAGCCATGCCATCTTATAACACTGAGTATTAGCCTGTCAACAGGAATGTCATTTGACAATAATGTGTAATCACATATAATCCATGCCATCCTTTAAATAATTTCAATAAGAGTTTTAACTGATTTTTAACTTTATTTCATGTCAGAATTCATTTGAATGGGAAATTGCTGAGATTATGTACCCTGAGGAGCTTAACAGTTCATGTTGGCTAACAACACTTGAGCATGGGCATGTTCTTCCAGTTTATCCACTTCTTAAGGGCTGACAGCATTGCTCTAGCTGTGGTTTGTTATATGCCACATTTCAGGACAACCTTGGAGTCTGTACCAACAGAGCCAGACCACTAAAATCAGTGACTGGCCATTTGCACTGCAATTGCAAAGGTACTCTGTGGAAATGTTTTTCATTAATTTGATCACTATTGGATTTTTGTTCTTTGGGTGAAATCTAAGCAATAATTATGGTATAAATGGTGTGGCAGTTTGAATGTAATTGGACCCCATAATCTTATAGGACAAGGACATGGCACTATTAGAAGACGTGGTTTTGTTGGAGTAGGTCTGGTCTTGTTGGAGGAAGTATGGCACTGTGCAGGGCTTGCTTTGAGGTTTCATATGCTCAGGAAATATCCCAGTGAGTCAGTCAACTTCCTGTTTATCTGTAAGCCAAGATGTAGCGAACACAATGTCTGCCTGCATGCTGCTATGCTTAATGGGATGAACCTCTAAAACTATAAGTGAGCCACCACAATTAAATGTTTTCTTTATAAGCATTGCCATAGTCATGGTGTTTCTTCACAGCAATAGAAAACCATAAATAAGATATATAGAATTTTATGTTATACATGATAAAGGAAAATTTTGTCTTCTAACTTTTTATACCACATATACATTTTCCCATTACTGAGAACAAAAGAGGTATGTATCTCTATAAAAACTGGTGCAATATGCTGTCCACTACCCACAAGAAACAGCATGCAATCAAAATAAAGAGAGTAGATGCTGTTTAGGACACTGAACTCTCTCATAAACTAGGGTAGGCTTTTTCAGAGTCCCTGAATCAGTATTGGCAGTACAGCAAGCAAAGCATAATCTTGAAGCCATTCTCAGCAGGATGCTTGCTTCAGACATATCTCCAAGATAAATAGCTTTAGTTAAGCACATTTGATATAACCATCAAAGTTTATTTCATGAAAACAAAGTGAAAGCATTCAGCTGCTCTCCAGACAATAGCACATTTATATTCATAGAGTTGAAAGGGATCAAAATAGCCTTATCATGATAAATTTGAACAATCTGAGGTTTTAAAGGGTGAAGCTATCTTCCCAAGGTCATGGTTAGATTTTAGAGTTAGACTTTAGGATTTGTGAACCCCTATTCAGTGACCTTTATGCTGCATTGCATTTTGTCTAAATTAGTTATATATAGGGTGTCAAATATCAAAACGTCAAAATTATTTGTATTATCTGTCCAAAATTATATGGTTTAATATCTAGTGTACATTTTTCAAGTGCAGACATGTTTAATTTGAGTCTTTGCAAAGGGGTTCCTTAAACAGCAAGCCGAATGATTAATTTCATCAGAATTGTAACAACATGTTCAACTTAATTTAATTTAGACATGACTTTGAATGCTTAATCTAAAAGGACCTTTGAAGATCAACTGAAATAATATTAAGCATACTAGTAATTGTTTAAATAAAAAATAGGCTTAGAAATTTGTACCTGCTTTTTGTATTTTTCATTCTTTCAAAAATTGGAAGCTCTATTGAAATCATAGCCTACAGTATTATTGTGCAATTTACAATATAACTCTGAAAATTATTATATCCACACCACAAAACATTTTCTTTTGTATTATGTTAAATATGACTAAAATAGAAATCAATATTTATATTTTAGAGATTTTTGTAAAAAAATTATAAATATGGACTTAATTGTGAACATTCTCACAAGTCAGAGGACATCAAAACTCAATAAAATATTTAATATTAATTTTCCAGAGCACATTTTAATATGATTAAATATCTAATGAAAATGTTTGTGGGACAAGTATGTAAGCACTGCACAATGTTTCTCTGCTTTTAAAGTAATCTAAATAATGGGGGTTTTTCTTTGGCTGTTTTTTCTAATCATTCAGAGAGCACAACTAGCCATACATTTGTAAGCCTGCTTTTATGTCACAGATGGGTAATTATTTTCTAGTTAATGCAGAAGTCTATATGTTAAATCTATACACTGAAAGTTAGAAAAGGCAGATCATTAAAGAGAAACCAAGCACATCTGTTTAACAATTACATGAAGTATCTGCTCAACAACCTTTTCTACATTCTTACAGTACACCAGAAAATAAAAACCCCTATGTTGCCATTTGAATTTTAAATGACCCCCAGCAGCCCATGAATTTGAACATCTAGTCTCCACTTGGGCACAGTTTAAAAATGCACTGGAACCTAAGGAAACAGAACCTTCATAGAAGAAGTATGCCACTGGATTAGGCTTTAAATCTTTGTAGTCTGTTCCCTACTTCCTGCTCTCTCTGTCTCTCTGTCACTGTCTCTCTCTCTCTCTCTTTCCCTCCCTCACTCTCTCAATCCCTCCCTCCCTCCCTCTCTCTCACCCCCTCTCTCTTTCTCTGTGTGTGTCTCTGTCTCTGTCTCTCTGTCTGTCTCTGTGTCTCTGTCTCTGTCTCTGTCCCTCTCTCTCTCTGTCGCTCTCTCTCCTTTGTGGGTTTATGTGAAATATAGTAGACATTCTGATTCTTAACCATCAGACTTTCCAATCCTGCTTCTGTGTTTTCTCTGCCATGGTGGATTGTATTACCTTTGGAACTATAAGCCAAATAAACACTTTTCCTGAACTTGATTTTACTCAGGATATTTGTCACAGCAACCTAAGAGCAGCTAATACACATGGCTTGTCTAGCATTTTAAATTGTTCTTACTGGGTTTTCTTTGACTATGAAGTGTCACAGTCTATTGTACTGTAAGGAGTTATCATGTTTCACCTGTGAAAGTCATTTAGCTAAGACCAGATATTTTCTCTGCTTCAGCCTGAGAAGAATCTATTTCTAGCCTTGCTATGATGTTATGCATAGCAAGTACTAACTCATTAATATTAACATATCTTTATCCTTGCCCTATTAGCACTGCTAATCATAATAAGAATCATCAATATAGCTTTCTGCAAGGGTGAAAGGTTTTACTATTGCCTGGATGAATGAGTAAACTAAGTTAATAGTTTATTTTGGTCCTCAGCATTTATCTTGAGAAAATAGCCCTGGGTGTTTCATGTCTTTGAACTCAACATACTATCTCAATTCAAGGTCAGCTTTCACTAATTGCAACATATAGCCTGTGTGAGATTCCCAGCCACTTTCATGTACAGTGTTGTCTGTCAAGAAAAAAAAATAGTAACGACTCTACACAGTTATAACCTCGGCAGCACATTCCCACTTATCACAAGAAAAGTATCACAGACTTCTTTCATCTCTTTACAAACGTCAAACATGTAATCAACTCAACACTGAGGTATTGATTGAGCCACACAGCAACTTCATTTCAAGTAGAATAAAAAGATGGAGTACACAGATATACTTTCTTTATGGCATATTGTTACATTGTGAAGGAACACAAAATGAGTCTATCACCAAGACAGCCAGTCAAATTCTACTATCCTATTTGTTTCTTTGTTTCTACAAGTAAAATTCATTCCCTAGCAAATTCTATCCCACAGTATCCTGAAGAATGCATTTAGAATTTGAACACTTTGCCAGTGCCTTGTTTAAAAATCATATTTGCTTTTTGGGAAGATGGATTTTGTTTTACCTTGATGAATAATTGTGCATGTCTGGTGTAATAAACCATATTCCCCCGTTTGTTTTTTTTAAAGTTCACATAGTATGGTCTCTCACCAAGCAGATAGAAGAAAATATACTGACTTTGATTCTAGCTAGGAACAGAATGAAAAATATTAAAATTATAGTTAATAATATAGGGAATTTTGTAGACTAACAACATAAACATGACATCAGCGAAATGTGTGTCAATTTGACATATGATTTTCATATTGTACCCTAACTTAAAGTAAAACAAAACATTCTAGGTTTGGTTAATTTATATATCTTATCATGGTATTTTTTAAATGGTCATCATCTTTATTGACTTTCTGCCCACTAAGTTTTTCTTGCCAGTTATTTAGATATTTTTGTTAAAACTTTTATTATAATTATTGGTTTGTATATTCTTCTCATAGTTATTAAACTTTTTGCTTTATGTACCTTGTAACATTGCTATTAAGTTGATAAACTGTAATAATTTTTATGTAAGATGACTTTGATATTCAGAATTAGATGAATGAATATTAGGACAAAAGTACACTCATAGGACAAATCACTCAACAGCCCCAAAATTTACACTCTCCCCAAGTTTGCAATGACCATTAGCAAAATAATTTTATGAGTTTTAAGATATTTAAAAGTCCAGTTTAAAGTGTGTTCCATGAAAATGACAGAAGTAAATTTATACGGAGTGATAAAATGATATAAAAATGTATTCTGCAGTTCAAATCTTACAATGCCAGCCAAAATTTCAGTACAAATTTGGGATAGCAGTTGGCAGCTGATTCTAAGACACATAAACATACGCAAGAGAAGATGTTGGGGAGATGGCTCATTGGTTATAAATGTACCACTCTTGCAGAGGAGCCTAGTTTGATTTGCAGCACCCACATCAGAGAATTCACAGTCACCTGTAACCCCAGCTGTAGGGAAATGTAACACCTTTGGCCTCCCTAAGCAACTGCACTCACCTGAAACAAGGAACACACAGACACATAATTTAAAAAATAAAATAAGTCTTTAAAAGAAATACTTATGTCAAAATAATAACAATGGAAAAGAACATAATGACAGACCACAGGGCTAAGTGTCAAATCCCAACACAAAGCAGTTTACCATAACAATATAGGCTTAATGTTGATATAAATACTGTGAAAAAGATCCATTTTACTTACTAAATTCAATGAAATTCAGTCTAGAACAACTGAACTTCCATCAAATGGTGCTGGAGCTTTTTAAAACAGCATGAAAAACAAGTAGACAGAAATGCAAAAGTATAATCTTTCACCTAAGATATATAAACATTCTTTCTTTAATTACAAAAAAAGCACAGTTGTATATGAAATTTCAAGAAAGGAACACAATGAAAAATTCGTGTGAAATTGGGTTTTACCCCACTTAGTTTTAAAACAATCAAGAATAATTAATTGACCCATCCCAGCAGGAACCAACACATCTCAACATCCTAAGTCTCATTTGCCACCCATGGGACCTTGTAAACTAGGGTTTGTTTATGGGCTGCCTTCCTGTGCCTGGGAACAGACATTATGGTTCTCATCCCAGCAGGAGCCAAGGCAACCCAGCATCCTGTGCCATTTCTATGCCCATGGGACCAAGAAGAGGAAAGCTACCAGAACAATGGACTTGCTTGTACCGACCAGAAGGGAACCCTGGTCCTGTATACACTAGGATCATTAGAGTCTCTTTCTGTACCTGCTAGAAGAAGGGATGGGAATGAGACAATATAAAAACACAGTCAGCAACAGAAAAAAAATATGACCCCGCCAGAGTCCTGAGACGCTACACAAGCAAGACTGGAACATCCGAATGCAAATGAAGCATAAGATAATGATCTTAAACACAACTTCATGAAAATGATATAGGTCCTCAAAGAGGATATGAGAAAATCCCTTAAAGAAATTGAAGAAAAAACAAACCAAAAATGCAAGAAATGGAGGAAAAGACAAAGAAAAATGGCAAGAAACAATTCAAAGAGTCCAAGGATTGAAAACTGAAATCGAGACAACAAAAAAACACAGTCTAAAGGAATGCTTGAAATAGGAAATCTGTGCGGACAGTCAGATACTACAGATGCAAGCATAACCAAGAGATTGCAAAGAGAATCCCACGTGTTGAAGATACACTAGGATCAATAGATTCATTGACCAAAGAAAATCTTAAGTCCAAAAAATACCTAACACAAAACATGCAGGAAATATGGGACACCAAGAAAAGACCAAACCTAAGAATAACAGGTGAAGAAGAAGCTGAAGAAACCCACGTCAAAGGGCCAGAAAACATATTCAACAAAATCATAGAAGAAAACTTTCCCAACCTAAAGAAAGACATGAAAATGAAGGTACAAGAAGCATACAGAACACCAAATAGAGTGGACTACAAAAAAGTTCCCTCATCATATAATAATCAAGACCCCAAGCATACTAAATGAAGAAAGAATATTAAGAGCAGTTAAGGAAAAATTACAAGTGACATATAAAGGCAAACCTATCAGAATTACACCTGACTTCTCCATGGAAACTCTGAAAGTCAGAAGGTCCTGGATAGATATTCTACCAACACTAGCAGACCATGGATGCCAGCCCAGACTACTATACCCAGCAAAGCTTTCAATTAATACAGATAGAGAAAACAAGGTATTCCATGACAAAATGAGATTTAAACAATACATATCCACTAACCCAGCCCTATAGAAAATTCTGGAATGAAAACTCCAACCCAAGGAAGTTAACTACAGCCAGAAAAACATACACAATAGATAATACCACTTTACCAACAGCCAAAAGAAAAGAGGGGTGGAAATCCTCATACATTTACACTAATAACAACCATTCCAAAACACACAAGAATGAGCAATCATGGTCATGAATATCTCTTAATATTAATGGTCTTAACTTACCCATAAAAAGATACAAGCTAACAGAATGGATTTGAAGACAGAATCCATGCTCCTGCTCCATACAAAGACAGACATTACCTCAAAGTTAAGAATTGGGAAAAGATTTTCCAATCAAATGGACTCAAGAAACAAGTGGTGGTAGGAAACCTAATATTTAACAAATTAGACTTTAAACTAAAATCAATCAATTGAGACAAAGGAGGTCATTTCATACTCATTACAGAAGATATTCACCAAGATGATGTCTGAATTCTGTACATTTTTGCCCCAAGTACAAAGGCACCAACATTTATAAAAGAAACATTACTAAAACTCAAATAACATATAAAACCTCACACACTTATAGAGGGAGACTTCAACACCCCACTGTCACCACTAGACAAGACTACCAGACTGAAACTAAACAAATAAACAAAGGAACTAATAGAAGTTATGACCCAATTGGGTTTACCAGACATCTATAGAACATTCCATGCAAACACCAAAGAATATACCTTCTTCTCAGTGCCACATGGAACCTTCTCAAAAATCTGCCACATACTTGGCAACATAGTAAACATCAACAGGTCCAAAAGAATTGGAATAACTTCATGTATCTTATCAGATGACCATGCTTTATAGTTAGAATTCAACAAAAACATAAATTGTAGAAACATTAAAAATTCATGGAAATTGACTAATGCACAATTGCACCATTCCTGGTTCAAAGAAGATATAAAAAAGAAATTAAAGACGTCCTAGAATTCAATGAAAATGAAGACACAACATATCCAAACTTATTGGACCCTTTGAAAACAGTGCTAAGAGGAAAGTTCATAGCATTAAATGCCTACATAAAGAAATTGGAGAATAGTCACATTAGAGAATAAACCCAAGAACATATCAGAAAATGCATTCACTATGATCATGTTGGTTTCATCCCAGGGATTCAGTGATGGTTAAACATAGAAAAATCCATCAATATAATCTACCATATAAACAAGCTGAGAAACAAAAATCAAATGATTATCTCACTAGATCCTGTAAGAGCCTTTGACAAATTCCAACACTCATTTATGATAAAGATCTTGGAGATATCCAGGACAACAGGAATATACCTAAACAAAATAAAAGCTGCGTACAGCAAACCAACAGCCAACATCAAACTAAGCTGAGAGAAATCAAAATGATTCCTCTAAAATCAGGAAAAAGACAAGGCTGTCCCCTCTCTTCATACCTCTTCAATAGTGTATTTGAAGTTCTAGCTAGAGCAATATGACAACAAAGAGAGATCAAGGGGATAAATATTGGAAAGGAAGAGGTCAAACTTTCACTATTTGAAGATGATATGATAGTTTACATGAGTAATCAAAAAACTTAACAAGGGAACTCCCACAGTTAATAAATACCTTCAGCAAAGTGGCAGGATACAAGATCAACTAAAAAAAAATCAGTAGCCCTACTATACACAAATGATAAAAGGGCTGAGAAAGAAATCAGAGAAACATCACCCTTTAAAATTGCCACAAACAACATAAAATACTTTGGGGTGACATGAATGAAAAAAGTGAAAGACCTGTATTATAAGAACATTGAGTCTTTGCCGGGCAGTGGTGGCACACTCGGGAGGCAGAGGCAGGTGTATCTCTGTGAGTTCGAGGCTGGGCTGGACCGACAGCCTCCAAAACAATACAGAGAAACCCTGTCTCGTAAAATCAAAAAAAAAAAAAGAACATTGAGTCTTTAAAGAAAGAAATTAAAGAAGGTACCAGAAAACAGAAAGATCTCCCATGCTCTTGGATAAGTACAGCTAAAGTAGTAAAAGTGTCTATCTTGCCAAAAGCACTCTACAGATTCAATGCAATCCCCATCAAAATCCCAGCACAAAACTTAAGTACAAATGGATCAAAGACCTCAACATAAATGCAGCCACACGGAACCTCTTAGAAGAGAAAGTGGGAAGTACCCTTGAATGAATATTTTACAGGAGACTACTTACTGTACATAATACCAGTAGCACAGACACTAAGATCAACAATTAACAAATGAGACCACTTGAAACTGAGAAGCTTCTGTAAGGCAAAGGATACAGTCAACAAGACAAAAAGGCACCCCACAGAGTTAGAAAAATATTCACTAGCACCACATCTGACACAGGTCTGATTTCCAAAATTTACAAAGAACTCAAGAAGCAAGTTTCTGAAACACTAAAAAATACAATTAAAAAGTGGGGTACAGAACTAAATAGAGATTTGCAATAGAGGAGTCCAAAATGTCTGAGAGACAGTTAAGAAAGTGCTCAATGTCCTTATCCATTAGGGAAATGCAAATCAAAACAACTCTGAGGTACCATCTTACTCCTGTCAGAATGGCTAAAATCAAAAACATCATGACAGTTAATGCTGGAAAGGATTTGGAGAAAGGGGAACAGTCCTCCACTGCTGGTGGGAGAGTCAACTCATGCATCCACTTTGGAAATCAGTAAGGAGGTTCCTCAGAAAAATGGGAATCATCTACCTCAAGACTCAGCAATACCACTCTTAGGCATATACCAAAAAATGCACCTTCATACAACAAGGACATTAGTTCCACTCTGTTCATAGCAGCATTATTTGTAATAGGCAGAACCTGGAAGTCGCCTAGATGCCCCTCAACTGAAGAGTGGATAGAGAAAATGTGTTATATTTATGCAATGGAGTATTATTCTGAGGAGGAAAAAAATGGAATATTGAAATTTGCAGGCAAGTGTATGGCACTAGAAGAAACTGTCCTGAGTGAGGTAACCCAGTCACAAAAAGACAAACAGGGCATTTACTCACTCATATATGGATTTTAGACATGGATCAGGGAAGTGCCAGCCTACAATCCCACTGCCAGAGAGTCTGGCAAACAGTTCCGACTCTAAGAGAGATATGCATTGTATCCCAGAGAGGAGGAATGAGGCAAGATCTCTTCAGTGGACTGGAAGCATGGGGGGAGGGGGGGAGGGATCCAGGAAAAAGAGAGGGGGGGAGAAGATAAGGGGGAGAGGAGGACATGAGGGAGCAGGAATGGGGAGAAGAATAGAGAAGAGCAGGATGAGAGATAACATAGTAGTAGATGAAGTCATTATAGGTTTGAGGAGAGGTCTGGCATTAATGAGATTTCCAGAGATTTACAAAGGATGACACCAACTGGCAAACTAAGCAATATTGGAGAGACTGCCTTAAATGCCCCTCCCTGATAATTACTTTGAAACTATCTTATATGCTATCCTAGAGCCTTCATCCAGTGACTGATGGAAGCAAAGGCAGACACCCTCAGCTAAACATTTAACTGAACTCCTGGAATCCAGTGACACAGAGAGAGGAATGATTGGCAACAGTGTTAAGACCAGGCTGGGGAAACCCATAGAGACAGCTGAACTGAACAAGGGGTAGCTCATGAACCCTGAGAGGCTAGCATGGGACTGATCCAGACCCCCGTGAACATGGGTGTCAGTGAGGAGGCCTAGGCAATCTATGGGGCCTTAGGTAGTAGATCAGTATTTTTCCTTGACATACAAATGGACCTTGAGTGCCCATCTCACAGTAAGGGGTGCTCTCTCAGCCTAGACACATGGGGGAGGGCCTAGGCTCTACCCTGGATTAAATGACAGACTCTGTAGGTCCCCCATTGAGGGCTTCACCCTCCCTGGGGAATGGAGTGGGTATTGGGTGGGGGCCTGGGAGGGTTGGTGTCGTGGCTTGGGGAGAGGTTTGGAAGAGGGAGCTGGGATTGACATGTGAAGCAATCTTGTTTCCAATTTAAATCATAAATAAAAAAGAATAATGAATTGAATAATGTAACTGACAAATGCATGTATCAAAAGTAATACCACTCCCTTAAAAGTAACATTAAGTATAAAGATATAAGAATTAGACTTGAAGAAAATGTCTGTAAATATCCTTTCTGAAATGATAATAGGGAGGGATAGTAGACCAAATGGGATATAGAAGAAGAGGGAGGGAATGCTGGGGCTGGAAGTTCAAACTTTAAATGATGGTGGAGTTAGGAGTTGGGGGAGACAAAGCTCTAGGTGTGAATTAGCCAGGATAAAGCATATATGAAAAATCATGGAGACTCACTAGGATGTAAGACAATCATCCAATGAATTCATATGAATATATATAAATAAATGAATATACATTGGCGTTTGAATGCCGGTACTCTGCATGAATAGATAATTTTGTTCCCAGAAATAGGTTAACTAATGAAAAACCTCAAGGTCAGTTATAATATATTTATGATGGCAGAAGCCAGTATGAATAGATTGGGAAACTTCCTTCCTGCTTGCCAGAGTCCACAGTACATGAAGGTGTAACCTAAGTCCATAGTGCCTGAAGTGCAACAGAGGCTACTGGAGGGGATGAGTTCAAGGTTCCGCTTATAGACAAAAAAAAAAGAAAGAAAGGAAGAAAGAACAGAAAAAAAGAAAAAAGTACTTAAGAGCATTCCAAGGTGACTCATGTGTAAACAGGTTTTGGGAAATGTTAAAAGGATTACTCATCACCCTGAATTGATAAATCTGCTGACTAACAAAGCTGCCCACATGGTGTCCTAGTTAGGGTACAGGAAGTAAGAACTCTGTCTCTCGACAAGATGTGAAGTACTTTAAAGCAGAATCATGATCTTCGAAGAGAGACAGGTTCCATTTGTCAAAGTGAGTTAACCATAGCCGTCTTGCCGAGATAATCATCTCTCTAGGGTAAAACACACTTGACTTCAACAAATTCTCTGGGGAACAAAAGCAACAATTTAATTTAAATGGAAAACACAGGAAATATTCCACAGAATATAGCCATGATACAAAACTGAAAGGAAAGAAATCTGTCATGTCGTTGGCTTTCTCTGACTTCTTAAATTATTATTATTATTATCATTATTACTATTATTTTGTAGCAAGAGAACAGAGATGATAAACAAAAGCTTTCAGTGTGTAATTTTCCACATTTATGTGATTTTCTCCATTAGTGCTCTTTAAACTGTGCTAAGTTGATGATGATTAAGAGAAGACCAAGTCTGGAGTTGTTACTTAGAACTACTGCTCAAAAAATATTTGTTTTTCTGGCAACTAGTAGTGAAGAAAAATGAAGAGGGGGAATCAAAGGCAGAATACAGTATTCAGAAAATGTAACTTGTTCTCCAGGCACCACTGGAAAGTAGGTAAATGTAGAATAACAGTTCTAGCCTTGCAAACCAAACTGCAGCTGGAAAGCAGGGCCCTGAGCATACACCATCTGCCCTTTTGATCTTGTTATTATGTGGCACAGAAGGGGATGAAGGTCCCTGCTGCTAGGAAAAAGCAGATCATGGCTGGAAAGGTAAATGTCAAGGAGGCAATAAGGTTAAAATATAAAATCATAACCAACAGCAACAACATTGGTTTTCAGGGAATGCCAACTTAAAAGAAATCATAGTTGGACGACCTAGTAAGAATAAACAAGAGGAGAAAAAACAGCAGAGTTCCAAAGGTTCTTTCTCTAAAGTATCTTGAGGGGAAACCTGGAAGTTCCCAGATTTATATTGGAAACGTATTATAGGGGAAATTATATGACATACATAGATTTTTGTTTTTCATGACTAAATGCCTACATATACCCACTCAATGATGGCAAACAGAAACCCATCACATTTCTACAATCACTTGGCACAATGGTGAGATGTAAATTGTGAGATTCTGAAATGGACACAAACACCATTTCCCCCAGCAGGACATTAGTGACAGAATCAATGAAATCTTTTGTCCCACCTCCGAGAAGCGTTTTCATTTAAAGAAATGCTCCTATGCAGAACCCGTTACTTCAGTCTGTTTCTTTAATACATAAGAGAGGTAAGTCAAAGTGCTTCAGTTATCAAACACAACACACAGAGAGGATTTCAGTCAATTTGTTTACACTGTTGTGTTTGACATTTACTGGCTAATCATTGCCATTTGTGGATTATTCAGAATGATTGTAGTAACAAATTTAGCACTTGAATATTAGGCTCATATCCCATGCTAGAAAAACATGTTTTCTTTGTGAGTCAGCAAGAAATTGTCAGTTTTCTTCCTTTAAGGTCACTGTATAAACATTTATTTGGCTTACTATAGGACTATTTAGTGACATGAGAAGAAATTCATACTATTTGTAGGTTATAAAGATATCAGAGTAAATATGGAATGAATTTAATCTTATTACTTTCATTCAAGTCAGTATATGTATATTTGGAAACATCTATGTATGTATGTATGTATGTATGTATGTATGTATGAACAACTGGAATATACTGCAAGTGTTCTATTATCTCATTTCCTAGATACTGTTAGCAGTAAATTATATATTTTTTTTCCTTGCTACATACTTCCCATCATCAGCCTGCATCACATTTATAACAATATTACAAGACACAAATTGCTACTGGAAAATACATTAAATAGCATACCATCTTTCTCCATTTGGCTATATGTAGGGTGGTCATTAGAAGTGTTATTAGGCAATCCACACTATTCAAGGCTGTAACTTTCTATTCATGTCAGAAGTAATAGATCATGTGCTGCTCTGTCCACATTAGTTGCCTTCCTTTCCATTGCCTTAAACAACTTAGCCTCTTCCTCATTTGCTATGTCAAAAAACAACACTTCCATCCCATCTTGGTGGAATTCCAACACTACTAGCATAATTACCAGGATATTTTTACCAGGAATCTTAACAAGGTTTAGATTATTCCTATAAACTTATCAATGAAATAAATTAAAACAAGTTGAAGGAAATCGGAAAGTTGCTTTAGAAGGCAACCAATGCCTGAAGTGATCAAGGTCACCACAAGGCAACCCACAGAGACAACTAACCTAGGCTCATAGGAGCTCACAGACACTGGACCAACAGCTAAGGAGCCCACATGGGACCCACCTAGACACTCTACATATTTGTGACAAATGTGTAGCTTGATCTACTTATGGGACTCCCAACAGTGGGAATGGAGCCTGTCCCTGAAGCTTTGACAGGCTTTTGGGAACCTATTCCTCATTCTGGGTTGGTTGCCCTACCAAGTCTTAAAACAAAGGGAAGAGTTTAGTTCTACCTCAACTTGATATGACATACTGTGTTGACATCCTGGGGAGCCTGTTCCTTATTGAACAGAAACAGAGGAGGAATGGATTAAAGGGATGGGAGCAGAAAGGGTGGAGGATGGGAAAAAGGGAGGAAGGAGTAGATGCAGTTGGGATATAAAATAAATGAATAAATTTAATTTTAAAACCCAACCAAGACATGCCACCTATCATATTTTAGGATAGAGTAATAAAGATAACAAGTTTAGAAGACTGAAGAATATTCTATGCATAGGAGTGCACATGTGTACACATACATACACACACACACATAAATAGGATTAATCAAAAAAAGACAGACACCAGTAACATTTTTAATTTGAGACAATGATTCCTAAATGACATAGGCCTGACTCAAAATAATAAACTACTCTCATGACATATTGCTGCACCCACAGATCAGTGATCATCAACTCTCATCAGAAACTTTTCATTAAGGAGATAAAGCTATTAAAAGTTATCTTCAACTAGACTGTGCAGAGAGTGATGCTCAGCCCTCATTTGGATGATGCCTTTATTAAGTCCCCTCAAGACTCAGAGATTAATGCAGAAAATGGGATAGAAACATTAGAAAAGCCAGAGGTGATGAAAGACTAAAAGGAAAAAATGGTTTAAAATCACAAATTTAGAAGATGTACAGATGAACTGATAGAGATTTTGAAATCATACACAAAATTTGTATAAGTTCCAAACACATAATCTCAGCATGGAGGATGGGAGGTAGGCAGAATGTTCCAACCTTATGTAAGAAGATGTAATATAATTTAAATGTTTCTGGCCCTGTTTCCACCTTTGGAGTCCCCAAATAAGCACACAGAAACTTATATTAATTATAAAGCTGTTGGTCACTGGCTATGGTTTCTTATTGGGTAGCTCTGACTTAATTATTAACTCATTTCTATCAATCTAAGTATTTCCATGTGGTCTTGACTTATCGGGAGTGCCTGACTGCAACTGCTTTGCCTGCTACATCTCCAGAGATAAGAGGGGAGAGCAATTTCCTGTTTGTCCCTGATTATATTCTGATTCATCGCAGATGTGTCTGTGCAGACCCCCCAGACCTCTATGGCTTGCTAGTGGCAGTTTCTGCCCAGCTAAGTCACTTCCTGGGATCACATGACGACTCCTCTCTGTCTATACCTTCCAGAATCCTCCTTGTCTCCTAGTCCTAACTATCATCCTGCCTGGGCAATCAGTGTTTTATTCATCAGCCAATAGGACAATCATATACGCAGAAGAATCTTCCCCATCAATGTAGACATTTGATTGTTGTTGGCAAAGGAAAGTCAGTCTTCAGTGGGTTGACACCTACAATATTGACTAAAATCCAAAGGCAGCTCCACACTCAGGAGTAATCAGCTAACACAAAATGGACTCAATTTTTTAATAGATAAAGAACATAAAGTTAGGTGGGGAGGGAAAGTAAGTACGACTGTATGAAGAACTGGGGGATGAATATAATCAAAATGCATTATATGAAATTTACAAAGAATAAATTAAAACATTGTTTTAAAACACTTTCCATTCTACCTGTGGCTAAGGGCATGATTCTTTTTCAGTATGCAATGAGGCAGAATTTGATATTTTACTATCCCCAAAATAATTATTTTATTTCCTGTAAAGTAGTTAATTTGGTACAATTTTTCCAACGGTAAAATAATATTGAATTCTTGGAGGCAATTATTCAGACCAGGGGGGATTAATCCAATGAATTAATTTGCCGGTGTGTTTTTCTGTTGCAGGTTATGTGCAGTTATATTGGAATTTAGTTTTTCATTTTTCCCCTTCCAAATCCACACATTGTCTAAAATCATAATCCAAAGCTTATTAGAAGTAATCATTAAGCATTCCACAAATTTTCTTTTTTTTTCCTATGACAACAGTAGATACAAAGCACACCAAGAACAATGCTTGGTCCTTATTCTTGTTATACCTTTAATGACAAGTTGACTTACTGCTTTTAATAAAGTAATATTGAAAAAAAGTAAGGACAGCCTTAAGGGAGAATGGAGATTGAAAGTCCAACTAAAAGATAGCTTTAATACTGCAAGCAAATCACTTCCCTGAAAGCGAAGAAGAAATACTGGCAACATTTATGTCCCTCTAGTGGTGTGATCAATACAGGGTGAAGAAGTACCTGAGAACCAGGCGTTATCAAAATACCGCTTTCACATATAAAACTTGTATTCTTTGATGTGAGTTCAAATGCTCTGCTTCAATTCACAGGTTTGCCACCTCAAATTGATTTTAAAGAACTGATTCATATTTTACTTCATAATGCATATCAAAACCTCCCGCAAAATTTGTGTAGCATACATCAGACTGAAGTTGTTGGATCTGTCTTCAGATTATATAACAAAAACATGGAAATTTAGAGGTCTTTTTCCTTGAGACAGTGATAGAATGCATTTGAAGGTAATGTTCAGCAGTCTGGGGTTTCATGTCCATTTCAGTCTACTGGGTTGAAATCCCCCTTCCTTTGCAATCCACCCAAATGTACATACCTAACTCTTAGAACTTCATTTAAAATTGTCATTGCATATGTAATTAGCTATGGTGAAGTCATATCAGAGCAGCATGCCCAGGCCTTGTGACTAGTGTTTGTATAAAACATGAAACTGTGGACCTAGACATAAAAATGAACACTGAGATTAGAATAGCAAGCCAAGGTAAGCAAGATCCCAAAGCAGGAGGAGGTACAGGTGCTCCCTGAAATTCCCAGGTGGAATTGGCCTTCAAAAGGCTTTACATGGACTTGTAGCATCCAGGGCTTTGAGAGCAATCTGCTGTGATGTTGTGTAGGGCTGACCCATGAAATGAATATGTATGATTTGGCACAGCTTCATGGACGAAATTATAATGATGACATTTAAGTAATGTGTTATGTGTCTCTTCTCATACACAAAACTTTCAGATATGCTGTGATAATTTTAATTTGAGCTCACATGTAGGGCAAACATAATTCAAAAACCAATTCATTAATTTCTTAGTCAGGTATCAAAATTTAAATTCATGGTGGGGAAATACCTTATTTGCCTTTGTCCAATAAAGCAGACATATTTCATATACTATCTTCTTCAAATAAAATTTTAAAAAGATCACTCAGTTTGTTTCTACTTTAGATGAAGTAAATAAAAATGTTATAATTGTTTTATTTCTACTGATATAATGTCACAGACATCAATCTGAAAAACACTGTCTGCTTTTTTAGTTCTTTTGAGACACAATCTCACATAGGCCCTGATGATCTTGAATTTGTGGTCCTCTCTTCTTCAGTCTCCCTCGTTTTGGAATGATAAACATGTACCACCATGCTCAGCTCGGCATTCTCACAAATTTTAGCATTAAACTATTTGCATGGAGACATTAGGACAAATATATTTAAAAATCACCCAAATTTAGATTTTGTGTTAATTTCCAGTATTTTAACTGATATCTCAAAAGATCTCAGCAAATTCATTTCTGCTTACAAAAATCCAACTACACAGCACTGACAAAAACCACAGTGGTAACGAATCCTTCAAGTACACTGGGTAGATCTTGGGTGGCAGAGTAAACTTAAGAATTCCAAGTGGATTTGGAAATAAGTTTTAAAATTTACAATATGATTTGATAACAAGATTGTCAGTTGTTATTAATTTTTTTTCTTTGTTTTCTGCTTTCACCTACTCTGTCCCCTTTCTGCTTGCTAGTCTCCTTTACTTGGACTCATGTGTGGACCTGTGACACTGTCAGTGAGTACTTGTGAGTGGAAGTGTCGGTACTCATAGAATTCAGAAGAGAACTTCTGGTCCCCCAGAGCTGGAGTCGCCAGCAGTCCTGAATCCCTCATACGGGTGCTGAGAACCTATTTCGAATCCTCCAAGAGCCTCCTATGCTACTAACCACACTCAACATCCTAATTTTTGTGTTCTGAGGAACCTCTTATTTCCAATTTAACTCTCCACTTCTGGTGTTCCTTTCCTCTCACATTCCTGACAACATCTCATGTCATTTGTTTTCTTTATGACATTCATTTTACATGAGCAAGATGGAATATTTATGTCAATAAGAATAGTTTGACTTGTAATTCATATTTCTATAATGTTTGTTTCTCCTGTTGGTCTAGCTAAACTTTTAAGTAGTATATAGCATGAGTAGAAAGAGGAGGCACCACTTTTTATTCCTGATTTTAGAGAAAATTCTTTTAGTATTTCTCTGTCTAGTATAATACTGGCCACAGTTTTGCCACTTATATACTTTTTTTGTTCAGAAATGTTCCTTCTCTGTATGTGTTGATTTTCTTCTTTTTAGATTATTGACATTTGTCAAAGGCACTTTCTGCATTGATTGACAGGACCTTGTGATTACTGTCAGTCTATTTATGTATGATTCCCTTATTTCTTTCCTTTCCTTTCTGGTGAAGCATATTGACATTACTGGAAATCCTTTTATGAATTCTTGAAGAATTTCATAGAATCTATTTTAATCTTATCCACCCTTAATACTCTTATGTTCCTTCCAGATATACCTTCTGCTGCCTCCCAGTTTTGTGTGCTTCTTAATATATATACATATATACATGTATATATAATTTATTTATTTATTTTGTTTTTTGAGACAGAGGTTCTCAACAGCTATGGAGTCACTCCTGGAACTGGCTCTGTAGATGAGGCAGCTTCAAAACCACAGAGATTCACCTGCTTCTGCCACCTGAGTGCTGGCACTAAAGGTGTGTGCCACCACCTCCTGGGTAATATATATTCTTAAATAATCCATTCAATTACAGCTGCCAATCTACTCATGCATATAGGGCCATATACCATAGCATGGTCAATCTACCAGAGGGTTACCCTTAAAGAAAACAGATTCTTCCTCAGAAGCTATCAACTGCGAACAGCTTTTCAGTGAGTTGTGGGACTCATGACCATCTGACTTCCATGCTAGAATGTTGACTGGATTAATCTCAAGTAAACATTGTACAGATCTGTTATGAGGTAATGAATTCATTAACCGAGTCTCCTCCAGGAGACATTGTTTTACTCTGACCTGTGGCTTCCACAGTCTGTCCCCACATTCTTCTGAGATAGTCCTTCAGCCTTAAGAGAATAAATTACATGTCCTGTTTGTTACTGAGTGCCTCTCGGTCACTATGTCTCTGCTCTTTGATTAGTAGTGAATCATGTTGACTGCTGTCTCTGATGAGGCTTTAGAGATCTATGTGCAAACAGATGCTTGTTTCTTTAGTTTGACTAATGGTTATTCCAGTCTTATTTATTTTTTCAAAGAATTCTCTGTGTCCCAATCAATCAACTGAAATTAAACATCTTTATATTTATATAATACCTACTCATATATTTGTAATATATGCAAAGTGAGAAAAAGTAAGTGTATTTAATTTTTTTCCTGAAGATGGAATATTCTTTTAGTAACCAAAAAAATCAGGAAGATTATTCATTACCTTGTAAACACCAATAAGAGTCCAATAGATTTTCAAAGGTTCATCATACAGCTTTAAGTTTAAGGACACTTTTTGGACGTAACAACTTCTTATATAGCATGCCTAATGAGAACAACTAAATTTCACAAAACACAGTGTGAACCTTGTCTTTGATCTGTTTGTATTTTGGAGTCAGCACATTTTTCTGCACATTTTCTAAAACTAGAAGTTTTATATTGCTACAATAAAATTCACATAACACTTTTACAGTAAATTCACCTCTAGTGTCTCCCAGTATGATAGTCCAGGCCATACACACATTATCGATTGCAAAACTTTATTGTTCTTTCCTCTTATTGCTTAACCCTAGAGATTAAATTTCCAGTTCAGTTTTGTGAGTATGTGTGTGTGTGTGTATTACTGTTGGATTTCTTGTTCTTTTTAGAAACTGTGGATACTCCTACTGGAATACAAATTCCAATAGATACTGTCTAACCTACACAGATACCATGTTGCCTATGCATTGCCCGATAGTGTCTTCTAAATCAATTAAAGGATTTGAAAAACTTTAAATGTGAAGAAATTACAAGATTTCTATTATGTGTAATATGGAGTTACCCCAGATGTGATAAGTTTAGGGCTCCAGGTACTCCAATCCTTGCCCAACAAATCTTGTGCTCAAAATATCATTATCTTGAAACTTTTAAAACACATTCAGTGATTCCAAACTAAGAAGGAAGTTTGAGAGCTCTCCACATAGATCCTAGTGTCCTGTGAATGGAGACTGAAGTTTCTGTTTCACAACACACAAAATACTTCAGAATCTTGAACAATTCACAGAAATAATTTTTCTAAAATTTCATAGTAGAAACAAGACTAAAGTTGGTTTCTCAGTCATAAGCTCTGAGAAGATGGCTATCACATAGAATTGCCTTGTGACTTTTGGGGTAATGAAATACTCTTATAACCATTCTTCAATAATGTATATGGTAAAAGGGAGGAATTAAAATGTCCTCATTCACTTGTTTTTAACAAAGTTGTGTTTGGAGCTTAGCATAAATTGACTAAGCAATTACTACCAGGCTCCTCAAAAAGCCACCAATGAGCAAGATTTCTGTAAGTAGATACAATACTCAAAATTTCAATTAGTAAGAATTGGGATATTTGCCAGGACTAGATACATGGTCTACATAGTTTAGATTCTCCCATTTTTTAATTGATTTATGGAAGTTTTTTTTCTTTCAAAATCTGTTTCTAATGGATAATCACCTTTTAACGTTAAAGAAAAGAATTAGCCAGGGAACAAGGAATCAAAGTTCTGAAATTCAATTACTTTCTTTTATAATTAGTTTGTGCATTATTAAATAGTGGAACAAATTTCTAACAAAGTAGTATACTATTGTTATTGATTTTAAACATTTTTCCTATTTTCCACTCTTGGTGCTAGGGTTTCATCTCACACTTTGGTTAATGGATAAATGATATTTCTTATTTGATAAAGTCACAGCCCATTGCCACTTATAGATTTATTAGAGTATTGATGAAGTACTATTAGAAAAGTGTGATCTCTCCAAATTAACTTCAGTTTGAATCATTTGCACATATTTTGCTGAACATTCATCTTTGATCTCCACTACACTGCATTAATGATTCTGGCACAGACAATCTGAATTTATTTATTTTATCCCCTTGGCAAATGTAAATGGTAATAGACTATGTTTACAATAGCAATAGAATACATTTAGATTATATACAATGCTGAATATAGTGTAAAGCATCTATATTTAATTAGTTTCTTTGCTTATGTTTAATGATATGATTATCACAAAAAGTGGAATATTTACAATATATAGACAATCTGCAAAAATTCCCATTAGTTGTGTTTGTATAAGAATAGAAAAATGAGAGCAAATTTACTTCTTAATCTGAATGTCAGTACCAAGACCTACATTCAACCCACATACACTATTAAAATGATACACACACACACACACACACACACACACACACACACACACACACACACTTAAGAATGGACCAGAGAGTTTGATGTTTGGCATCAAAGAATGTCAGAAGCTACACTTAAAGAGCCTCAACCACATGACTGTCTGGCCATGGGCTTAACAATGACAATAGCAACAAATATACTATCTTAAGTAGGGTAAAGCTCATGAAGCCTCAACCCCAGATGAATAACTACAGGTCTTTAAGAAATGTTGAACATGGGAAAAATATTCTGCCGTAAGGGAGACTACATCTTTTGGTTGCTCAACACCAAATTGTCAACCTCGAAAGCATAAATAGCATTATTCAGAATGAGAAGTTTATACTTAAGCATTTAGAACCTGCACTTATGCATTTAGGAATGTGCATGTGTGTGTGTGTGTGTGTGTGTGTGTGTGTGTGTGTGTGTGTGTAAGAGAGAGAGAGAGAGAGAGAGAGAGAGAGAGAGAGAGAGAGAGAGAGAGAGAGAGAATAGGGAATGAAAAAAATGTATAGAGGTTTTATGGGAGGTAGACAATGGAAGGCAGAATGGTGTAATTACCTTATAATATTTTTTAATCTTTTTTATTTAAATTAGAAACAAGCTTGCTTCAAATGCCAATCCCAGCTCCCTCTCCCTCCCCTCCTCCCCCACACTCCCACCAATTACTCCAGTTGTCACAGCCCCACTGTGCTCCCCAGGGAGGGTGTCAGCCTCCATGGGGGATCTTAGGAGTCTGTCATTACATTTGGGGAGGGCTTAGGCCCTGCCCCATGTGTCTAGGCTAAGAAAACATTCCTCAAAGTTATAATATTAAAGCAAAACATTTTTCAAAATATGGCTTTGAGTTGAAAGTAAATGAAAAGAAGCAGATACAAGGAAAGTTATTTGTCCTTATCCTGTTGCCCACATGTGACACATGGATAAACAGATGCAAGTGTATGCTCCTCCTGGATCTACGAGGAAGGATTAGAGTTAATTAATGGGGTGTCTTTAGACACCATTCTAAAGGAAGTTCCAGAAACATCTGCATGAACCCTTCCTTGCCTTTGCTTCCTCATTGCTTGATACTCTTTTGCATCCAGGGTTTCTTGTCACTTCTTTGAAACTGTAGTGTTCTTTGCTTAAGATACATGAAATCTAACCATACTTATATGAAATTCACATCTTCATAAATTTTTCTTTCTCCCTTGTGAATCTGTCTTCTGGAAAAGAAGTCCAGAATTTGTTCAAGTCGAATTAACAGTGTTCCTTCCATATCATCATATGAATTCAAACACAGTTGTATTTTTGCTATTGCTTAAAAAGGATAGTTTATGCTAACTTAATACGGGATCCTAAATTGCTAGTTTGGGACACTAAACACAGAATAACACACATTTTCTTTTGGAACGACAAAACATTAGAACTATTTAAGTAGATTAATACTTTTAAAGAGCTATAGACATGTGCCTTCAAGAATTTTCCTAAGCAGGAATATTAGAAATAGTTCTACAAATTGTCACACTGTTTAGGTAGCCTCACTTCCAAATCCTATTTTTGATAATTGCTTTCTGCCCAAAACCATTTGAGGGTTATTGCCTTGTAAACTGCTATCATCAATGGAAACTCAGACATCTCCAGGAGTTTGGGAGAATAAATAAGTTTACAAATAAGTTTGCTGAAATAATGAGACTAATTTCCATTTATGGTTCAGTGAAAACATTACATTATTGTGGTTATGATACTGTATCATTGCCACTGGCAAATCTGTTCATCAAAAAAGAATTAATAGTGAAGTAATGAATGAAAGAACAATTCATGCTTTTAATGCCCAGAAATACATTAAAAGGTGTTTGTCTTTCAATGTGTTTTATGAGTTATGCCAGGAGCATGTTAAAACTGTCTTACAAGAATACATGGACAAACACCAAATAAAAACACAAGAAAGTGCTGCTTCTTTCATATTTGTGTCACTTTTATCCATAAAATTCTACAGGCAACTGAAAATTCTACCTCAAAATAGATTACTTCTTTTTTACAACAATTGTAGCATCAGATGAAATAGTTATGGCTTTATTATTCTTTAGATTGAGAGATTGGAAAGTGTTTCAGGAATAGTGACCTTTATTAACAATTTCACTGAGGAATTTCAGGTAATTTTAATTGACACATTTTAAGATTTAACTACTTGCTGCTATAGTATAATGATAATGTTTAGCGATAACATATCTCATTAGTCATGTTTGTACATGCCTGCACTTCCAGTGCTTGGGAGGCTGAGACAATAGGATTGTCATCAGTCCAAGGCTAGCTTGCAGTACATAGCAAGTTCCAGGCCAACCAGGGCTTCAGAGTGAGAACTTATCCCCAAAAAATCAACAAATATAATATATAGTAAATATGTGTCTCTATAAATTTATAATAATTACAAGCAATTATTTTAAATAAGTATATGCCTTCTATGTAGTAATATATAAGATGTGTTTCTAAAATATCCTGAGGGTACAGGATATTAAAATGTCCTTCTGGTATTTACAGCACATAAAATAGTTCCATATAGGATACAAAGTAATGGTTGCCTAAAATATACCTGTATAATTACTGTAGCAGTCAACATGAAAACATGGATGGGGGAATCACATGAGGTTTCTTTTCACTCCTATATGAGTAACTACAGGCAATTTTTGGCTACTGGGAGAGGAAGAATTAGTCAGCATCACTTCAGTTCTAAACGTTAGCCCTAAACACATGTTCCTGTGAACAATACTAAATAGGCTAAGGAGGGGTGTGTGTCAGTATTTGTGTGTGTATGTGTGTGTGTGTGTGTATGTGTGTGTGTGTACAATTAATTATAAAAGATTAAGTAGCAAATCGAAGAGGGATTAGGGGAACACAAGAGAAGTTGGAGAAGGAAAAGGAGGTAGGAATGATTCTAAATATAGTACTCATATATGAGTTCTCAGTGAATAAACGAATAAAAATTTATTTAAGATTTTCAAAAAATCCTCTAGACTGCCCTTTGAAAATGTGCAGTCCTTCGAGTTGCAATAAAATCAATGTACATGTCCAAAAAGAGAAACTCATTAAGAATCATTTCTGTTCCTTTCAAGAGTAATTTTCAGTAGTTATGAATGGGTACGATGTAAAATGCCTTTAATGTTACAGCAAGTGTAGACAGTACAAAGATCTCTGTAGCTACCTGTTCACTAGAACTGGCCATCATAGTACAGTCATTTTGTTTGGTAGATTATAACATGGAAACCTATTAATGTTGGCTGGATTTCAACCAGTAAAAGACTTGATATACTTTTAGCAACTCCATGTTTCTCCTAGTCCCCCAGGCTCATTTCTAATCATAGTTTCTAATATTGCTTGTAATATTGGAATGTGCATATAAAATTTAACAAATGGAAACTTTAATGTTTGAGCTACATACCAGATAAAAGCTTCCCTTCACAACAACATTAAGTTTACTGTGCTTATGTGTACCTATGAAATACATTGTTATAATTAACTTAGTTTACATACACACAGCTAGAAAATCTATTATACTTACAAGTAATGTATGTTATCATAAAAACATATTGGCGTATAAAAAGTATAATCTATTAGCTAAGTGTGGTTTAAAGGATCATTCCAGATTTATATTACCACTAAATGCTAATATGTATGAGGAGATTATACATGTATGGTAGCCAACAAAATAGGGAAGTAAAAAAATGTGATGGACTTCCATCCAATAGGGAAGTAAAAATAAGGTGTGAAGGGCTCCCATCCAACCAGAGGCATATTATTGCATTTGTCACACAGTCAGGCCAAATACTTTTTAACAATTCATATAAGTGAACTAACACTTTGCAGAGTTATTAAGTAGTCAGTAAATGACAACTAATTTGAACATTATTTATGCAGCTGATTTCTCTCATTAATTTTTGGACTTGAAATAAAATGAACTATAATAAACTATTTTTCTGTTCACCTTTATTCACTGACGGTAAAGCTCACTAAAATTAAACCTAGCAGAGAATACACAGGGACTGAATGCAAGCTTTTTATCTTATACTGAGCAATTGAAACACTCCAGTCTATCAGTGAAAGAACATAAGCTTGAGGCTTAGTAAATGATTTCACCATTGTTTCTTTTCCAATACACAGACATTAAAATGATTTACTGAGAATATGTCTAATCAAAATTTATAGGATAACACTACTTTCTGATGAGAAGCACACATAATTCTTGTAACAAAAATTTGCTAAGTAGTTGATTTACAATACATGAAACCATTTATACTAACTACTGCAGATTTTGATGTCATCTTGTCAAGCACTTGTTTTGCTGAAATCTTCATGTGTCGCATGGTATCAAATAGGAAATGTTTCTAAATAAAAAATGCTTAAATTGAGACAATGATAAAATGAAAATCAGGGAACAAACCATGGTGACACCAAGCACTGTAATTTTGTTTATTCATTGTGTAAGGGCCTCCAGGTAGACGTGAAGGTGGCCTCAGGTTAAGCACTGAAGTGATTATGTGTCAGTTTGAAAACTGATGATAAATACCTATATAATCATATTATTCTTAGTACTCTTTAGACAAAAAATGAAATAAATCATTGACACTACATTTTATAGCATATCTACATTATTTTCAATTAATGGATGAAAAGTATTTGTTTTCAATATAAAGTCTCTGAGAATAATATAAAATATTTCACTAAATTGATTTATCTTATATTAGTGATTTTCAATGTCTCCAAGTAACTTCACAGGTTAAATGCTAACATGTACATAGAGGAATGTATGTTTATGTGTGATTTATTTTTTAGGAGTTCAAGGGATTCCAACCATCTTGTTTTCTTTTTCAGTGTAGCTTCTGTGCCTCCCCAAAGTGTCACTATTTGACAAGCAAAATATGTTGAACAAATAACTGATGAAAATAACATTCTAACTGTTTATTTTAAGGGAACTTTGAACCTTTTTTTAGGTAGCTATAAATTCTAGTGGTTTAATTAATTTTAATGTAATCAATAAAATAAAGTATTTAAAATTATATTATGTAGGTACTTTCTTTAGTTGGTTAAAAACAAAGCTATTGTTAGTTTATAAAACTGGCAAATTAACACAGACCCTAGCCTGGGCATATGGTAATGAATAGAAAATGTAATCATCCAAAAGTGATGTGTGAAAGGTGATTCAGGGTCCAGCATTCTTTACGGTTGGACCTCTACAAGGAGATTTTCTAACTGAAGTGCAATACTTCTTCTACCACATCAAAGAATACCACCAGAGTAATTAAGTCACATTTTGTTGTTGTTGTACCACCATTTTACCCACGCTATTTTTACAATCACTCAACTTTTATGACTTCTGAACATGACTTAGGAATATGTTCATACACAGATAAGATAAAACCTTCCTAATTTCATTGTCCTATGCTTCTTTTGGTGAAACATGTGGTTGTTCTTTGATCTGTTAAACAAATCATGAAGAGTTTAAACTGGTTTGGATAATGTTTATAAAACTCACCAATAATTCCTTTTAAAGGTGACACCAAATCTTATTGTTTTGTGTGTGTGTGTGTGTGTGTGTGTGTGTGTGTGTATGAGAGAGAGACAGAGAGAGTAAGAGAAAGAGAAAGAGAAACCATGATAGACTTGAATATTTCTACCATTCTAAGAATGGTAGAGATGCTGAGTAAATGATTCAGTAAGTAAAATGCTGATCAAGCTGAGGACCTGAGTTTGGATCTCAAACATCCATATAAATGCTGGGTATAGTGTTGTGAGTGTGTAACTTGAGCTCTGTGGGTGGCCAGACAATCCCAACATATCTTTTTAAAAAGGTGAGAATATTCAGAGAAAGACTCTATTTCAAAAAACCTGAAGTAGGAAGAAATCAATGAAGATGGCAGACCTCAGAATCTATCCTCTAATCATACATGTAGCGTACGTATGCAGAGAGACACACACACAAACTAATCAGACAAAAAAAAAACAAAAGAAGATAAATGATAAATGATGTATGGACAGACTGAGAATTTCTGACATGAGCTTTTCAGTCAATACTAGCAACTTTATATATTCTATGCCTTTACATTATCTAAAAATAACAAAGTTAATTATGAGTGTTCACAAAGTATTAGACATATGACTTTAATAGTGACTTTTTTGGTGTCAGCCAAACAAGCTTGGGTCACCAGCAACTTCATAAAATACTAGCTACTTCATGATTATAAAATTCATGCTGTTAATCTGACCTGCTATACAGACCAGCTGGCATTTTTACTCTGCAGCATAGAGGGAAAATAAGGCTTAAGAAAAAGGGGATAATGGAACACGGGTTTTATGTCTAAAGAAGGGAATAATGGTGGTTGGGGCATCTAAATGGGTAAGAGCAGAGGAGAGGTAGGAGGTAAGAGGGATAGCTACAACTAAAGAAGTTTGAGAAAGTCATATAGAAATAATAATTTTTTTTTTTTTTTTTAGTTTTTCGAGACAGGGTTTCTCTGTATTGTCTTGGAGGCTGTCCTGGAACTTGCTTGGTAGACCAGGCTGGCCTCAAACTCACAGAGATCCACCTGCCTATGCCTCCCAAGTGCTGGGATTAAAGGCGTGCGCCACCAACGCCCGGCTGAGAAATAATAATTTTTAAACAGTCTAATGTAGGAGGAAGCCTGTATGCCGCCATTAACCATGTGACTTACTAGAGGCGCATACAAATGAGGTAAGAGCAGTTTAACACACCGCTAACCACACCCACTTTAGGCATGACTAAAGACGTATATGGACAGACGTAAAGACGTATATGTACGTAGGCGGTGAACTACGTCACTAGCCACGCCCAAAAGTGTGCCTGGATAGGAACAGAAAAAAATTGTTCCATGTCTGACAGCAATGATAAACTGATAGAATATCATTTGTGGAAGGCAGTTTCCATGCTATTGAGGTACTTTCTAAGGATGAGAATATTAAATATTTGGAATCACATGTAAATGATGAATGTTAAAAAATGAAAGATTCCACGATGTCCTTAGAAAATTATTTGTCCCAAGAACTTCAAAAGCTCAGAGAAACAATGATGAATAGACTGCAGGATTTAGAAGACGTTCAACCTGATACTTCAGAATCAGACATACAGGCAACAGGTCAGGACAGGATTTTCCCAACACCTCTCAAATAACGGAAATATCTCCCTAAGGTTGCTATGCGTTCACCTATGGTTTTCCCAAGTATCTGTAACAGAAAAACCAGCAACGAAAAAACAATCAAATGGTCCCATTGCTTATCACTGGGAACATGTACAGATGAAGGATCGAAATGGAAACAACGAGGCCATTGTCTCATATGGTCTTCATTCCTCCTTTGTCAGAGAGCTCCTAACCTCATGGTCCACTATAAATAAAGTAACCCCAAAAGACTGGGCCCAATTAGCCTCTGCAGTGCTCGAAAATTCTTGTCAAATTCAATGGAGAGCTTTATGGAGGCAAGAAGCAAAAGCCTTAGAGATTCAGGAATTAAAGAACTGTCATTTACCCCAAGACAAGATTCTTGGGGAGGGTCCTTACGCTGACACGCAGGTTCAGTCTGCATATGATGAGCATATGTTATATTTATGTAGTACAGCTGCTTTAAATGCCTTGGATAAGGTTTGTGAAACAAGAGAGATAATGCAACCCTATACCATGGTCTTACCGGGCCCAAAGGAAAAGTTCACTGAAATTTTAGAGAGATTATCCAGAGCAGTAGAAGTAGAGGTAGCAAATCCAGAATCCAGGCGACTCCTTATAGAATCTTTGGCATATGAGAACGCGAATCCTCAATACAGGCAGGTAATTTGGCCATTAAAATAAGATCAGCACCATTGGAGGAATGGGTCCTACATACAGCGAACCTGGAAAATAAAAGTCAGAATACAGGAGCTTAGGTAGGTGAAGCTATTTCTACAGGCTTGAGGAGACACCAGGATGCCTACCTGTGATGATATAGAGGCCTGGGTAGGGAAGGCAATCTCCAAGAATTTTAATAGACATAAAGATGCAACATGCTTTAACTGTGGTAGAATAGGACATCTTAGTAGGAACTGTAGACAACGCATTCCTAGAAATAATGCTTTTACCAGGAATGCATCAAACAGAAGGCCTCAGCCTCCTGGTCTCTGCAGGAGGTGTGGAAATGGCTGCCTTGGACTGATGAATGATGGTCCACAAGAGATAGACAAGGTAGATCTTTAAAGCCGGGAAACGGGGATCCGGGGCTCAAGCGAGCCCGGAAAAGAAAGATTATCTGGTCATTCCCAGTGACATTGGAGGACAGCCTCTCCCAGGACAATTAGAAGATCCACTGCCCACTGTAAATAATACGGCACGGGATAATACATATAGCTCCAGAGGATGAATCAATTATATCAGGAGGAGATACAAAATTATATTTTGGCAAACTTCTATACAATATCATAGACCCAAGTTATCAGTTAAGGTAAATAATATGGTGATTAATGGCATTTTAGACACCGGATGTGGTGCCACTATCATTAATCAGAAATCCTGCCCCCCCAATTGGGCTTTAAAAGAGGTTAACGTTCAATTCTTAGGGATTGTTACCCTATCTGAAGTTAAACAGAGTGTTAGATGGATTGACTTTATGGGGCCAGAAGGACAGAGAAGAAGGTTAAAGCCATATGTTGCAGATATTGCTATAAACCTCTGGGGTCATGATGTACTCCAGCAATGGAATGCGCAGATTAACATTCCTTCTGTATCAGCTAGGAATTATAGACAAGCTCTTAGTGGTAGAAAGAATATAGTAAGGCAGTACAGAAAACAGATGCCAAATGTACAGTCTGTACAGAAGCAGGATGCTAGTGCCAAACCTACAGAGCAACCAAAAGCTCTACCCTTAAAATGACTGACAGATGAACCTGTCTGGGTGGGTCAATGGCCTATGACATCTGAGAAGTTAGAGGGTTTGGAGAAGTTAGTTCAGGAACAGCTAGATGCTGGACATATTGAGGAATCAACTAGTGCATGGAATTCACCTGTTTTTGTTGTCAAGAAGAAGTCTGGTAAGTGGAGAATGGTTACTGATCTTAGAGCCATCAACAGGGTCATTCAGCCTATGGGGTCTCTACAACCTGGGATGCCATTACCTTCTCTAATTCCTAATGATTGGCCAATTATAGTTATAGACTTAAAAGATTGTTTCTTTACCATACTGTTACAAGAAAACGACAGAGAAAAGTTCTCCTTCACAGTACCTACCTATAATAATTCCCGTCCAGTACAGAGATTCCAGTGGAAGGTACTACCTCAAGGTATGTTAAACAGTCCAACTTTGTGTCAATATTTTGTGAATAAACCTCTAGAAATAATTCGTAAAAATTTCCACATTCTTTAATATATCATTATATGGATGACATATTACTATCTGATTCAAATAAGGATACTTTGGAAAAGATGTTTGAAGCAGTAAAGGAAACTTTGCCTCACTGGGGATTACAAATTGCCCCAGAAAAAATACAAAGGGGAGATTCTATTAACTATTTAGGCTATAAAATAGATGCTCATAAAATTAGACCGCAGAAAGTACAGATCAGAAGAGATCGTTACTGGACTCTTAATGATCTTCAAAAACTATTAGGAGAAATCTCTCAATTACAGACAATTATCGGTGTAGAAGGGCATGATTTAAAACACCTGAAAATGGCTTTAAAAGGAGATAAAGACCTAAACAGCCCATGAGTACTATCAGCTGAGGCTGAAAAAGAATTAGAATGGGTAGAAAAGAGAATATTAGAAGCACATGTGGACTGTGTGGATCCAAAGCTGGACTGTATTCTGGTTATTTTACCATCTAGAGAATACCTCTCAGGAATATTAATGCAGAGGGAAGGCATCATTCTAGAATGGGTATTTCTGCCACATAAACAGAATAAAAAATTGAAAACATATATAGAAAAGATCTCTGATATGATATTAAAAGGTAAGTTAAGGCTTCATCAACTGACTGGGAAAAACCCAGCTAAAATTATTGTACCTTTAACGAATGAGGAAATTTCCTCCTTATGGAAGGATAATGAGTATTGGCAAATAGCTTGCAGTGACTTTTTGGGAAGTATTAGTAATAACTATCCCAAAACAGAAAGAATCAAATTCATAAAGAAAACAATTTTGATTCTTCCGCGTATTGTGAGGCAAACACCTATTTCTGGAGTTCTTACCTTCTACACAGATGCAAACAAATCAGGTAAGGCAGGGTATAAATCAGGAAATATAAGTAAAGTAGTTCAAAGCCCTTACAACTCCGTACAAAAGGCAGAGTTATATGCCAATCTCATGGTACTTAAAGACTTTACAGAGCCTCTCAATATAGTCACGGATTCTCAGTATGCAGAAAGAGTTGTCTTGCACATTGAGACTGCAGAATTTGTTCCTGATAATACAGAATTGACCTCATTGTTTTTACAACTGCAGGAATACATCAGAAACAGGACTGATTCTATATATATAACACACATCAGATCCCATACAGGTCTGCCAGGTCCTCTGGCACAAGGCAATGATGAAATTGATTGTTTATTAGTAGGTAATGTGTTGGAAGCTTCAGAATTTCATAAGAAACACCATGTTAACAGCAAAGGTTTAAAGAAGGATTTTTCTATCACCTGGCAACAAGCCAAAGAAATAGTAAGAAATTGTCCCAGTTGCTCATTCTACAATCAAACTCCATTACCATCAGGATGTAATCCTAAAGGTGTTCACAGAAATGAACTTTTGCAAATGGATGTACTTCACTTCCCAGAATTTGGCATTTTGAAATATGTACACCATACCATAGACAAGTTCTCAGGCTACCAATGGGCTACTGCCTTCAGCTCTGAAAAAGCTGATTCTGTTATTACACACCTCTTAGAGGTGATGGCTGTTATGGGTATACCTAAAACAATAAAAACTGACAATGCTCCAGCATATGTCTCCAGTAAATTGGAACAATTTTTCAAATATTATAGTATAAAACATGTAACTATTATACCTTACAATCCCACAGAACCAGCAGTAACTGAAAGATCTAACCGAACCTTAAAAGAGATGCTTCATAAACAGCCAGGGAAAACAAAAACCCCTAAACACAGGCTACATAATTCTTTACTAACGTTGAATTTTCTTAATGCTGATGAAAAAGGACAAACTGCAGCAGAAAGACACTGGACTACAGAGAAGACTTCTGAACTGAACCAACCGGTGTATTTTAAGGATGTTATGACCTCAGTCTGGAAACCAGAATATGTGTTACGTTGGTGAAGGGGTTATGTTTTTGTTTCCACAGGAGAAGAAAAGGTTTGTGTTCCATCAAAATTAATTAAAATTCGATCAGAACAGAAGACGTCTCAGGAGGAGGAAGATAACAGCTCATCTATAAATTCATATCCACCATGGGTAAAGTGACCTCCTAAAAGGAAAGAGAAGTGTTTTGTTTTTTGTCTTCACAGGTAAACTCAGCAAAGAATACTGGACATATGGATTCCTGAAGAAAAATCAATAGCTACCCTGAGGACCATCAAACAGTAACTCACTGTGTGGTATAAAAGTCTAAATCTCTCTATATTGTTTTTTCATAGTACCCTTTTATCTTTATTTCTTCACATACCTCAGTCCCCATTCATTTAACTAAAGCTGGCTTTGGAGTTGGATTGGCTCTCCTACTCTAAATTCAAGCATATTATTTAAATAAAATTAAGAATTTCTGTATTATATCAAAGAGCCATTGATATAAGACAGAAGAAAATAAAATTAGGGACTGTTATCTGTGGATTTCTTTTTCTGAAAAGTCCAATTTCCTTCATGTTTACCATCTTCCCTATTGTCACCTCTTCCAGTATGCATACATATAAAAGTTAAAATATTTCTTTGTTATCATTAATGTTTTAGTTTTCCAGAGAAGGGATTTAATGACAGCAATCTTCATCTGCTTCAGAAAGAGAATGAGGGCCCACTTCCTTGACTTCACCTGATTCAACTGGAGGCATCTGAACTGCCCCACATCATCGACTCCACCTGACAAGCACTATCCTGAAACTGGCTCGAAACTACATCACTGTACATAACTCTGGACCAAGGAACTGAAACAGCACATCTTCTACAATCTGACCAGAGCTTCAGACAAGAGCTTCAATCAACACTATAGAACCCCAGTCAGGAACTTCAATCAAACATCTGCTTGCTTGCTGTTTTGGTGGGACTCCTGTGGGAGTAGGTATTTCTCTGGTTATTTTTTTTCCTATTCTTGGGACTCTTTTCCTCCTGTTGGGTTTCCTTTTCTGGCTTGGTATGAGGTCTTTTGCCTTGTCTTATAGTATCTTGTTTGGTTCTTTCAGGTTGTTGTGTCTTGGAGGGAGGCCTGTTCTTTTCTGAAGGAAATGAAGGAGTAGATGATCTGGGGGGAGAGGTAAGGTTCTGGGGAGCTGGGAAGAGTTGATGGAGAGGAACCTATGGTAAGAGAATGTATTTTTTAAAAAAAGAGATTTCAGAATTGGCTACATCCCTTGGCTCCAGTAAATCTCTTGATAAATCTTCAACTGATTCAGAAAGAAAATGAGGATCCACTTCCTTGACTTCACCTGATTCAACTGGACGCATCTGAACTGCCCCATATCATTGACTCCACCTGACAAGCACTATCCTGAAATTGGCTTGAAACTACATCACTCTACATAACTCTGGACCAAGAAACTGAAACAGCACATCTTCTACAATCTGGCCAGAGCTTCAGATGAGAGCTTTAATCAACACTAGAACCCCAGTCAGGAACTTCAATCAAGCATCTCCTACCATACAGAGACTGTCTTATCTACTGAGATTTTGTTATATAACATTTTTCTTCTCACAGGTCCCCATGAGATTATCATCGCCCCATCTCAGCAGGAAGTAGTTTTGAGAATTCCATGCTCCCTTTCCCTACTATTGATATTATAGGATAGTTTACACCTTTTAGTGTTAGTTGTCAATTATTTTAGAGTTGGGATTGGAAGGAGGTGTTCAGATTTGGGTGTTTCTTTCAGATAAGTTTAGGTTTGGATAGAATAGATGTTTGATACATTTTGTTCATGGACACAAGTTAGTTGTCCTTTTTAGACTAAAAAGGGAATTGTAGGAGGAAGCCTGTATGCCGCCATTAACCATGTGACTTACTAGAGGCACATACAGATGAGGTAAGAGCAGTATACCACACGGCTAACCACACCCACTTTAGGCATGACTAAAGACGTATACGGACGGACATAAAGATGTATACGTACGTAGGCGGTGAACTATGTCAGTCTAAAAATATGTACTTATATTTTAAGTATTAAATTAGTGTTATCCTTCATGGGAGTGCAGACAATGTCTTATCCAGAATCTGTAGTTTGTCTATCAGAAATCTGGATACCAGTCTTGGGATATATCTCTGTTCAAGTTGTTAGTTAAAGAGGTCCAAAAGACCTCTAAGACAGTACAGAGTCCAAGCAGTGCTCTTGTTTGTCCTCTACAACTGGATGAGAACACCCTGTTGCTATTGACAATAGTTACTGAATGTGAAGAAATCAGGCCGAAACTGACCGGAACTTTCCTTCCTGATGACTGACTTTCATAATGCTGGAATAGGCTCTGCAGGTTACTGAAGAAGAAAAGTCACCTGCAGCCTTTGTCAGCTATGAACCCTGAGGTGTGCAATAATAAACAACCCAGCAAGAGATGGCTATTGGAATAGATTCTTGCAATAGATACTTGAGTGCTGTGGGTGCAAGCAGTAGTTTTCTGATTCAATGCAAGGTTTGCCACACAAGACAAAACTCATATCTGGTACCAAGGCTACAGTGAAGAATCCATGACTGGTAAAGTCACAGGATGGGGGGAGAACATATTACTTTTATTTTGTGAAATGGACATAGAAAAACATCAAACTGCCTTCTGAAAGTATGTATATTCATATCCACCTTCATCTGAGAAACTTCCTTTGGCACTGAGAGAGAAGTTAGTGCTGAGACTGCAAATGATTAAGTCACTGTGGAGACAACAACACTAATGGAACATCTGCATCATACTCCCTTCCCTGATGGCTCAGGGAACATCAAAAAAGAAGGACAGAATATTCTAAGGACCAGAGTTTGAAGAAGAATGCTGCATTAAAAAGTAACTTCATTCAGTGGCTGATGGAAGAAGAGGCAGACTACCTTGGTTAAGTACTGAGCCGAACTCAAGAAAGCCAGTAACAGGGAGGACTGATGACCAAAGGGATTAAGACTGGGCTGGTTTAACCCCCAGAAACAGCTGACCTGACAAAGGTTAACTCTTGAATCCCAGGCATCAGCCTGGGAATCCAGCATAGGACTGATCAAGACTCCCTGAATGAGGGTGTCAGTGAGGAGGCCTAGGTAATCTATTGAGCCATGGGCAGCAGATCAGTACTCATCCCGAGTATACACATGGACTTTGGACTCCCATCCAACAATGTGAGATGCACTCTCACCCTGAACTCTTGGGAGAGGGTCTAGGCCCTGCTCTGTATGAAATGTCAGACTATGGACACCCCCATGGAGGGCCTCACCCTCCCTGGGGAAATGAGGGGATAATGGAGGGGGTTGGGGAAAGGGCACAGGAGTAGGGGAGGGAAAGGGAGAGGGACCTGGATCTGACTTGTGAAGCAACCTTGTTTCTTATCTAAATTTAAACTGAAAAATAAAAAAAGTATCTTCTGGACTCAACAAGGCTGATGCACCCATGAACTCACAACAGCTGTGGCTACCTGCCGAAGACCTGCTCAAAATCAAGTCAGTCAACATGCCAGCAAGGATCAGGGTAGGCACATGAGGTCCAACACCTAATTCAGGTGTTACTGGCTTAATGATTACTGGGGACAGAGAATTTTCTTTAGGGAGGTGTGGTTCTTGATAGTTTGCACATGCCCCAGTGGTTGGCTCTATATCCACACACATGAGTGCAGCAAAACTTGTACTCAGTGAGTTTTGAAAGTGGAAAAGGAGTAGGTGAAGTTGTATGGGGAATGTCTTGAGAAGAAATTTGGGAGGGGTCAGGGCCTGGTAGAGGTGGATATCATGAAAATTCATTGTATACACGTATGAAAATATCACAGAGTAAATAAATAAATCAATAAACCTACACAAATATTAAAGTGGCAAATAGGCAGAAAAACTAATATCAAAACACAAGATTATTTCGTTGCCCTAATGTAGAAGTTCCTTGCAAGACAAATGCTTTTCAGCCTTATGAGTTGGTTTTAATGACTCTGTCATTGGTGTCTTACTTATAAAATCTCTTCCTGTGCCAACAACATCATCCACTTTCTCTTAACAGATTAAGAGTGTCTGGTCTTCTATTGAGACCCTTGAGACACTGGAGTTGAGTTTTGTGAAGTGTGATAAGTAGATCTATGAACATTCTTCTACAACCATACAGTTTCATCAGCATCATTTGCTGAAGATGCTATCTTTCTTTTTTTTATTTTCCATATATCTTTATTGATTTCCATTTTTACATGTCACCCTTCTCCCCTGGCCCCCACTAACCTCCACATCCAATCCCCCTTTGCTCCCCATGGGGGATCTTCAAAGTCTGTAATATCATCTTGTGTAGGGCTCAGGCCCACCCCCATGTGTCCAGGCTGAGAAGAGTATCTGTCCATGTGAAATGGACTCCCAAAGTCCATTTGTACACTAGGTATAAATAGTGACACACTGCCAGAGGCCCCATAGACAACCCAGGCTTTGTAACTGACACCCATGTTCAGGGGTGTGGATCTGTCTCATGTTGTTTTCCCAGCTATCAGTCTGGGGTTCATGAGCTCCCCCTTTGTTCAGGTGAGCTGCCTCTTTGGGTTTTTCCAACATGGTTCTGAACCCTTTGCTCATCACTCCTCCTACTCTGCTACTGGATTCAAGGAGTTCAGCTCAGTGTTTAGCTCAGTGTCTGCCATGGCTTCCATCAGCTACTGGATAAAGGCTCTAGGATAGCATATAAAGTAGTCATCAATCTCATTATTGGGAAAGGGTGTTTAAGGTAGCCTCTCCACTATTGCTTAAATTGGTATTTGGGGTCATCCATGAAGATCTCTGGACATTTCCCTAGTGCCATATATCTCCTTAAACCTACAATGGCTTCCTCTATTAAGGCATCACTTTTCTTTCTCTCTTTTATGTTCTCCCCCTGACACAATCTTCTTGCACTTTCCTGTCCTCCTCTCCCCACTTCCCCTTCTCTTTCTCATAACTCCCTCTCCCCTCCCCCCATACTCCAAATTTTCTCAGGAGATCTTGTCCCTTTCCCCTTCTGGGGGAACATGTATATATTTCAGAGTTGTTTTGATTTGCATTCCCCTGATGGCTAAGGATGTTGAGCAGTTTCTTAAGGGTCGTTCAGTCATTTTAAATTCTTTCATTGAGAATTCTCTGTTTAGTCCTGTACCCCACTTTTTAGTTGAATTATTTGGTGTTTTGGTGACTAGCTTATTGAGTTCTTTGTATATTTTAGAAATCAGCCCTCTGTCTCATGTGGTATTGATGAAAACCTTTTCCCATTCTGTGGCCTGCAGTATTATCTTGTTGACTGTGGCTTTTGCCTTCAGAAGCTTTTCAGTTTCAGGAGGTCCCATTTATTACATATCAATTTCAGTATCTGGGCTACTGTGTGGCTGAATTTATGTTGAGGTCTTTGATCCATTTGGAGTTAAGTTTTGTGCATGGTGATAGACCTGGATCTATTTGCAGTCTTCCACATGAAGCATCCAGTTATTCTACCACCATTTGTGGAGGATGCTTTCTTTTTTTCCATTGTATAGTTTTAGCTTCTTCATCAAAGGTCATGTGTTCATATCTTTGGTTAATATCAGGGTCTTCAATTTGATTTCATTAGTCCACCTGTCTGTTTTTGTGCCACTCCCAGCAGTTTTCAGGACTATAGCTGTATAGTAGAGCTTAAAGTCAAGAATAGTGATGCTTCCAGAAGTTCATTTATTGTACAAGGTTGTTTTGGTTATCCTGGTTCTATTATTTTTATGTATAAAGTTGAGCATTGTCCTTTCAAGGTCTGTGAAGAATTGTGCTGGTATTTTGATAGGGATTGCATTGAATCTGTAGATTGCTTTTGGTAAGATTGCCATTTTTACTATGTTGATCCTACCTATCTAAGAACATGGGAGATCTTTCCATTTTCTGGTGTCTTCCTTATTTCTTTCTTTAATGTCTCAAAGTTCTTGTCATACAGGTCTTTCACCTATTTGGTTACTGTTACCCCAAGATGTTTTATTTTGTTTGTGTCTTTTGTAAAGGGTAATATTTCTCTGACTTCTTTCTCAGCCCCTTTACTGTATATATATACTATGGATACTGATTTTTTTAGTTTATCTTGTATCCTGCCACTTTGCTGGAGGTATTTATCAACTGGTACAATTTTTCGGGTCACTTATTTAAACTGATATATCATCTGCAAATACTGAAATTTGGACTTCTACCTTTCCAATATGTATCCCCTTGATGTCTTTTTGTTGTGTTATTGCTCTAGCTAGAACTTCAAATACAATATTGAAGAGATATGGAGAGAGTGGACAGCCTTATTTGTTCCTGATTTTAGAGGAATCACGTTGAGTTTCTCTATGTTTAATTTGATGTTGGCTGTTGGTTTGCTGTATATTGCCTTTATTATGCTTAGGTATGTTCCTGTTATCCCTGATTTCTCCTAGACCTTTATCATGAAGGGGCTTTTTCGGCATCTAGTGAGAGGATCATGCAGTTTCTGTTTTTCAGATTGCTTATATGGTAGATTACATTGATGGATTTTTGTATGTTGAACCATCCCTACATGTCTGGGATGAATCCTACTTGATCATGGTGGATGATTTCTCTGATGTGTTCTTGGATTTGATTTTCCAGTATTTTATGGAGTATTTTTGAATCAATATGCATGAGGAACATTGGTCTGTAGTTCTCTATCTTAATTGTTTCCTTTTGTTGTTTGTGTACCAAGGTAATTGTAGCCTTATAAAATGAGTTTGGCAATGATTCTTCTGCTTCTATTGTGTGGATCAGTTTGAGGAGTGTTCATATTAGCTCTTCTTTGAATTTCTGGTAGAATTCTGCACTGAAACCATTTGGCCCTGGGCTTTTATTTGATTGAACACTATTGATGACTGCATCTATTTCTTTAGGTGTTATAGGTCTATTTAAATTGCTTATCTGATATCTATCCATAAATTCTCCATTTCCTTTACTTTTGAGAATTTTGTTGAGTACAGGTTTTCAAAGTAAGACCTGATGATTCTCTGGATTTCCCCAGTGTCTGTTGTTATGTCCCACTTTTCATTTCTGATTTTGTTAATTTCCATGTTCTCTCTCTGTCTTCTGGCTATGCTGGATAAAGATTTGTCTAGTTTCTCAAAGAACCAACTCTTACTTTCATTGATTCATTTTGTTGTTTTATCTGTTTCTACTTTATTGATTTCAACTCTCAATTTGATTATTTCCTGGCATTTACTCCTCTTGGGTGAATTTGCTTTTTTCTGTTCTAGAGCTTTCAGGTGTTCTGTTAATTCTCTAGTGCAGCTATTCTCCAGTTTCTTCATGTGGGCACTTAGTTCTATGAACATTCCTATTAGCACTGCTTTCAGAGTGTCACATAGTTTTGAGTATGTTGTGCCTTCATTTTCATTGAATTCTAGGATGTCTTTGACTTCGTTATTTATTCCTTTACCCAGGAGTGATGGAGTTGATCATTGTTCAGTTTCCATGAGTTTATACGGTTTCTGCAATATTGTTGAATTCAAATTTTAAGCCATGGTGATCTGATAAGACACAAGAGGTTATTCCAATATTTATTTTTGTATCTGCTAAGGTTTGTTTTATTGCCGAGAATGTGGGATATTTTAGAGAAGGTTCCATGTGGCACTGAGAAGAAGGTATATTCCTTTGTGTTTGGGTGGAATGTTCTATAGATATCTGTTATTCCCAATTGGGTCCTAAGTTCTATTAGTTCCTTTGTTCTTTGCTAAGTTTCTGTCTTGTCCTATGGTGAGAGTGGGGCGTTGAAGACTCCTACTATAAGTGTGTGTGGTTTAATGTGTGATTTGAGTTTTAGTTATATTTCCTTTATGAATGTGGGTGCCTTTGTATTTGCTGCATAGATGTTCAGAACTGAGACTTCATCTTGATGTATTTTTCTTGTGATGAAAATGAAATGACCTTCTTTATCTCTTTAGGTTAATTTTAGTTTGAGGTCTGATTTGTTAGATATTAAGATGGCTACACTAGCTTGCTTCTTAGGGCCATTTGCTTGGAAAATCCTTTCCAAACTCTTAACTGTGATTTTGCTGCAGGGAGGATCTGGAGGCCACAGGTCAGGGGACTCTAGAAGGGAGAGTGAGAAGTTGGGTGGAGGAGCCCCTGGCACTCACCTATCTACCAGATAGCAGAGGGGCAAGGCAGAAATGGAGGCCAATGCTTGCTGCTTTGTACTGCCTACAGGTCCCTCTCGATGTTGTCTTTTCTACAGAGTGTATTTTTTGCTTTTTTTTCTCCTCAAATGTCAGGGTCTCTAAATGTGTGGAACTATGTGACTTCAGTTTGATTCCATTGATCAACCTGGCTGTTTTCATGCTAATACCATGTTGTTTTTATTACCATGGCTCTGTAATACACCTTGAAATCTAGGATGGCATACTACCAGCAGATGTATTATTACACAGAATTGTTTCAGCTATCCTGAGTTTTCGTGTTTTCATTTGAAGTTGAAGATTGTTTATTTTTAATTTCTCTGAAGAATTACGATGGAATTCTGATAGGAATTGTATTGAATTTGTGGATTGCTTCTGATAGAATGGCCAATTCACAATATTAATCCTGTCCAACGTCTTAAAGTTTTTATTATGTAAATCTTTAGGTTGTTTGGTTAGAGCTACTGCAAGATAGTTTTCTTTTTGAGGCTTCTGTGAAAGGTACTGATTCCCAGAACTCTTTTCTAGGAAGTTTGAGATTTGTGGATAAGGAAGGCTACTGACCTATGCAAGTCAATTTTTGTGTTAATTGACAATATTAATTACTTCATAATTTTAAAAAAGAAAGATTATATAATTTCTTATAAAATAATAAGCACAAAAATATGCCAGGCAGTAGTGTTAATTTAAAAAATACACAATTTGTGACTATTCTAAGTATGTGTGCTAAATGCTTCAAAATTTAGCAGACATTATTATGGTAAATAGCAATGATAAAATGTTATATATTCCTTATAAAATAATGTATATCAATATCATGATATAAGCTAGACATACTGGCTCATGCCTATTATCCTAATAAAGAGAATCATGAGTCTGGCAGTAGTGGCACACAGTTTTAATCTCAGCACATGGGATGCTGAAGTAACCAGATATTTGAGTTCAAGTTCAGTCTGGTCTACAGGTTGGGGGCTTGAAATTGTCCTTGGTACCTAACAATTTCTAGTCCTAGACTAAGTAATATAAAGTCTAAACAACACAATATAATAATAATAATAATAGCTATTGTTATTCCTGAGGCTAGTTTTCATGAATACTATTTTGTGATTCTTCTCACTAAACCATTTTGACGAGTATGCTCTTCACAATGGAAGTCAAATACAGGAGATGATAACTAACAGCAATCCAAGCATAAGTGAACAAACCCAGTATCATGAGTAGGGATTTCATTACAATTGTCTTAATAATTGACAAAACAGGCATTAAATCAATATAGATATGAAGCACTGGAGGAAAAACTAATCAATGAATTCTCTTAATTGGTAATAATAGGACATTCAACACCAAAATAAAATATATGTCCTTTTCCTTGAGAATGGAATATTTACAAAAAGAAAATCATCCTCTGAGTCATATTTAATCATATTGAAGTCTCTGGCTACAAAATCAGTAAAATAACATAGAATCAATAACAGAAGTTGGCCTAAAATTACCCCCAAATCTGTAAGCAGAGAAGGCTGCCCTTGGTATAGCAGCTAGGCACTGCCCTAGCTGATCTACAGCATCACTCTGGGAAGACAGGGATTGTGTTTCCTGACCCAAGCACTTTTGCAATGTTGTAAAGTGTTTCATCATAATAGGAGAAGCAAGACATAAGAACAGAGACCCACCATGCTCGCTAAGGAGATGGATTTTATTTGAAACAGAATGGGAGTGAGTTCGTTCTTTGGGCTTTGTGAAAAAACAGTTAAGTTGAGGATGACGCAACATCCAGCTGTGGTGCAGCATGGAGGAAGCATGCAGAGCTCAACCAGCAAACCAGTAAGTGGGCTAACTAAAACTTAAATGGAGGGATGAAGATGAAAGGACTGACAGTCTTCCCAATTTCAGCAGAAATGTTACTGTTGGAGTTAATTTAAAAGCACAAACACACCGAGATTTGGAATAGTCGCAGGAATAGTGTAAGTCATCTTTGGGTTTACATGCTTGTCCAGTCTGAATAATTGCTATCCATTCTATACCAACTGAATTACCAGGGGTGTTCAGTTACTAGAGCTAATGGGAAATCAAATGAAAGTTTCTTTTTGCATCTCCAAGTATCACAGGCTTGTTGCTTTTATTCTAATTTATAGTTACACTATCTGTGTCACTTATTCATGTTCACAGTTGCCTTACTGTGAAATAAACCCTTGTAAACAAGATTCTGGTTTAGCTAACTCAAGTTTTTACTAAATTTTTATTTATAATTTTAAAATAGATACAACAAACATAAACAGATCATGATGTTGCTCAACTTTTAATTAATTTCATACTTGTAATATTATATATGTTTTTAAATTTAAATAGAATTTTATAAAACATATACTGATTGTGTTTTAATGAACTGGTATTCATTATAAATCTTTGAGAAGACAATATGTGTTCTTTTCAAAATACTTAAACCATTCCACTTTTAATAGCATTTCAGTACTAGAGTTGATTAGGTCATATCTACAAGATAATTAAAAAAACTACTCTAAGCCAATGAATGGATTTAAAAGGGAGAAAATACCAAATATAGCTGACATTTGGGGAAAAAATATTATGGATATCATTAAAAACTACTCTTTAAAATTACATAGAATTTCCCTGGTTAAAATGAAAAACAATTTAAAGGTAAAGGTGTTGAAGTTCACTGTTGATCAACAACCATTGACCAATGAAGGAAAGAAGTACACAGAGAAGAACAACTACTTAACCTCCTTTATGTGTCTACTCAATCCTTTGAAACTATGAACTTCTTGTGAATTGAGATAAATATGAATGACTAATTCCATTATCCAGTAGAGCTAAAAATTTGTGAATAGTCCCAATGATATATTTATCAAATAAGCAACCACAAGAGTGATCTCTGAGAGTAGTAATAAATAAAGATCAGGATATGTGGGAAAATTAGTTTTCAAGTGTTGATGACCATTTATGATGAGGAGCAAGAGAAATGTCTCTCTTTGATATTTTACATTAGTCTATATGTAACAGAGGCTTTTTAAAAATTCACTTATGATAATTGTATCATGAATCAAAGAGATATTGTTAATGAACTTTCACAGTTATTTGAACTCAAAAAGCAGCACATACTGATAAATATGCTTATTTACGAATGTGCCCATATAACACGGGCAAAAATGTAGTGTAATTAGTTAATTTCTTGTTTAGCTTGAGTATTTAAATCCAACATTTCTTCTGAATATTAACCTAGTAGATGCTATACTGAAAAGTTAGAATTCAGATGAACATTACACAAGATGGGTAAAAAAATGAGAGGTACCAGATGAAAGGTTGGGGATGAAAAACCCTGTTTTATGGCCAGGGCATAGCTGTGGTACTCATAAACTCACAATATCTGCATTTTCTGCATATAAATTGTGCAAGATTGAGCCTGTCAACATTTAGTTATGTATGGGGTGGGAGTTTCCTGTGGCTTTGACCTACCCAAGGGAGCTAATGGCTCTTAAAGGCTCCTGGGGGAGAGGAAGTCATTGTCATCAGTATTGTTGCTTCTGGTTAGTTACTGAATCCTAAATGGAAAGTTTCACACATATGCTTCAAAAGTAGCCTTAGTTTAACCCAGTTAAACTACGTACACAGAAAATCAAAAACAAAGAAGGATGGGGACTTAGTTGGAGGGATGCAGTGATTGGAGTAGGGGAGGCATGAGAAGAGAGATAGGAATAAACAGAGGGATAAGTGTGGTTAGGGTGTATTACATTCATGTATGAGATCTCAAAGAATAAACATGAAAATAAGTTTAATTCTTTAAAGTAGCATATTCATCCCTAAAAAGTATTTTAGATGACTTTGTCTTAATGTCACATAAAAGGAAACAAAATGGCTTTATTCTTTCCTACAGATATTTCCAGTGTCAGTGACTCAGAGTAACCATTGCTGATTTTACTTTTTTATTTCATTGTTGTATAGTTCAAATTCAAAGACATTTCCAACTAGTATCTACCTATCTAGACCTAGACCTACACACATGTCACACACACACACACCACACACACTCACACACATATGATTATGTATTTGTGTATGTATATATGTGCATGTTGTATATATGTGTGCATGTGTATATACATATATACTTATTTATACAGACATATTCACAGACTCACAGACAAGAACATGTTGCCATTACATCTATTTGAGTCATTTTAGACTTTAACTACAATGAATGTATGGAACAACAATCTCAACATTGCTACTCAACTGCACAGCTAAGGTATAAAATACTGGCTATTTTTCTTCACTACTAAAGTTTGTATTTAAGTCACCAAAGTAATACATACACAAGGAGATTTATTCCTGTGCTAAAGACATAACCCAAACACTGTAATAACTTTTGAGGAATAAAACAAGGTATGCAAAAAGCAAAATAACAGAGGGCTTCCCTGGTAGAGGAGAACCCTGGAGGTGTTCTGGTGTCTGTAGCAGGAGGAACAGGCTGGATGTGGCATGAGAAGAGTCAGTCTTTATTTGTACCCGGACCCCAGGTTTCAAACCCAGTTTTAAAATTAACTGAAGCAATAATTAAAGGGATTTGCACCCCAATAAAATCACCATTTTGAATGACACCTCTGTTGCTCATGGAAAATTTATTATAGTCCAAGTGTTTCTATCATGAGGAGCAGCAAATGTAAACCCGGCAACCTGGGACCAGCCACTGAACTTAGATAATTATTTCCCAGACAAAAAAAGAACATCCTGTTTTTTTATGTGGCATGCCCTGGTATCTGTTAGCTTTGATTTTTATAGCTTTAATTGAAATTTCATAATCAGAGAGTTCAAATACAGAACAAACTTGAGTCAAGACTCGGGAACAATATCATTCCCTTAGAGCACTTATTTTTCAGCAAAGAACCAAAATAAAAAAATTCCCAGGCTTTTATTAGACTTTGTGCCTCTACTGATTCTTGGTATAAGAATTTCTAGTCTGAGGTTACAAGCTATTAAAGAACAGCCTGGGGCTAAGCTCAATAGGAAAGTGAGCAGAAGAGGCAGGTGAGCTCACCTAGATTACAGGTTTTGCTAGTTTGTTGGAGAATTTAAGACAGAAAAAAATGGAAGGAAAACACTTGAGATTCAGCAAAAGCCAAAATGAATTTGGACCAAGTCTGTTATGAAGTGATCTGTGTTTTTAAAGGAAATGTAATCCATGTTTCTGACTCATTTACAATGACCTTATCAAAATGCCATGCAAAGAAAGTTATTCGGGGACCAATCATTCTTTTGGGCGTCTAAACAGCATCTCAAAATATTTTTTCTGGTTTGATTATAAATGAACTCAAACTCTGGAAGGTCCACCAAGGTCACTAAAATTCTCAAGAGTCATCATATTGAAAAAGAATTTAAGCTCTGCAATTTTCCCTTTCTTTCCTGACTCATTAAAATGGTTACAGGAGGTTTAATTCAGTTGGAGATTTTGAATTGCATAATTGCAATCACACCAAAAAATCAAGAAAAAGCTCCTTGGAGTTTTTAAAGTTATTTTGCACAATTATTATTCATCATTAAAAAAATCACCAAAGTCTCTAGACTTTCTTCCTCTCTAGTGTAATAGTAGTTTCCTAATGTTTCCCTGGGAGCTAGAAAGGAATTGGCATAAGACACTACATTGCTGCATTGAAATCCCGATGACCTACAATTTTTCACGTTCTACATCTACAATAGTTAGTTAAGAAATACAAAGGGTCAGAGATGGAGATTGTGGAGGTAATTTAGTTAAAACCTTCAGCCTTGAAATGTACAAAACTGCAGTATTTAAGTTTAAAAATTATGCTCAAGGTTCTATTAATAACATTAATATTTGGTGGAAGAATTGCCTACTCTGTCAAAAGATTGAATGCTACCAAAATGATGATGGTTACAATCTCTATAACATATTACTACTCTAAGAATTGTCAAAATCTGCGATCTGTAGGCCAGTAATATGGGATCCTGTTTCCTCCAGGCGTGAGGGTCACTTGCTTAGACTATTGTAGATTCCTTATTCTCAGCTTTTTATTCATTCCTTTTCTTCTGTAGTCAGTTGTCTACTAGGTAGCAAAGGTTACTAAAAAGCCTTGCAAATTCTTGTTATAACAACTCCATCAACCATCTTCTCACCATCTCACAGTGAGTGAAGTCCTTAACGTGGTCTGTGAAAGTCTATTATAATCTATACACTGGACCTTACAAACAGAGGTCCTACCCCATCAGCCCCAGCTGTCTAGGATCTCATCACCCTGTCTTGTTTCCAGAAACTCTAGCCAAACTCATAGATGTTGGTGCTTTTTGATGCAACTTTTGATGAGCTATTAACCCAGATATCCTCATGGGTTGTTGTTCACATGTAAATATCTGTTCCATGTCATCTCACCAGAGGGGTGTTTCTTCTCCATTTAAAAGTAATGGATCTTGTATCTCTCCTTCATTTATTTTTCTTGCTGCATCTCTACACTGACTACATAAATTTCATTTAATCACAGGTTTCTTATCTATTTCTATTACATGAGGCTCTTTTTCTATAGTGCTCCATGAGTCAGACATCACACCTACCAAGATAAACTTTAGGAAGAGAATGATGGTGGATTCAACATATTACCACGTCCCTTTATTGAGTGCTATAAATTTACACACCTAGGAATGTTATTTTACATATTTTACCCTCTTTGTTCATCTGTTCATCAATTTTGTATAGTGTAGCTAACCTTTCATAGCAAAAATGTATAAGACATCATCTTAAAGTTGCAGTAATTGACGGTACTAAATTTAAGAATGGAAAGGAAAAATTGCACAGCTCTTGTGCATATGGTCAAAGCTGCTTTCATGGATATGTGTAACTGTCATGTTGTGTCTAGAAAGATAGTGTTTACTTGTGTCATGCACCTCAACTGGCTCTTACAATGTTTCTTATCCCTTTCTGCAATGATCTCTAAGTCTTAGGAGGAGTTGTGATACAGATATTCCCTACATGGTGGTACATTTTGCAGTCTCTTTTTCTCTGTATCCTGGCAAGTTTCTCAGTTAATCACCATCTACTAATAAAGTAAGTTATATGATATGGGTTGGGCAGTATCATAATCTGTGGGTATTATGACAAGTCACTAAGAGTCTTTTAATATGATCAAAATACACTGTATAAAATTCTCAAAAGATAAGAGTAGCTTTAACTTGATTAAAAAAGAAGTAGAGTGGAATGAAAATCCATTCTATCAAGAATGGTAATCATCAACCTTAACTGTAATTTTTTTTGGAATAACAACCAAAACCCTCTGGTTGTAATCTCTCTAATATTAAGGTAAAAAGGCAAGTTGACTTCAAAAATAGTAAGAACAGCAATTCTTATATAAGTGATAAGGACATAATGATAAATTATGCTTAAAAATCAAGTTTAAGCTACTAACATTTAGTTATTTTATTGATAGAAAATGAGTAGAAACATAGATGCATGAAAAATAGTTGCCATGGTGATTGTATCAGTACAGATTATAAACCTGTATCACTCCTCATCAGTTACATATCAACCGTAATTGTTATTTAATTCATGAATGACCTGATTTTCCTCTAGGCTCAACTGTGTTATTTATAGAACTTAAGAGGGCTAGAGTTTGTATCTAGATCATTGTACATACATGAAAAGAAATAGGAAGTAATTACTTTCATTACTTACCCATATTCAGAAATTCTTGCTACAGATGATTTTTTCTTTATTTAGCTCTGAACTAACCATATTGGAGATCAAATTTTTCCAGCTCTCCCTTTGAAGATGATTCTTATACAGTTAAAACTGCATCTACCTATGAGATATTAGCATTCAAAATCACCAGTAAAGAGCAGTTGGATACAAGCCAGCTACAAGTTTTAAAGCAAGGCCTAGAGCAATTCTCTTTTGTGGAGTCGATGGATGATGACAGTACACTTCAGCATCTGGCCATGTCAGCAACTAAAGTAAGGTTGGTCAAGGACCAAGAATACTGTTTTAGGAATACCCAATAGCACAATTGTCAACCTAACTATGGATTTCTGAAAAACTGAAAGATCAAAACAAATTAACATTTGGCTCAATAACCAAGTAGAAGCCTTCATGAGCCAAGTTACACCAACTAATTACCGTATGCAAAATATTATTATCTTAAAACATATCAATGATGTATATTCCATCTGTATGCCTCACATAGGTGGATAAGTTCATTACAACAACATCACATTTTTAATATGGGCAGTCGAGGTCTAGTGTTAGAAATGAAGAGTAAAGCTGGAGATGAGACAAAGATAGAATAAAAATAATAGTCCAAATTCTTTGTATTAGTTTTGTTTATTTAGGAATAAGCTCCTGTTATGTTTAGCATGCTAGATTAGCTTCAATTGACCAAAGTTATTGGAAAAATGCTGTCTAGAGTCCAGGATTATGAACTGGAGTCCTCTGCAAAAAAAGTAGTTTAAGGCAGTCACCACATTTGGATGCTATACTATTCACAGGAATGTTTAAAAATAGAATTATTCCTAAGACATTTTTGGAGAAACACATAGATACTTTTTATCAGTTTATAAAAATAATGAACTATGTCAAAAGCATTAAAGTCACTTCTGAAGCTATTTAAAGGATTGAAACTGAAATTTCAAGTACACATAAATCTGTTGGCATTAAAACAAACAAGAAATAGATTGCAGTTATAAATGAGCTCGTGAGAACATTATATTGAGGGGGCTACAAGAAAGTTTTGGAGGGTACAAAGACAAAACAATTTTTAAAAAGATAGCAATAGTAGAAAAGACTTTAAATTCCTTAGCTTTAAAAGTAATGGAAAGGAACCAGCCAGTGCAGGAATCCTCCAAAAACACCTGTGTGGATAGGGCTTGCAACACTACTGATCCAAACTATAATCGTACATAGAGTCCAGCAAATGAAGCAAAATTGACAGGGTCATGAGAATGAGGATGCTAGCATGCTCTTTTCACTCTCATTCACCCTCAGACTCTGAGGGCCTCTCACTGGCAAGAAGTACCTTTACACTAGGCTTCTGGTGTCAGTTCCTTTCCTATGGTCACAGAAGAATTTCATAGAATAAATAAATATGACATGGAATGTGTAGATTTTACCAAAGAATTGGCCTAGTGATACTAAGAATTCATCAGTTAAGACATAGTTAAACACTCTGTTTATCTCATAATCTTAATTAACTTGAGTTTTATGGGTATATATAATAGTATATATGCAACTCTACCATACAAGTATATATATTCATATAAATAGGCATACATGAATATATGTTTTTATGTGTGTATGGATGAATGTAAGTATGTATGTAAGTATGTATGTATGTATGTATGTATTTTTCCTTTGGTGAATTATTGGCCTTCTAACAATTGCTAATATTTTGATTGAACCCAAGTAGGACACTTGGAGTCTTATCAGTTCATCTGTGATGAGTAGAAGGCTATGTATATTTGTTCCAGTATGTATATAAGGAGAGAGCAGAGGGAATGATTACAAAACAACTATTTGTGGAAGGCATTCCAAATTTTTAAACATGAGATCAGACAGATACTGATGGGAGCCAAATATTGTAAGTACAACTGAGACCCAGGTCTACTCCACTAAAATCATCCTTCATACTAACTTTTTATTACAGCATCTAAGCAGTATTTCTCTGTTGGCTTTTGATTTTCAGGCTTATGATAATCTGGTGTATAATTGGATTATGAAAAAAGTAATTACAATATAGAATGTAAATAAAGAATATTTTAAATGTCCTATTATTCACACTCATATTGTTTACAATCAGTATATTATGTCACAGTTTTATAAAAACCATGAATATAGAACCCAATAGTATAATAAAATAAATTAAATGATTTATAAACAAGAAGGTTTTATGGATCATAAAAATAACTTACACATTGAATATTATTGCTTTCTAATATTATAGCTTAATGAGATTTAAATATTTCTTTACTTACAAACACAAATTTTAATAGTAATATAATTTATTCTTCTGTAGTTCTACTTCTGGAATGATGGTATCAGAATTTATATTCTACCGCATCTACTAAGCAAAACTAAACGCATAGACTTAAAACAAATGAAGGAAGATTCTGAAACTTAGAGGGTGAAAAGAAGCCTGAACAGGGCCACAGGGACCTAGGAAAAACAAAGCTATTAATTCTCTGAGATATTTTACTCTCACATATCTATGGTTAGTATTGGAAAAGTGGATACTATTAAAATTAAAATATACTGATAAATGTTTTTTCAAGCAAAGAGTCTTTGAAATACTAGACTCAGGAAGATAAACACTATTAGATAATATAGTCTTTTCTAGTGAAACACCATCTAACAAAATACCTCTTCAACTTCAATACCAGGAAAACTTAAAAGGTTGTCTAACTCTCAGACAAGATACTCGACAAAGAAGAAGTCCAACTAGATCTCCAGATTTCATATGTGGGATTACTACTCCCATAACCCCAGACTGTGAATGATTTTTAAAGCACTGAGTTTAAGATGTTACTAATTTAAAATCATTACTAGTATTAATATAAGAGCTGATTAAGACTCATTAAAAGACATCAAACACTTATCAATAAATAAAAATATAGAGAGACAAAATTTGAAAGACAGGAATCTACCCATGAAGGAGGAAACCACAATAAAAGCAACTTAGTACAAGCTTTCAGTGATGGACCTAAAGGCAAAGAAGTTGGACAAAATGCATATGCTGATTATTCTGACGAGGCTGTAGTACTTTCCTTGGCAAGAGCAGAAAGCATATAGGAAGCTGTGTACTAACTAAGCACTGTAGCCTCCTTTTCTTTAGGGTGAGCACAGTTGACAAGGGAAATTATGCAACAGGTTCCCATTGGATGCAGTTATGTAGAATTTGGAAAGTCAGGTATGGGTTTCAACATAGATTTTCTCTGTGTAACAGCTCTGGCTATCCTGGCACTTGCTTTGTAGTTCAGTCTGGCCTAGAAATCAGAGATCTGCTTTCCATATTCAAGGACTAAAGGAAGGCACCACAAGGCACAGCTAGTAAATAAGATCTCATATAAACAAAAAGAAAATCTACCTATAGTTCTGGATCTGAAGAGTGATGAATTAAAGGGTATGCAAATTAATGCCTATCGAGGATCCATGTAGTGTCTTCTCACTATGGCTCACATATGGGGGAAGGATTAACTTTATGATCTTTCTGTTTAACTAGTCAGAACAGATACTACTCTAGATCTTACCCAAAGAGAAGAAAGTCATCTCTGATTCATTCTATAAGGACACTCATCCCAGTCATGAGATTCATTGCCTTATCAAATGATCCCTCAAAAGACCATCATTTTAGGCCGGGCGGTGGTGGCACACGCCTTTAATCCCAGCACTCGGGAGGCAGAGGCAGGCAGATCTCTGTGAGTTCGAGGCCTGGCTGGACCGACAGCCTCCAAAACAATACACAGAAACCCTGTCTCATAAAAACCAAAAAAAAAAAAAAAAGACCATCATTTGGTAGTTAGCATTTCAAAGTACGAAAATGAAGAGATATAATTTAGATCATGACAGATCCAAAGAGGTATGTACCATGATAAAAATCAATCTCACATGATCAGATAACATGTTTCCATCTACATAAGCAGCTTGAAAGTACACATACATAGAGATGGAACATAGATTATTAACTACTAGCATTCTGAAATGAAATGCTAGAATAAAGAATAAAAACTGTATGAGGAATGGCTTCTCAGAGACCCCTGTCATAATGGGATATCTACATTATTATACAAGTGTGATAGTATGAAATAGCATACCACTAAACATATGCACTATGAATATCAAGATCCTAGTTGATGATAGTGTTATGGGAAGTGGGATAAGGGGTATCCTTTATCTTTAAGTCTTATTAATTGAGATTAATTATTTCAAAATAGGGAGTTTTTCATAAAGATCCCAAGATGCATTTTTAAAAAGGTCATTTTCAAGCTTGAAAACCACTGTGAGAAATAGAACCCATAATATTCCAGACAAAATATTTTAAAAAATACAATAATGTGGTGAAGTCAAATTTTTCCTAAAGGCTTCTCAGACCTCATCCAGAGAGTGAGAGACCTTGGAACACCCATCCTCAAATGGGATATCTCCACCAAATTCCTTCCCTCAGAGCTCAAGGAACCCCACAGAAGAGGAGGGAGAAAGCATGCAACAGCCAGAGGGAATGGAGGATACCAGGAAAACAAGGCCCTCTGAATCAACAAAAGCAAAGTTCACATGAAGTCAGAGGTTGAACCACCATGTGCAGGGTCTGCAATAGGTCTGCACCATGTCTTCTTCATATATATCATGGCTTCCAGTTTAGTGTTTGAGTGAGAGTCCTGAGTGTGCAAATAAGTGGGGTTTCGACTCCTGTGCCTTCTCTTGGGTTCTTTTTCTTCTGTTGGTTTGTATTGTCCAACTTCAAGGTGATAATTGTTGGTTTGTATTGTTCAACTTTGAGGTGATAATTTTATTTTATCTTCTTATATGTTATTCTGTTTTATTTTAAAGAAATGAATGAATGAATGATTTAAAATTTAGCCTCTAGGGACATTTAACAACTGAGCTGTCATTTATATCTGATGGGAGAGGGAAAATTAGTTTTCTGCAATGGAGTGACCTGGGGTATATTACCCATTTCAGTGCAGGCCTCATGGCCTCCATATTTTTTGTGTATATTTGGGTTTTTTGGCTACAGTTTGATGTTTTTGTTTTTCTGTGAGTAATGTTTCATTCTGACTTCTTGGTTTTGGAAAGGGGTTGCTGTTGTATTGCATTTCTATTTGACTTTTGAGGAACTTAAAGTTAGGTGGGTAAGAAATGGAGATGATCATCAAGGAAGGACTTGGGGTGTTGTAGAAATATATTTCAAATGATCAAAATGTATTTAAATTTAATTTTTTAAATAAAAATATGTAAAACAAACAGTAGCGTTAAAATAAGAGTAAATGCTCATTGAGTAAAGCTTTTGAATGTTGTTTCCAGTAAAGCGTGCATGCACACACACACACACACACACACACACACACACACACACGGAGACACACACACGGAGACACACACAGACACACACAAAGACATGAATTCAAAATGTGAGGCTCTTCTGTGATGGAGGTAAGGCTGTTGGGAGAGTGGGAGCATGTGTTCCTTTGTGTGTTCAACAGAAAAATCTTGTTTTTTCCAGGAGTTGTAGATTAAAAGACATGCCCACACAGTCGTTTTGGGCTAGTGAATGCTTGGTCCTTGATGATGCTCTTTTTGGAGGTTTAGGAGGTATGACCTTTCTGGAGGAGGTATATCACTAGGGACAAGCTTTAAGAATTGATTTTGAAGTATTATATAACTGAGACTTAGATAAACAATGTGAATACCTAGGTAGAGGTTTAAACTTATATTGCCACAGTATGGCACACACTGAAGAAATGAAAAATAATACTTTAAAATTTAATCATAAAACAAAACAAAATTACTTTGCTTTAGTCAATTCCAGGCTTAACCCAGAGAAACAGCTTACCTGAACAAGGCGGAGCTCCCAGACTGATGGCTGGGAGGACAGCATGGGACTGATCCAGACCCCCTGAATGTGGGTGTCAGTGAGGAGGCCTAGGAAATCTATAGAGTCTTGGATAGTATTTATCCCTGGCATACAAATGGACTTTGGGTGCCCATTCCACAATGAGGGATGCTCTCTCAACCTGGACTCTTAGGGGAGAGTCTAGGCCCTGCCCTGGATGAAATGACTCTGGCTTCACCCTCCCTGGGGATAGGAGGGGGGGATGGGGAGGGAGGACTGGGGGAGCTTGGTGGGGGAGTCCAGGGGAGGAGGGGGAGAGAGCGGGAGCTGGGATTGACATGTGAAGCAAGCTTGTTTCTAACTTAAATAAAAAAATGAAAAAAATTCCACCACAAAAAATATTATTACAACAGAGTATCTTGAGTGAGTAGAAGGGGAAATCACCAAACTTATCATATCTCAGAAAAATTCTGATTCAAAAACACCTTTGTTCATTTGTGATAAAAATTTTCATAAAACTTTCATGTCTTCTTGAACTCCCTCAAATATCAAATGAATAATCAATTAACAAGACCTAAGGAGATGATCAGATAGTAGATGGCATGCCATATAATGTTAAGAATTGACTTCAGATCCCTAGCACTGAAAAACAATGGCTGAAGAGACAGAAGTATGGAATATGAACCTCCTTAGTGCTTGTTGCTAATCAGTGAGTTCCAGACTAAGGTCCAGTGGGAGTTCCTGTCTTAGACAAATAATGTGGACATTTGATATTGACTTCTGGAGGCTGCATTTGAAAACTAGTACATATGCCTACACATAAGAGTTCACACACACATATGCATACATACACACAAACATACACACTCATATGCAAACTATAAACAACAACAAACTGGTCTGACTGACTTGTATCTTCCTTGGAGAGAGACAAATATGTTAAGAGAAGCTTTTTCTTTTGCTAGCCGCTTTGGTTTATCCCCCACCAGCCGCCTGGGCTCTGCCACATTCTAGTCCCCAAATAAACACACAAGACGCTGTATTAATTATGAAGCTGTTGGCCTTGCTTGTCTCTTACTGGCTAGCTCTGCTTTAAGTAATTACCCCATAATTGTTAATCTAAGTATGCTTCTTACCGGAGAGGTTCCAGGCTTCCTATCCCAATGGCGGTTACATCTCGAACTCTCTAGTGTTTCCCCTTCCCAGAATCCTCCTCGACTCCTAGTCCCTCCTATCTAGGTTTTCTATTGGCCAGACAGTACTTTATTGACAAATGCACAGGCAAATGACAGGACTTTCCCCAACATCTCCTCTTTTCTGTTTAAACAAAAGAAAGGTCTTAATTTTAACATAGTCAAATTGTATATGACAGAACAGTTATCAAGTAAGAACATAGTTACAATATTTTAGCAAGATTTAAAGAAAATATCATCCATCCCATCCTTGTGAGTCCAAAGTCCTATATGTAGCTTATCTTTTATCATAACTAAGGAAAACTATAATTATAAATATCTATCTTCAACTCCATCAAAGACCACAGAAGGATAATATATAAGCACTAGGATTGACAGAGACGTCTTACTGCCTGGACAGTCACCCGAAGTTCTTCTGTAACGTTGGGGCATCCATCTTCAGCCCATAGGCCACAATGTTTCTGGAACACTTCTCAGCAAAGCAGGAAATTTCAAACTGTCCATCTGCATTGGCAGTCTGTCAGTCATTTTTCTGTGTCCTGCAGAAAGTCTGGTAGACTCTTCCATGAAGCAGGAACCCTGTAAGACTGAGTTCGGCAGTCACTTTTCTGTGGGTCCTGCATGTCCAGTTTATACAACAACAGTCAAGCAGGACAGGCAAGAGCAGTTTCTTGCCCAAATGGCTAATCTTGCCATGTTGAAAGCAAACTCCATAACAAGTTTCTTCAATGCCCATCTTCCTCTCAGACATAATTGGTGCTGCCAGGAGCAGACATTTCTCATTGTCAAGAAAAACCCTAAACCATTTTAAATGCCATTTTCTGAAGGTCTTTGAAAGGTTTGAAGACTATCTATCTGTCTCAAATACATCTCTATATATCTAGAAAACCTAACTTACCTAACTATAAATTCTGACTATTACAAGTAACTATCTATAGTCTGTATGCAATTATGCATTACGTTTTAAAAGATCAGTATAAGCACAATACTTAATCAAGAGGAGAAATATACATATCACAAAATTGACCTTGAATTCGTATCAATAAATGAAAAACAATACCCATACCATACAAATATTCTGCAATATTAAGATATATTTCATTAATTACCAATGTTTAATACATAACACTTGACATGTACAGATAATACACTCAAAAATGATAGAAAATTTGTTTCTCCATTTAACTGATAAAAATCTGACCTATATTAGGTATTACTGTGGCTCCAGGTCATAAACTAGTAAAAAATAATTAAAGAGAAGATAAAGATGAAGTTAAACTAAGACATATAGCAAGATTACATGTTTGCTATCTACTGTGTACAAATAAGTGTGTTGTCTCCCTGATCTTCTGGATTTAGGAAATAAAAAAGTATTAACTGATAGAAACCGAACTAGCAAACTGATAAGAAGAGGTAATGATTCTTTTATCATTTACAAAGATTTGTAAAACAATGATTTTGTTGCTGACAGTTCCTTAAATACAAGTGACTCTTATTTCCTAATGTTTTCTAATTCTATAAATAACTAAAAATAATTTCTACATACTCTGGTCCCTCCTTAAGTACACAAGTAGAAGATAATTTTTGTTTAACTTAGAAGACTGATAACTAAACCTTAAATGTGACCCTTCTAATGTCTTGCAAATAGAAGTATTTTCCTACTTTTAAAGGTAGATATTGTAAATTTTAAAGGAAGTTATATTGAGTGTAAAATCAATTGGTTATCCAATATCAACGGTCAGCACTGAAAACGTGCATATGCATAACATTATACAAATTGAGCAGGTTGTATTTAGGAATATATACGCATACACACACACACATTTAAAAATAATTCATGCAAAATAGCCCGTTATTTTTAAAGAATGCAAGAAAGGGTAACTGTGATGGTTTTGAAGGAGGAAAGAAGAAATGGAAGGAACAAAGTTGTAATATATTATAATCTCAGAAATTTTAAAAATAAAGCAAAAAATGAGGTATACATACTAATTATCCTACATAACTCAGTCAAAATTTTCCAGTGACTACAAGAAAATTAATATGAACAATTAAAGGCTAAACGGCTAAATCAAAAGCAGGTAAGGTTGGTCTATATTGACTTTTAGCCAGGATTTGGAAAATGCTGTTCATTTATTTAAAAAGGCATTGACAGAAGGATGCATTTTATTGTACATAAATGACTATAGGACTGAACTAAAAAGTGGCTACAGACAGACATCTACTATCAGGACTTCATGGTCTACAACTAATAATGACAGGTTCTATATTGAGTCATAAGCTACAGAAGAGTGGTGACTTTTGATCCCTTACTACTGACAGGAAATGCCCCGAGACATGATTATATGTGTCTGTCTTACTAAGGTTAGATTACCAGTATTTTTATATGTCAGTTCAGTACTAGCCATGAACCATTTCTTTAGCTTATCAATCCACAGTCCCACTAGTTCACAAACCAGAGCTCTATTTACTGACATAGGCTAGCCCAGTCAATACATAAATTCTCTTACACACATAGAGACACTCCATCATGGTGCATATAACCTAGGGAATAATGGAACAGACCCTGACACTGATCTGATTCAGAAGTAGAAGTAAGTAAAGAATAAGTTCACATTCAGTGATTCTCAAAATGATTGATGGGACCACTCAAAAGAAGCTGGACTTGACCCTGTAATATTGTGGAACTGGCCATCTGGACATCATTGCATAGCTGCATGAAGGCTTCTTCTGATGGGTAAATGAAAACAGATCGGTCTAAGGGATAGAGTGGGTCACATCAGAAACAAATAACAAGACAAATAAGGACTTGAAATAGAGGAAGTTAATGAGCCACATAATTCATCTGTTGAAATCATATTTCCATTGTTGACTATAAAGTAGAAATGTAATCTGACTAAAGTATTTACAACTCCGGGAAGAGATCAGGAGTAGATGTGTCTTTAGGACAGTACCTCATGATCAATTTTTGGTAATACTAAAAGAGACACACGCATACCTCTGTACCTATATCCCATGTCTTTTGTCTGAGACATCTGAACCATTGCCAGATAAAGTATCTAGCCCCGGAGATTTCAGAACCATGGGCTCAAACAACTTGTTCCCTATACAGTAGACTACCTCATTATTGATGAATATATTGAATATGGGAGACAAAAATACAAAATTTGTTATGGAGGAAATTTAATGAGAATATGGTATTTAAAAAATAGCCATTTTTACTTTTGAGTGAAGGAAGTAGAATCATATTAGCATGAAGAGTATGAGTTAAGGTGTGACTAAGATAATCCAAAAAAAAAGGAAAAAAAAACCACAAAGAGTTGATCTAAACTTCAAGGGGAAAGAGAGAAAGGAAAGGAAATCAGTGCCATAGGGAACAATTAGCAGGCTATGGGGACCCAGAGTGACAGGAACTCAGGTTGAACTCCAAGTTGTCTCCTGAGGAGAGGAATGAGTAATGAGGTCAGTCACTATACTACATAGTAAGAACAAGAAAAGAAACAGACTTGGTGGAAAAAAAAAGGTCTCACATTCCATTTAAATAATTTCAGTCATGTTAATCCTTTATCATGTTGATTTTTTTGCAAACAGAAGAATCCAATATGTCACATGAGAGATTGTGACAGGAAATGAGATTTTTAAAAACATTTATAGATGACCTATACAAGTCCTTTTATGTAGATGAATTAATCTGGGCCAGTATATGAAACTGGGTATCATAAACTAAAGCTAGTGACATGAGAAGAAACTTCAACTAGAACCACAGTCTTGGTAGTTAAAGAGAAGAGAGAATGTAAAGAAGAAATGATACAAACTAAGATATTTATGAAAGGTTTTAAAGGATAACAAGTTGCTATTGTAATATCAATAAAGTAATGTATTAGAAACATTCTAGAAAGTATACTAGTGAAAAAGTTGAGTTGTTCTCCCAATTGGATTCAAGAATATAGACATGATAAAGGAAATGGAGGTTTGGAAATAGACAAATAGTTTTTGGAACAATATAAATTAATTATGATGAATTGCAGACATAGTACAGAAAAAATGGCTTAGCATTGATATATCCTTATATAAATAATGTGAAAATTAAGCTTATGTTTGCTTAGGGAAGAAAAATATAGTAGTTAAATGTGCCTGAAATTTTTGGAAAGGAAATATAAAAATTTTGGAGGTGCCTATGATGAACAGAAGCAATCACTCTAAGGCACTGGTTCTCAACCTTCCTAATGTGCGACCTACACATGCCTACATTTCCTCATGCTGTGGTCATCCCCAACATAAAATTATTTTCATTGTTACTCCATAACTGTAATTTTGCTTCTATTATTAATCAAAGTATAAATATCTGTGTTTTCTCATGGTCCTAGGAGACCTCAGTGAAAGGGTCCTTTGACCCCTAGAAAGGGCACAAAATCCACAGGTGGAGAAACATGCTCCAAAATAAGAAATTAAAGGAAGAGATTGACATTGAAAATAGTAATAGAGAAATCCTGAGGAAGTCAGGAGTAGTGTATGCTGAGAGCATATTCCTTATGGAAATGTAAAAATGTAACTGCACAGAGACTAAAGATGGTTCTTATTCAGTGAAGAATTTGAGTGAGTGAATGAATAGGAAAAGGCATCCGTGCTGTCTGAGCTGTGGATTTGCATACCTGGAGAATGAAGGATGGAGGGCATTTTATTAAAATCCAACAGTTCATGAGAGACTCAGAGGCATCAAGAAACATTTCTGCCTACTGCCACATCAATGTCAAGGGCAGAGTTGAGTATACTTTAGGGTAATGATTGCAAACAAGGCTGAAGAAGGCTTCTAGAGATAAACTTTAAATAACTATGTTTAGAACCATGGGATAACTTTTTACTTGTGATAAGGATCTTTAAGCAAGGGAAGAACAGCGTCAAATTCCTTTATATAACATAATACCAGCAGCCAGACAAGAACTGATGGATTTAGATGGAGGGGGGGAAAAGGCAAGATCTCCACAGCACTTTCCAAGATAGAATCTACATTTGATAACAGAACAAATGCATGTTGTAAAAAAAACGGATTAGTAGAGAACAACTGTAACAGAAGAAACTGGGATTTTAGAAACTGTACATTTAATCAAAGTTCCCTCTAAATCCCACCTAGAGTTTCTGCTTCTGCAAAAACGCATCAATTTCAAATTGAAATAATTCCTTTCAAAATGGAAAACTTTATTTAAAGTATTTTTAGTATGTATTGTATTCTAGATACAGTATAAAGCTCTAGAGACGTGAATGAAATTCTATGTTTACATGCCAATATTTGTAGCCTTCTAGCAATATTAAAGTAATAAACAAGAACAAACTGTTGGGTTAAAGGCATTAACAATAATGGTTCTAAAGAAGTGTATGGTTGTGTGTGTAATGATGTCAATTCTCCCAGAGAGGAATCAGAATAAAGGAAAAGGGGGATGAAGGAGATAGGAGGGAGTATAGACATTCAAGATAGGCAAATACGCTTGCACAATTGGGAGTTAGAAAGGAATGATTTTTTGAAGGAACATCAGAGTGAAATGTAGGAAGATCAAATAATGTACATATGAAAATATTTTAATTCAGTGTCATTTTTTTTGCCTATAGCACCAATCTGTTCATGCTGCTATAGCAATAGACCCTAAACCGGACAATTTACTATGTATAGAAGTGTGAAAGCTAGGAATTCTGAAAGCAAGGAGAAACTGAATCTCTGTCCAGAAAGGCTCTGCTTCTAAGGCGCAACCCTTGCAGGACCTGCAGAAAGCAGAGGGGAAATGGTGACGACATCTCCCTTCAACTCCCTTCAAATGAGCACCAGCTGCAATTACAAGGTTTCTGTTCTCATGACGTCATCACTTCCTACAGACCCAGGTGCTTAGTGCAGTCAGTAACTTTGGTGATTAAATTTCAACTTAACAATGTAAGAAGCCCATTCCAACCCCAGCATCTATGATGATCACAGTCACAACATGTATAACAGGTGTAGTAATTATGGTGACAGAAGTCAGCAACTTTTTAGTACTCACATGTGTTGAATACACTCCTGATTTAAAGAAAGCATGTCTTTCTGCCACGCAGCCTAAAGGTCCATTCACACAGCTGAAGAAATAAGCAAGATGAGGCACAGTAAGAATTAAATTGATTGGTTGAATTCACCAACTTCTAAGTGGAGAAATCAGCATTGAAAGCCAAACTGTCAGTCTCTGTTATAGTGACTACTCAATCAGATGTTCCTGACTGATAACAGGGGTGTCTTGAGGTTTTGAACAGGATGATATCACTGACTTATTTATGTATAATTGTAGTTAAAAGTATTGGTTAATGACTCTAGGTTTCATCCAGCAAGTAAGATGCTAGCTTTGTAAGGTGAAGGACCTTATACCCTTCCCCACCTACAAACCCATGAACTCATGCCTCTGATCCCATCTAATAAGACAGAGATACCCATACCCCTGTGATCAGCAGCCAGTCAGTCTAGCCTACGTGATGAGTTCCTGGTCAATGAGAAACCTTGCCTAAATAAATAAATGAATAAATAAATAAATGTCTAAAGAATGACTCCAAGCTGTCAATATGCATGCCTACACATGTGCATTGCTACCCCTTGACAAATATCTACACCTACACACACACACACACACACACACACACACACACACACACATTGCATATTGCCAATATCAGGGAATGGCAATCGGAGGTTGGTGCTGTGCTGAGCTTCAGGTAGCCAATTCTAAGACATTATTAGTAATGTTATTATGGCGAGGGTAAATTTAAAAATAATATGGTAAGTTTGCAACTTTTTCAGAAAGCAGAATTTGTTTATAAAAGGAAGTTATGGATGTTGGTGCATAAAAGGAAGAAATACTTAGATCTCCAAGTATGAAGTGACAAGAAGCTAGATTAGTGTCAAATTAAATAACTGGTTATATTGTCTGGGTGTGACCATGAGATAACCAAGGAAAACTCAGTAGGATGGAATTAAAAAGGATTCAATGTGCAGATACATCAGCCTTCAGAACAGAGCAAGACCTTAAAGACATGAATGCAGACCTGACTGAAAATCAAAGATGAGGAGTGAAGTAAAATACAGAGTGCAGATGATTTCAGAGGTAGGTAAAAAATGTTCTGCAAATTAGACCTGGAAAAAGAGAAGATATAGGGAGAAAGCCAGAAGAAAGGGATGTGAAACACAGAAGAGCAGCTACAGAAGGAGAGCTAATCACAAGGTTCAGATACTCCTGAAGAAGGCCTTTTAGATTGATCATGATGACCTTACAGAGTGTCTCGAAACACAGTAGCTGGAAGTATGGCCAAGAGTATGCTATTACAGTTCTTTTTGTGAGTGGCCGAGTGCTGTTGACACAGGAAGCTCTCCATTGCTCAAAGATGACAGCCATCTGACCAAAAGACAGAAAATGTTCCCTCTGGCTTTGCCCCCAGATGGAGCTGTGTGCTCGTCAGTAGGTCTATAAAATGGCATGTCATGGGAGTGGGGGAGGAGCGTTTCTTTTTAACTCTCACTATTCAAAAGTTTGTCAAAGTATCATTACTATTCAGTGATAAAATTCTGCCCTCTGTTGTAACTTGACAAACATTGGATAAAGCCTTATTTCGCATCATGCACTGAGAATTCCTTCCCATACTCAGTATAAAGAGAAGGAAAACATTTTTCAGAATATATTGACATTTTGCTCAATAATTTACCATATTTAAATTATTTAAAAATGTTCTCAATACAGAGCCACATATCTAATACATAATCTATGTAGTATATATTACTTAATTGGGCTTATAATGTTTGGAAATACTACTTTTTCACATGCCTTGGAAGGTTGGAAGTGCTGTTGTAAAATGACTCTGCCCTGTAAAATAAATGAGAAACTCGCCTTCTTTGTTCAAGGTCAAATGTCACTTTCAATTAGATGTAGATATTTAAGAGGGTGTCCTGATGCATGCAAGCCATAAGATTGCAAGCCCACTTACATACATTCAAAGAGTCTTAGAACTCAAATAAAAGAGTGTATGTAAAATTTTCAGAGCTGTCGATTTTTCATGTGGAATTTTTGATCTTTAACTATTTCTTGTTTAATCTGCCCTAGTCAAGCACATATTTATTTCCTTAGATCCTACTCCTTACTTTGAAACTGCTGTTATATTTTCATGAAAATGACATCTTTGTTCTTAAGAAAATCATTCCTGGCTTATTGTCTGCCCAGAATTACAATAATCCTGTATTTGTTACAACCTAATCACTTCCAAAGCAGCCAACTGTGAGGTTAGAAGCAAAGGATTAAAACTTCAAGTAGAAATACAAATGAATCCTTAACAAACCAGGATATATATATATTTTAAATATAAATATCCCAAAGAACAAAAAAGCATTTTGACAGAACTCTGATTTATATAAAAAAAAACGCAGCAGAACTGTTTCTCCAAGTTTTCCTTGGTGTGTCAGCAGGTTCGTTAGAATTGACAGTGCTGACCCAAATGTTTTGATAGTAATAGAAGTGTTAACAGCGATAAGAACAAGAAATATTAAACACTGTCAACTATAACATTTAATTTCCACTGCCTTGATGCTATTACTGCAAAAAAAAATGAAACAAGGCAGAAGAGACTCAACATGCAGTCAATGGGATATGGCTCTTGTGGATTTCTGCAAACGAGCATAGGCATCAATTAGAAGGTAAGACAGAAAAACAGAAAGGAGAGAAAATAAGGAAAGAAAGGTGGAAATTCAATCATGCCTATGACATTTTAGTGACAGTAAAATTAGAGATGTTATCTGAAAACAAATGTGTAATAAATAAAACATAGAAGTTATATTCAAAATAATTATCTCATCCCTGACAAGAAATATGTGACCTTTGAATTGAGTATCATGACATAGCCATACAAATTCTTATTAAGCAACAATGTTAGCGTGGTAAACATATAGTATCATAGCACATAGAAATACAATATTGTTACTAAATCATATGCATATAGATATAATCTTCACTACATAATTAATTTTATTTGTTGTTCAATTTGATGTCTTTATTTATATTGAAATAAAAATGCACATAATGTAAAAATAATCAAATTATACACTGAATATTCAGACATAAATATATACATTATTTTCCAAATGTCATAATAGGTAACATTGTATGCTAACTTGTTAAATTTTAGATATTAAATTAACAATTTAGGTATATGAATTTATAATTCTATATTGTCTAAAATAATCTCATATGTGGACATATAATCTTGCACTTCTTGCACTTTCAAACTATACATGTCTGTATATTTAATATATATATTTTTAATTAGGTTTTTTTATGGAGTCTCTACCCACTAGGAAAACATTTGTTAATTCATTTTATATAAAAATGCTCATTTACATCCACAATTAGGAAAGATACAGTGGTTATTTATTGCTTGAAATATGATATTCTCAGAGAAATTGTATCCTAAACCTCAAGTAAGTAATTGTGAAGATGATGTCTATTTCATAAGAGTTATAATTTTAAAGTAAAGATTAAATGTATGTAATATTGAATTCCAATTTATTATACTGAATACATACAGTGTGCACCTTTATTAAACTTCTAACTTCTCATCCTTTCAAATAATGAAAACACTGATTCTATTTAAGCTATCTGTACAAGAAGACATAACTGCCTTTAAGTGGAAATAATGAGAAGTATTCTTTGTACAAGCATCAAATGATCTAAAAATTAAAGTGAGAAGATTGGTTTAAATTTTTGGTTTTCTTAGAGACATAAATTAAAAATGATTTATTCTTTTCTAAGGCATGTACATACACAACAACATTTCTATTTCATTGTTTATAATTACTGAAGTCATCTAAATCAGAAAGTATAAAAAGTGGAATAATAAAACAAGATTCAACTTTCTATCCAAAATCACAGGCCTCTGGGCAATCAGATTACAAGAATCTGGAAAGTTTTGCTCTTGGTCATGAATCAAATTAAGCACATTAAAAAAAACAGAGTCCTATATCCTTAACTTTTGAAAGATGAAAACAGTTACCCAGAAAACGCCTTGGATCTTTGTGAAGGCACAGGCCTCGAGCAACTTTTGCTATGTGCTGTTCATACTTTATAATATGGGAGGGATGCAGAAACTCTATTGCAGAGCAAATCATTACATAGTAAAAATGTTGATTGGTTTCCCTGTGTACTCTTGTGCAGCCCCAGTTTACAAGTTCTGGTCTTTAGTTAAACTATTTTCTGAGAGTCAGGGCCCTTATTTGTCATTGTGAAGACAAGAAACAGTTATGGTTAGCATGGCCCCATCTTACCTCATTTCTCAGCTGATCCTATCAATTCATGGCCGGGCATTGTTACAAACTCTGCTGAGTAAAATGGGTAAATACTGTCTTCTACAGCTGACGTCATGTTTAGTTTAAATATGGTCCCACATGAGCCTGAATCTACCCCATTTCAGTATAATCCACAGGTCCCAACCTCAAATACTATAGCATAGTTCACTTCTCAATCTCTAAACTAGCCAAAAGCCCAAGCTTCCCATCATATTTGTTTTGCAGCTTGGAACTCCCTGAACTAATCCCTGAGCCCTGACCCTGTCAGGACTTGTTAAAAGTCACATACCAGATGTTCTTCATCAAGTATCTGAAATGTGATAGTGACTTAAGTCTCACATCACCTCATGTCTTGTCACTTCTGACTCCATAACCACATGTGCAGTCTTTGATTTTCATACCAGGCTTTGGTCTTAAAAAGAAAAATACCCATGTTACTCTGTAATTCTAAAATGGAATATTAAATAAGAATTCCCCTGAACAAATATGGATAGGGAAAAGAGTACCTCAAAGAGGAATACTCAACACTTGGGAAACTGAGACAAAAGTTTGCTTTCAGTTGGAGGTCAGTCTAGGCTACAAAGTAAAGTACCAGGTCATTCTGGGCTATAGTGTGAGACCCTGAACAGATAATGAAATAATGAATAGAATAGCATGACAAATAGAATAGAATAGAATGACAAACTGGGTGTGTTAGAAAACAATTAGGACCCTCAGAATTTCTCAGTCTACCAATCATAAGGGTAGCTCACCACCTTCTCTCTTACATAACCTAACCCCTTCCTTCCAACCTCTCCACGGCTGGAGATAAATTGATACAATGTTGTAGACAACATTATTAACAGCAGATTACAATGTAATGTAAGCATCAACTACATCATTTGCCCACCTGAATGAATAAACAAGTCATATCCAAGCAATGAATGATGCTATAACTTTGAAGAATCAGGTTGAGGAGCGGTACCAAAACTTACACAGTCAGAACATGGATAATCCCACAATAGATGTCTGCTAGCTGACGAGCTAGGAAGAACAATGCTCAGTGCAGGAAACAGAAGCCTCAGGAATAAATGAACCAATGTTGCAAACAGGAGATTTGCTTGGGCAATTCCACATTCAAAGACTGAAGGAAAAAAGGATACGGAGAATGGAATATATGAAATTGGACTAGGTTCTTGGAGCAGGATTCCTGGGTACTGAAAGATGCACTCTTCTATAGTCGATTCTTGGTGTTGTAGGTTTTCCTTAACTCTCTTTTTATTGTAAGAGTTTCATGTAAGCATCGTATTTATTGCCACTCATATCTCCCCTTTCCAATTCCTTTTCATGCACCCTAATCCACTCCTTCAGATTTGTTTCTTAATTCTACCTGGGGTCATTAATGTATTAGATGATTCCATCTACATTCAGGGTAGGCCTTCAACACTTAGTTCACAAATCCACGTATCAAGTGCCTCAGATTATGGCATCATGAACAGCCCCCAGAAACGTACTTTGTTAATGCACTAGGCATCATTCAATCCAGGTACAATAATAATACAGAATCATTATCACACTTCTTTATTGCCTAAGATCCCTTGTTCTCTTTGGAACTATTTAAATTTGGGAAGTGTGGTATAATTATTCAGCAGAGAAGATCATTGAACTCTCTATTATCTTTGCAACAAGAGAATATATCACTGAGCAACACTCCTGGCATTCCCACGGCCATATTGTCAAATTTGATTTGCTGCTGGTGACTGACTACCTGACTAGAACTGAATTTATAGGAAAATCCTCATAGAGTCCACCATTCTGTGGGCTTCATTTTCAGAACATATACCACGTTCTTCTCATGGTGACTATTTAGATAGGTCTCCATGGTCGGTCCTAGAAGGAAGATGGAAGCGAAGACAGTGTCATTCTAAGGAGAAAAACTTTCCCATAACTTTGTCCCTGGGCTTTCCCATAACCTTATAAATCCACAAACATTCTTGTCAAGGGAAGAAAAAATAGATTTACAAGAAGAAACCCCTGTGAAGGTCACAGTCCACGGACATAGTACCATTAAAAGACTGGGGTTAATTGGCAGATTATAGCATCTTTTCCCTTCCCTTACTGCAACTACAGCACATCTCTTGTTTAATAATGGTGGATTACAGAGCTGCATGTCTCTCTAAGCATAAGTACTTAGTGACATTCAGAGTCAAGAGAAGAGACAAAAATAAAAGTACTAGAATACTCTGAACCCTCTATCTCATTCAGCTACAGTAAACACCAAACAAAACCCAGCCAGCAGCTAGGTTAATGGAGCCTCACACTGTAGATCTATTCTCTTGGCTTCTTATCATCAAATACAATGCATCCAGTTTCATAAATAAGCAAACGACATGTGAAGTCACAAGGAAAATGTAGCCTCAAGAGTCAAGGCAAGCATCAGAGCCAGACTGGAATACAAGGAGATTGAAATTATACATATTATATCAAATGTCTCTGATTGATTCATTGCGTCCTTCATGCCGAAAATATGTAACATGGAAGAACAGTTGTTATCAGATAAAGTCCTCTGAAAAGTACTGAAATCCCATGGCAGATTTTGAAAAGTATTTTCACACAAAAAGAAACATTTTGATAGGCTCATTAGATCATTCAAGATAAGAATAAGTGGACTTGAATATGGGTCTCTCTGTCGCTCTCTCTCTCTCTCATACACACACACTAAATTAGAACATCAAAGATGTGTAAAACATTTTTTCCTGTATTCTAATTTGGGGACTTTCTATCTGTGTACCACATGCTGGTTTTGAACTTATGATCCTTTTGTTTCTTTGCTGAGTGCTAGGACTGTAGCCATGATATTTAGCTCACACATTTCCAAGGATGAATACAAAATGAAATAAAAAGAAGGGAAATGAATAGCAAAACAAGGAAAGTATTTAAAGTAATTTCAGCTGAAAACTTTGCAAAATTAATGGCAAGCATAAAACCGCAGATCCACTAACTTCCAAAAATATCTAATGGGATAAATGAAACAATTTCTGCCAAAGCATAGCTTATTTAACTTTTTAAATTAACAGCAAAATAAAACTTTGAAAATATCTGGAATGAGGAAACATTTTTTCTTTTAAAATAATGAGTGTAGAAATTACATTAGAATTTGGTATAGAAAGTATTCAAGAAGAAGAAGAGAGTGGAAAATATAATAATATAATTTGATCTTTGAGAAAAACAAACCAACAATCTAAAATGTATGTACCAAGTGATAATGTATTGGGTGGTCATGAAATGAGTAAGTGACAAAATGAATAAATGAAAAAAGTATCAAGGGAATTAGAGTGTGGGATTAGATGTGTGCTCATTAAAACATCTATGCAAGATATTAAAAAACAAAATAATTTTAGAGTAGACTTATTAGCAAAAATAAATATCATAAAACTATATCTAAGCATTGTATCAGAAAATGCAAAAATTAATACTTTGTGGCTAGAAAAGTAAAGGTGGTATGAAACCATTGAACTAAATCAGAGCAGAAGAGAAGGCTGCTTCTGTCAATAAATATAGAACATTAAAAATCACATTTGATATTAATTCAAATATATGGGTAATAATTATAAATGCAAGTACGCTAATTGCATTAATTTAAAAGCAGAGGTTATCAAAGGAGATAAAAATGTAAAATGTTGAAATACAGGTACACTGAAAGTTTAAAAATATGAGGGAAAAGAAAGATATACTATGCTAACATACTTCAAGATAAAAGTTTAATAATTATATTCAATTTTGAGAAAGGCATCTTCAGAGTTCTTATGAGATATATGCACTAGCAATGTATGATAAGAAAGATACCAATTCTATAAGTACATGTAATAATTCCACATGCAATTTTAAATTATTTTAAACAAAGAAGCAAGAATAGACAGCAAAAATTGAACAGAGACAGAAACTAAATACAGCCTTAATTGCACATCACTGTGCCCACCACAATTAACTGTCAGGTTATGAAGGACACAGTAGGTCTCAATTGTATTGACAGTCAACATGATCAAATTAACTTAGTTATATTCTCTTACTGTGCATGCGTGTATGTGTGTGTGTGTGTGTGTGTGTGTGTGTGTGTGTGTTAGCATACCCATGGATGTCAGAGGAAAAGGTGCAGAGATTATTTCCATTCCACCAACTGGATCCTGTGGACCAAACTCAGACCCTCGTGGTTGACGTCAAGTAGTCTAACCTACTGAGCAACCAATCTTACAAGTCCAAAATTGCAATTTTACCATCCCTAAATGATTTATTTCATTTGTGTGTCTGGAGCAGGTGTGGCAGGTGTAGCACCTGGCAGAACACATACACACACACACACACACTCACACACACACACACATGCATTCACACACGAAGAGACAGAGAGTCAGAGGACACATTGCGGAAGTCTGTTTTCTCCTTCTAAAGTCAGTGGTCTGAAGCTAAACACAGGGACATGAGGTGTGGCAGCAAGCTCCCATACCTGGTGAACCATCACACCATCTTCTAATTAACTTTTATGTAAAATTCCATTCAAATCAGTACCTACTAATTTTCAAACTCTGTAATGGCCTTTTCTGGTTGAAGATGCAGTTACAAATGCTTCAGATATAATTGTCCTTTCTGTATGTCGTCTGGCTAAAGACAGCTCCTCATCTTACCTGGGATTTCATCGCTTTGATGGTCTTGAACAGGATGGTCTATCATGCCCTATGTATCATTCAGTAGCTACATACAATGTTTGTCCTGTCACTGAGCCAGAACTGTGTTTCTTTGAAAGCATGCAGAGTACTCATGTGCTCCCTCTCACCTTACATCAGGTGCACAGGTCTCATGAGGTCTTTCTGTTTGTGCTGTTGCTTCAGCCCATGGTGAGAGAAGGTTCTTAGAGCCTGCTCCACTGTGAATCCACCCATTTTACTTTCTGTATGAGGGCAATTATTACTATTTTCTGAAGCAAAAGGTATCTACATATCCATAATTCTTCCTACGAGGGAAATGAAATTAAAGCAACACAGTTATATAGTGGAACTGAACATTAATTGTCATTAATTAGACCTGGTTATTATCAATATTACTAATGTATAAAATGCTTTACCCAAACTTTAAGTACTACAGGACAATTGAGATAATAATGTATTCAACATTAATTGCTATGCTTCTAACTATAATTGATTTTTGGAAGTGTAGAAGTTTTTACTGGATGACATCTCCAATTGGACCTGTTATTTTTCCCCTTATTTTGTTAGTAGTGCTGTGCATATTAAATTGGAATCTCTTTGAAGTTCTTCTTCCATCTATTTAGAATAATGCCACATTAAAGACTTCATTTGCTGCAAAGGGCATTTTTCTGATGAGTATGTCACATAAGCTTCTGTTTATAAGATTACTGGGTAAAACAGAATAACAATTCTCAAACTATAGTGCTCTTTGAAGCTTAATAGGCTCATAAAACTTTGTCTTAACTTCACTTATCTGTACTGAAGGACTCAGTACCCTGTCTCTGGTTTATAAATTATTTTCACTTTATTGTCTGGAGATATTATTTTCTGCGTATTGTATAAATGTTTATATGTGTAATCCAACCTCTGAAGTATCTGCCTTTTTGGGAAAAGTATGTACTTGGATAAGGGATATTTTAATTCCCTCCCTGTCAGATAATATACTTGGAATTTTAGATTACTGAGTGTAAATCATTATTTCTCACTTGTGAAATGAGTTGAATAGAAAAGTCAAGTTATATAAGTGTGAACAAAGGCATAGAGTAAAAGGAGCTTTTGCATATCACTTGTGGGAATGAATATTGGTACAGCTGTTATGGAAAACAAGACTTTGGAGAAGAATAATTTGTTAAAACAGAACTTGGACATGGAATAGCATCCAGCAATAATCCTCTTAGGGTTCATGGGCAAAGGACAGGACATAATCAACACATATAAATGCACTACCCTCTTATATTCACTGAACACTATTTATTCATGATTGTTATAGTATGATACCAATCCAAGAATCCACACAGATAAGTGGTAAGGAGGCTGTGGTGTTGAAATACAATAGAATATTATTCATTCTTAAAAGAAGAAATTATTGTCTTTTGCTACTATGTCTTTGAAAATGGAAGATACTATGCTAGCAAAATGAACCAAACACAGAAACTAATAATGTTACAGGATCTCATAAATAGTGGAGTTGTATTTTTAAAAGGCACTATTTTGGCAGGATTGTTACAAAAGAGACACATGAGAAGTGCAGAGTTGAGTCTATCATAAAAGAGAGACATTAGACATGATTTTATGACTTTCTTTCTTCATCAGAAGCCACAACTACAACTAAACTACTCCCAGGAAGATTCTTCACTGTGACTGCAATCTCACTTTTGCAATGAATGAACACCACATGTACCCCTGCTAGGATAATCCATTAACCCTCCCCACAAGCAATGAACTAAATCACTGATCACAAGGCTTCTGGAGATTCACTCCCTTTTACTTCCTCTTCCAAAACAAATAACAACCCTCTTCTAAAATCTAGTAAAATTTAACCTTTTCTTCTAAAACTGAGCAAAGTCCTACGTGCAGATTCATAATTACTAGGAAGTCTTAAATTAATGCATAATAAAGACAGAGTAGAAGTAATTTTGTAAGAGATTCATGAAAACGATGGCAAAAATCCCAGAAAATATACTGGAAAAGGGAGGGCAAATGATTTTACTAATCCCCATGTGTTTTGTATACTTAGAAAATATTAAGGTCAACCTGGGATTGAGGTGGCAGAATTTGAGTATTCAATTCATGCTATAGCTTTCTGATGGTTCACATGTCTTGGGTTCTAATATGTAAAGAGCCTGGGTGACACAGACATGGTTAGGTCATTTACATAAAATAAAGACAATTAATACATATTATAGATAATGTATCTTGTAATTTTAAGTCACTCAAATTACTGTCATTATGTGGTTTTTCATATTTTATCTCACTCAGTATATAGAATTGTTGTCAAATACGATTTTAAAAAGATCTCCTTAACACTTATGTCTTCACGTCACTGTTCTTTTCCAGCCAGTGGCTTTAGGTGTTCTATCTCAGCAAACCCTCTGCCTGGAGCCATGTGGGCACAGTGACAGTGCACTGGCTAACTACCAGCATATGAGGAGAAGGACGGGTTTAATTGCCTGAATTCTGGCTTCACAAAGCAGTTTTCACACCTAAGATGGAAGAGCTCACATCTGTGGCTGTCAGGCTTCTGCCTTGCAGATGAAGAAATCAGCTGGGCCTGGTCCCCTCAGGACACCCAGGGGGTCCAAGTCTCCTGCATGAAGTCAAAACACATAAACCAATTTCCATATAGAATATAAATAACTTATTCATTTAATAAGGTAGCTAGTGAAACTTTCTGTCTGTCTTACTTTAAGATTTTATGCATGTAATTACAAATCTGATTAGGAGAAGAAATCGATGAAGCCATTAGGTCAAAACCAAATTCCCTTTGTTCTATCTGCAACTGCAGTCTACTTTGGAAACATTTTCAGTACCCAGAATTTTTTTTCAATGTTTAGTCAATTCACAGTTCTACATCAGGCTGTAAAGTAGGTGTGCTTATAAGATTGTGCACACACACAAATTCAGTACGTGTGAACTGTACAGATAGAGAGAGGATTTACTAGTTTTTTAATTGTAGCTGGATTATTTATTTTGTACATAGGAGACGTATATTTTTATTGCTGTGACATAAGAAGAATAACTGGTTGACGATCATCAGAGCAATAATCTACAGGATGCCATGCAGTGAAGTACCATGCTTGACTTCACATCTGAGAGCACCAACTGGGTCCCAATAATGACACCTCTGACTGTGAGATTTTAATTACTCAGTGCTTGCTCAGTACCACAATGGCATAACAAGCATGGGATGCAGGAGTTGTGTGATTTCTGCAACTAACTTTCATTAGTACTGACTGAAATGACTGGACTGTTCCAGTTCAGCTAAGCTCCAACTATATTTCTTCAGAAGTTTCTTGGTGTGATTCTTGGCTAATGTGACCACATACTTGTGTGAGACAGGTTAATGTTAAAACAGACAAAAACCAGTCATCACTGTGCTTGGAGGCACTATACAAGGTGCCTTGGGCCCTGAGAGCAGTAACTCATGCACAGTGCAACTATTGGTCTACCTTGTGAACCTGCAGCTATAACTTCATCTGGGTCTCCTTCAGCTTCTTTGAATTATGAACTAGAAATGTGTGCAACTTAATTAACCCCCAAAATATGCTATTGGTGACTAGTTTGAATTGACCTGTTTCCAAACTTAAGATCACTGGATCAGTGTTCTAAATCATAGGCTTCAATTTTCTAGTAAATATATTAAATTGAAGTTCCTGTTTTTGGATTAAAGTACTTAACTAAATATATATTAGGGGATCACAATGATGACAAATATACACCAAATAAAATTAAGATTTAGCATCGTCTAGTCGCTACTAATGGCCCTTGGATTTTATCATCAGTGTTTTGTTACCTTGTTGTCATCATTAGATTATCTTCCACACTTAGGCATTTTCCTTTTAATTTAAATATTCAATTATCCCAGGAAAGTCATGTAACTTTGTTAGAAACTTCTGAATAGCTTGCCTTAAATAATAAAAATAGCATCTTACTTAATTCTGTGACTTAAAATAGTAAAAATATTTCCAAGAAGACTGAATGCTCTCTCACCTAGGGAGATAACAGCTCTTATTTCAACCATGCAGGATAAGAACAGTTTTCTCAGAATAAACAAACTGTTAGGGTTAACTGCTAGTTTCCTTTCTTGACAAGTAACTTGATTTCCTTTGTACTCATTACTCATAGAAATTATCACAGAATGCTAAGATCTTCCACTAACTAATTAAAAACCCTATAAGTCCAGCATTTTATGCTTATATACATGTTTGTGGTTAAAAGCTATATTTATGGAGGGACCAAGGTTTAAGTGGATATAAATAAGTATTCATAAATAAATATTAGGGAACATTTGAGCATGATGGAGGTAGTAAAAGGTTGAAAAAAGCTCTTTTCTTAAGCTTGGAGAAATTTAAAATGTTAAAATTCCTTATATGTCTCACTATAATGAAACAAGGGTAGATGCAGGGAGAAATTTAAATATGGATCAGATAAATTTCTGCACACAAATATTTCCAAACAGTGGAGGTCATCTCAGTGAATAGTTTTCATACTATGACATTTAAGATTTCTATATGATAATTACTGAATTTCTGATTAATATGAAAATAAGTTGTCATGGAGGAACAGCAATTCCATCATAAAGGGCTCTGCATCAGGATCTTCCTGTCTAATTGTTTCCATATTATAAATCATTGTCATCCAGAATTTCAAGAAAGCTATAACTATGGTAAGACAAATGGAGATGAAGAAAACTTAATTCTGAGTCAAATGAAAGTAATTCTCATTTAGAATAAAGTAAGTTGAATATTATATTTTCTTAAATTCAATGGCACATGAAATGATGACTAATATGAAATATGTAACAAGTAAATAGAAAATAAGATAAAAGATGGAAACAATAAGTGAAAAAATAAATTATACTTCCTTTTGAAAATAGAAAAGTGGGTTCTAGGGATACAGTTTAGTGATGAAACACTTACTTGGCATATGACATATGTAAATCTCTTGAATACATTCCACCACCACCAAGAAGATAGACGTGAAGAAAAAAAGATTAAGTACTGGTATACACAATGTTTATACACTTAAGTCAAATGTACCCAAACTCAACTAATATGATTTTCAGAGAAACAGGAACAATAGATACTACTTTATTTAAAAATTAATAAAATACGTATATTTGGGAATAGCTTAAGTCCATATATCAAAAGAATTTATGGGGCAGAATAAGCAAAACACTAAATATTTATCTCTGAGATCTGGTGAATGAAGAATTCTGAATGCTCTACAGAAGTTATTTATAAATGCTTTGTTCTTGCAGGTTTATTCTCAAACATATACAAATGAAAAGCTGGGACAATATAACATTATAGAATAAGAAAAAATATTAGAGATATTCAATATCCTTTTCAAAGTCAGTACCACATATTACAGCAAAACTGAGCTAGCATCTACCTGCCACAATGTCTAATATCCATAAAAGTAACAAATGCCAACTTACAAGGAAGACCCAGTTCACTGGAAAAGTACACACCTGGCAGTGGACATGAAAAATGAAACTGCTGCTTTGGAGAACAGACTGTCAGTTTGCTCCCAAACTAAATGTATGTTATCCATATACTTCATCAATAATGCTTCAAGGTATTTACCCTATTGAATTAAAATATTTCACTCAATGGATTTCAACTTTTAACTCTTTTTTTCAGCATAGTAATAGAACTATGTCAACCAGAAAGGGATAAAAGAACTTAAAATTGAAACATAGAAAGTCAAAGAAGCACTGTTTACATATGACTTATTTTGGAACTGAAAAACTCAAAAGAACTAAGACACACACAAATTTACATACATAAACACACATGCACATATGCACAGAACTAGAGCTAACTAAGGAGGTTGGCAGTTTTATTACATAGAATCTGCCAATAATAGGGAGTTATATTAAATAAATATAAAAAGCAATACCTCCCACCCAAAAAAATCTGGAACTAAATAAAATCAGAGGTTTAAAGAATTACAATAAAATAAATGAGTCATTGAAGAAAGAACCTAATGAGGACACAAAATAATAGCTATACCATGTTCATGAAATGGAAGTATTAATATTATTAAAATGCTTTTCTCTGTGTTTTTATTTAAATTAGAAACAATCTTTTTTACATATTAATCCAAGTTCCGTCTCCCTCCCATCTACCCATTTCCCCCACTGACCCATCCACACTCAGTCCCATTCCCTATCTGCTCTTCGGGGAGAGTGAGGTCTTCAATGGGGGAATCATCAAAGTCTGTCACATCATTTGGAGCAGAGTCTAGGAACTCCCCCAAGTATTTAGGCTGAGAGAGTATCCCTCCATGAAGGAATGGGCTTTCAAAATCTATCTGTGCACTAGGAATAAATACTAGTTCCACTGACAGATGTCCCATCTACTGCCCAGGCTTCCTAAGTGTCACCCACGTTCAGGAAGCCAGGTTTGGTCTTATACTGGTTCCCCAGCTGTCTGGCTGTAGTTGCTGATCCCCCAGTTGGTCAGGTTAGATGTTTCAATGAGTTTCCCCAGCATGGTCTTAACCCCTTTGCTCATCACTCCTCCATCTCTAAAACTGGATTCCAGGATTTCAGCTCAGTGCTTAGCTGTGGATCTCTGCTTTGGTTTTCATCAACTACTGGGTTTTAAAGTAGTCATCAATCTCATTATCGGGGAAGGGCATATAAGGCAGCCCCTGCACTATTGCTTATATTCTTAGTTGAGGTCATTCTTGTGGTTTTCTCAACATTTCCTAGTGCCTGATTTCTCATTAAATCTATAATGGTTACCTCTATTAAGTATCTTATTTCTTGCTCTCCTCTATTCGTCTCCAAACTCATTCTTGCTGATCCCTCATGTACTCCTCTCCCCTCCTCTTTCTCCTACATCTCTCCCACCTCCCTGTCACTCATGCTTTGATGGGGAAGTCCTGTGCATATGTCAATAAAACACTGTTGGTCAATAGGGAAAAGATAGGTGGGGCAAGGAGTCAAGGAGGATTCTGGGAAAGAGAGGCAGAGTCAGTCACAATATAGCCTCCAGAAGAGTAAAAGGTCCGGACCCTTTCTTGGGTAAGATAATTACATAGATTAACAATTATGGGGTAAACACTTGAGTCAGAAATAGCCAGTAAGAAACCAAGAAAATGTCCAACAGCTTCATAATTAATATAGCCTCCTGTGTGTTCATTTGGGACTGATGCGGCTCTGGAACCAGGGTAGCAGGAAGACTTCACTCTACAATGCTTCTAATTTGTTCAGGAGGTCTTGTCCTTTCCCCTTCTCCGGGGGACTATGTATGTCTCTTTTAGGGTCTTCCGTGTTTCTTAGATTCTCTAGAGGTGTGGATTGTAGCCTTATAATCCTTTTCTTTATGTCTAATATTCTTATATGAATGAGTACATACCAGGTTTGTCTGTCTGTGACTAGATTACCTCAGTATGGTTTCTTCTAGTTCCATCCATTTGCCTGCAAATTTCAAGATTTCATTGTTTTTATCTGCTAAGTACTGCTCCATTGTGAAAAAGTACCACATTTTCTTTATCCATTCTTTGGTTGAGGGGCATCTAGGTGGTTTCCAGGTTCATGCTATTACAAATAATGCTGGTATGGACATAGTTGAACAGATGTCCTAGATGTATGAATGTGTATCCTTTGGGTATATGCCTAATGTGAAATTGCTGGATCTTGAGGTAGACTGATTCCCATTTTCCTGAGAAACTGCCATACTCATTTCCAAAGTGACTGTACAAGTTTGCACTCCCATGAGCAATGGAAGAGTGTTCCTTTTTCTGCATCCTCTCCAGCATAAATTGTCATTGGTGTTTTTGATTTTAGTAATTCTATCAGGTATCAGATGGTAACTCACAGTTGTTTTGAATTGCATTTCCCTAAAGGCTAAGGATGTTCAGCAGTTTCTTAAGGGTCTTTCAGTCATTTGAGATTCCTCCATTGAGAATTCTCTATTTTTGTTCTAAACCCCACTTTTTATTTGGATTGCTTGGTGTTTTGGTGATTAGATTCTTGAGTTCTTTGTATATTTTGAAATGAGCCCTCTGTCAAATATGGGGTTGGTGAAGATCTTTTCCATTCTGTGTGTTGACATTTTGTCTTGTTGACTGTGTCCTTTGCCTTACAGAAGCTTCTCATTTTTAGGAGGTCCCATTTATTTATTGTCAATCTCAGTATCTGTGCTGATGGATTTATGCTAAAGAAATGGTACCCATACCAATTCATTCAAGGGTAGCTCCCACATTCTCTTCTAGGAGGTTTATAGTGGCTGAACTTATGTTGAGATCTTTGATCCACTTGGACTTAAGTTTTGTGCATGTCAATAGATATAGATCTATCTGCAATCATCTACATGTCTGTATCCAGTTATGCCAGCAGCATTTATTGAAGATGCTTTCTTTTTTCCATTGTATAATTTTTACCTTCTTGTTCAAAAATCAGGTGTTTTTAGGTGTGTGGATTATCATCTGGGCTTTCAATTCAATTCTACTGGTCTACCTGTGCCAATGCCAAGCTGTTTACTATAGCTCTGTAGTAAAGCTTGAAGTACAGAATGGTGATGTCCCCGAAGTTCCATTATCACACAGGGCTGTTTTGGCTATACTGGGTTTTTGTTTTTCCATATAAACTTGAGTATTGTCCTTTCATGGTCTGTGAAGAATTGTGCTGGAACTTTGAAGGGGATTGCATTGATCGTTTTTGGTAAGATTGTCATTTTTACTATATTGATACTACCTATCCAGGAGCATGGGAGATCTTTCCATTTTCTGGTACTGTCTTTAATTTCTTTCTTTAAAGATTCAAAGTTTTGTCACACTGTTCTTTCACATATTTTGTTAGTGTTACCTGAGATATTTTATGTTGTTTGTGGCTATTGTAAAGGGTGATGTTTCTCAGGTATTTTTCCCAGCACACTGATTTATTTGAGTTAAACTTGTATCCTGACACCTGGCTGAAGGTGTTTGTCACCTGTAGGAATTTTCTGAATGAATTATTTGTGTCACTTATGTAAACTATCACATCATCTACAAATAGTGAAAGTCTGACTTCTTCCTTTCCAATTTGTATCCCCTTAGTCTCCTTTTGTTACCTTATTTCTCTAGTTAGAACTTCAGGTACAACATTGAAGAGATATATAGAGAGTGAACAACCTTATCTTCCTCCTGATTTTAGAGGAATTGCCCTGAGTTTCTCTCCATTTATTCTGATGTTGCCTGTTGACTTTTTAGTATATTGCCTTTATCATGTTCAGTTAAGTTCCTGTTATCTGTGATCTTTCCAAGACCTTTAACATGAAGGGTTGTTGGATTTTTTTGAAGGCTTTTTTGTCCTCTAGTGAGATGATCATGTATTTTTTATTTTTTCAGTTTGTTATCTGGTGGATTACATAGATGGATTTTCATATGTTGAACCTTCCATGAATTTCTGGGCTGAAGCATACTTGATCATGGTGGATAATTTTTCTGATGTGTTCTTGGATTCCATTTGCCAGTATTTTCTTGAGTATTTTTGCATCAATGTTCATGAGGTATAATGGTCTGTTGTTCTCTTTGTTTGTTGTGTCTTTGTGTGGCTTGGGTACCAAGGTAATTGTAGCCTCGTAGAAAGAGTTTGGCAATGACCCATCTGCTTCTCTTGTATGGAACAGTTTAAGGAGTTCTGGTATTAGCTCTTCTATGAATTTCTGGTAGAATTCTGCATTGAAACGATTTGACCCTGGGCTTTTTTGGGGAGTTTGGGAGATTTTTGATGACTGCTTCTCTTTCATTAGGGGTTACAGCCTACTTAAATTGTTTATCTGTTCTTGATTTAATGTTGTTAGGTGATATCTATCTAGAAAATTGTCCATTTCCATAAATTTAAAAATTTTGTGGAGCACATGTTTTATAATAATGACCTGATGATTCTTCGTGTGAGTCCCCTAAAACTCAGTGCCCAGTGGAATCCAGCTCACTAATCCCTCAGGTAGACCTGGAGGCAGACCAACCCATCCATCATCTGTCCCCATCCCAGTCTTGTACTGGCTCCTGCTGAAAGAGGTTAGTGATGGGCCATTTCCTACCCAGATTTTCCTATTTGAGAGCCCTGAAATGCTGCTCCCAGTCTCGTCCTGTCACTGAAGCCCCGACAGGGACCTAGAGGCAGACCCAGCCATAAAAACAAACAAACAAAACTTTCTTAAAATGCTGATGATACCACAGAACAAAAAACAATCTATTATAAAATGATTAAGTAGCTGGAAGAAATCTAATACACCTTGAGTAAAAGAAAAAAAGTAGGAAATCTTCCATTGTAGGATTCCAGCTATAGTTGAATTTTGTGATAATCAAATATTTTAAGTGTTGTCCTAAACATTGAGACATAAAGCAAGAAGTGTTATAAAAAACCTAAAAAGAAATATGTGTGTAAATATAGCAGTTCCAATTTAATTGTGCTTGCTGGTATAAACACCATGACCAAAAGCAATATAGGGGAGGAAAGGGGTTGTTTCAACTTAAACTTTATGGTTCATCATTGAGGTGAGTCAGTGTAAGTGCTCAAGGAGTACTTGGAGGCAGGCCTGCTTGCTATTTCATAAAACACTCCCCATGACAAAGAAATTCACTCCACAGGAATGATGCTACATGCTAGCTGACACATGGGCAGGGCAAGTTTGTACTCAGCTAGCTTTCTTATACAGTTTATGGCCACTGATTATTTGATGGTTTAACTCCCTGTGCATCCTTAATTAATCGATCTGTCCTAAACTGATTAACAATCAAGAAAACCCCAAAGACATACCCAGAAAAGAGACTGCTGTGCACAATCTTTCAATTGAGACACCTTTCTTAGTTGAATACAGGTTGTCTCACACTGACAACCAAAGCAAACTGGGACAGTTGCAAATTGACCTCTACCAAAGTTACTGAAATCATACCCTGAAAAAAAGACAGTTTATTTTTCAATTCTCAGGATACTGGGCATTTCATGTGTGGAACTAGGAACCTAGATTCATATCTCTGTTGTTTAAAAGTATGAATTCGAGGAGGCCTGGGCAACCTATGGGGTCCTGGGCAGTGGATCAGTGTTTATCCCTGGCATAGAAACAGACTTTGTGTGTCCATAACACAAAGAGGAATGCTCTCTCAGCCTGGACTCTTAGGGGAGTGCCTGAATCCTGCCCCGAGTGAAATGACAGACTCTAGATATCCCCTATGTGGAAGGAAGTAGCGATAGGGTGGGAGGCTGGGGGGATGATGGGGAGGTGTGGGAGGAAGGGAGGGAGAGGGAACTGGGATTGACACGTGAAATAAGGTATTTAAAATTCAAATAATAAAATAAAATAAAATGGTAGCCAAACTAAAATCCACTTTGGATGGAAATGAAGATATTTTTCCAGCTAGTGCCACAGTTTCTGTAAAATGATGGCTCAATAGCTTCCTGGGTTGCTAGCACTCTTCAGAGAAAACTTACTCTACTGAGCCTCATTATTATTGTTGTCTGCTATTGTTGTTAATAATAAATCTTGTTATCACTGAAAAACGTATGAATTCAAAATGCTTTAAAGACTGAAAGGTAAGACTTGAAAATGTAAAGGTATTAGAACTCAGAAATCTAAAGTTCCAATGAGCAATGTTGGTAGAGAGATGTCTTGACGATGAAAACTATATACTGCTCTTACAGAGAACTGAGTACAGATCACTGCAAATATGTTGGAAAGCTCACAACCACATGTAGTTCCAGCTTTAGATAATTCAAACCTCTCTCCTGGCCTCCACAGGCACTTGCATTCATGTGTGCATGCATATGTGCAGATTTACATAAACATAATTAAAATGTAAATCTGAATAGAAATGGAGAATAAAGCTACATGGGCATTTTACAAAGAAAGCACATGAAAGCCAACAGGTATACTTGAAACATAACTCAATCTCACCAGTAATCAAAAATTACAAATTAAATTAAAATGAAAAATAATATAACCTCATCACAGAAAGAATTGCCTGAACCAAATGGAATAAATAGGAATGGAATTACCACTCAGTAGCAGAGTACAAGTGTGTGGCCCAGGGTTCAATCTTAAGGGCTGAAAAATCAAAGCTCCTTACAAAAACACTAAGGTGAAAAGTGGGCAATGTGCATGGGAATATGTAAACATATGGCAATTGTGGGATACACACACACACACACATATATATATATATATATATATATATATATATATAACTTTAAAATCACAATATGATCCAGCAATTCCACTACAAGGTTATCCAATGAAATAAAATCAGTATGAAAAAGATTGTATTGTTTTCATGGAAGAAATCTGCAAATAGCTAAGAAAGGAAAACAATTTATCAATCCATTGCTGCCCATTAACTGATGACCTGATAATAAAACATTTATATATAATGCAATTTGATTCAGTCATTAAATAAAACTCTGTTTCTTCTGACATAATAGAAGATATGAAATAAGAAAGTGAAAAGAAAACAGAAGGCATCACAAGATGTAATTCTATGTTAAGTTTTAAAAAATATTAAAATAGTAGTTGTAAAAAGAATGGTAATTCCAAGCTAGGTCTTTAATCCCAGCACTTGGGGGGCAGAGGTAAGTGTATTTCTGTGAGTCCAAGTCGAGCCTGGTCTATTGGGCTAGTTCCAGGACCAGCCAGGACTCACAAAGAAATTCTGTCTCAAAAGACAAAACAACAAACAAACAAACAAAAAGTAATAGCAATTTCAAAGTCCAAGAGGACTATAGAGGATATGAAATGAGAAATAGTGATAAACTGGTACAAAATGCTGACAGGGCAAGAAGTTCTGGTATGCTATTTAGGAGTTAGGTAAATAAATTTTATATGTGAAAAATCTATAGTAGAGAATGCTGAAAGTCTTTACCAGAAAGAAAAATGACTGTGAAGGTAGGTATATGTACTCTGATTTCAACATTTAATAGTGTGTATTTGTGTTAAACACTCTAGTGCTCTTCATGAATACATTCATTTTCTGCATTAAGTATCAATTTAATTTTTTTACTGAAAAAATGGTGTCAGAATAATATGCACATTAATGATTGCAGTGCTTTTATTCAAAATCCCCTCTGAGTAAGCAAATGTGGTAATTAGCCAAAATAAATTTGGACACAAAAATCAATAAACCTATGCTGCAGTGAGAATAGAAGGTTGTCCTAAAATACTAGCAGTCAAGTGGAACTGGAGAGTTGAGAGTTCACAAAAGAGCAAAAGGCTGGGGCCAGTGGGGTCACTTAAAAATTCTTAGTTGGAACATTCATTTTTAAAAATCGAATGATAAAATGATGAAGACAGATAGAATAAGAAGAAAGAAAATGTTAACTCCTTCTTCAGGAGTTAGGGGCACTAGTAACTGAACTCTTGACCTGAGTTACAATTACAATGACAAATATTTTCAATAACTATTATTTGGGGATTCTTAACTATATTGTAAAACTGGCCCTTCTAGGGAAAGTCTCCAGTATTAACTGTAGACAGTTTGTCCTAAATTCAGTGTGCAAGACTATATCACACCTCCTTCCCCAATGTCTCAGCAATCACCATAGAAGGACAGAAGTAGAGAATGTCTTTAGGAAGTGATTATTTGCTGGGCACAACAGGAATATTGCACACATAACAGGTAGTCACAGCAACTAGGACTGTGTGCACAAGAACTGCACAAGATCAAATTACAAAAATCTTACAGATTGGGAAGGGGCTCATGAAGTCTCACTCCTGAATGAAAAGCTATTTGCTAGCTGTCGACAGCTGCTAAGAGAGGAAGAGGAAGTTTTCTCCAGGCATTACAACCCTGAAAGGCTACCCATGCTGTACCCATGCACATATAGGCAGCACTAAACCAACTCAATGGGATTTTTTTAAAGAACACATGATATAGGCAAGGAAAAGTGGTGAGGGATGGGATGGAATTGGAGTAGGGAAGAAATAGGGAGTTGAATTTGATCAAAACACATTGTTTTACATATTTAATTTTCAATTAAAATGTTTAAAGGAAATACCAGGGCTTAAAATTAAGATAAACAACAACAAAACCTAAAATAAGACAATAACAGTACCCATCCCCACCCTTTATTCACACAACAAGCATCAGGCCTGTATTCATTGAATATCTCTGAAGTAGTTTCCAGAAGTCAGAGAAGGAGAAAAGGAAAGTATCTGACTATCACAGATTTGATCCCTCAGTAAAAATGACTGAACTTGAAGCCAGAAGTGGGAAGAAGGTCAACTTTGATGTTGCATAGTCTATGTTGTTGCAAGTCCTTCCTTGTCAGACAAAAAATGGCTTTTTTTCCCCAATTTTAGAACTCAGACAGTAAGACTAGGATACTATAAACCATGGGTGTTATGGTCCTGAGAAGTCCTGAAATTTATATGACATACAGGTACTCAAAGAAACAGCCTATGATAAAAACAAAAGAAAAAAAACAGTAACCAATTTTTAAAAAGCTACAGAATTGGTATAATTTAATATGTAATTACTGTAGTATTAGTATTCAGTTTACAACCAATATCATAACCATACCAAGAAATGGGAAAGCAGACTTAAGCCAGAGATTAAACAAAGCTCATACAAACAGCCCTTTAAAATGTGCTGGTGAGGATAGCGGATGCAGCTTGGTGGTAAAATACTAGCGTAGCATTTGTATGGCCCTGGGACCAATTCCCAGCACGTGCACACGCGCGCACCTGCACGCACGCACGCACACACACACACACACACACACACACACACACACACACACACACACACACCGTGCGCACACACTTTGAGATAGTACCTTTAGTTAACCTAACTGGGCTGAGAGTTGCCCAGGTGATTAGTAAAGCACAGTCTGAGTGTTACTGTGAGAGTGTGTCCATATATGACTGATGGGAATCTAGGCATCTTCATCAAATTCCTGGGGCTTGGGTATAATAGAAGTGAGGGAGTGAGGGAGGGATTCAGTACTCTGCTGTTACCAACACCTGTGAGTATCTTGCAGCAGTATTTTCAGTTTTTCAGTGTGGACTTCTAGCCTTCAACCTCAACCTGGGGCTGCATCACAGATATCATTCTCAGTCTTCTGGCATCATGATACAAGCAGCTACAAGGACTCTAGTTTGCCTGCAGGCATGCAGTAATTATTGGGCTACCAAGCTTCTAACTGTGTAAATCAATACAATACATCTCCTTATAAACAGAGTTTTTGTTGCTTGCTTGTCTTTTGAGACAGAGTTTCCCTGTGTAACACCCTCAGTATAAACAGAATTTTATAGAAAATAATCCATGTATATTGTTTTTTTTCTCAAAAGAGCCCTTGATTATACAGACTGATGGCACACCTAAGTGTCTTCATTAGGGTTTCTGCTGTTGTGATAAAACATCATGACCAAAATTGAGTTGGGAAGACAAGGATTTGTTTGGCTTACACCTTCAAATCACTGGTCATCAACAAAAGAAATCAGGACAGGAACTCAAACAGGACAGGAATCTAGAGGCAGGAACTGATGCAGAAACCATGGAGACTTACTGGCTTACTCCTCATGGCTTTCTTATAGAACCCAGGGTCATCATCCCAGGGATTGCACCACCTAAATGATCTGGGTCCTTCCCCACTAATCACTAAATAAGACAATGCCCTACAGGTTTACCTAGAGCCCAGTCGTACAGAGTCATTTTCTTAATGACTAGTTTATGTCATTCTAGATTCTAGTTTATGTCAAAACGACATAAAACTATCCAGAACACTAAGTAATCTCCTTAAAATACCTATGCAAAAGATGGTCATGAAGATCAAAAAAGACATTGGAAAAGGTCCAAGAAACACTGTGTAATAAAGTAGAGCACTAATAAAAAGTTAGAAGGCCTGTACTTGATATTACCTGGAAAATCTCAGAACTGATAGAAGTTGGCAGGAGATCTGAAAAGAATCCAAAAGCAAATTTTAAAAGAAAATTTAAAGTCAGTGAAAAATGGGGGATGTGTATTTGATTGAACAGAAGAAAGAATCAATGGTTTAGATGCTAGAGCAACAGGTATTATATAGCTTGGAAAGCAGAAGAAACAAAGATACAAGACAAGTAAACACTTTCAAATGGACCCAAGAGAAAGGTCACCTGTTACCACTTGACCCACACAATCTCCAGGGATGCAGCAGAGTGAAATGTAAAGAAACAGGAAAAAATTATCAAAATCATTTGAAAATAAATTTCTCAATTAAGGTCAATACATGGTAGAGTGTAACATTTAATACTGTGACTTTCAGTTTGAAATTATATTGTGATTTCTTGTCCCAAACCCTCACCAATACTCCTTTCTTTCAAACTTACAGCCTCTTTTCTCTTAATCCTTACTCTGTGTGTTTTGTGTGTGTGTGTATGTGTGTGTGTGTGTGTGTGTGTGTGTGTGTGTGTACATAACCCACTCAGACTGTATCATATTCCTCATTATATGTTCATGGCTGACTATTATTTGTAAATCTACACTGATTTTTCTATGTATTTAAGACAACAATGCTTGTGGACCACTTATCAGTTTATGATGTATACAACCCAAAGAATAGGGAGATGTAGGATCTGGGTTCAGCTAGTATCATTCCAATTCAGAATATCATAACCTTAGGATGTTAAATTTACTCTTTGTTAGCAAATACAAAGAAAATATCACTGACTTATACACAGAAATAAATGAGAAGAATTTAATATAGTTTGTCAGAAAAATCAATTTAACATGAAAGGTAACACAAATGCATGAAGCAAAGCACAAAAATGCTATACAAAGAATTTAGCAATAAACAGATATCAGTTCTACTTCTATAAACTAACAATAGACATGAAATGACAATCACAGAAACAATTTCATTGACAGTAGAATAAAATGCATAAGAACTAACAGGCAGGGAGAAAAATGACTTAATATAACACTGAAGAAGAAAATTAAAGTAGATACAAGTGGAAAATAGCCTCTTTTTACACAGAGTGAGGGGCATTAGTGATATAATGTCAGTATCAACCCAAGTGGTATATAAGTTGATTTTAATATTTATCCAAATATCAATGATTTTCAGAAATAAAGATTAATTTAAAAATTTGTTCAGAATTTCAAAGAACTTTGAGTAGTCTAAGTAATTCTGAGAAAGAGAAAATAAAATCCAAAGAATTCACATTTCCTTCTTAAGCATAAAACTTGTTTGAAAACCACAGTGTATAAAGCAAGGTGGAAATAGCATAGAGAAATGTAGACCAATGGCACAGAAGATAGAACCAAGAAAGAAATCTTCAAATATATGGCAAAACAATATTTGAGGCAGTGTGCAAGATCACTGACTATGAAAAGACCAAGATTTCCAATAATAGTGCTGGAGATCCAATAAGCACAAGCAAAATAAATAAATTGGATATTTATTTCTATATTTGAAAAATACGTCAATATTTTTTATTTAAATTAGAATCATGCTTGATGGACATGTCAATCCCAGCTTCCTATCCCACCCCTTCTCCCTTGTCTGTCCCCCAGCCCCTCCAAACCCCCACCCAATCCCCACACCATTCCCCAGGGAGAGTGAGGCCTTCCATGGGGTATCTCCAGGGTCTGTCATTTTATCCAGAGCAGGACCTAGACCCTTCCCCATGTGTGCACACTGAGAGAGCACCCCTCCATGTGGAATGGGCTCCCAAAGTTCATTCGTACACCATGGTCCCAGAGATTGCTGAGGCTTCCTCACTGACACTACAATCAGGGGTTCTGGGTCAGTTCCCTGCTGGCCTCTCAGCCATCAGTCTGGGATCCAAGAGCTCTCCCTTATCTGGTCAGCTGTCTTTGTGGGTTTCACCAGCACCATCTTGACCTCTTTGCACATCACTCCTCCATCTCTGTAACTGTTCCAAGAGTTCAGGTCAGTATTTAGTTGTGGGTATCGGTCACTACTTCCATCAGTCACTGGATGAAGGTTCTAGGATGGCATATAAGGTAGTCCTCAATTTCATCATCAGGGAGGGGCTATTAAGGTAGTCTGTTCACGATTGCTTACTTTAACAGTTGGTGTCATCCTTGCAGATATCTGGAAATCTCATTAGTGTCATGTCTCTTCTCAAACCTATAAGGACTCCCTCTATTATGCTATCTCTCATCCTGGTCTCCTCTATTCTTTCCCTGACTCAACTTTCCTGCTCCCTCATATCTTCCTCTCCCCTCCTCTTCTCCCCCTCTGTTTTTCCTGTTCCCTCTCCTCTCCCCACATGTTCCCAATCTGCTCAGGAGATCTTGCCCCATTCCACTTCTCTGGATAATACTTCAATATTTAGCAGTGAATTTATTGAAAAGTTATAATTACAAAATCAAAAGAGAGCAAAAGCTTAACTAATCAATTTGGCAAGGACAGTTTTGATAATGTCACAGAACACTTAGATAATTTAAAACAGACAGAAATTTCAAAATATGCATCAAAAAATCACCTTAATACTTTAACTTAGAGAATTTTGAGCCAAATAAACCTATATCGGGGCATTTCCTTGTAAATGCATCAATACAGAATATTGGTAGTGATAAGTTGAATTATTGATGTAGTTGTGCACAAAAAATGCAGAACCAGTTAGGAAACTATTTGATGGACAGGGAGATAAAGCATGGAGAAGGAGTCAGGGAAACCCATAAAACAGAATTAATAGGTGGTTCAAGTGTGTGCTCATAAGATGACAATGTCATCTCATGTAAAACTGACAATTTTATTGGAAATAGGACTAAAGAATATTCTAATAGTACTATTGTAAAAACCTTGATTTAATTCAGTTCATGTTCAGTTCTGTGAAGTCCAGAAGCAAGAAAAATGGAGTGGTTTTAGCAGAGTACTTAATACTCGCATGCTACCTCTACTGGCTGGTTTTAGTCATATTTACAGTAAAACTCAACAGAAAAATGAGAAAAAAATTAAAGGAATGAAAATATATTCATTAAGGTAGTAAGGAACAGATTTCTGTGTTTGTTCAAGAGCTATGTGAGAATGAATTGTGATATTCCCCAGCAACTGCTGGTTAAAAAACATAGTGTATTGTAGGCTAATTATCCTTTGCTCTATGTCTAGTATCCTCTGATGAGTGAGTACATACCATGTTTGTCTTTCTGTGTCTGGTTTACCTCACTCAGGATGGTTTCTTCTAGGTCCATCCATTTGCCTGCAAATTTCAAGATGTCATTGTTTTTTAAAACTGACTAGTTCTCTGTTGTGTAAATGTACCACATTTTCTTTATCCATTCTTCGGTTGTGGGGCATCTAGGAAAACAGAAAAAGAGATACTTTGATAGAAGAAGCCATTATGGCACAAGGAGAATTCCTAGGAATCCACAAGGATGGCCCTAAACTAAGAATCTAAGCAATAGTAGAGAGACTACCTTTAAATGCCCTTTCTCTATAATGAGATTGATGACTACCTTAAAAGCCATTCTAGAGCCTTCATCCAGTAGCTGATGGAAGCAGAAGCAGAGATTCAGAGATAAGCACTGACCTGAGCTCCTATAATCCAGTTGTAGAGAGGGTGGAGTGATGAGCAAAGGGGTCAAGACCATGCTAGGGAAACCCACCAAAATAGCTGACCAGAGCAAGTGGGAGCTCACCAACTCCAGACTGACAGCTGAGGAACCTGCGTAAGACTGAAACAGGCCCCCTGAACATGGGTGTCAGTTGGGGGGGGCTTCGGCAGGCTATGGAGCCACTGGCAGTGGAGCCAGAATTTATGCCTAGTACACGAACAGGCCTTTGGAGCCCATTCTCTATGGAGGGATACTCTCTCAGTCCAGATATGGGGGGATGTGGAGATGAGCTAGGTCCTGCTCCAAATGATGTGACCAACTTTAATGATCTCCAATGGGAGATGGGAGACCTCCCCCTCCCTGAGGAGAGAATGGGGGCTGGGATGGGGAAATGGTGGGGGGAATGGGAGAATGGGAAGAAGAGCGAACTGGTATGTAAAATAATAACTTTTTAATTCTAATAAAATTAGTTTTTAAAGTAAACAGTACATATAACAGTGAGTCTGTTCCTTTAGGTATGAGCAATTAGGAAAGGGCCTTAAGGAATTCTCACACACTTGAGGCTGTATCTGTACAGGGCAGCATCCTTTCAGGAGTCAGTCTTGTACACTGTTTCATATAGGAACACTGCCCAATATCTTGTACTGTCTGAATGTTTTATGCCCAAGACTAATTTCTGTCTTTCAATTCTGTAAGAGGTAACTGAGACTGTATTTTAATTAAAACATTAATTTGATTTAAAAGATGCAGTGAATAGCACAATGACCTGGATACTGATGATGGCACAAGGCATAGTACATGACCTGGAATTTGCAAACAATACTAGAGACCTTTGTGAACACATAACCAGACACTCAGAAATTTCAACAGGTGTGTAGTCAAGTTGCATGCACTGGCTCTCAACCGTCCTAGTGCTGCTTCTATTTAATACAGCTCCTCATGTTATGGTGTGTAGTCAAGTTGCATGCACTGGTTCTCAACCGTCCTAGTGCTGCTTCTATTTAATACAGTTCCTCATGTTATGGTGTGTAGTCAAGTTGCATGCACTGGCTCTCAACCGTCCTAGTGCTGCTTCTATTTAATACAGTTCCTCATGTTATGGTGACCCCCAATCATAAAATTATTTTGTTGCTACTTCATAACTGTAATTTTGCTACTGTTATGAATTGTAATGTAAATATATGTACTTTTTGATGGTCTTTGGTGACCTCTCTGGTAGGGTTATTTGACCACCAAAGGAATCATGATTCATAGTTTTGGATTGCTGTATTAGAGGATAAAAATAAGGCTTCCCAGCTTGGTAGAATGAAAACGATAAAAGGGAAAGCATTAGAGAGAATATTCAAGGAGAGCTCAAGAGCAGTATCTTAATTTCTTGAAATGTTGATATTTGGCATTTGTCTGAGAAAAACTTCAAATAAGCACAGTGCAAGAAGCTATTGTTAGCCAAGAACATGACATTTGAGTCTCAAAAACATGATGTTTTTTCTTCCTCTTCTTTTAGGTTAGCTGAACAAAAATAACTAAAATTGAGGACAAAATGGACTTTTAGAGAAGAGTTCTTCAGCAGAAATTAAAATATAATAAGATAAAAGGAGGGAGACAATTATGTGTGACTATGTGTATTATTTCTATAACAGGAGAGATTTTGTTGGAATTTTAGTAGTGAGTAAAGTTAAGGTCAGTTTGATATAGTAAACAAGTGCATGGCATGGAATGAAGATACATGTTTCCATGGAAACAAACCATACTGAACAAAAGTAGCAAACTCATGTTTCTGGAATTCACCATTGGCTTTCTGGTGTGAAGATTTTACATGAAGTAGACAGCTAAAATTACAAATTTCATTCTGTTTTTAAACATTTGAGCAAGACTCTTAAAAGTCTTCCAAAGGTGGCTTCCAAATGTACTTGCAAGACTAATAATACACACCTTCTTCACAATACATACTGAAAATGGAATGGTACAATAGTGAATGAAAATAAAATTCTAAGATGTTGTTGTTGTCATTAGCAGTTTGAAGATGTTTGAATTTAGGTAAAGACCACACATTTCTATGCCATTTCTAATTTTAATTATCTCTTTGCTTAATGTTAAATCTCCTTTCTGCCATCTAAAAGTATTTTACAATAAGTATAAAAGCAAAATTTACATTTCTTAAAATATTGATGAGAAGTAAATGAAATCATATCATTCTCTTTCACACCAATTTCAAGTTAGATCAGATATATTTCAAATCCCTGAGCATGCAAATCAACTGCAAGTATAACTTCTTCCCTTTCATTTTTCTAAAAAAGATTCTTTGGTTAAAATAAATGGATATATTTCTGCGTGAGATTATGTCAATGGACTATGTAAAAGTTTCCCTTTCCACAAATCTACCTGAGTTTGACAGCAACAGAGTAATAGATTAGATCACAGTGGTGCTGTCATACACAGAACTTAATTTCATTTTATGGGCTGCTATATGGCTAGACAGTATTCATTTGGCAAAAGAATTATTGCCATGCGTTTCCTTGTGGCTACATTGAAAATTTTTGTTTTGCATTGTAATAATATTTTTTGCAACACCCTAGTTTCCAAAAGGCTTATCATTTATATATATTTCAACAGTGATCTATTTTATGTATTATGGCATAAGCCCCAAATAAGCTGTCTCAGAAATCCAGGTATATATTAAAACTCCATGCTTGAAAGGTAGTTTTTCTTTAGCTATCTGTATTCTGGAATTCAGATGTCATTTTTCAGGAATTCTATGTGTTTGGGAATAATTTTATTTATTTATATATATTTTTATATTAGAAACAAGCTTGCTTCTCATGTCAATTCTACCTCTCTATCCCTCTGCTCTTCCCCTACCCCACACCAACCCCTCACCCAATCCCCACTCCACTCTCCAGGAAAGGTGAGGTCCTTCATGGGGGAATCTAAAATTTTCCATTTTCACATAAATGCAACACTAAATGTGGACTTTGGAATGGGCTATAGCCTCTGGGTAATTTTTTATCAAATATAAAAATACCTAGCTTTACAAGAAATAAGAACGGACTATTTAGGATCAAGATAAAATAGGCAGCTCTATAATATCACGTGATTATCCTGGGATTAACCTGGATAAAGTCTGTTATCTATCTAGCTATCTCCCTGCCGATATGCCAATATATTCATATATTCACTTGATTTGACAACTTATCAAAACTGCCCAGGTGCTTTTCACCGTTCAGCTGCTACTTCTCATTCCTTAATGTCCCTATATATAAGCATAGGCGGGCTTTCTCTGTCTGTCTGTCTGTCTGTCTGTCTGTCTGTCTGTCTGTCTCTCTCTCTCTCTCTCTCTCTCTCTCTCTCTCTCTCTCTCTGTCTCTCCCTTCCTCCCTCCCTTCCCACTGTATCTCATACACACATCTTTTTCCTATTGCTAAATTGTGTGTATGACTAATAAATACCATGATAACTAGAATAGCCTCAACGTACCTTAATGTGAACACTCAAAATTTTATGATGTCATACATATATGGGTCCAAAGAAGCAAATACAAAAGTTACTCAGTTGTGCCATGTGTATAATATTTCATCTATAATACTCTAAGTTGTGGGTAATAAAATATATATTCTGGCATTTTTTTCTTCTCTTCACACTGAACTCTTAGAAAGATCAAATCAAGAATGTATTTTTTCTTCTGAAAAATAGCTGAGTCCATTTTAGGAGAACATTCTTCCTTACAAAAGTTATCAAAGTTTTTTATTCAAAATGAGAACATCTGTGTTGTTGTAGAATAGTCATTGATACTTAGAATAATCCTTAAAATACTTATTGGATTGTACAACTCTGCATTTTGAATGGTTGTAGTTTTCTTTGGTGGTGTCAGTCTGTTGCAAAGAGAAGTTTCCTTGATTAGCGGTGAGGACGACAACTCCCTGTGGCTATAAGGACAAATGTTTAAAGACTCTTGCTAGGAATTAGGCTTGCTCAGTAAATCTTTGGTTGTAGATTCCCCTCCAATAACCATGACTTTACTAGCACTAAGTTGTTAGCTAGTGATGGTGTTCCTCTGTTAGGTCGGTCTTGAGTTAAAGGAGAGAGCTGTTGTTTATTGCCAAAGTATTCATGTTGCTATAGAACACTTAGTTATCATGCTATGCTGTCACTGATGTGATTCATAGTAGTCATAGCTGGTTAGGACTGCTAGTTGCATCACTCCATAAGAGAATTTTCAGATGAGTTCAAATTCAGGTTCTTTGTGACCTTTTTCTGAAGTGAATGGTGTCTTCAGAATAGGAACTTGCCTTCCACCAGTCCCAATGGATATGTCTGCAAAACACTCCCACATCTAAGGCTCAAGAAACATGTAGAAGTAGGTACAGAAATATTGTAAGAGCCGGAGAACCAGGAAGTATATTGTGAAACTGTGTCTCCTTTGTTATATCAGAAGCTAGTCATGAGACTTTACCAGCATAAAAACTCCAATTTGAGCTGGCAAAGGATGACACTAACGAGGATACCAAACTGCTCAGAGAAAAGATCATAAGGTTCCCAACCCTACCCAGCAAACTATACTTAAAAAAACACTGTGAAATGAGAAAGTGTACTTCCCAAGGGAAAATCCTACTAATTGCTTGTCCATTGACAAACTGTCAGCTCTGAAAACAGACAGAATTATATGGTCTGCAAGGTAACTTTTGGAATATATATATATATATTATACATGTATATATAATATATATATAATAACAACAATTAATAAGGACATAAATAAAGAGACCATGAATTTGAAGGCAAGTAGGGAGGGGTATATGGGAGGCTGTGAATGGAGGAAAGATGGTAGAGAAATATTATAATTAATTTATAATCTCAACAATTTGATCTTTTCAATACTTTGTCTGGTACATAAATGAAACATGCATGTTACATCTCTCATTAGTTCAAATATGAACTCCAATTACCTTGCTAGAGATGTGGTGGTTACATAAACATCAGTATTGATGATGTTCTCTGGAGCATCGACATTGAGTGTAAGTTATCTACCTGGATTCAGAAAATGATGAGCGGTAAGAGGTGGCATTGTGTCTGATAATACAGCTAAATTTTTATCCTAAATAGTCTTCATATTTTAAAACAAATTGCTCTCTGTGCATTATGCTAAAGCTACTTTCCCAGAGCCTTGATCTTTTACTGGAGGACATGCTCTGGAAAAATTAAATTTGAAATATAACACTGAGCCTTCTGGTTATTTTTCCCTGCCTCTCACTCACTATGCTGTTCTCATCAAAAGAACTCTCAATTCAATAGTATATACTCTACAACATGTCCTTAACCTTGGGCTTCTTGTAATTGATGAAGGTCCAGGATCAAGCAGCATATTCTTTGACAATGCTTAAGTTATCTATTCAAGGTAATAAACTGATAAAAATAAACTGGGTTCATCTGTCTCAAATCCTCTTCGGCCTGAGCCTATGCTGTTGAGAAGATGGGTTTCTGCCCCTTTATTTCTCATTACTTCCCATAATAAAGAAAATGAAATATATTGAGTGGATGACTGTGTCTCCTTCTTTTTCAATTTCTTCCATAAAAGGGGGAGGAATGAAAGCTCAATAAATATAGCTGAGAGAAGGAAGCCTGTGTTGTTACTATACCACACATATTCTCATAGCCTTCTAAATCGTAAAATGTTAACAGCAAAGCTAAATCTTGACATGTTGATAGCTAAAACCATACCACAATATGGCACATCAATTGCCTGTTATGGTTTTGAAAACCAAAAAATATTCTCCTCTATGCCATTAACGTAAATCATCCTGGTTAAATCACTTTAATCTCCAGGTTGTTATTTTTCTCTTTTTGTTTTGTTTGGGATCTTAAGATGACACAGATTTTTATGTCAGTTTGGTTTGGAAAAGGGATATCAGCTAGTGGATCAGAGCTGTAGATTTTCTGTGGAGGCATACCTATAAATCAAATTCAATAAACGTGTCAGATGAACGTTCCACATTAACCAACATACCAGCCTGTGATGGGACTTTAAGCCATGTCTGTTTGCCCCAGTTTTTAGGAAAGCAGTTCAGTGCTGTAGGTCCACACATGCATGTTTTTTAAACAACTTATTTTTCATGACATCTGTCTTCCCATAGTTCTCTAAAAACAAACATTAGTACTGCTGTGTACAAGGAAAAATACCAGCATTAATGGAACTCCAGGATACTGTAGACCCCTTTTTTTGACATCATATAACTGGAAAAATACTGGAAGTAATATTTATCCCCCAGAGACAGATATCAATTAATTTCTTAAACATACAGCTAATTATCATTTTTCCTGTTTTTGATTTTTGGAAAGCTGAACCTGGTACCTGAGGCAAACAAGGTTAAGACCTCAACATCCTCTCTGCTAACCGCAAGTGTTTGATTTCATTCAAAGCTGTTCTATCCTCTCACTAGGACGAATATTTTAATCCCTAAAGGTGGCAGCAGCCCATGTTTGCAAGGCTTTCGTTTTGAAAATAAGCAGAGCTCTAAAAAAATCCTTCATGAGTTCAAACAGGGTAATCAGACTTTGAGTTTGTTTCTCATGAGAATGCTTGTTCGTGAATCCTGCCTGTTGATTCTTGTGGTGCCCATCTGCCTCCCCAGGCTCTACCTGGTTCTCTTGTGTTTCCCCCATCAGGCCCTATCCCCTGTTGCATTGAAATGTACTTTCGTCCTGAGTATGGGCATAGCATTAGGTACTGATGCATAATTTTATTCAAGAAGTATGTGACCTGCCTTCCCACCACATATTTGTGCAATTCTCAATTAGAAACTTCAGCCCCCTTTGTGATACAAGTTTAGGAGCTGAGCACTCAAGGCAAGCATCGTCATATCTTCCAATTCATAAAACAAGATGTGCTCAAGAATTTTTACTTTGGGTTTATTGCTTGAATTTTTCATAGTATTTTACAATTTTAAAATATATATACCTCCTTGTTTTCAAATAAAATATTTTATTATTATTTTATGCTACTCTTTTTTATTTACTTACGAAACAAGCTTGTTTCACATGTCAATCCCAGCTCCCTCCCCCTCCTCTCCTCCTACTCTTGATGGGACTGCTCCCAACTTTTTTATTCATTGTCAATGAGTATGGAAATAAAAATCATTTCTTCCTTATAGTATGTTCCAATCCCATAAAACTCACTTATTATTATTGAAGATTGCTTTTTTTAGACAATTCCTCATCATATTCTATTCAGAAAATAATTACAAATATATTTTTCCAGGCATTGGATAGTAACTCAACTTTTACTTGTGTTGCTCCTCTATTTTTATTCCATATTCATTTGTCACGGCTTTATACCTTTATTCTTTTGTTTGTTTACTGTGTATTGTTTGCTTTTTCTTTTCTTAAACAAGAAAGCTAGATTATCAGTTGGAGTTTTAATATAAGCATTTGGCATTTCCATCTAAATATCTCTTTAACTGTGTTTCATAATTTGTGCTGTTTCTTTGTGTTTTTATTCACAGAAAATTGTTTCCATTTTTATTCTTTTCTGACATAAATTATAAGTGTGCTGTTTAATCATCTATTTTTGAATTTGTCAAATTTCTCTTCCTTATTTCTAATTTTATTTCATTGTGGTGAAAAGTGATCTATACAATTAGACTACATAATTCTCATGTATTTAATCTAGAATGTGGTCTACATGTGCACTTCTGGAGAATACATATCCAGAGGTTGTTTGGTGGACTTTCCTGGTTTCTTTAGATCTTTCAAGTTTAATAGTTGCTTTGTATATGTTTTTTGTTGTTTTGTTTTGAATCCTGGTATGCTGGTATATGCATAACATACCATACCATAGAATGCATGTGGAGGTCCATAGTGGTATTGATCTTTATCAACACCTTGTCCTGCCATATGCATGCTGGGGTTACATGTGTTCCCTACTGTGATTTGTATGATGCTGGTAATCCAAACTTTGGGTCCTTATGCTTGATTCGCAAGAGCCATATCTTCAGCGAACGTTTAGTGTTTTGTTGAAATATTGTGTTTCACTTCATCTTCTATATACTTACCTATTTATTATTGTAAGTGACATGATGGGTTTTAAAGACATGATCTCCTTCCAACTTAAATTCATTTAATTTTTCTTCTCTGTATTTTAAGACTGGTTTACTAACTGATCATGTATGGATGTATGTAGATCTGTGTCTTATGTCTTTTCTATGATAATACTGCCTTTTGTGTCTCCCATAGTTGTTAAGCTGTACTTACCACCAGCTTAATTGCCTCTGATACTTTATAATACTTAAAGCCAAATCTTGCTTGACAGCCAGATCTAAACTTACAGTCCTTTGCAAATCATTTTTTGATGGCATATTCATTTTTCTTGACTCCACGGTGACTCTTCTTGGCTATTTTTCCTCCCTCTGCTCTTTGTTAAACTAGTGCCCTAGAATTTAAAGTGTTATCCATGAGGCCACAGATTTCTCAATTGTTTACCACAAATGGATTTCTCATTTCAATATCAGCTTCAGGCTTGAACTTTCCCATGTTTTGCTTTGTTTTCTGTGCCTTCTGTGGTGTTCTCTTCTTCCTGAGCACAGTGGAAGCCAAGGATTGAGGATGGGAGGAGATAGTTGTGGGGGATAATATAAATTGTTCACTAGATAATACTTTAAACCAGTGTGATTAGTTTCATTGAGGCAAGATGATTCACACTGTGTGCATGCTGCCAGTCTCTATGAGTTCACATTTGTGTCAATCCTGTCAACTCATAGCTTTGTTTTGTTTTTTATTTAAATTTAAATTAGAAACAAGGTTGCTTCACATGTCAATTCCAGGTCCCTCTCCCTTTCCCTCTCCTCTTTCCATGCCCTCCCATCAACCCCTCTAATATCCCCTCATTTCCCCAGGGAGTGTGAGGCCCTCCATGGGGGTGTCCATAGTCTGTCATTTCGTCCAGGGCAGGGCCTAGACTCTCCCCCCCAGTTCAGGGTGAGAATGCATCTCACATTGTTGGATGGGAGACCAAAGTCCATGTGTATACTCGGGATGAATACTGATCTACTGCCCAAGGCTCAATAGATTACCTAGGCCTCCTCACTGACACCCACATTCAGGGGGTCTGGATCAGTCCCATGCTGGATTCCAAGCCATCAGACTGGGATTCAAGAGCTAACCCTTATTAGGTCAGCTGTTTCTGGGGGTAAAACCAGCCCAGTCTTAACCCCTTTGCTCACCAGTCCTCCCTCTCTGTCTCTGAATTCCTTGAGTTCAGCTCAGTGTTTAGCTGTGGGAGTCTGCCTCTGCTTCCATCAGCCACTGAATGAAGGTTCTGCTTCCCAAACTCTCTGGCCATGGGATTGTAGGCTGGCACTCCCCCCAGATCTATGTCTAAAATCCATATATGAGAGAGTACATGCACTAGAAGAAACCATTTTGAGTGAGGTAACCCAGTCCCAAAAAGACAACTAATAGTTTTAATTTCTGGCAAAATGTAATATCTATATTTGAGTGTATAACACACAGAGCAGAAACAAACTCTAATTCTTCAATACCATTAATTATAATTTTCTGCTTCCTATTGCTTCCCTATATGATCCAGTATCTCCTTAGGTCATTGTCACCCTATTTTCCCATATTTTCTTCCATCCACTCATGAAGAGTCATTAAATATTGGTTTTACTTCTTAGATACCAGTCTTATTTCCTTTCCTTTCAACATTGTCATAATGAAAATTTGTTGCTATCACTCTCAGTTGAATTATCACCACACTCCCTTAAGTGGCCTTCACTTTCTAAGTTTCTGTACAGTGCAATGTCTCTAAACACTTTACATGTGCTTCAGTGTTTCTTGATATTGAATAGGATAACTCAAAGAGGAGACTGAGATTCACAAAAATGAATGGGTTACCTGAGACAGTCAAAGTAACTTGAATAAAGATGTTGAGATAACCTTCCTGGTGTCCACAGAAAAGAACAAAGTTGTGCATTCAAGAAAAAGGAGGTCAAAAGGATCAAAGTCATAGGTCAAGTTAGTTGGTGGCTAGAAGGCAGCAAAGGGAAAATACAAAGGACTAGCAGTTTTCCTTGAGTGGGAGAATTGAGAAAGGATATTAATTACATAATTTTGTAAAACTGTTCAACAATAATCACTTAAAGATGAATATATTCTGATTTGAGTATTAAATTATTTAAGTTGGATTATTGTAATATTAAACTAGCTTTCTATCTTAGAGACATCATTCTGCTGTGTTGTAAAATACATACTATAATCAGTGCTGCTAAGTTAGCAAAAGAAACACAGAGCAAGAAACTTTGACTGTGTCTGTGTCAATTAACTCTAGAAGTTGAGAGATTACTCAAAGGAACTACAGAAGGGATTAACACAGCAGGTCAGGGGACTGTGTTGTAAATGGCTCCCATGGTGCAGGGACTGAGGTATGGTTATCTTTCCTAAACATTGTGGTTAGCCTTTTATTCTTATAAGCAATAACAAAACACAGATATTAAGTGATTTGCCTAAGATCTTGCAGTTCTTTGTCTAATACTTAAATGACCTGAACATGACTCTTTCAATTTCTGCTTCACCGTGCTTTCAAGTATTTGGCAATATATCTATATATAGTCTTGTTTATTTCCTAGGATATTTGAGGTGACATAATGAGAAAATGCAGAGTTCTGGCTTCCTAACTGCCCTACAGGAGGATTAGGGTGCTATGTATCAGGCAATAACAGACCTGCCTTTGAAGATTTGATCTAAAACATAAGAGTTAGTTATATGAGATAGTTACAATCATCTAATCATTATTTGTTTTGAAAGTGAAGTACCAACTCCATCCAATTTCCTAATGTAGAACTATCTGTGACACTTGACTTCAGGGACATATACATAAAACTCATCACCAGATGTGAAGAACTGATAGCTTTTTCTTTACAATGAAGTAGTACCCTTATAAAAGTTTAGACATGAAAACTGAGTAAACAGTCTGGCCTCTCTTAATTGCCTCAGAGTCTTTGCATATTAAAATGAGCACAGTGCAATTTTAAAATTGAAAAAATGTTTATAATAATCACTTGAGCAAATATTAAGATCTGTTATGTATATGTGTGTGTTCCCAATTTTCTCTATTTTGAAAGAGTATAGCAAATAAAAAGGAAAATGTACAGCACAGATAAATCAAACACATAAAAATATGTTATTACTAAACAAAATAATTCTGTCCACATGAAGCCCTGATTATGCACCCCAGTTGTCCTGTTTCATGGAATTTAAGGGAAGCATGGATTCCTGATTATTAAAATTCATCACCAACTCTGCTGATGGAGCAGAATGGAATTTATAGAATTTTTTCTGCTTTTAAGCTTAAAATTTAAATCCATCTTTCTTGTAGAAACTAGATTTAAAATGCTTACTGTAGTTCATAAGCCTTCCACAAATAATTCCTCTCCTCACTTCTTGAATAAAACCTCTTGGTCTACTCTTTTCCTATGACTACAAATGTGATGTGTTCATTCCTCTGAAGCAAACCACAGGTCTTGTACTGTGACAATATTTGTCTTTATAGCTACTTTTCCTTGCTCCAAACAAGTGCCTCTTTAAAGTCAGTCTCTTTCCACAGCTTCTCTCAGCAAACATCTTCAAGTGTTGAACTTAGTTCATTTTGTAATCAACCACCCTACAGACACCAGCTAACTATAAACCATTCAGAGTTACCCAGTGGATCTTTTGCCTCTTGTCTTGAGACACATTAACTCATCAAACATTGAATACCACAGGCATTAATACCAGATGAGACAGATTTTACTTTTAAAAGCAGATGAATTGCCCTCCTTTTGGTTCTGAATTCCATTTAATTCCTTCTGCAGCCATGCCTCATCTTTCTGGATTTGGAATATCTCAAATGGCGAAGTTCAACGGAAAGGGTAAGTGTTAGATTCTGCTAGCAGTGAGGGATCACACTACCTCTGCGGACAGTTTTATTTCTTTTGAATGAAGTTATTTGCTGAAACTTTGTTTGTTTACTTGAACATACAGACTATAGAGAAATAATTCACAGTACAGCTTTTTTTTGTTTGTTTTTTTGATACAGGGTTTTTCTGTGTAGCTTTGAAGGCAGTTCTGAACTTGCTCTGTAGACCAGGCTGGCCTGGAACTCAGAGATCCTTCTGCCTACTGAGTGCTGGCATTAAAGGCATGTGCCACCAATGCCCACCCACAGTACAATAAATGGAGAAATATAATGAAATTCTGACACCTTCTAAATACCCTGATCTCCCTAGACATGCATAAAACTACTTGGCATTCATAGAAGCTCATGTCTCTATCTGTCACTGGTGAGATGAACTGCCCTGGGAAAGCTTCTAAACTATAGCTTTATCACTGCATGGGTAAACAAGACATATCACTTTTAACTGCATTCTGCTTATCATCATCACTACACAGATAGCCAATAAATGCCACAGAAAGTCCCCTCGTGCATAAGAAAACACTAATAAATGTATCAATCTACTAATTCAACTCACAGATAAGTATCATATGCTTTATAAGTGGCAAGCTCATGTGGAAGAATTTCAAGAAGGCTTTACACATTAAACAAGAACTGAAGCTCAAAAAATTAAATAACTGGGCCAAGGTCATACAGCCAGTAGTCAAACACATGGTCTAGGCATACCACAGCCCATGTGGTTTTCATTTCATTCCAGTGACCTCAGGGAGCCTCAAGTTTAGAGGAGGAAGTGTACAATCAAATAAACAATTTCAAAATATAGCACAACTTGAGGTTTTGCTTTAAAGTCCTTTGGAATATAGTCTTCCATTGATTTCCTCACAAATTCATGAAATCATTTTTAATGAATTAATTTTTCCTTGTTTTTATTCACAAGAATGATTCCTTCATGGACAAAGTTTGAGTGACACACACGACTCTCCAATGCTATGGTTTAGATAGAGTTTGCTTCATTGACACTTAAGATAGAAATATACTTGACCTCAATTATGACTATTTTGGAGATTTATATTCCCCCCTTGTAGAAATTTGACACATAAATTCTGAATAAATGTTACCCAGCTAGGGATAAGTTTGCAATCCTGTTTCTGCCTGTTTACCTGAGAATCAGACAGGATCAGATACAGAAAAAGCCATGAATGGCTCTTTCCAGCTTATTCTGAAACCACATGGCCAACTCTTGGACCAAGTAAGTGTCATCATGCATGCTGAGGCCTTGTGTGTGAGTCACTCACTCTTGGCTGGATTAAAAAGAATATTCAGTGCCAGAGTAATCCGTAGGGACAGCATAGCCCACTTTTCTCAGAGAACGTTGACCCTATACTGTGCATAGGATAAAGAGAAATTGAAATCCTAACTCCATGCTTTGGCTGGAACTTTTCTTATTTTTATTCCACTATTTCATGGACGTGACAGGAGGGGAGAGGCATGTATAAAGTTTTATATAAAGTTTTATGATTTCTTCGTGTGTGTGTGTGTGTGTGTGTGTGTGTGTGTGTGTGTGTGCTATATGTGTCTTTGGTTTTATATAAAATTTATTTTCAAAAAGAAAAGTAGCCTGCATGAAGCATGAATCTTAGTTCTTAAAATAAGAAAGTCTTTTGTTGTTTGTTTTTGCCAGATTTACCTATGAATTTGAAATTCACTGAATAGAGAAGACAAATGTAAAGAAGTGAGGAATGAGTCATGGATTAGCATAGTGGACTTTGGATGATAAGATAGCATGGTGGAAAAAAAATAAAATAACAATAATAATAATAATCCTTTTCTAACAAAGCTTTGTTTGCTTATCTTTAAAATTTGACTCATCAAGAAAGTATTTTACCAGTTTGAAGAACAGATAGCTAATTCCCAAGGTATTTTGTGATTAGTGTCTCTTTTACTTTCTCCTCATACAACTTTCTTATTAATTTGTAGAAACAGTGAAATAACCCAAACAGAAGATAGGAAATTTCTCTTAAGCCAAGGTATCATTAGTTTATGAAATTCACCCCTGATTGGTAACACCAAAGTTGCCTAGAAAGATTTAAATGAGATCATAAAACCATACAAAGCTAAACTAAAATTCATAGTTGCAAATGGTGTGGTAACTCAAATAAATTGTAAATATGTCTGCTGTTGGGGTTCAAATAAGAATGGCCCCCATCAGCTTGTAATTTTGAATGTTTGGTCATTGGGAGTGGCACTACTTGACAGGGTTTAGGAGATGTGACCTTGGTAGAGTAGGTGTGACCTTGTTAGGGTATATATGCCCTTGTTTGTGGATGAAGTGTGTCATTGAGGGGTGGGCTTTGGGGTTTCAAATGCTCAGCTCAGGACCAGTATCTCTATTCCATGCTGCCATGCTGCTGGCCATGGTGACAATGAACTAAAGCTCTGAACTGTAAACCATCCCCAGTTAAATGCTTCTCTTTTATAAGAGATGCCATGGTCATTACATCATCTCTTCACAGCAGTAGAACACCAAGATAACAACAAAACAAGCAAACGAAAAAGTGAGATGATCAATAACTATATCTGGAGATAGAAATATCAGGAGATGGAAATACCTGCTGACACAATTTCAGACTATATCTCCCCACATCAATTAACACAATTTAGATACTTCCACAGAGACATAGCCAGATTATCTCTAAGGAAATCCTAGATTCTTTTACTCTGACAATTAATATTATCACAATGTTATTGATTGACAACTTTGTACCAAGCTCATGACTTTCAAGCCATAGTCTTCCACGCTTTGTCCCCATAGGCTCATGACCATGTAATAATGCAAATAAATTTATACCAAAATTAAAAGTTCCATAGTCATTAACAGTTCCAACACACTTAAAAATCATTTACACCCAAAATATACTGGCACAGTGAAAGCAATCTTATTCCAAGAGGTAAAAATCAGAACATAGCAAGGAATGCTCAGAGACCAAGACTAAAATTTACCAAGGAAAATATCAAATAGAGCAGCTCCATATCCAACATGTAGAGCTTGTGATAGAATCAACAAGACTCCTCATGAATTATAGACCCATATTTTTTGGTTTTGCTGCCTAGAGCATATACTTCTCTCATGAGTAAGTTCAAGTCCTTGGGCACATATCCCTAATTACGGCATTTTCGACATCCTGGAGCATCCATAGCAACTTAGTCATCACCTTCACATTTTCAGGCAGTGGCCTTTCATGGTCTCCTTATAGGGACTCTACCCACCCAGACATCCTCTGGCATCTGGTGTTTTTGTAAGCCATAGTGAAAGATTCCATGTATTTTCCATGCCTGGAATACCAGTACAGTAGGGAGAATACTGTCAAGTTCTGCTGCCAGCTTGTGAAAAAGCCTGTGTCTTCACATGAGAGACATATCCTTTTATTTGTGCTGACCCTTGGGAAACACCTCCTCAGGCACGTGCTTTTGAGGAGCAAGGGAATTACTCAATTTAGACTTTATTCAAGTGAATTTGGGCTTAAGCAAGATGGGGCCTGTAACAGGTGATATTTTGCCTCAGGACACGTTCCCTACACACTCAGTGCAGTACAAGATGTTTTGCTTCAGTGATAATTCCCAGTACCAGACAGAATTGAAATGTACTCCACCAAACAAATTAATCTATGATCTTTCAGTTCAGCTTGTCTCATGTTCTCAGAACAATGGCAAAATCAAGGCAGATTTGTGGCCAGAACATCATACGAATGGCCTTTAGCCCAGAAGCTGATAGAGTATATATTCCCCTTCTGAAAAATCATGAGCTGAGCCTCCAGTGTCTGTGTTTCTCTCAACATATTGCCACCCAAGCCTCCACCACAGTAGCCTATTAAACTCTGCTTTCAGTGTACTAAGATTTTTATCAAACTTAATGTCCCAAACTCGTACACATTCCCACCACAAGACTTGATGTTTTGGTACCAATTTATATATTAGAAACAATCTTATTTTACTTATCAATCCCAGTTCCCTCCCATCCTCCCATACCCTCCAAGAAGGCCCCATCACATCCCCCATCCACTCCCCAGGGAGGGTGAGGCCTTCCATTAGGGATCATTAAAATATGTCAAGTCATCTGGGGCAGGGCCTAGGTCCTCCCCTGAGTATCTAGGCTAAGAGAGAGTATCCCTCCATGGGAAATGGGCTCCCAAAATCCATTGTGCCACCACCGTCCGACAGACTAGCTTCTCTTAAGGTAACCAAACAGAGACTCCTTGCTGTATAATTTTGAAACCTCTAGTTATGTGGTCAAATTGAATAATGCTCAATTAATTTGTTTTCTGTTCTGAAGTATTTGCATGAGTCTTAATATTAAAACAACAAAAGTGACCAACAGGTTCATTACAATATTTGAGTTTATGATTAATGTTTATAATGAGGAGAATAATTTATGCCATAGTAATTGCTATCCATTTCCATTTCTTTCTTTACAAAATATGCAAATATATTCTGCCTTGTTTCATGCTATATAATGAATCTTTGAAATCCATGCAGAATAGAAAAAGCTATCATCTGAATTCCTCCAGAATAGCAATGTCTAATAAACATTTAAGACCCATTAATCTTAAATGCCTGGTCAGGAAACAAATGATTTCCTTACCTACAAGTGCTTTTCTTGTAAAATACTAAGATTTGTCTACATAACAGGACATTCATAGGGAAGAATATATGTGTGTGTGACACATGGTGATTTGTCATTTGTTTCCTTTCAGGTGTGCCGAGTAGACCAAAGGATGAAACTTTAAAAAGAATACTCCAGGGTATCATGGGTATACCTCTGGGAGGGGGCTGACTGGTTGTCACTTCACATAGACTTGGTGCTTTTCTCGGTTTTTCAGTCTCTAGTGTCTTTTTATTCTCATACTGCGGATAGGGATGCCCATGGGAATAACAACAACAAAAAAAAAAAAAAAGAAAAGAAAACAGTTTTGGAGGTACTACAGGATACTAATGTGGTTTCTTCCATTGATTCATGCCTTCAATTCCAACTGAATTGAAGCCTCAAGAAATTTGCCAGTTTCTTTATCATGACAGAAAATCTGTATGATATTCAGAGGCTCATCCCAGTATCCATGAAGCTGAACTTTCCAGAGACAAGATTTGCTACAAATAGTTTCATTTACCTTTACTGTAATGGTGTTCCTCCAAACAGAAATCATGTGGCATAAGTAATGTATTATTTTAGTGTATTATGAAAGTCAAATTCACTTCAACTTTAGGATATATAAAAATGGATCTGATTTATTTGATAAAATGTCTTTTCCTACACTTTAATCTAATCCTTTTATTACTATAATATAGTCTACATAAGAGTATATCATGTTATGGTTTGAATAGTATAATACAAAAATAATTTAAATAGCAATTCAAAGGGAAGTCTCACACTAACATATTGGAGATGATTGTGAGAAAAAACAAACTCACCACCAAGACAGTTAATGTAGTTTAGAACATTTTACTGTTGTAACAATAACAAAGACTTTTCATAAAGTGCGGTAGAATAGGTTATTCCCTAAAAATAGAAATGTTTCCAATTAAATTATCAGAGAGGCAATAAGTTGGAGCATTCTTAGGGTTCATATATGTCTTATGACCCAGGTAAAGGAAGTCTTTAAAATTAAGAATTACGTTGAAGAGAGACAATTTCCAGAGCATTCATTTGGGATTAATTTTTGAGAGGTGAAGAGACAGCCTCGCATCACACAGTCTTAGCATGTGTGTATTAGTATTTTGTACATTCAGAGTGCACATATCATTAAAGAATAGTGACTGATACATTTCCAAGATATTTCCTTTTCTGAATGTTGAAAACGTATATTAAAGAGGAAACACCATCTTCTATATTCAGTCAACTGTCAAGAATGCTTTGCAAATGAATAAACCATCCTTTGCTTCTTTACCTAGTCACCTGAAAGTACACAAAGATTTGAGCATGGCAGCTCACGGTATCATTTAAAATATTTCAGTATTTAAAAAATTATTCAAGTTAGTGTGACCTTATCTTAAGTTATACTGGTGTATATGTTTTGTATTAGATGGAAAAATAGGACTAATTCATTCAAAAAAGCAATGAAGTATCCTCTTTAAATATTACATATCCATTAAAATGTGAAATAAGATTCATTGAATAATCTTAATAGATATTTCATAATTCATAGATAAATTCATTAAATTAAAATCAATCAGTTGAGCATTTTTCACTGTTCATTTTCCCATGTGTGCTTTCATAATTAACTTGGTTCACTCAAGTGTATATGCATTCTGACTTACTGGGAATAAGAGGCACAAATTTTTGTTTATGACAAAGTGTAAGTCTTGAGAAAGAACTTTATCAAAATGATGTCAAATACCATCTTGAAAGGAGTATCTTGGGAAGATATTGCTCATTAGGAGCAATAGAGTGAGAGGAATACGACATTTCTTTCCTGTGAATTTAGAGCAAAACCAACTTAAGCAAAATGTTTTCTACAGTGTTTAAAACCAAATACATGATAACCAATGATTTGTAGGATAAGAATTATGGAGAACAAATTGAAAATTCCCTCTCCCTTGATCAGCTTTGGACTGTTTATGGTCATAGTCCTATTTATTTTCAAAGTTCCCTCAGGCATGCATCGCCTAAAGAATATCTTAACTGTAAAATATCTAAGGCAATGAGAAGATTGAATTTCTAAATGATGAATAATTATGAAAAGCTGAATTTCAGTTTAACAATATTACAAAATATCTCATTATTCTTGATTAAAATATGTATCACTTTCAAAGAAATGTATTTACAGGAGTCAACATAAAACATTTTAAGTGTGTTTCTTAAAGCTAAAAAATAAAACAACAACATAAGGAAGTAGTGAGTGACTTCAAAACATAGATGACCCATGGGAAGCACATTAAAACTCAAGAGTTCATTGGGGCTGATGTAGGTAATTAACTGGTCAACCCCAGTACCTGATTCCTTAGGATTTCAATGAAAGAGATTGAGGAGAATGGTTTTATAATGTACACATGGAAAAACTCAGGAAAATATTTTTCTGGATAAAGGACAATAATAGCCTTATGAAATTCTAGTCATGGTTAATTGAAAATTTCTAATACATAATATCCCTAGTTATGGTGTAGTGGACAGTTTTAATTGATATGGCTTGGACTCCATTCTTCCTGGGTGTTGTAGTATATAATTAGTTCAGTTTTAATTGTTGGTTATGAAATAATAAACCAATGTAGCAACCTTTTTTAAAAAGTAGTGAACTTTGACCCAAGAGTAACTTCTCAAATAAATTTTTACTAAACTATTACTAATGGGTTTTCCTTCTTTATATATTACTTCTTATATATTAGGAACTATTTTGAGCACTTCGGGTTTCATATATTAGCCCTTTCAATGAGGTTTCTGTTATGAGATTAATTTTATGCTACATAGGTTTTTATACTTTTATGTATTCTTCCCTTTTGGCTGAATTCTGAATTCTTCGTAGTAGCATTGTACTGTTTTTAGTGGGATAATAAAATTCCTAAGTAAAGACTTTTGGAGGATTTTCAATATGGTTATTTTCCTTTCACATATTTTTTACTGCTTTAAACCTGAATATAACAATAAATTTTACTGAAAATCCGTTAGAAACTGATTTCATTAACTCACTCATGATTTTAAAAAATAAACAGAGCAAGTTCCTTGTAATGGGGTATATAGAAACAAAAAACAAAACAAAACAAATAAAAACTTCCATTTGTCTCTGGTATCTGAAAAGGACATTAAGATTTCTAAAATATCCACGGTAGAAGGAGGAGTGCCATGATTATCCATAATCCTTGAACCACACGAATTTATGGATGTGAGGTAATATGACATAACGCTAGATGACTTTAGGATTTTACTAGATGTTAGAAAAGCCAATCATATATGATCATAAATTTGGGGTTTTCAAGCTACAACAAACCCATAGGAAGGAGATATGTGGGGAGATTGGATAAATCACAAAATATGTCATTTAATCATCATGTAAATGAAATAAAATTTCAATCAAACGTCTGTACAGAGAGTTTAGGGGAACTTTTTATACTTTGTTCATATTTTCACTTAGCTGTTCTTGATGTGTATCCTTTTCAATAATAATTTGATCAAGAGTGCTTGGTATTGGGTAAACAATTGGATAGCTCTTGTGTGAAAAAAACTTATTCTCCTTCTCTTGGCATCCATTAGCCTGCAGTTTTCTGTCTTGGTTGGCAACCCACTGAGATTTCACCTAGAAAGAATAGACATTAGTATGTCTATTCTTGTTGTATTTATTCAAGTCTTTTTAAGGCAACCATCTTTTTGACGTATCACATGCATAGTGTTCCTGTAATTGCTGCAATATACAATATCATATGCTGCAATACACAATATCTCACAGCCTTTCCACTCATTCTTCTGAAATATTTCCAGATACTTAGATGCAGGACTTTTGATATAGATGTATCTATCAGGACTGGACACATCGCAATTAGTCGATCTCTTCATTTGACTGGTTGTAATTTTCTGTAATGATCTCCATCTGCTGCAAAAAAAGTTTATTGGATGAATGCTGGCAACTACACTTCTCTATGGATGTAATGATTAATTTTAGAATGCAGCTAAGGGTTATGCTCCTTTAGTAAAGTGGCAGTAGTAGATTCTCCTCTAGGGGCCAACACTTCAACCAAATACACACCAATAATTCTAAACACACTCGATTTTGTGTGTGTGTGTGTGTGTGTGTGTGGTGTATGTGCAACAATAATAAACAAAGGAAAAGAGTTCACAAATTTCAGAGAAATTTGGGTGTATAAGGATGGAAGGGTTTAAGGGGGCCACAAGAAGGAAGAAAGAAAGAGGCAAATGGCATAAGTATTTTTCAAAACAATTAAAGAAAAGCAAAATTAATAGTAGAGGAAATACTCAGGTGAAAACATTAACAGCTATAATACACACACACACACACACACACACACACACACACACACACACAGACATGTAACATGTACTTTTCCTGCCAGCCTGGTCCCAGAGCCATGTCAGTCCCAAATGAACATGCAGGATGTGCTACATTAATTATGATGCTTTTGGCCATTTGCTTGGTTTCTCATTGACTAGATCTGACTTAATTATTAACCCATAACTACTAGCCTGAGTATTTGCACGTGTTCTTCTCTTACCAGAGAATAGGATCCGGACCTCTTACTTCTCCCATGTTCTACATCGTGACTGACCATGCCTCTGTTTCCCAGAATCTTCCTCCACTCCTAGTCCCGCCTATTTTGCTTCCCTACTGGCCAACAGTGATTTATTTATTCAACCAACAAGACAACATATACACGGACCGACTTCCCCCAGCACATGTGTATGTATATGTATATATATGAAACTCACACAAACACACACACACACATAGATGCAATACACATATATTGTAAACACACACACACACACACACACACACACACACACAGTGGGCATGACCCAAAAGCTAACAGAGAAAGAATAAGTGAGGATATCTTAATTCACAAATGAACTAATTCTTTAGTAGCCTAAGATACTGGTAAATGCGGTTCTTGAAAAGAAAACAGAAAAATATTCAAAAAACAATAGTTCATATTTAAACAATTAAGGACTCACTTCTGTTTCAATGACCACTGTCAAAACCAAATATTCAATGCAATTCTAATAAAATTCAAGAAATGGTCATATAAATTGACTAAGGAATTTCAATTTAATCCAGAAAATCATACAACTTAGGGTAATCAAGTTGGATACATTAGAGAATAAAGAACAGCAGAGTTTGTGGACATTCACTCTGATTTTTAAATTTTCTGTCAAATACAAGATAATATGGTATATCAAAAGCATTGCCAATAGAACCAGCCCCAGGTGCTAACATTGTGTTTGTTGGTTAATCATTCATTTTAACTTGACAGACTTTAGCATATCTACAGAAATAGAACTCTGAGCATGTCTGTGATGGTATTCGCAGAGGGATTTAACAGTAGAGGTAGGATCTACCCTGAACTTGGGCAACACCATCCTGTTTGAGACCCACAGTCAATACAAATGAGAAAATAAGATGGTCACTGGTTTCAGCTCTCTCTACTTCCTAACTGCAGACACAGTATGACCAGCAACACTCCCATCAGTCCCCCAAGCTGGATTGTTTGCATAGCAGAAATAAAGGTTGTCTTGGTATGGTGAATGAAAACATACAGTCACATATAAAATACACCAAATGTAGCTATGCTGACATAAGCATGTAGTAAAACATGAAAAATAATGCATTGAACGCACAGGAAGGAAAACGACTGTATATGTAAGCTAACCTCTGGCTGCCCTATTCCCTCAAGACATATGCATCAAAATACATTTCTACAATGTCAGTTTTTCAATATCATATAACTTATTAGTATTTGTATCTACAGTAATGTAGTAATGTATGTGTTTGAGACCATACTGAAGGTATAGTCTCAATATACAAAAATACTTTAGGCAGATATTAATAATTACTCCCCAGTCTTTTTTTAAAACCCTCTCAGCCTCTCACTGGTTGCAAAAATTTATCTTTGCCTTTAATTACTTTTAAATTTGCTTGGGCATTCATAATATAATCACCACAAAAGTATATGAAACAATCTATACACATATCTAACAGTTTTTCAGTGAGATTTCATGAATGGATTACCAACAAATCTTGGAAGATGCATGCGTACATATATGCATAATTATAAATAAAACTGACACATTAGTACATTTACACTGAATATGTTTACATCTATTTTTCCATAAGTATCAGTGGGATTTCCTTGATGATGTTGTTTTAAAGATAATAAGAAGCAAACACTCTCTGGAAATACAATTAAGTCACTAGGCATGAAGGTATCTAAGCATATCACCTCACAGCACAGCATTGCATGAGGTAGCTTCCAACATCCGAGGAAGTTAATCGCAACTTCAGCAAGAGCATCCTCCTCCTGTGTTGCATGAGAAAAGCAGTAATTAATAATTAAGTGGTCTTACATCATATAGGGCTGCTGCTTCTTTTTCAACCCAACTGCAGTGGTGCCAAGTAGCAAGAGTAGCACCTTTCAGTATTAAATATAACCAAGAAAGCATATATTCCTCAGACTCTGAGGGTAATGAGTTTTGAAACTGAGATTTGATTTGCTAATAAAAACTGCCAGGCATCAATTTACTTGCTGGAGGATGTATTGGATACTTGCCAAGAGTAATTCCTAAGTTTTTACTAAAAATTGTGTGAATTCTGTTTGCAGATGTGTGAGCTTTTAAAAGACTAACTATATGGTACTATGGTGGAATATGGAATTATGAATACAATACTTTTGAGAAGCATGACATTAGTAATTTAGGGTTCAATCCATTATCTGCAAGCATATATCTGTGGCTCTATAAAATATCTGCTACCACAAATAATTGACTAGGTTTGTTAGACTCGTGACTCTTCTAAGCATATACTTACTCATTTTACATACCAATTTTTATTGGTTTGGAAAACATTAAATGGCTCACAGATCAAATAAGTTATTTTTCAGCAGCCACCAACAAAAAAAAGCAGAATTAAAATTGGAGTGCCGATTTTTACAGCCACTATGGAAATCAATATTGAGATTCCTCAGGAAAATGGGAATCAGTCTACCACAAGACCCAGCAATTCCACTCAAAGGCATATACCCAAAATATGCAAATTCATACAACAAGGATGTCTGTTCCACTATGTTCATAGCAGCATTATTTGTAATAGCAAGAACCTGGAAGCAACCTAGATGCCCCTCAACTGGAAAGTGGATAGAGAAAATGTGGTACATTTACACAATGGAGTACTATTCAGTGGAAAAAAAACAATGGAATCTTGAAATTTGCAGGCAAATGGATGGCACTAGAAGAAACAATACTGAGTGAAGTAACCCAGTCACAAAAAGAGAAACATGGTATGTACTCACTCATTTACAGATTTTAGACATGAATCAGGGGAGTGCCAGCATACAATCCCACTGCCAAAGAGTCTAGGAAACCGAACCTTCATCCAGTGACTGATGAAAGCAGAGGCAGATACCCACAGACAAACACTGAACTGAACTCCTGGAATCCAGTGTCAGAAAGAGAGAACTGATGGGCAAAGGAGTTAAGAGTGGGCTGGTTTAACCCACAGAAACAGTTGACCTGGATAAGCGGGAGCTCTTGGATCCCAGATTGATGGCTGTGTGGAAAGCATGGGATTAACTCAGACCTCCTTAATGTGTGTATCAGTGAGAAGGCCTAGATAGTCTATGGGGCCTTGGGTAGTATTTACCCCTGGCGTACAAATAGACTTTGAATGCCCATGCCACAATAGGGAAGGCTTTCTCAGCTGGGACACTTGGGGGAGAGCCTAGGACCCGCCCAGGATGAAATGACAGTTACTGGAGATCCACCATGGAGGGCCTCTCCCTCCTTGGCGATCAGAGTGGAAATTGGTTGGGAGACTGGGAAACCTGGTGGGGAGGGTAGGGGAAGAAGGGAGGGAGAGAGAGGTGGGATTGACATGTGAAGCAAGTATGTTTCTAACCTAAATAAATAAATAAATAATGCTTTAAAATAAAAAAATCTTGAGACAATGTTATGTTTATTTTTCTAAAGGAACTATTTGATGTTTACCAATGGTTTCCAGTGTGCCGGTCATCCCTCTATATCCTTTGTATGTACAAATATTTTCTGTGTTAGTGAAAGTCCATTTTCTTTACTATTGACCAAATGTCTGGTCAGAAATTTCATTAAGAAAATAATTTTCTCTATGTCACAGTTTGAGAAGCTAAAAGTCCAAGATCAGTCATCCCCAGGGGTTCATTCTCTGCAGACAGTCTCCTTGGCCTGCTTCACAGCAGGAACACGGAAGGGAAATATCATATTGAAGACAAGAAGTCATAAAGCGATTCATGACTTGGTCTTGCTCTTTTTTCAAAACCACCTATCCTCAGAGGTCCCAGAAACTTCATTTATCTCATCCACCTATGATTACTTAATTGCATCACACTGTACGCTACCCCTTAAAGATTCAATCACCTGACAATACTGTATTTTGGGAGTGGAAATTATGACCCCTATGGGATACATTCAAACCACAGCAGGCACTCTGATTATTTTTATTTTCCCTGTGGATAAAACAGAGCATAAAACATTTAAGATTCTTTCCCTGTGCATAGGATAAACAGAAGAACTTGGGTTTTAAATCTTACAGGCATGTCTTGTTAATGAAATCTCTGTTACAAATATGTATACAGATGAAATTGACTGAATTACTCCAATCCAAATGAAGACTAACATGACACAGAATCCTGTATTTCTTACCACTGCCCTGTCTACAAGTGAGAATAATCTGTGAGGCTTTATAGTTGTCCATTGTATCAGTTTTCTTTGCTGCTTCTACCTTTTAGATTTAAAGCAAGGCCTGTATACTATTACTCTGTCACAGTTCTGCCTATTTCACCCAATCTCATAGAGCAGTATTCTTGGATATCTTCTAACTGGACACATTAGTTTTGTCATAAGGAAAGCTAAGATCAGTCATAATGTCATGCCACTAACAAAAAAAATACATTAGTAATAAGGTCGCAATGATATTTAAAAAACAAGATGAAACTATCGTATATCCCCTATGACTCAAGTTATATAAAAATCATGAAGACTATTGTTCTGTAGAGAAAATGATAGAAATGGGAAGAGACTGATAGTGAGATATTGAAATCTGCTATGAAATTTCTTTTGTGTATAATGGATTTATCCTCTATCTTGATTGTAGCGATAGCTTAAAAATCCATTTTGCCATCACAAAATATTTGCAGTTTGTGGTATGTTATTTATACCCAAATAGATTTTTTTTCAATTTAAAAGTCAGGATATACTGGCTTTTGACATGTTTATTGTAAAACTGATGAAAGTTTATTTGTAAAAATCTATGCACAATCTGAATTTACATTTTTATGAAGTTTAGTCATATGCATGATGTCACATGAGTTCCATAGTTCACAAAGCGTAGGTTGCCTCCAGTTTACCAGCACCCATATAAAAGCCAGTTTTGGCAAAATGCACCCATAACCCACAGTCAAAGACATTTATCAGTGTCTGTTCTGGCTAGTTTTATGTCAATCTGACAAAAATTAAGACATATGAGCAGAGGGACCCTCAACTGAGGAGTAAGAATGGGCTATGCACAGACCTGTAAAGCATTTTCTGTGTTAGTGATTTATGGGGGTGCATCAACTCATTCAGTCACCCCTGGGTTGATGGTACTGGGATATATAAGGAAGAATATTAAGTAAACCATGGTTAGCAAGCCAGTAAACAGCACTCTTCAATGGTCTTCTGCATCAGCTTCTGCCTCCAGTTTTCTTCACAGTTCGAGTTCCTGACTTGGCTTCCCTTAATGGACTATGACTCCAGATATACTAGTCAAATAAACAGCTTCCTTACCAAGCTGCTTATGGTCATGGTGTTTTATCACAGTGGTAGTAACCCTAAGGAAGACAGTGTCCTTCTTTGGTTAACTGCCACCTGTACTATTTATCTTCTTTACCCATTGGGACTTCCTTATTCAGTTATGCTCAGTTTCTTATTTTCTTTTGTGTCATTAGAAAACAGTGAACAACTCTACTGGAAAATCTACCCAGATATAGTCTTATTTATTAGTTTATTTTTTGTTTTTTACTGTTTTATTCTTCATGATATTCTCATATTTTTCACTGATTTGCAATCTAATACATGTTTTCAAGTGGACGTATGTGTATTTGCATGTTTTGTTCTATCTTCTAGTTGTTCTAACATTCAGTATAAATCCAAATTAGATACCCTATCAATAAAGAAAGATGCTAGTTAGCATTTTAAAGCAGTATTTTATTTTTTAATGTATCATACAGAGCCTAGCTTTCAAAAGTGAATGCACTTGTGTAAACAGTTCAGGAAATAAAATGTTCCCTATACCTGAGAACTGACTGAAAAATCCCTACCCACCAAGAAAGCCACTGCCCTGATGTTTAAAACCCTCGGGTCGTTTTGCTTGTGTTTGAAATTCTTAGCTCTAGGCAAAATATGATTAAGAGAAGATCTGACACTCTCAGAGTAACTCTATGTCAAGAAAGACAGAAGAAAAGGCCGAAAACAAAATTGAACAGATCTGAGAATTATGGCTAGGGAATTATTATAGGGTTGTAGCTATTTTGTGGAATAGACTGAAATCACAACTATAACGTATCTATTATATGGTTGAGAAAATGGACCCGCCAAACAAAACAGAAGTTGGAAATGATAGATTCCTGTAACTGCACAAATCTTAACCCCTATGGAATAGAAGTGAGTTGAAAAAGCCCCTCTACTTTTAGACATCCCATTTCCCCTTAGTGCTGACTTTAGATGCAGTAATCCAGTGAGCATTGAGACCAGTGTACGTGAAGTAAAAATAAGTGTGTTAATTTATGTCTATGAGATTCTCATCCCAAAATAAAATATTAAAATCAACCCACTGGGTGCTTATTCTCCCTCATCCCACAGAGCAAAGGCCTGCCTGCCTGCATTTTTTCAGTTTCATTTTCTTCTTTTTTGAAATTTTTTATTCGTTTTATATACCAATCACTATTTCCCCTCCCTCTCCTTATCCTGCTCCCCACTACCTCCCCCCCAAACCCATACCCAACCACTCCTCTGAAAGGCTACTGTAGCCTTCATGGAGTATGTAATTCTACAGAGCACCACTTGATTCTACTCACAGCTGTCTACTGATGTCTCTGGTTACTGCCAAACACCAGGGGAATCAGAATATGAGATGAGCACGATCTCAGGCTAGACAAGGACACCCCAGGCAAAGGATTGCTAACAAGACAGAATGCTTCATCTTGTTATGCTATCATATGCCATAAAGTTTCAAATTATTTTTCCAAATGATCAGCAAACTCTCCTAATTCTAATTTCCTGCATTCAAACATTGTAGGAATACAGAAGCAATATCCTCCTTAAACATCCTTTTATTTTCTTTTTTTTTTTTTTTTAATCATTTTTTATTTTAATTTTAAATAGCTTGTTTCGCATGTCAATCCCAGTTCCCTCTCCCTCCCCTCCTCCCGCACTCCCCTTCCACCCTCCCTCCCACCCTATTGCCAAATCCCTCCACATAGGGGATGTCTAGAGTCTATCATTTCACTCTTGGTAGGGTCAAGGCACTCCCCTAAGAGTCCAGGCTGAGAGAGCATCTCTCTTTGTGCCATAGGCACATGAAGACAGATTGTATACCAGGGATAGACACTGATCCACAGCTCAGAGCCCCATAGGTTGCCCAGGCCTTCTCACTGACACTCACATTTGGGGGGACCAGATCAGTCCCATTCTGGCCTCCCCACTGTCGGTCTGGGGTCCAAGAGCACTCCCCTGTTCAGATCAGCCGTCTCTGCTGGTTTTGCCAGCCCATTCCTTGCCAATTTGCTCATCACTCCTCTCTCTCTGTCACTGGGTTCCTTGGGTTCAGTTCAGTGCTTAGTTGTGTGTTTGCCTCTGCTTCCATCAGTCCCAGGATGAAGGCTCCCGGATAGTTATAGACATCAAGTTCATTATCAGGAATGGGCATTCGAGGTGGTCCTCTAATTCCCCTTCCTTTTGTTATTTTTTTTCAGGACAGGCTCTTCTAGAACCCTCTCTGTAGATTAGGCTGGCCTGGAAACCAGATATCCTCTTGTCTCTGCCTCCCAAGTATTGGAATTAAAAGTATGTGCCACCGCCATCTGGCTCTTTTTGTCATTTTTTTATACATTTGAATGTAGATTTCATGCAGTCATACTGAGACCCAGAATGGTACAGTGAAGCCCACTGGTGGTTTATATGCATTCTGTCAAGATGGTATATATTAGGATGCATCTATTCTGGGCATCCGAAGACAATGTATGCCGATATTCTGTTCAGAAATATCATTCATAAAGGAAGGGGAGTGTTAATACATCCTCCCAGAGACATGTTACGAAGATGATGTCAGACTGATATTCTTTAAGTGGGGCAACTCCATTTGATCTTGGATTTTATTTATATTGTTCAGTAATTCATCCACAGTTACTTGTGCACGGTATTAGGAAATAACCCAGAAATAAAAATGACCAACTGTACCTATCATTCAAACAGTAAATATCTTTATCTAAAAAATGTTGCAATGTGTGAAGAATCCTGAAAAAAAGCATAAATTTATTCATATATTCTTTATAGTAACTGACAGCAATCTTTAACTGTGTACTGCAAATCACTTATTTCAAGATAATTTTCCTGGTCCATCTTTGCAAAAATATCCCACTACTATAACTGAAAAAAATAAATTTAATACATCTCCTCTTCCCTTATGATGTAAATAGAATGGTATAACTACTTGTTTAGAAGACTGTGGTTAAAGCTTAAAATACCTCATCATCCTGACTAATAATTACTGATAGTAGCCCCTGCTACCTACTATGTGACCAAAATGCTAATGTACTGTTTAGATATGGCAGTTGGGCCTAAGCACAGAGTATTCACCACACTGCTTCTGTGCTGTTCTATTCACTAGTCAAACAAAATACTGAAAGCAAATCATACTCACAGACTTGAATGTACCTGTGTCAATGTTGTTGATAAATGAATACACAACAGTCTACTAGTGAAAACTCTTTCAGGCTGTCATAAATAGGTAACTTCTATTACTTAGTATTGAAGAATGTGTTATCTGCAATTTCCATAGTCTATTACACATATTCTATACTACTCTCACTTTTTTAATGACCTCAACTCAAAAACAGACGAAAGAAAAGAAGATGGAGAATGTCAAATCATCTGAATTCTAGTAAGTGCGTTAAGCTGTTGAGACTAGCCTGAGGGATGAGGGAAAGATGAGATATTTGGAGTTTAATCCAGATGCAAAGAAAAATGTCAAGGTTATTTTTTACTTCAGTTTATCTGGGTTATTCAAAACCACCATTAGGACAGACAATTAAGGGTTTCTAAATTGAGCATTCCATTTATTTGGTGCAGCATTTAAGATTTCCTTGTCTTTATACGCTCAGCTCTAAATGTGTTGCTCATAAAGGAGAGAGAATGAAGTTATTCTGTGGTAATAGTTTGGGACTTAGCTGGAAGACAAAATTCCAAATGAAAGAATAATTTTCTCAATTCTGCTAATGTCTGCAAGGAAAGGTGTAATTACAAGAATGAGGCTGGGTGTAAATATTATATAAAGCTTCTTGGCTAGAAACAAGGACAGCCTGCAGAGACCATAGCATTATAATGGACACATATTTATTGGAGAGAGAAGTTAGAGTTAATTTTAAAGTCCCATAAATACCAGTGTGCTATGATTACAGTTTATGAGGAATTTTCCAATAAAATACACTGACTTTTGTAGAATTCTAAAAAGTGATAAAGCCAGGTGCCTGCTTGTCTCTATTCTTGTATGAATAGATACTGTAAGAATTACGTGAAAATTAGCATTGAACAAGACATAGTCACTAAAATCTTTTAGTCTCTTAGTTTCCATATGGTTCTTCAAAATATAGAGGTTTGAAAAAATATTGAAGCAGGCTTAATACACAATAAGATACTATCTTATTAGCCCAAAGGACAAAAAATTAGAGGAAAGATGTTGCCATTCAGGACAGGGCCAGCCAGTGTGTCTCTAATGCACTGAACTTGTCCTTGTAGATTCCCATTCCTAACACTATCTTTTCTATTGAATTTAAAACTAACATTGAATCAGAAAATTCAGCTGTATATAATATTCAAAATATATGTTACACGAATCTAAATGCAGTTTATGTTAGCCTCAATCAAATACAGTGCTTACATCTACATTGAAAGTCTAAAAATATTACTCAACAAGTAAGTACTACCCTTACTCCAAGAAACATATTATCCATCCACTAGATAAATGTGTGGCCACTTCAGTCAGGAGATGCTTAACAGGTTCAGACGGCTTTCTTACCTAGATTCCCCACTGAGTATCAGTATCTCCCTGTGTTCTAAACTGGGACCAGTACAGAAGAGAGCACATTTCTGGTATTAACAACCGTTTTTTACATTAATGCTAATCAGAACTCTCAGAAACTCATTTTATTCAGTTTTGTCTATATAGGGACATTGGACTAAGCCCAAACCACCTTAGCATATATCACTGTTGAGAATAAAGCACCATATATCCACAGCAAATAAATAAACAGATTCTATAACTCCTTTCATAAAAACTCTGGTTGAATAGAAATTAAATTGAATAAATTATATCTTTTCCATCAATATGTTTAAATTTTTGTGGTAGTACGCCTTAATTTTATTCTTTGATTAATTGACTTTCATTTATTTTTAATTCCACATCTTCAGATTTGGTTTTAATTCATTGATTTTCATTCATTCTATAAAATGTGTTGGTAACCTAACTGGAATAAATATCCTAGAAGGATGTAGTATCATCCTAATTGCTTTTTTATTTTTATGATGACAATAAAAGAGTTCATAATTCCACAAGGCAGAGTAGGCATGGTATTAAAAAATCACAAGTGAATTTCAAAATAGTTGATATTTTGCCATAATTCTGTCACAATTTGTTTTATGAAAGAATTCTAAAGAAAATTATTCAAATATGAATGCATATCAATAGTACACCATTTGCCTAATACTCACAAGTCCCTAGCTTTGTACAAGAGTGCTAAAGGAGATTACTGACAGAATGTGTTTCCGACATCCTCATTGTATATATTGTTTAAAAAAGGAATCTAAACATAATAGCATAACAAAATTATTAGCATATACTTAGTATTATTGAAAGTAAAAATTCATACTTAATATCCTCTAGTAATAATCACACTGTTTCTGAAACTTCTTTTCCAAACAGAACTAAATGAAGTAACAGGAATAACATCCATGTGGGGGGCTGGAAAGATGGCTAAACTTTAAAGAGCATGTAATGCTCTGGTAAAGGGGACACAGGCTTACTTCCCAGGACCCGTGTCAGATAGCTCAAAATGATCTGTAACTCCAGCTCCAGGGTCACAATTGCCATCTCTGCCTCTGGCCTTAATGACCACCTATACTCAAGTGCACATAGTATACAAAGACAAACAAACATAAATAACAATAGTCAAAATAAAAGCTTTAAAAATTAATAACCATGGCAATGCCTGTTAAAGAATGCAGTAGTGGCACATAAACTTTGGTAGCAACCAAAACCTCTCTAATTGGACTTAAGACTTATTCAAGAAGAGGGATACTGACATGTGTGGTATTAGAAACTTAGCTAACTACTCAATGCTAGCTAAGTCACAGTTGTTGGAGGGGAATATACAACTACTAATTAACTAAGCTAATATAATCCCTAACAACAAACTACGAACATTTGTTATAAGTAATAGCATACTTATCAGAACAATTTACAAGACTACAGATAAGTATAGTCCTCATACCTCATTAAGGAAAATTCTCTTTGCATCAAACAGAAATCACTCAAGAAAACCATGACAAATCAAAATACAAAGTTTTGTAGTCCAGTTCCAATGGATAAATCTACAAAACCCTCCCATACAGGAACATTGTGGAAGAGGAGTTAGGAAGATGATAGGAGCCAGGGATCAAGGAATATGCTGTAAAAGTGTATCTCCTAGTAAAATCAGATGTTATGCTCATGCAATGTCACCAATAAAACTTTTCAGCATATGAGGTCTCAACCCTACATACACAAAGAACTACAGAAAACTGTGAGCAGGAAAGGTGATCCTCCCCAGGGAAGAAGATACCAATTTATTGTCCAGTGCTAAATGTTCACTACTGAAAATGTACATACAGGTAAGATTATTTGGACTTAATAGTTTTTATTTGGGAATATATATGTATTCCCATGTACTGCATGTATTTATGCATGCAATAACAATCAGTTAATAAAAGTGCCATGAATTTGAAGAAGAGTTAGAAGAAATATACGGGATGGAGTCAGAGGAATGACAGTAAACGGAGAAATTTTGTAAATAAATTACAATATCAAAAGTAAACAAAAATCAGAAAAGGGAATTCTAAAATAATTAAATGTAGCATATATAGAATAACATACTTATTTTTAATTTATACCATATTACTCATATTTGGAACCCAAGTATTTGTTATTTTATTGCATTGATACATACAAGTTATAAAAAATATTGAGTGTCATTGCAGTATTTGCATTAATTCATGTAGTGTATGACAATCACCATTTTCATTACCCTTTCTTATCTTCCCTCCCCCTGCCTCCCCTTCCCTTCAAAATCCCCTTCTGTTTTTATGACTGTCTCACCCAAAATATATGTGTGATAGAAAATGTGACACTTTGTCCATTTCACTTGTTTCGGTTAACCTTATGCTTCTCAACCCCATCCTTTACCTGCAGTTGATACATTTGTTCTTATGACTGAATAAAGCTGCATTGAATATTTATACATTTATTTTATCCTTTTATTTGATAATAGATCTAAACTGATTCTATGCCTTACCTGTTGAGAATAGTGCTGTGATAAAAACAAACTCATACAAATATATATAGGCACATGTATATACATATGTGTGTATATAGAACATACATATGTATTTGTATATAGTAAGACTTTCATCCTTTGAGAAATCTCTCTGTCTCTGTCTCTCTCTGTCTCTCTGTCTCTCTGTCTCTCTGTCTCTGTCTCTCTCTCTCTCTCTCTCTCTCTCTCTCTCTCTCTCTGTCTGTCTCTCTGGGTAGGTGCCTTTGTGTATAGAAGTTGTATGTTGGATCACCGGGTCATATGGAAGTTCTGTTCCTAATTGTTTGAGGGACTTCCTTATTGACTTTCATAGTGGCTTCACTAATTTTTATTCTACTAACAGTGTATAAGCATTCCTTTTCCTCCACACATATTATATATATGTATATATGTATGTATATATGTATGTATATATGTATGTATATATATTAATTGTTTTGATTTGAAATTTTGATTCCAAAGAAAATTATTGAGCAACTTTAAACAATGTTTCCTGCTTCTATTGGCTATTTGTATCTCTTCATTCTATCATTGTCTACCCACTTTACCAATCCACCTGTTGGTAGTGATGCAGAATTTAGGTATATATAAGTAAGGGAAAGGACCATGTTAAAACAGAAAAGTGTTCACATATATAAGTACAGGAGCTAGGGTTCAAATGAAGATTAAGAACTAAAATATGGTGAAATCTGGAGAAAGGGAAAAGATCAATAGGAGAACTTATAGTTGGTTTTAGGATAATCAATGCAGATAAATAAGAGAATGGACAGAGCTCTGAACCAATAACAGCAGGCTGGCTGCTCCTCTGCTCAGAAGCTAAGGAGGACAAAGGTGAGGCATTATCACCCTTTCTTGTATTCATGTTTCCAGTGCACATAATTGTAATAGACTAAATTTTAAGTAGGAATGGCTTCTTTTTCATGTATTTTTTTAATTTTTAAATTTAAATTAGAAACAAGGTTGCTTCACATGTCAATCCCAGGTCCCTCTCCCTCTTCCTAACCTCCTTCCAGGGTCTCCCACCAAACCCCTATCATCCCTCCCCCAGTCCCCACTCCTTTCCCCAGGGAGGGTGAGGCCCTCCATGAGGAGGGTATCCATAGTCTGTCATTGCATCCAGGGCAGGGCCTAGGCCCTCCCTAATTGTCCAGGCTGAAAGAGCATCTCTCATTGTGGGAAGGGCACCCAAAGTCAGGAGTGACTTCTAATATGAATCTTCTGCCTAGGAGACTTCCTCATAGACAAGAAGCTAAATTTGATGAAACCAAAAAAGACTGCAGCAACATTGGTAGATCAGATAGAATTGATTCTCTTCCATAGCAAAACACAACCTTATTTAACTGACTATGAAATCAGAACTTAGTATAGTTAATATGACTTCAGTCATCTTGAAAGGCAAAGGTAGACTAACAGCGAAAAGTCACTCAAGACATCTGCCTCAGTATCAGGGTAATCTTGAAGTATAACGGGAATGGAACACATGCTATTTAATTCTTGTTTCAAATGAACTATTTCAAAAGGCATCTTTAATTACAATGTTCTACTTTTCTCATAATTATTTATTACACTGAAATGAAGTTGTTAGTTTTTAATGATTTTATAAATGCTGGAATATATATTTTCATGTTTCGTGATATCAAGATAATTATGCTTTATTTTATAAATAACCATTTTAGATATTTTCCAGTGTTAAAATAACATGTTTCTGGAATATGCTCAAGAATTGTGTCATCTTTCATTTATTTTTTTCTGTTTCTTGTCTCAGGTTTGTTAATGCTTTGTACATGGACTTTCTCCCTGAACTGATGGAATGCTTGACCTTTATTGTATCTTTCCTTTGTATTTCCTGACATATGTTATGATCTAGCTGCATAAGTTCATAAAGTAAGGTATAAACTGTCCCCTTGCCTTTTGGCTTTTCTGAAAAGCTTCTGAGAAGTTTGTAAACAATCCTAAAGAGCTACCATGGAAACAAGAAAACAGTAAGATATTTGGGGATACTGTTTCTATTATGAATACAGATTTCAGTTTTATTCAGTTTTTAATAAATTTTATTTAAATTAGAAGAAATATTATTTTACATATCAATCCTTGTTCCCTCTTCTTCCCATCCACCCATGCTCCCCACTGACTCCCCCATCCTGTCCCCCATCCACTCCCCAGGGAAGGTGGGGTCTTACATCAAGGATCATCAAAATCTTTCAAGTCATTTGGGGCAGGGCCTAGGCCCTCCCCTGTGTATCTAGGCTAAGAGAGTATCTTTTCTTGCACTAGAGATACATCCTGGTTCCACTTCCAGAGGCCCCATAGACTGCCCAGAGCTCCTAGCTGACATTCACATTCAGGGGGCTGGTTTGGTCATATGTTGGATTGCCAGCTGTCAGACTGGGATTCAAGAGTTCCCACTTGCTCAGATCACCTGTTTTATGGGTTTTACCAATGTGATATTGACCCCTGTGTTTTTCTCTCCTCAGTCTCTGAAATTGGATTATGGGAGTTTGGTTCAGTGCTTGACTGAGGATCTTTCATTCTGCTTCCATCAGCTACTGGATGAAGACTCTATGATGACATTTAAGATAGTCATCATTCTCATTATAGGGGAAGGGCAATTAAGGTAGTCTCTCCACTATTGGTTAGATTATTAGTTGGTGACATCCTTATAGATCTCGGGGACATTTCCCTACTGCCAAATTTCTCTTTAGACCTATAATGGCTCACTCTATTATGGTATCACTTTTCTTGTTCTCCTCTATTCTTCACCTGATTCAACCTTCTTGCACCCTCATGTCATCCTCTCCACTCCTCTTCCCTCTTTCTTGTTCTCCTAACTCCCTCTCCCCTCCCCCCATGCTCCCAATATACACAGGGAGATCTTGTGTCTTTCCCCTTCTCTGTAGGGCCATGTATGTCTCTCTTAGGGTCTTCCTTGTTTCCTGGCTTCTCTGGAGCTGTGGATTGTAGGCTGGTAATACTTGGTGCTATGTCTAAAATCCATACATGAGTTAGTACATACCATATTTGTCTTCTTGTCACTGGGTTACCTCACTCAGGATGGTTTCTTCTAGTTCTCTTCATTTGCCTGAAAATTTCAAGATTCCATTGTTTTTTTTCCACTGAGTAGTACTCCATTGTGTAAATGTACCACATTTTCTCTATCCACTCTTCAGTTGAGGGGCATCTATTTTATTTCCAGGTTCTGGCTATTACAAATAATTGCTGCAATGAATATAGTGAAAAAGATGTCCTTGTTGTGTGAATTTACATATTTTGGATATATGCCTAAGAGTAAAATTGCTGGATCTTGTGGTAGACTGATTCCCATTTTCCTGAGGAAACTCCATACTGATTTCCAAAGTGGCTGTACAAGATGGCACTCTCACCAGCAGTGGAGGAGTTTTCCCCTTTCTCCACATCCTCTCCAGCATAAACTGTCATAATGCTTTTGATTTTAGCCATTCTGACAGGAGTAAGATGATGTCTCATAGGCTTTTTGATTTGCTTTTCCTTAATGACTAAGGATGTTGAGCATTTCTTCTATTAGCTATTTTAGACTCCTCTATTGAGAGTTCTCTTTTAAGTTCTGTATACTACTTTTTAATTGGATTATTTGGTGTTTTGGTGGCTAGCTTCTTGAGTTCTTTGTAAATTTTGGAAATCAGTCCTCTGTCAGTTGTGGTGTTAGTGAATTTCTTTTCCCATTCTGCGTGTCACTGTTTTGTCTTGTTGACTGTGTTCTTTGCCTTACAAAAGCTTCCCAGTTTCAAGAGGTCCCATTTATTAAATGTCAATCTCAGTGTCTGTGCTAGTGCTGTACCAATTCATTCAAGTGTGGGTGGATTTATGTTGAGGTCTTTGATTCATTTGGACTTAAGCTTTGTGCATGGCAATAGATATGAATCTATCTGGAGTCTTCTACATGTCACCATCCAGTTATGCCAGCATCATTTGTTAAAGATGCGTTCTGTTGTCAACTGTGTAATTTTAGCTTCTTTGTCACAAATCAGGTGTTCAAAGGTGTGTTGGTTATTATCAGTGTTTTCTATTTGATTGAATTTTTCCACCTGTCTATTTCTGTGCCAATACCAAGCTGTTTTCAGGACTATAGGTTTATAATAGAGCTTGAAGTCAGGGATGGTGATGCCTCCTGAAGTTTCTTTATTATACAGGGTTGTTGTGGTTATCCTGGGTCTATTGATTTTCCATATAAACTTGATTATTGTTCTTTCAAGGTCTGTGAAGAATTGTGCCGGTATTTTGATGGGGATTGCATTGAATCTGTAGATTGCTATTGGCAAGAGAGCCATCATTACTATGTTGATCTTACCTATCCAAGAGCATGGGATACCTTTCCATTTCCTACTATCTTCTTTGATTTCTGTATTTAAAGACTCAATGTTCTTGTTATACAATTCTTTCACTTGTTTGGTTAGTATTACCCCAAGATATTTTATGTCATTTTTGGCTATCTTAAAGGGCAATGTTTCTCTGATTTCTCTCTCAGCACATTTATTGTCTGCATATAGTAAGGCGACTGATTATTTTTTGAGTCAGTATTGTATCCTGACACTTTGATGAAGGTGTTTATCAGCTGTAGGGGTTACCTTGTAGAGATTTTTGGGTCACTTATATAAACTATCATATTAGCTGCAAATACTGAAAGATTGACTTCTCTCTTTCCAATTTGTATCCTCTTGATCTCCTTATTATTCTGGCTGGAATATAAGTACAATATTGAAGAGATATGGAGAGAGTCAACAGCCTTTCTGTAGGTCTGGATTAGTGGAAATGTATTGTTTTATCATGGAATACCTTGTTTTATCATGGAATATCTTGTTTTCTCCATAAATAGTGATTGAAACTTTGTGTGTATTGTAGTCTGGGCTGGCATCCTTATATTCTTAGTGTTTGTAGAACATCTATCCAGGACCTTCTGGCTTTCAAAGTTTCCATGGAGAAGTCAGGTGTAATTCTTTTAGATTTGCCTTAATATGTTAGTTGTCTATTTTCCTTTGCTGCTCTTAATATTCTTTCTTTATTCTGTAAGTTTGTTGTTTGTTTTAACTATTGTGTGACGCGGGTACATTTTTTGTGCTCCACTCTATTTGGTGTTCTGTAGGCTTCTTGTACTTTTATTGGCATGTCTTTCTTTAGGTTGGGAAACTTTTCTTCTATGATTTTTTAAATATGTGTTCTGTACCTTTAAGTTGGTTTTCCTCCCCTTCTTCTATTCCTACTATTCTTAGGTTTGGCCTTTGCAAGGTGTTGTGGTAGGGATTTATTGGACTTACGATTTTACTTGGTCGATGAATCTATTTCTTTTAGTGTATCGTCAACACCTGAGATTCTCTCTTCCATCTCTTGTATTCTGTTTGTTATACGTACAACTGTAGTTCCTGATCATTCACCCATCTTTTATAATTCCATCATTTCTTTAGACTGTGATTTTTATTGTCTCTATTTCAGCTTTCAAACCTTGCACTGTTTGAATTGTTTCTTGCAATTTTTGTTTTTCTTTTTTTCCATTTCTTTAAAGGATTTTCTCGTTTCCTCTTTTAGAGTCTCTATCATCTTCATAAATTTGTTTTTAAGGTCATTCTCTTTTGCTTCATCTGTGTTGGGATGTTCAGATCTTGTTGGTATATAGTCCCTAGACTCTGGTGGCATCATGTTGGTTTTTCTTTTGTTGAAGTTGTTCTTATATTGTTGACTTCCCATCCCTTCTTCCAGTGTGTAAAGGTGGGATCTCTTCCTCTCCTGGTGGGTACTGGTCCAAGGTTCTCTTCTGGTGGGTGCAAGAAGGTCCAATACTCTGATGGGTCTCACAATAGGTGCAGATGTGTCTGAAACACTTCCTCTCCTAGTGGATGATGTCAGCAGATTCATGGTTGCTTTGTCCCTTGGGGACAAGTCGAAATGCCTGCAGTCCCCAGGCCAGGAGATCCCAGAGTGTTCAAGAGTTCTTCCATTTCTTTAGGGGACTTTTTCATATCCTCTTTGAGGGCCTCTATCATTTTCATGAAGTTGTCTTTAAGGCCATTCTCTTCTGCTTCATTTGCAAGGGGATGTTCAGGTCTTGATGGTGTAGAATCCCTAGACTCTGGTGGTTTCCTATAAGTCTTTCTGTTGTTTATGTGTTCTTATACTTTTGTCTTCCCATCTCTTCTGCCAGTGGGTATAGGTGGGATCTCTTCCTCTTCTCTCTATCAGAGGATGGAGAGGCAAGAAATGAATGGAAGCCCATGATGCTGGCTGCTTCTTCTGTCTCCAGGTCCCTCTGGGGGATTCAGTGGCAGGAAGGGTCTGGTGGTGTAGGTCAGGGGACTTGCAGGGTTAAAGGTTGTCTAGAAGATCCCCTGGCACTCAACTCTCTATGGCACATCTTTCTAATTGACTATCGATCTGCATCAGATCTCCCAGAAAGTAAAAAGACCACAAAGTCCTCTACCAGAAAGGATTTTATAGGATATGATTCCCAATATTTCACTCTTTTCTTTGAGCCCAAATTGATCAAGCTTAGGTTGGAAGAAACAAGAGAAAATAAATTTGGGGACCTGAAGCCATAGATTCTGAAAGAACATTTCAGTAATAGAATTTGAAGATGATGATAACCACAAGAAGGAGTGGGCTGCATAGAACTCTAGGGGAAAGACTTTCCATGATTGAAAGTAAGGTTCACACAATCCTAAGGATTACCTAAATCCAGAGTGTAGTAAAAGAGATCTGGCACCAGTGAGACCTCTAGCGATCTAAAAGGATGACACCAACTGGCAAGCTAAGCAATAGTGGAGAGACTACCTTAAATGCCCATTCCTGATAATGAACTTGATGTCTACCTTATATGCCATCCTAGAACCTTCATCCAGTGACTGATTGAAGCAGAGGCAAACACCCACAGCCAAACACTGAACTGAGCCCATGGAATCTAGTGACAGAGAGAGAGGAGCGATGAGCAAATGCGCAAAGAATGGGCTAGCAAAACCCGCAGACTCAGTCTCTACTCTCACTGTTAGTAACCCCACAAGAACACCAAGGTACACAACCATAGCTTATATGCAGAAGACCTAGGTCAGACCCATGCAAACTCCCTAATTGTTCACTCTCCCCTGTGATGCCTGGTTAATTGATTTCTAAGGGCCACTTTCTTGTGGTATCTTTTACCCCCTCTGTTTTCCACAATTCTTCCAGGCTCTCTTCAGCAGGAATCCCCTACTCAGTCTAATGCTTGGGTGCCGGTCTTTGCATACGCTACCACCAGGGGTTGGATAAAGCCTCTCTGGGTGACAATTATGCTGGGTTCTGGTCTATGACAGCACAATATCATTAGTCATTTAATTGACTTTTTCTTTTGAGGACCAGGCTAGAGAGATGGCAAATTGTCAATGCTAGGTTCACAACCAAAGTATGCTTTAATTTCTAACATAATAAATGAAAATAATTTAGTGAATGAATGGAGGGAGTTAAAAGAAGATATGGGGAGCCTTAATTCTTATTTGAGCATGTAGAATTTTTTCACAAATAAAAATAACAAGGGACACAAGGAACCCTTCCTCAGAGACTCCTGACATGGTATTTGTCAAGGTATATAGAAATTTTCATGTATTTAATAAACTTAGAAAGCTGGTCTTTTTGTCAAAATAAATACTTTGCTTTGAACTTGTATAGTAATTTAAAAAAGTGGTGTAACCAAGAAGACTAACTTGTCCATATTAAAGAGATGCACGCTGAAGTATTTTTTGTTTGCTGTTTGTTTTGAATCAGTATTGTTGTTAAGTTTCTTGTTTTTCAAACCTCTCAGTTTATTCTGGTCTGATTCCAAGCTCTTGGTAAACACATGTTCCATCAAGTAAGAGAAAGTCAAAATATAAATATAGAGATGAACCTTCCTCACCTCTTAGTTTCCCAAACATATAATGTGACATTAAATGCTTAGACTTAAGAAGTTGTAATAAAAAGAGCACAGGATGTTTCCACAGTGAGTTTCTCACATTTGAATAGAAAGCAACAGTGAATATCCTGTTGTTAATGATCTGCTCCGCCAATGTTTGTTATCAACTCACAGAATGTAAAGGAATTGAAAAAGATTTTATCAAATGACTGGACCAGAAAGAACCGAAGAACAAAAAGAAAGGTCTCATATTAAGTATCACTGCATGAATCAGATCCATTCTGTGACTGGGGTCTTTTCAGAGTCAACCAGCAGTCTGCTATTTTGATCAATTTCTGAGCATTTTTCCTACTTTACATCTACTCTCATCCCGTTTTTTTCTTTTGGTTTCCCTTTTTATACTAATCCAGTCCAAGTGCAAAAATACCATGACTGTTACATCCTTATAAGAGTACAATAGTCTATACATCCTTGGAGGGTTCACTCAGGAACTTTTCTTTTCTTTGTTTCTTTCTTTTGGCATTAAAAGGCATTAAGTTTGAAACCTTTACTTTTTTTTCTTTTTACCTGTGAGACATTTTAGTCAACAGAAAGTGATGTAGGGGCATCTTTTCTTCCCACTGAGTACTTTGATAAAACACAATTGAAACAATGACAAAGGACACTATGATGGAGATTCACTCATATTCTCTTTTCGATTTAAAAAAGCAAAATTAGCTAAACGTTTTGCTGAATGAAATTGCACATGACTTGAAGCTTATACCCAAGCTATTCATTCCTTAACACACACCAACTGTAATTAATGCAGTCAACATAAATCCACCGTTTGAAAGCATGTGTATGATCTATTTTTAATGTCTAAAATTGAAACTATAGCACAACTCTATGGCCATGATATAATTGCATAATCACTGTTGCTTTCCACTCAAGTGTGAGAAACTCACCGTGGAAACATCCTGTGTTCTTTTTATTACAATGGTGATCATTATAATTTTAAAATATACATGAGTTAATATTTTCAGTTCTTTTATTATGGAGCAATGTAACTGGTAAATTAATACATAGTGATGACAGGGAGTACAGACATAGGATTCAGCCATTCATTAGGGACACAATTATCAAGAGTCCCATCTAAGCAATATTTAATTATGGTGAAGAGTATTCATATAATGATTCTGAAATGACCTTTATGTCGACTTAAATGCATAACAAGTGACCAGGACAAGAATATTGAATCTATAATACCATAAAATAAATAACTTTTCTCTCTGGCAACGGCTGAGTCAAATTCTCACAGATGACCTTTAAACATGGGATCCCTTCTTCCAATCCATGTACTGTAGCCTATCAACAATGTGATCTTAGAAAGAACTCCTTGTAGCCTCTTTCTGTTTTCCCAATACCAGAGTCTACAGGAATACTTTTCAACATCAATGTCTATGAGAGATAGTTCTAATATTATATATGGAAAGTACCATGTTGAGCCCTTCTGCACAAATCCTTTATTGTTGGATAATTTTCAGCGATGTACCTTTTAAAGATTTCCTCATGTGAACAGTAAAGATATAGCAAGTTTAGTTTGAGCTCACAGGAATGGCATGGATATATATTCTGATGTGGCTAATAAAAATATTTTGGAAAAATTCAATGATGTTTCCAAGGTCTACAAACCCCTTCAGAATACCTAGCCATGAAATTCTTATTGCTCATATATTATCACAGACCCATTATGGCAAAGACTTAAAACTGCAAATAATAAGATTGAAACCCACGCAATTAGAAATAATCACTTGTCATTATTCAGCAAGTTATAAAGGTCTGCTAGATATTATTATTATTATTTTTAATCTGAAGTTTAGAACTATGACTTACAACCTACACAGCATATAGCACACCAAGGTTCTGCAGAAGCTTTCTTGGAAGGATCAGAACTTGAGCATCGATGCAGGCTCCTAGTTGCTGCTTTCTGCTTGTTCACATTATTTTCTGTATTTTGTCCATCACCAACCTAAGAACAACTGCATATGCTCTGCCAGCAACTTCACAGTTCACATGTGCACATGACAACAACCTTCCATCAGGTATATCTTTTTTAAATTTTTATTAGTTTTTTATTTTAATTTAATAGACTCTGTTAAGGTCATACTTACCCCCTTCATTTCACTCCTCTCGGATGCAACCCCCTTTCCTACCCATGCATTTTGTTGTATTCATTTATTTATTTATTTATTTAGTACAGTCAATTCTGCCCATTTACTCTTGGACGCACTACATTTCCCCAGAGTGGAACTAATTTACCAGGTGTTACACTTTTAGGAAAACCAACTCTCCCTTTCCTGGTAGCTATCAGTTTTTAAAAGATACAGAGCAAAGATGGCACTTAGAACCGACTTCCCAAGTGCATGCTGGGATACTAAGCTTTTCATGAGCAGGTCTTCTACTCACTGCCTCAACTGCTGTGACTCCATCTGTGAAATGGTTCTACTGTGTCTAGAAAACACTTTGTCTTGTATTTATCCACCACTTTTGCCTCTCACACTTTTTCAGCAACCCTTCTCCTATGATCACCCCTGAGCCTCGGATGGAGGTAATGTGATATGGATGCCCTGTTTTACCAGTCTCTTATTCTCTGTGACAGAGGAGAGGTTGAGAGATCAACTACACTTTAATTAACTACTAATATAACCAGAAGTATTAGGAGTCAGTTTATTACTGTGCACAATTAGTAGAGTAATAGTAGTAGGTTTTTCTCCTTGTCCCCAAGACCTGTCTAGCCACAATGTGAAGAAATTTTGTTTTTTTTTCATTTAGGCAATATTAAGCTTTTGTGTCCCCTTCTTGTCTTTGGGTATCATCAATTAAACACAGATAACTGTAGATGACTCTCTGGATAAAGAAATATAGAATAACTGGGTTTGTTTGTTCTTACTTGGGCTAGGGGTCTTCATTTGTAGCCACGATATAAAATGGTTGCAGGTCATGGAAACAAATGCAGTGCAGGTATTGTAAGTTTACAGTAGACATGGCCAGGCATTGGTGGCACATGCCTTTAATCCCAGCACTCAGGAGGCAGACACAGGCAAATCTCTGTGAGTTTCAGGCCAGCCTGGTCTACAGAGCTAGTTCTAGGACAGCCACCAAAACAATACAGAGAGACCCTGTCTCAAAAAAAAAGTTTACACTATAACTTAGAAGGATAATTTTACTGAGTGAATCTTGCCTGACTTTCATACTCTGATACAATCAAGTCTTCAAAGGTAAAGTTCCTGAACTGTGATTTGAGGCAGGCAACTTACTGAGAGTTCTGTTCTGCCCTCTCTATGAATGTATCTCAGAAGAAATTTGCCTCAACAGACTGAGGTCAGAACAATAAAGAAGATGGAAAAAAAGCTCTTGAGAATCAAATAGGCTCTTTTTAAAGTACCCAAATTGCAGTGAAGACAACTGGAATTGAAATGGACCAAGAACGCTTTAAAGCATGAACAAAGACCAATAGGAAAAAGGCTTTAGCTATTGAGGGAATAAAGCTATCTATCCTTGATGGAGCAGAAGTTGGTGAAATATTCAACTCATGAAGCAATACAGACCAAAGAAGGAATCATTTTTAGATAAGAGGACAGAAACTAATGGATATTCTCAGCTAGCCTAAAAGCTGTGCTACCGCAATAGTGCAAAGATAATGACTTCTACCTCTACAATTCCTTTCAATGATTGTTTTGCCAATATACAGTGTAAAGGAAACAAAGAGTAATAATTGCTTGTCAGTATTGACAAAGCATGACGGGCATCAGAAAGGAGAAGAGCTGGGGGAGGAAGGAGGGTGACACTTTCCACTATACAAAGTACTGACAATCTGTGCTTCCTCCACGCTAAAGGAGTGAGAAAAGATGAGGCATTTGAAGGTCAAGTGAAATGAGCTGTTTGCATCTTTCCTGTTAACAAAACACATTTCAAAGGCCAAATTTGAGTCATTGAGGAAAATTCTAAAGGTGCAAAATGATGTAAGAAAATAACATTGATTTAGAATGCTTTATACCAATCCACTGTATATGGGGGTTTAGAGAGGGAGTCAAATTATAGACTCATAAGAGAAATAGTCAGTCATGAAGTGTTTCAGAATATGGAGACCTACATTACAGTCAGATTTCTCAGTGACATATAATACAAAACACTCAAACAGGCTCCTGCATGAGAAATTTTTCCAGTGCTGCAAAAATAGTAGGTGATACAAAATTGACATATTTACCATTAAATAAAGTAGCCTCAGAGAAGAGATCCTGTGTAATCCACTACCCTTAAAGGCACATGGAACTATTGCCATATGTTTAGAGTTGGAAGGAAAGTATGGAACTGAGGAATTGTGAATGAGGGAAGAGTACAATAAGGGTGCCAAATATAAGTCATCAGGATTGCATGCAGCTCAACTCAGGAACAGAAACAGGCTTTGCCAAGCAACATCTCACAATACAAATGGTGAGACGGGGAAAAATTGGATGGTAAAAATTAAATACACACAAAAACAGTAGCTTCATACTCATGTTTAAATCATTTCCCTAAGGATTTAAAAACAAATTTATTTTTATAGCTTCCCTGAACAACAACAAAATAATTGAATAGTACCTTGGATGTTTTAATGTGGGAGGGTTTATCCAGGTGGACACTTAAGTTGACAATACTCAAGTATCTTGACAACATGAAATAATTAGTAGCATTCAATTATGTGAAGTCCAGGCTTGTCACATATTAGCTTTGAATATTTCTACCTCCTTCTCAGCAGTAAAACTCATTCCATAAATATTCTTCTCCTGGCTTATCCTACTAGAAACTCACTTATCCAGGCAAGTGAAAACATTAACAAACAGAACTCAGTAAACAGATTTGATACTATTTAGTCATCAGTGTTTTGTTTGGGGACTTGAATACCCATCCTGTTCAACAACTATCTGGATTCCAGTAAAACACAGATTCAGATGCTATAGAAGTTTCTACTTGCATGAAAATTTGATGGTAAAGCATAAATAAGCATTTATATTCTTGAAATGTTCTCTCTCTGTGTGTTTCTATGTATGTATGCTGTGTGTACACATGACAGAAGATATAAAGTGCCTTTTATTGATTTCCACCTTACTTTTTGAGACAAGGTCTCTTAGCTCACTGTTTTAACTAGACTGGATGGCCCATGAGGTCATGGCATTATAAGCAAGCATGCTACTTAAGTACTGGAGATTTAAACTCAGGTTCTCTAACATTTACAACAATCACCCTTACTCACTGAACTATGTCCCTAGTCCCCAAAATGCTATTCACACATTAAATCATATTTCCTGCTAAAGTTTAAAATGTAGAGAATCAATTTATTTAGTGGCTTATAACAGTTTCAGAATTAAAGTCGAAAAGTGTCATAATTGATCTATATTTTATATCAGGCAGTCTACTAGACAGAATTAAAACTAAGATGTACCCTTTTATAGACAAGTGCCTTAGCTTTATTTATCAACATGACACAGTTTACAGTCATCTGAGTTAGAGCCCCTACTGAGAAAGTGCCTGTATCAGGTTGACTTATGAGCATGCATATGGGTATTTATCTTACCAACTGATAAAAAATGCACAGTCTACTGTTGGCAGTGCCATCCATAGGCAGGTGGTTCCTGGTAATATAAGGAAAATAGCTGAATATGACTTTGAGTAAATCGGAAATTGAGCCAGAAGAGCTTATGCTCCCTCTCTATTTCCTTGGTTATGAGTAAGTTCCTGATTGAAACTAATGGTTGAAAAATAGCAAGTAGTTATTTCCTGTAAGTCACTTCCTAGGATCTCAGTCTTCCTTCAATGGCATAATGTGATCTCGAGTGAAGATAACATAAGTCCCTTTCTTCCAATGTTGCTGTGGTCACAATGTTTTATCATAGCAACAGAATGAAATTATAGGATAAGATAAAAATTCTGTAACTTTACTAACTCTGTTGTTGAGTCATCATTTTGGTCATTTTCTTTCTTCCTGAAGCATAATCCTAAATTGTCTAAAAATAAAACTCTTAGCCAGGCATTGGTGGCGCAAGCCTTTAATCCCAGCACTTAGGAGGCAGAGGCAGGCAGATCTCTGTGAGTTCAAAGCCAGTCTGTTCTACACAGTGAGCTCCAGGACAGGTTCCAAAGCAATACAGAGAAACCCTGTGTCAAAAAAATAAAAAAATAAAAAAACAGCAAAAAAAACCTGTATACCTCTCTGTGTAGCTTTAGTGCTGTTTAAAATGACTCAAATTTCTCTGTTAGAATTTCTATACTTACTGGTAGTATGATTTCAGAATGGACCATCAGATGTCCTAGATTTTACTTTCTCTAAAGTCCAAAATGACTTTTCCCATATAGCTTCTTCAACACTGCTCCAGAAATGTTAATTAGTGCATGTATGTTCTAATTTGTACTAAAGACCGTTATGTTTTTTAAAGAAATGGCTTTTAAACTTTTTGAGGACCTTAATCCATGATTACAGTACATATACAAGAGGTGACATTCATAAATGTTGACTGAATTGTTGAAACAAACGAGCACTTAAACAAATTTTCTTATGACAGTACACTCTGTAGGAATCTGATCATTGTCTTCAGGTGATATTACAATGGCCTGAGGAGTAAATATGAGGAAGCATAAATTCATCTACATTTCAGATTAGAAAATGCAGTTCACAGCTACATATTTATAGGGATCACAAATACAATTAAGAAGAATTATCATAATAAGATAGTACCATTATGCACCCATATACCATTAAATTATCCCTCTTATAGGCAGCTACCACAGGTAACATAATGTCAGTTTTCTCACTTTCTACAGTGAAGAGCAGGAATGGGATACAGTTTCCATTCGAAAGACTGGAGACAGCCTTAATTTGCTTTTGTAACAATGTATTGTAAAATTCATCCTTACCTAAAAGTCTGATTTTATATTATTAGATGAAATCAATTAGTATAACTACAGGTTTTGACTTGTTTTTAGTTCAGAGATGATGCTGTTACAGCTAATGGCATTTATGTCATTTGATTACCTCATTTACATAATTAATTTATTATTAGTACAGGTAAGTTATGACTTATGAAAACAGTAAAATTTAAAATAAAAGGGCTATCCATAAATATTAGGAACTGGCTTCAGCAGGTAAAGACACTGTTTGTCTAGCCTGATAACCAGAGTTTGATCCCAAGTACCCACATGATAAAAGTTAATTGACTCTGGCTAACTTGTGCTCTGAACTCTACATGCACATATTGGCATGCATTATCCTCAAATACATATGTAAATACAGTGAAAATGAAAAATAATTAAAAGTTTACATATGCAGTTTTTAAATGCTACTTAACTGGTCAGTTTTCCATAAATTTATTAAACAGTAGCCATTGTTCATAATATTATACAAATAACATGCTAATAATCAATATATATATATATATGTACTTTTCTTTGAGAAATTCAGGAAGAAATTGTATACACAGAAAGCATGCATGTTATATCAAAGGACAACTTAGCAAAGAGTCATGTAAACAACTTGTTTTTCTAATGTATGAAGGAGAAAGAAAATAGTGAAAATATACTAATATCCAATGGTATAAAATGAAACTGGAAGGTTTATTCAGTGTCCTGGTGGACCTCTCTGGGAACAGTACTTGTGTGGTTTTCTATATCTGGAACACAAAATCTGATAAAGATTGTTTGCTAAGTTCAACAAAACCCTGGCTTTGGTTTTATTTGGTGAAAGTTTAAACCTGTAATTTTCACTGTTGCTACCTGTTATTTTTCCTTTCCCCTGCACACTCTTGTTTCATCTATTTCAACATCACTAAGTGAAAGTTAGAAGTAGTGTAGGTCTTTGCAGGTACTAAGGTGTTGTCTTCAGAAAATACTTGATTAGTTCATTATGCAACTTGTTTGGGGTGTTGAGCAACCCCAAGATCTCATCTGAGAGAGGAAGTAGAATTTTAAACATAAACATGAATCTGAGAGGTAAATTTATCTATTCTTCATAATGCTGTAACATAATTCTGATTCTTCATTAACATCTTACTGCTATCATTTTGGCATCAACCCGCAATAGCTTGAGAGAGTGGTTACGTGAACTATTGTAATTGAAAAAGCAGTGCATAAGAAAAACTCCATGCAACAGTGCTCACATGGAAGGGTTTTTTAATTAGGGGAAAGGGAATGGGAAAAGAGAGAGTGGAGAGGGAGGGAAAGATCAGCCTCTGAGGACAGGAACAGCAGAAAAGAGAGGCAGAGAGGGGCAGAGACACAGAAAGAAGCAGAGAGGGTGGAGGGAAAGAGGAAGGAGGGGAGAAAGTGAAAGATTGAGAGATAGAGGGGGGCAGAGGGAAGGAGGGGAGGAACAGATGGGGAGAGAACGAGAGACAGAGGAATTGGAGGACAGCAGGACCCTTTTAAAAGGGAAGGTAGTGAATGTGCACAGGTTGTCTTAGTAGCTGCAGCTAAGGACATACCCTGAGAGAATCCCAAGGGCAGGCTAGTACAGATGTCTGAATACTAATGTAAACAATATGATGATTATAAGTTATATTTTTTTCTTCACTCTAAATATAGAAGGTTCAATGCAAGGGAGGCATATAACAAAACACATATCTGAGGATTGATGAGCTATAAACAGGTCTGCAGGATTAAACTCCACTTGCTGATACAGATGAACTAAGAAAATATTGGAGACCTTTACCCACCAGGACTGTGAAATTTGCCTACGCTCCAAGTCTTCCAAATGAATGTGATAGAAGACACTAGCAAACAGAAAAACCTATGAACACTAATGAACACATCCTTGGGACAGGGCAGACGCTCCCAATTTTAAGAGCATATACTACTCTTGAGGAGGTCCTATGTTTGCATCTCAACACTCATGCCGGGTGACACAAAAACATTTGTAACTCCATCTCCTCATCTGGATTTCGCAGACACCTGTACTCACCTATACACATACCAGCATAAAGAGCTACCACCAATAAAATGTTCAATTATTTTGTGTAAAAAACTATTATTCTACTTTGTCTTGCAACTCTTACATACATGATAAATCTGTTTTCTAATACTGAAAATACCACAGCAACCCCAGATTTCTCCCTATAACTTCTCTCTTCTTACACAATTCTTAAGGTTGCCAAAGTCATCTACGAATTCTAAAATTCATAAAACATTTTCTGCTTATTGCATGAATCTGTGTTTTCGTCATAAATACCTCTGAAACCTCAAATTACCACGTCTGGCTTCTGAAACTGTCCCTATGCCATTTATTTCCAAATTTCTTGTTTGAACTGTAGGCACATGTATATCCAAAATGTGTCACACATTCCATATATCCAAATTAACCTCTCCCATCTAAGGTCATCAGTATGTGTGCTGAATAGTTTTATGTCAACTTGACACAAGCTAAAGTCATCTGAGAAGGATAAACTTCAATTAAGAAAATACTTTCATAATAAAAGACTGTAGACAAGTCTGTAGGGCATTTTCTTAATTAGTGATTAACAAGGAAGGGCCCACGCTTTAATGGGTGGTACCAGCCCTGGGCTAGTAGGCAGAAGAAGGCAGGGAAAGCTAACCAGTAAGCAGCAATACTCTATGACCTCTGTATCAGCCCCTGCCCCCAGGTTCCAGCCCTGTTTGAGTTTCTTTCCTGAGTTTTTTTAATGAACAGTGTTTGATCATTACTCATTATTGTGGAGTAAAATTGATAGTGTATTTGTGAAATGTTATGGTTAAATTTTTGTGCAGGAAAGAGAAATAAAGAAAGTTGTTCTTATATAGAGACAGGCCTATCATTAACAGGCAGTTACTGTCTTGTTCTGAAGACTTCACGTGCTTGAGTCATAGAACACAGGGAAATTAAGCTGGCACAGAAGCTTCATCCCTTGTGGCTAGCTTTCATGGTACTTAAATATCCTACATATACTACCAGGGGAGAAAAGCAATAATCAATCTTATCCAACCATGAGCCCTGAGAGGTACAATTATAAGTGGACTAGAAATATACCCATTGACTCAATAGTGGTGTTACTATCTTGGAGTAACCAATCAATTTCTGACTTGATTTAAGTCTTGTTCCACAAGACAAGACCCATATTGAGCACCATTATAGCATCAAGAACCTACAAATGAACCAGCAGCTAACAAAACTAAACAGAGTGAAACTGCATGCAATTGCCCTAAAATCAGGAACAAGACAAGGCTGTCCACTCTCTCCATATCTCTTCAATATTGTACTTGAAGTTCTAGCTACAGCAATAAGACAATAAAGGGAGATCAAGGGGATACAAACAAGAAAAGAAGTCAAGCTTTCACTATTTGCAGATGATATGATACTTTACATAAGCATCCTGAAAAACTCTGCAAGGGAACTCCTAGAGCTGATAAACACCTTCACCAAAGTGACAGGATACAAGGTAAACTCAAGAAAATCAGTAGCCCTAGGAACACGGCGAGGGGAGGGGGGGGGAGTGGGACCTGGGAAGAATAGAGGGGGTAAAGAGGAAGGGAGTTGGTCATGGGGGAACAGGAAGTTGAGGGGGTGGGGGTAGAATAGGGGGAAGAGGGAATCATAGGATCGAAAACAGATCAGGCACCAGAGTGACCTCGAGTGATCTAAAGGTATAACATCAATTGGCAAGCTAAGCAATAGTGGAGGGACCACCTCGAATGCCCATTCCTGATAATGAACTTGATGTCTATAACCATCCGGGAGCCTTCATCCTGTGACTGATGGAAGCAGAGGCAAACACACAACTAATCACTGAACTGAACCCAAGGAACCCAGTGACAGAGAGGAGTGATGAGCAAATTGGCAAAGAATGGGCTGGCAAAACCAGCAGAGACAGCTGATCTGAACAGGGGAGTGCTCTTGGACCCCAGACCAACACTGGGGAGGCATGGGACTGATCTGGACCCCCCCAAATGTGAGTGTCAGCGAGAAGGCCTGGGCAACCTATGGAGCCCTGAGCTGTGGATCAGTGTCTATCCCTGGTATACAAACTGTCTTCATGTGCCTATAGCACAAAGAGAGATGCTCTCTCAGCCTGGACTCTTAGGGGAGTGCCTTGACCCTACCAAGAGTAAAATGACAGACTCTAGATAACCCCTATGTGGATGGATTTGGCAATAGGGTGGGAGGGAGGGGGGGAAGGGGAGTGCGGGAAGAGGGGAGGGAGAGGGAACTGGGATTGACATGTAAAACAAGCTATTTAAAATTAAAATAAAAAATGAAAAAAAATCTAAAAAAAAAAAAGATGATGAAGTTGCTGAGAAAGAAATCAGAGAAACAACACCCTATACAATAGCCATAAACAGCATCAAATGTTAACCAAGGAAGGGAAAGACCTGTATATCAAGAATTTTGAGTCTTTAAAGAAAGAAATCAAAGAGGATACCAGAAAATGGAAAGATCTCCCATGCTCCTGGATTGGTAGGAGCAACATAATAAAAATGGCAATCTTGCCAAAAGCAGTCTACAGATTCAAGGCAATCCCTATCAAAATTCCGGTACAATTCTTCACAGACCTTGAAAGAATAATAATGAACTTTATATGGACAAAAAAAGGCTCAGGATAGCCAAAACATCCCTATAGAATAAAGGAACTTCAGGAGGCATCACCATACCTGACTTCAAGCTCTATTATAGAGCTATAGTCCCGAAAACAGCTTGGTATTGGCACAAAAATAGACAGAGACCAATGGAACCGAATTGAAAACCCTGATAATAACCCACACACCTATGAACACTTGATTTTGACAAAGAAGCTAAAACTGCACAATGGAAAAAAGAAAGCATCTTCAACAAATGGTGCTGGAATAACTGGGTATTGGTATGCAGAAGACTGCAGATAGATCCAAGTCTATCGCCTTGTACAAAACTTAAGTCCAAATGGATTAAACATCTCAACATAAATCCAACCACACTAAAACTCTTAGAAGAGAAAGTGGGAGATACTCTTCAACGAGTTGGTACAGGAGACCGCTTCCTGAACATAACACCAGTGGCACAGAAACTGACATCGACAATTAACAAATGGGACCTCCTGAAACTAAGAAGCTTCTGTAAGGCAAAGGACACAGTTAACAAGACAAGAAAGCAGTCCACAGAATGAGAAAAGATATTCACTAGCCCCACATCTGACAGAGGGCTAATCTCCAAAATTTACAAAGAACTCAATAAGCAAGTCTGCAAAACACCAAAGGATCCAATTAAAAAGTGGGGTAGAACTAAGTAGAGAATTCTCAATAGAGGATGCTAAAATGGCCAAGAGACACTTAAAGAAAGTGCTCAACATCCTTAGCCATCAGGGAAATGCAAATAAAAACAACATTGAGATACCATTTTACTCCTGTCAGAATGGCTAAAATCAAAAACACCAAAGACAATTTATGCTGAAGAGGATGTGGAGAGAGGGGAACACTCCTCCACTGCTGGTGGGAGTGCCAACTAGTACAGACACTTTGGAAATCAGTATGGAGATTCCTCAGGAAAATGGGAATCAATCTACCACAATACCCAGAAATTCCACTCTTAGGCATATATCCAAAAGAGGCAAATGCATGCAACAAGGACATCTGCTCCACTATGTTCATTGCAGCATTATTTGTAATAGCCAGAATCTGGAAGCAACCTAGATGCCCCTCAACTGAAGAGTGGATAGAGAAAAATGTGGTACATTTACACAATGGAGTATTACTCAGCAGGAAAAAAAAACAATGGCATCTTGCAATTTGCAGGTAAATGGATGGCACTAGAAGAAACTATCCTGAATGAGGTAACCCAGTCAATAAAAGACAAACATGGGAGAGTCCCCCCCCCCGGAGACCCAAGCTCACCTAGCTGGGATCTTCGGAGTTTGGGGCCTGGAAGGGCTGATGTCTTTCCTGTGTGGGCGGGTCTTCTGGATGCCAGCAGCAGCCTGGAAGATCGACTGGGGGGATAGGATAGGGGGAAGAGGGAATCATAGGTTAGAAGACAGATCAGGCACCATTGTGACCTCTAGTGATCTAAAGGGATGACACCAATTGGCAAGCTAAGCAATAGTGTAGAGACCACCTCGAATGCCTATTACTGATAGTGAACTTGATGTCTATAACCATGCTGGAGCCTTCATCCAGTGACTGATGGAAGCAGAGGCAAACACCCACAGTTAAATACTGAACAGAACCCAAGGAACCCAGCGACAGAGAGAGAGGAGCAAAGAGCAAATTGGCAAAGAATGGGCTGGCAAAACCAGCAGAGACAGCTGATCGGAACAGGGGAGAGCTCTTGGACCCCAGACCGACAGCTGGGAGGCCAGCATGGGACTGATCCAGACCCCCTGAACGTGAGAGTCAGTGAGGAGGCCTGGGCAACCTATGGGGCTCTGGACAGTGGATCAGTGTTTATCCCTGGCATACAAACAGACTTTGTGTGTCTATAACAAAAAGAGGGATGCTCTCTCAGCCTGGACTCTCAGGGGAGTGCCTGGAACCTGCCCTGAGTGAAATGACAGACTCTATATATCCCTATGTGGAAGGAAGTGGCTATAGGGTGGGAGGCGGGCGGGGGGGGGGGAATGGCGGGAGGGTGCGGGAGGAGGGGAAGGAGAGAAAACTGAGATTGACATTTGAAACAAGCTATTTAAAATTATAATAATAATAAGAACCTCAGGAAAAAAAGAAAGGAAAAAAAGAATCTACAACTAGACAGGTATACCCTAGGAGAGAAGACGCTATTGTTCTGATAAGTGGGCAAAATACTAATCCCACTCATAATGACTTAACTTTATACCCATAGATGGGTGAATTTCTCAAGCCCCATCAGAGACTCATATTTGCAATAGATGGAGATAAACAGAGACCAGCAACTGACCAAGGTACAGAGAATAAGGCATAGATGATTCTTAGCCATAAAGGGAAAAATATATACCACATCCTCACTGCCAAACATCAGGGGAAATGGGGTAGAAAGAATGAAACCAGAATTAGTTGAATACTATGAAGAAACATTATTCTGGACATAGCAGGGGAACTGTACAGTCATGTGACAACAGACACCAGATCTTCCTTGGCAAGGCCTAGCCAGACAAAATCTCAAAATAGATAGGTGAGCTTGGAATGAAGGCCCACACCTCACCAAAGAGCTATGTCATTTGAAATGGAGGGTCAATTTTCTTTAAGATTGTAGCCTTTAGAAAATGAATGATACTCCAGCGGAAAACCACTCATCCAAGGCTATTTGGACATCACAAATTGGCCCTTAATGGGGTAAAAAATTTTAAAACATGGTTGAGTGGGAAGGGGTGACATATCTGAGACAACTTGAAAGATGAGAGAAATAATCAAACACATTCTGTGAAATTCTCAAAGAAGTTTTTTAGTGAGTTGAATATCATATGAAAAATGTGCATAATTAAAGGCAAAGATTTACACTTTCAAATATAACCCCAAAATTTTTCCTAGTCACTAAAACTCATAGATAGCAACTCTATTCTCAAGTTTTAACTTAATTCCCAAGGTAGTATTCAATCTGTCTGCTGTCATATGTTTGAAGTCTCCATTAATTTTATTGAACATGTAATTTACTCATTAATGTCACAAATTCCTTTCTAAACTTTTGACTATAAAGGGAAGCCTAATGGAAAAAAGCAAAATGAAATGTTAAAATAAAAAATAAATTATAGGGAAAATGAATGAAACAAACCAAATTCAATAAAACCAAAGAAAATGTCTGAAAAAGCAATTGCAAACATAGGCATCCTATGGAAAATTCCACTGAATATCTCTTATTAATTAATTCTGTCATTCTTCAAACTTCTTGTCATCCTACTGATGGTATGTCAATTCTCTGACTACTATAGTGGTGACATGAACAACTTCTAGCAACTTCTAAGGCTCACAAAAAATGATAGTCATTGTCAACTATATAAGTTGCAAGTCTATAAGTCCAAGTAAGCCTACTACACCATAGCTAGTCTATCCAATTTCTATAGTCTTCTACAGTGGCAGAACATATAGTCATGAATGTATACATAATAGAGCCTTGATAGAAAACACTAGACTGAATCCATGTTGGTATGTCATATTTTACTTCCTTGGCCTCTTGAAACTACAAGATTCACATTACCGAGCAGTGTCATACTACATGTCATTATGAGAGCAGCTCCCTGCAGGTGCATATCTTCCAATTCTGTCTTGTGTAGCAACTGAGAATAATATCAGTATCAAAATGGTGGAATCTTTGGCAACTGGAACCATGAGAGAATTTATAACAGTAAATCCTCTACTGAGCCTGTAAGAAATGTACGATTACAAAGAAAAACATCCATTATATTTGACCTAGACATTGAGAAGCAGCAGTTTTTCCCGTTAGTGTGAAAACCTAGCCTATATAGACATGCAAACTCAATTAACTTGTCACATAACTTCTCAATTTTTGCAAGGATAGTACCTTGAATTATTTGAAGTTTTTCTTGGAAAGGGCAAGGGGAAATGAGATATTTTTATTTGGGGAAGGAAACACAATGAGCCCTGCTTAGAGAAACCTGCAAGTTTCTGCAGAGCACCATATGTAAATGTCAGAGTAGCATCACCAGATTAGAGAAAGGTACTAACATTACTTTTTCTATTCTTTAGCAATGCTATAGAACTACAGAAAATAAGTGTACCATTCTTCCAGGTAATCAGCCGTGTACATTTTATTAAGCCATTCCACTTTTCTAAAATAACTTGGTACTCAGAATAAAAACTCCTAAAAGGAAGAATATTCGCAGGGGACACATCAGAAAAATATAAAAAGATTTAGAAGATTAAGAAAGTAGAATTCTTGTTAAATTTGTAAGAATAAAGCTTGAATAATACTCTGTGAACCTTAGGAGTTTGTAATTCTGTATATTATTGTTACTAAGGAGAGAAGTTTTGAAAGTTTTCCTCTGCTGATTTTGGTAGTGTGTTTTTTCTCATAAAAGACAATTTCCTCTTCTTAATTGAATCTACCGTCTTATGGATTATCTTTGTTGTTCAAATCATTGGGTGGGAGGAGGAGGGCAGAGTGGACTTCAAAGCTTTACTTGCTGGATTGTTGTAACATCCTAAATCTTGCAGTTCTTCTCCAGGAGAAGGTGGTTCCATGACCTGTAGATAGGTGGTTTCATGACCTGTAGATAGGGAATCTTGGGCTCAAAAAGAGGAATCAGCATTTTATTTTTAGAGAAACACCACCTTTAAACCCTACCAAGACAGTACACTCAATTGTTTGAACTCCTGGGTATACTCTGAGAGCGAGAGAGAGAGAGAAAGAGAGAGAGAGAGAGACAGAGAGAGAGAGAGAGAGAGAGAGAAACCATGCCTCCTTCAATAGCTTCTCATAGACGTAACAAAACTTTTTTAATTTTTAAATTTTTTAAATTTACATTATTTTTTTGCCTGCAGGAACATCCTCTGTGTTCTCTTTCATGTCTGTACCTTGCTTCTTTGCAAGAATCTCCAGCGTCCCTCTCCTTACTCATCCAGGCATATTCTAAGGACTTATTGCTAAAGATGAATCATACTCACATAGGAAGAGTGAAAGAAAATTGGATCATTGTCTAAATTTCATTTTTCCTTTAATAGCCTTAGGTTAAAAATGAAAATTTAAAGTGCAGCCTTTGTTTGACCTTTGCTTTCTTATTTCAGGTGGTCAGTGGTAAGGGTTTTAATAAAATATGATCACATTAACTGAAGCTTTTTCAAAGGTCAGAATGTCTATTTGCCTGATTGTGTTTGCTATCTTCGAAGAGAGTGCTATTTTCAATTGAGTTTCATCCATAAGCATGGTAAACAGTATCCATTGTTTCAACTTTCAAATTCCATGGCTTTGTTTGAAATATAAAGATTCAGTTATAAAACTGTTATATACTCTTTCCTACATTCCTTGCTTTTCTAGACATGAGCCTGGGAAGTAAGGAAATGGAGCCTTCTTGGAGAAACAGAGTCAAGTGCTCCAAGAAGTGTAGGGACAACACAGAAACTGACTCTCTATACACCTCTTTGTTGTTTTTTTAGGAGCTAATTCTCCATACAATTGTGACCTTTCCTTGTGCATTTTCACATGTAAGTACGTCAAGATACACGTTATAAAAACTGCTGAAACAAAACCCAAATGGTAAATTAATTCCACATTAAAGGATCTTGGATGGTGAGGGAGTGGTGCTGGAAGAGAAACATGGCTTGACTGAATACTTGGCTGTGACATTGGCCAGAAATATTTATTCAGTGTCCCCAAGAGCACAATGCTGTGGTAAGTTAAATATTGTCTGGGAAAGAGGTAAGGAAGTCCATGTTTGAGGTGGTTTTCTGAAGAATTTCCTCGAGAAAAGGACCTTCCCATAATTCTGCTATTTAACAGAAAGAGACAGAAACAAAATTATACAGCTACAATAATACTGTCTTGATTTGAGGATAACATTAACACTTTAGTTTATGTATTTTTACTGTATCTGCAAATATGTATCAGTTCTATTGTTTAGTACAGTGAACCAAATAACGAAGATGCATAAAGATGGCCTTTGCCGCCAAAGAAGTTAACTATCAACGACAGCAATCACATTGGCAATAAATACCTGCTATTTGGGTTTCATGAGGTTCCCATTCACATGGATGGCTTTTATTATTGGAATGGAAATCTTGGCATACATTTTACTTTAAAAACTATAACAACCCCATCATTTTAAACTTATCTTTCTTGATTTGAAAGAGCTTGGTGCAGAAATGAAAAATAACTGTAATTTTATACTCTACCAAATATACCCTATGATGGCAAAAGTGGCCCAAGAATTTAGAATCTATTTCCAGCTGGTTTTGCAGCTTTGCTGTACATACACTGTTCTGGGTCAAAGAAAGAAAGAAAATATAAAGAAAAAGTTTTATCAAGTATAAATTTCAAATATCTGTATTCATCATTATCCACCACTAATAGAAAAAACTTTCTTTAAATTAATCAAATTCTACAACATTTTAATAATGATATTAATTATAATGCAAAGGCATATTTAGTATTAGAGAATATTAATATGTTATTAATGAATCTAAATATGAAAATTTTGGCATGCCTTTAGATTTCATATACCAACTTTTGTTACTCTTTTTTTTTTAAAGAAAGCTGTCAGGGCTCTAGAGAAGTGATTTGATTGGGTATTTTTCTCAAAGTAATAAGACATAATGATTTGATTCAGATTTTATTTTGAACCTATTATACTTTATGCCACATATTTTTGTTGTAGGCTGTATGCACTCCTAACAGTATTTGATGTGAACAAGTCTATAGTCACCCACCTTCTGGAGACCAGTGTTGTTAATCAGTTTGGGAAAAATCATAGACTGTTTACTTGTTCTATGAATCACTGACATATTTCTTCTAAGTGGCTTCAAGATGTGCAAGGTCTCAATTCCTTCCATAAAGCAACAGTGTGATTTTGAATGAAAATTTTCAAGAGCTCTAATGGGAAAAGTGACATTGGCACACATTCTACAGAAACTCAGCTAATAGTATCTTCAAGGACACAAAAATCAGCCTGTGAAAATGAAATCAAAATGACTGGAAACAGAAGGCAGATACTCAGTCATTGATTGATTTAGTTGGGAGGACCCAGGAACAAGCTGACACTGATTTATCTTTTAATCTAACAGAATAACAACAAATCTTAAAGCAATCAGTTTTAATGGTCTTAATAACTCCAATCAAATTATTCAACTTCCACATTAATATAGGAGGTTGGCTTCATATTTATTCATCAGATTTGTCAAATAAATATCGCTGTTTGCCAAACCAAGCACTACCACTTCAGTTCTAATACATTCGGTAACATTTCAGTTTTAATTGACCTTTCCACATAATTAGGTTGACCAGAAGTCTCTGTTTTCCTGATAACAATCCTGGGTATGCCTTTTGAAGACATCATTTTTGACAGTACCACTCTGATTTCTGAAGAGTCTTGGTTAGAAAGATAAAGACTATGGTGGCCATCCACACTGCTCTTCTTTTATTATTTTCTGATCCAAAAGAACCTATTAAAAGCTCAACATCTTTAAGATCATTCTGAGCAAATATTTGAAAAGAAACACAACCTAGGAGACCTCCTTGAGATTTCCTCACCTTGCTGACCTAAAGAAAGGTGTTTCTCAGCAACATCTGCTGTCTGCATTTCCAAAAGCAGGAGCCTAGTGAGATAAAACTTGGCTAGCCAGCCAATCTATATGCTTTCAGGGACTACACCTGGATTTTGTTCCTTTTAACAATAAAGAAACTAAGGTGGATTTTGTGAGAGGGTTTTTAAAAAGAAATCTACTTCTCCTTTGTCTATTTGATCTGAAATTTGCTCATTCAAACTTTAAATGTATAAAATAATGATGCTATAACACATGAGTGATATGCAGTCAGATCTTCATTTTCCAATAATTTTAGGTTCTATAAACATAGGGATTTTGTTAATGATGAAAATGTTTAGCACAAAAGAAGTTTCTGTGCTCTGTTGGAGTCACACTGAAGTTTTCTCCATGAAAGAGCTATTTCCACAAAGAGATTTGCTTCTAGAGCCCCCTGGGGCTCTCTATGAGGGGCTGATAGGTGAGGAATGATTGCAGTAGCAGGAACACAAGCTCAATGGATACCAGGCAAAGCTGATACCAGGAATGAGAAATCAATGGTCACAGCAATGCTGCATGTGCAGAGCTCCCACCTAATGGATTTCTCATTTAGCTGGACTGTAAATTTGATCCTAAGCAGCATTTACTTGCCTTATTTAGATCAGTATTAAAATGGACTGCCTAGAAAGGCCACATAGGATGAAGAGGTAGAAATGCTGTCAAATGAGTGAGCAGTTCTCAGAGGATATAAATAGATTGTTTTGATCTATTTAAAAGGTCACAAATCCCCAGTTCTGTCTCCTTTTCTCTCCTTTCTCTTGCTCCCCATCTTTTTCTTAAGCACAGAGGTACATATTAGAAAAATAGAAAGCAAATTAAGGAGCCAATCCACTTTTAACTTTATTAGTAAAATACTGACTTGGAATTCAATTAAATAGTTATAAGATACAAGTTCATGTGCTCTGTTATTTACTTGGATACATTTAAATAACTCCAAACTTAATGAAATGATGAATTCAAGAAGCTGCTTTAAAACTTTGTGAATTTCAGAAATTGCAAAGATAAATTTGCCCTCTCTCTAAAATTATAACCACATCAATCCGTAAACTTGAAGTGTTCGGCTCCTCTGTTGAAATTTTTATAAAGGATCTAGCAAATTACTAATTTCTGATAGTCATCAGCTTTTACCAGGCTTGCAAAGCCCATTTTGAGGTGCTAATAGGCCCTAATGGGGAAATCAGTCCTCAGTTAAATAAAAAAATCAATAGGTTGGTTGTGGAAAAGTAAATGTGGGGACAGATAGCAAAATTGCTAATGACTTATTCACCTAAATATTGCTCAAATGAATGATAGATTCACAGCCTAAACACGTTGGCAGGAAGTATGGCCAACCACAATAAAGGAAAAAACAATACTTGTGAACATTGTTTGCAATTAACTAGTGAGCAACACACTGATATGTTATAAAGCAACAGAGACATGCACAAGCTACTTCACTTGATTATAAGCCGTGACTGCCATGATCAATCTCTTAAACAATATTTAATATGTAACAAGTATTTATTAAATAGCAATTGTTGGATCAATAATGAAGGTGCTTTATATATGTTATTTCGAATGCTTTGAGAACCAAATAGGTTCCAATCACCTTCATTTGCAATTTATACATTTGTAACTTTCCTATTATGAAGTTTTTCCGTTTTTATAGCATGATAAATGAAAGACCCAGAGACTGATACTGGGGTTCAAGCTTCAGGATGAAGATCAGAACAGCAAAGCAGTCAGTCACTAGCTCTTATTTCTACCTTAGACTTAAAGGCAATTCAGGCTCCACCAAACCTCAGACTATTGCCCACTGCTTTGTCCAAGTGATGGTGTCTTTGATATACAGATTTTTTTTAGTTTCATTAGGTCCCATTTATGACCTAATGCTGTTATTTGTATCTTTACTAATATTGTTCTGTTCAAAAAGTCTTTTCCTGTGTCAAGGAATTCAGGGCTAGAGCCTATCAGGTTGTGTATCTCTGGGTTTGACATATCTGCTCCGTTTCGAGTTGAGTTTTGTGCAAGTTATTAAGTATGAATCTATTTTGATTCCCCTACATGCATCTGTCTAGTTTGTCTAGCACTATATGTTGAAGATGTTGTCTTTTTTCCACTGGCTTCTTTACTGAAATCAGGTGTCCCTGGGTATGTAGCCTTGGGATGAGCCTTCCGTTTTCCTCTAAAGTGACTTGAATCCCAGCATTTAATTTAGTCAAATGTCTTGGAGTTAATTGTATTGAGAAATGCATGTGTGTCTGTTTAAGGGACATCAAGAATAAAGATATGGTAAATCCAGTTGCAGAGCCCTTGGAAAGCTGGGTACCAATTACATGCTGCCTCACACAGCCTGACCTGGTCTTCACCACCCAAGAGAACACAACCCCCTCCCTCCTTCCTTTTTAAGAGGTCAGTCAGCAGGCGAAAAGCACCACCTCTACCAGGCTAGGTAGCTCAAGATCATGAGTGGAGCAAATACCTACTACAGTTAAAACTAACCAGTTCAGATTTTATTTAATTAATAGTCATTTTGTTGAGTAATAAGTAGGTTTCATGGTAGTATTATTTGACTTCTCTCTTAGTTAGGAGTTCTATTCCTTCAATGAAAATCCACAGCTAAAAATCAAATTGGGTTGGAACGGGGTTGGCTTATACTTCTACATTGCTTTATATTACTGAAGAAAGATCTCAAACAGGGTATCATCCTGGAGGCAGGAGATAATGCAGAAGTCATGGAGTGGTGATGCTTACTGGCTTGTTCAGTCTGCTTCCTTATACAGCCTAGCCACCAACCCAGGGATAGTACCACTCATCATGGGCTGGGCCCTGCCCCATTGATCTTTAATTGAGAAAATGCCTTAGAGCTGGATCTCATTGCGGCATTTCCTCAACTGAGGCTGCTTCCTCTCAAATGACTCTAACTTGTGTCGAGTTGACACACAAAATCAACCAGTACAACAGCTTTCTTTACCTCTTATTCTGTCTCTGTCTCTATCTCTCTCACACACAAATATATTTACATACACATATAAATGAGAGTATATACTAGTGAGAATTCCAGAGATCTACAAGGATAATACCAACTGGCAAACTAAGCAATAGCAGAGACTATATTAACAGCCCCTAATGATAAGGTTAATGACTTCCTTATTGCCATCCTAGAACTTGCATCCAGTGACTGATGGAAGCAGAGACAGATACCCACAGCTAAACACTGAACTGAACTCCCGGAACCCAGTGACAGAGATGGAGGAGTGATGAATAAAGCGGTCAAGACCGTGCTGGTGAAACCCACAAAGACGAGATGAGGGGGAGCTCGTGAAACCCAGGCTGATGGCTGAGAGCCCAACAGGGGACTGATACAGACTCCATGAATGTTATATCAGTGAGGAGGCCTGAGAAATCTCTGGGGCCTTGGGTAGTAGATTAGTGTTTACCATGGTGTACAAATGAACGTCGGGAGCACATTCCACATGGAGGGATGCTATCTCAGCCTGGACACATGGGGAAGGGCCTAGGTCCTGCCCTGAATGAAATGACAGTCTCTGGAGATCCCCGAAGGAGGGCATCACCCTCCCTGAGGAATGTTGCCATTATTGGTTGGGGGACTGGAGGGGTGCTGGTGGAAGGACAAGAGAGAAGGGATGGGAGAGGGAGCTGGGATTGACATGTGAAGCATGCATGTTTCTAATTTAAATAAAAACATATATTGAGGAAAAAAAGAAAAAATTTAAAAAAGAAAAAAACGAGAGTATATGAGAGATTAATTGATTTAGATATAGACATACACAGATATGTACATATACTTTTATCTTCATGTATATATTTGTATTTAATACCCATGCACGTGTTTGTATCATATTTCAGATTCAAGCATATGTATATTTGAATGTAAATATTTCTGTATGTATATGTGAGCATCACTATACGTACTATATCTTCAAATAAGTGTTTTTCTTGTAGTATAATGCACTATTCTTCTTTGAAATAATATTTAATGATCTGAGTTATTTATTTTTCACATAAACATTAAGGCCAACCACCTATTGGGGATAATATCTGCTATGTAAATGTCACTGTTTAAAGAATTGCATTTAAATATAAACACTGATTTAAGGAGAGTAGATATCCCTAAATATGCCTTTCTTTTTACACTTAATAAGCATGGTTTCTTGTCATTTCTTCTTATACATAATTTTTCATCTTTGCAAAACTGTTCTCAAGAACTATGGGATATTGAGTAATGGCAAGTTATATTATTGTTATTTTACTTTATTCCTATTGTTGTTGCTGGTACTGATGCAAAGCATTTTCTGTATTGATTTGACCAAGATCTGTTATTAGTTCTGAGAGATTTCGTGCATAACTAAAATTGTTATGTAGAAAATCATGTCTGTGAATGGTGGCAATTTTATGGAGTGTTCCCCTATATTAAGGTCACATTGCAATGTGGCTCACTCAAGTGTTACCTGTCATGCTGCATACACTGCTCTTCACATATCATTGCTGCAGTAAGTGATAAAACCTTATTTTCCAGTTTCTTTGTGTGCTATGTTTGTTCCTTCTCTTCTGGAGTGACTGATTAGACTCATTCATATAAGATGACCATATTTTGCTTCTCAAAAGTGAAATAGATTCAGATATTCTTTTTTCAGTCACCCACATCTATACCTTGAAGAACCCCACTCAGCCTGCACATACTAGAAAGATGTGCATACTAGATTGCAACATGCACTGTAGTTGGTTACACAGAAAAAAAGAAAAAAAACGAGCAACCGGGTAATAGATTATCATCCTTGGAAATTAACAAAGGATTCATAATGAGTTAGGCATTTCTTTATCTTGGGTCCCAAGCTCCTGCAGTAACTCTCTATGTCAGCCTGAGAAAGTACTAAATGAACAGTGATGTTATCAAAAAATGGACAAAAAGAGGGCAGCCAATGAAAAAAAGAGACAAGAGCTCCTGTGGGAACCAAGACATGGGCAACACCTTCCTCTATACACACTCACAATGAATACATTAAACATCATTAGAATAAAAGTAAAACAGCATGCTCAATTTATTGATTTTAACTAACTTGCTCAGAAGGCCTCATACCAGGGATACTGTTGGTAGATAATATAGAAATTTTATAAATGTATCTGTATTTTTTATCATTTTTTTCTTTTTTTATCATTTTTTATTTTAATTTTAAATAGCTTGTTTTACATGTCAATCCCAGTTCCCTCTCCCTCCCCTCCTCCCGCACTCCCCTTCCCCCCTCCCTCCCACCCTATTGCCAAATCCTTCCACATAGGGGATAACTAGAGTCTGTCATTTTACTCTTGGTAGGGTCCAGGCACTCCCCTAAGAGTCCAGGCTGAGAGAACATCTCTCTTTGTGCTATAGGCACACGAAGACAGTTTGTATACCAGGGATAGACACTGATCCACAGCTCAGGGCCCCATAGGTTGCCCAGGCCTTCTCACTGACACTTACATTTGGGGGGTCCAGAACAGTCCCATGCTGGCCTCCCCACTGTCGGTCTGGGGTCCAAGAGCTCTCCCCTGTTCAGATCAGCTGTCTCTGCTGGTTTTGCCAGCCCATTCTTTGCCAATTTGCTCATCACTCCTCTCTCTCTGTCACTGGGTTCCTTGGGTTCCGTTCAGTGATTAATTGTGTGTTTGCCTCTGCTTCCATCAGTCACAGGATGAAGGCTCCCGGATGGTTATAGACATCAAGTTCAATATCAGGAATGGGCATTCGAGGTGGTCCCTCCACTATTGCTTAGCTTGCCAATTGGTGTTATACCTTTAGATCACTCGAGGTCACTCTGGTGCCTGATCTGTCTTTGATACTATGTTTCCCTCTTCTCCCTATTCTACCCCCACCCCCTCAACTTCCTGTTCCCCCATGACCAACTCTCTTCCTCTTCACCCCCCTCTCTTCTTCCCAGGTCCCACTCCCCCCCACCCCTCGCCGTGTTCCCCATCCATTCAGAGGATCTTGTCTCCATCCTCTTCTCTTGGGTACTATGCATATATGCATATCTTTTAGGTTCTTTCCTGTTTCCCAGACTCTCTATCTGTGGAAGTGCAGACTGGCACTATCCTGATCCATGTCTAAAATCCATATATGAGTGAGTACATACCATGTTTGTCTTTTTGCGACTGGGTTACCTCACTCAGGATGGTTTCTTCCAGTGCTATCCATTTCCCTGCGAATTTCAAGATTCCATTGTTTTTTTCTGCTGAGTAATACTCCATTGTGTAAATGTACCACATCTTCTCTATCCACTCTTCAGTTGAGGGGCATCTACGTTGCTTCCAGGTTCTGGCTATTACAAACAATGCTGCTATGAACATAGTGGAGCAGATGCCCTTGTTGTATGAACCTGCCTCATTTGGATAAATGCCTAAGAGTGGAATTGCTGGGTCTAGTGGTAGATTAATTCCCATTTTCCTGAGGAATCTCCATACTGATTTCCAAAGAGGCTGTATGAGTCGGCATTCCCACCAGCAGTGGAGGAGTGTTCCTCTCTCTCCACATCCTCTCCAGCATAAATTGTCTTTGGGGTTTTTGATTCTAGCCATTCTGACAGGAGTAAGATGGTATCTCAGAGTTGTTTTGATTTGCATTTCCCTGATGGCTAAGGATGTTGAGCACTTTCTTAAGTGTCTCTTGGCCATTTTAGCCTCCTCTACTGAGAATTTTCTATTTAGCTCTGTACCCCACCTTTTAAGTGGATCCTTTGGTGTTTTGGAGACTTGTTTCTTGAGTTCTTTGTAAATTTTAGAGATTAGCCCTCTGTCAGATGTAGGGTTGGTAAATATCTTTTCCCATTCTGTGGACTGCCTTTTTGTCTTTTTGACTGTGTCCTTTGCCTTACAGAAGCTTTTTAGTTTCAGAAGGTCCCATTTGTTAATTGTCGATCTCAGTGCCTGTGCCACTGGTGTTATGTTTAGGAAGTGGTCTCCTGTACCAACTCGTTGAAGAGTATCTCCCACTTTCTCTTCTAAAGTTTCAGTGTGGCTAGATTTATCTTGAGATCTTTGATCCATTTGGACTTAAGTTTTGTACAAGGCGATAAACCTGGATCTATCTGCACTCTTCTGCATACCAGTACCCAGTTATGCCAGCACCATTTGTTGAAGATGCTTTCTTTTTTCCATTGTGCAGTTTTAGCTTCTTTGTCAAAAATCAAGTGTTCATAGGTGTGTGGGTTAAAATTAGGGCTTTCGATTCGGTTCTATTGGTCTACCTGCCTATTTTTGTGCCAATACCAAGCTGTTTTCAGGACTATAGCTCTATAATAGAGCTTGAAGTCAGGGATGGTGATGCCTCCTGAAGTTCCTTTATTGTATAGGGATGTTTTGGCTGTCCTGGGCCTTTTGTTTTTCCATATAAAGTTGATTAATGTTCTTTCCAGGTCCTTGAAGAATTGTGAAGGAATTTTGATAGGGATTGCATTGAATCTATAGACTGCTTTTGGCAAGATTGCCATTTTTATTATGTTGATCCTACCAATCCAAGAGCATGGGAGATCTTTCCATTTTCTGGTATCTTCTTTGATTTCTTTCTTTAAAGACACAAAGTTCTTGATATACAGGTCTTTCACTTCCTTGGTTAACATTATCCCCAGATATTTGATGCTGTTTTTGGCTATTGTAAAAGGTGATGTTTCTCTGATTTCTTTCTCAGTCACTTCATCATCTGTATATAATAGGGCCACTGATTTTTTTGAGTTTACCTTGTATCCTGCCACATGCTGAAAGTGTTTATCAGCTCTAGGAGTAACCTTGCGAAGTTTTTTGGGTCACTTATATAAACTATCATATCATCTGCAAATAGTGAAAGTTTGACTTCTTTTCCTATTTGTATCCCCTTTATCTCCTTTTGTTGTCTTATTGCTGTAGCTAGAACTTCAAGTACAATATTGAAGAGATATGGAGAGAGTGGACAGCCTTGTCTTGTTCCTGATTTTCGAGGAATTGCTTTGAATTTCTCTCCATTTAGGTTGATGTTAGCTGTTGGTTTACTGTATATTGCTTTTATTATATTCAGGTACATTCCTGTTGTCCCTGATCTCTCTAGGACCTTTATCATGAAGGGGTGCTGGATTTTGTCAAAGGCTTTTTCATCATCTAGTGAGATCATCATGTGGTTTTTCTTTCGCAGATTGTTAATATGGTGGATTACATTGATAGATTTTCTAATGTTGAACCATCCCTGCCTTCCTGAGATGAAGCCTACTTGATCAATGTGGTTGATTTTTCTGATGTGTTCTTGAATCCGGTTTGCGAGTATTTTATTGAGTATTTTTGCATCAATGTTCATGAGGGAAACTGGTCTATAGTTCTCTTTCTTTGTGTCTTTTTGTGGCTTGGGTATCAAGGTAATTGTAGCCTCGTAGAAAGAGTTTGGCAGTAAGCCTCCTGCTTCTTTTGTGTGGAATACTTTGAGGAGTATTGGAATTAGCTCTTCTTTGAATTTCTGGTAGAATTCTGCACTGAAGACATCTGGGCCTGAGCTTTTTTTGTTTGGGAGACTTTTGATGACTGCTTCTATTTCATTAGGGGTTATAGGTCTGTTTAGATTGTTTATCTGTTCTTGATTTAGTTTTGGCAAGTGATATCTATCCAGGAAATTGTCCATTTCCTTTAAATTTTCAAATTTTGTGGAGTACAGATTTTCAAAGTATGCCCTGATGATTCTCTTGATTTCCTCAGAGTCCGTTGTTATGTCCCCTTTTTCATCCCTGATTTTTTTAATTAGCATGCTCTCTCTCTGTCTTTTGGTTAGTTTAGACAGAGGTTTGTCTATTTTGTTGATTTTCTCAAAGAACCAACTCTTTGTTTCATTGATTCTTCTCAGTGTTTTCCTGGTTTCTACTTGATTGATTTCAGCCCTCAATTTAATTATTTCCTGGCGTCTGCTCCTCCTGGGGAGTTTGCTTCTTTTTGTTCTAGAACATTCAGCTGTGCTATTAATTCTCTAGTATGACTGTTCTCCATTTTTTTCATGTGGGCATTTAGTGCTATAAACTTTCCTCTCAGCACTGCTTTCAAAGTGTCCCATAAGTTTGTGTATGTTGTGTCTTCATTCTCATTGAAATCGAGGAAGTCTTTAATTTCTTTTTTATTTGTTCCTTTACCCAGGGATGGTGCAATTGTGCATTGTTCAATCTCCATGAGTTTGTAGGGTTTCTGTGATTTGTGTTATTGTTGAATTCTAATGTTAATGCATGGTGGTCTGATAAGATGCAGGGGGTTATTCCAATTTTTTTGTATCTGTGGAGATTTGCTATGTTTCCTATTATGTGGTCAATTTTAGAGAAGGTTCCATGTGGTGCCGAGAAGAAGGCATATCCCTTTGTATTTGGGTGGAATGTTCTATAGATGTCTGTTAAACCCAGTTGGGTCATAACTTCTATTAGTTCTTTTGTTTCTTTGTTAAGTTTCTGTCTGGAGGTCCTGTCTAGCGGTGAGAGCGGAGTGTTGAAGTCTCCTACTATTAGTGTGTGAGATTTTATGTGCATTTTGAGCTTTAGTAATGTTTCTTTCACGAATGTAGGTGCCTTTGTATTTGGGGCATAGATGATTAAAATTGAGACTTCGTCTTGATGTATTCTTCCTTTGATGAATATGAAGTGCCCTTCTTCATCTCTTTTGATTGATTTTAATTTGAAGTCTAATTTGTTAGATATTAGGATTGCTATGCCCGCTTGTTTCTTGGGACTGTTTGATTGGAAGATCTTTTCCCAACCCTTTACTCTGAGATAATGTCTGTCTTTGATGTTGAGATGTGTTTCTTGTATGCAGCAGAAGGAAGGGTTCTGTCTTCTTATCCATTCTGCTAGTCTGTGTCTTTTTATAGGCAAGTTGAGGCCGTTGACATTGAGGGATATTAATGACCATTGATTGGTGATCCTTGTTTGCACTTGATTTATTGTTAGTGAAGTTATTTTGTGTAGTTTCTCCTCCCTTTTTCTTTTGGTGTTTTGTAAAGTGTGATTATATATTGCCTGTGTCTTTGTGAATGTAGTTATCTTCCTTGGCTCTAAGTTTTCCTTCTAGCATTTTCTGTAGAGCTGGATTCATGGATACGTATTGTTTAAATCTGGCTTTGTCATGGAATATTTTGTTTTCTCCATCTATGGTAATTGAGAGCTTTGCTGGATATAGTAGTCTGGGCTGGCATCCTTGTTCCCTTAGCGTTTGTAGGACATCTGACCAGGATCTTCTGGCTTTCGTTTCCATTGAGAAGTCCGGTGTAATTCGGATAGGTCTGCCTTTGTATGTTACTTGGCCTTTTTCTTTAGCTGCTCTTAATATTTTCTCTTTACTCTGTAGGTTTGATGTTTTGATTATTATATGGCGAGGTGACTTCTTTTTCTGGTCAAGCCTATTTGGTGTTCTGTAAGATTCTTGTACTTTCATAGGCATATCTTTCTTTAGGTTAGAGAAGTTTTCTTCTATGATTTTGTTGAATATGTTTTTTCATATTTTTTTTTATGTTGAATTTCTTCGCCTCCTTCTATACCTATTATTCTCAGGTTTGGCTTCTTCACGGTGTCCCATATTTCCTGGATATTTTGTGTTAAGGATTTGTTGGTTTTGAGATTTTCTTTGGTTGATGACTGTATATCCTCTAATGAGTCTTCAACACCTGAGATTCTCTCTTCTATCTCTTGTATTCTATTGGTGATACTTGCATCTGTGGTTCCTGATCATTTACCGAGCTTTTCTATTTCCAGCATCCCTTCATTCTGTGTTTTCTTTATCGTCTCTATTTCAGCTTTCAATCCTTCAACTGTTTGAGCTGTTTCCTTCATTTTTTTGGTTGTTTTTTTCTTGGTGCTCTTTAGATTCTTTGAGAGATTTGTTTATTTCTTGAATTTTCCCCCATTTCATGGATTTTTTTGTTTGTTTTTTCTTCTATTTCTTTAAGGGATTTCCTCGTTTCTTCTTTGAGGGTGTCCATCAACTTCATGAAATAATTTTTAAGGTCTGTCTCCTTCTTCGTCTATGTAGTGCTTTTCGGGTCTTGCTGGTGTTGGATCCCTGGATTCTTGTGGGGTCATGTTGGTGTTTCCATTGCTGAGTGATCTCTTATTCTGTCTTCTTCCCATCTCTTCTTCCAGTGGTGCTGGTGGGGTCTTTCCGTCTGCACTGGTCTCCTTCCTTCCTGCAGCTGAAGCTGGGGATGCTGAAGCTGGACTCGCTGGGGTTGGGGTCTTGGAGGGGCTGATGTCTTTCCTGAAGCTGGACTCGCTGGGGTTGGGGTCTTGGAGGGGCTGATGTCTTTCCTGAAGCTGGACTCACTTGGGTTGGAGTCTTGGAGGGGCTGATGTCTTTCCTGTGTGGGCCTATTTTTATCATTTAGTAAAGATTTACACAAAGATCTGATGAAACCATTATTTAAAATGTTGCAATGCCAAATTATATAGTACCAAACACATTCAGTGTCCCTTTAGGTCTCATTATATAGATCAAATATTAATACTAATTTTCATATTAGAAAAGGCTTATTGAAGAAGAAATAGGAGTAATGTTACTGGATGAATAATCCCAACCTAATATGTAAACTTGAAATCAATTTACATGACTTCAATACTTTTACAACTAATGAAATACTTAGGAGTTGTTTCTCCAGTGTTGACATATCATCACAGAATCACTTGGAGGAGGGGACACAGGAGAAGGATGTTACTGCTCACAATGAAATCCCCGTAACTGAGGGTCTGGCTCACCCAATTAGTATCCAGAAGTACTAGACTGTAATAAAAGTGATACCATTTGCCTCTACAACATATTCATGGTTGAAATCAAATCCATCTGGTCCTGTTGACCTCAGTCAGCCTATTACTTGATGAGGATACTCTGAACTGGTGTTCAGAGAATAAAGCTTCCTCTTTATAAAACAATTGAAGAAGAGAAATATTATTTAAAAGCTCCTTGGTCAGCATGAACTCAGAAGACAGGCAGACATACAGGAAATCAAGAAAATGTGAGCTTGAACAATTAGTACACTCTCTATAGTCTTCCCAGTCACACAATATCCTTTGTATGGATAGGAAACTATCAAATTCCTTTCCAATTTGTGACAGTATTAAGTACCACAAAGTTATTTCTGAGTAATATACCCTTCTAACAAATATTTTACAGCTAAAAATGTTAAATTTTGTGTAAAATATGGCCCATAAAAACTTACTGTGGTTATAGTTCTGTTTTTTTTTTAGTAAAAACAGTCTCTTCTTTGCATCTATAATTGAAGTTTAACTCTAATAACTTTTTTTGCAATGGGATAAAAATCCTCCTAACTTTATGAGTGCTTTGTATTTAAAAAGTCTTTAGGACTATTGAAGAAAGAGGTCCTGTATTACTGTAGCAAGAGTAAGTTTCCTAGATTAAAATAAAGCTTGATCAACAGTGGTTTTGTATCTTGGATGACATAAGAAAGTTATCAAATAAATATTAATACATTATAATCCTCCTATCTACTAAACAGAAATGATGATAATACCTCTATAATTTGTATGGTTGACATTAAAAGAATAATATGTGTTGATGCAATAAGTGTACCACAATGCTACATATAATCATTAAAAGCCATTTACATGAAATACTATGTCTCAAATTCACTCCAAATATCACATTTTCAACCACTTAAGAAAAGAACATATTTCTTTTCCCGAAAAGATATTCACTAACCCTACATCTGACAGAGGGCTAATCTCTAAAATTTACAAAGAACTCAAGAAACAAGTCTCCAAAACACCAAAGGATCCACTTGAAAGGTGGGGTACAGAGCTAAATAGAGAATTCTCAGTAGAGGAGGCTAAAATGGCCAAGAGACACTTAAGAAAGTGCTCAACATCCTTAGCCATCAGGGAAATGCAAATCAAAACAACTCTGAGATACCATCTTACTCCTGTCAGAATGGCTAGAATCAAAAACCCCGAAGACAATTTATGCTGGAGAGGATGTGGAGAGAGAGGAACACTCCTCCACTGCTGGTGGGAATGCCGACTCATACAGCCTCTTTGGAAATCAGTATGGAGATTCCTCAGGAAAATGGGAATTAATCTACCACTAGACCCAGCAATTCCACTCTTAGGCATTTATCCAAATGAGGCAGGTTCATACAACAAGGGCATCTTCTCCACTATGTTCATAGCAGCATTGTTTGTAATAGCCAGAACCTGGAAGCAACGTAGATGCCCCTCAACTGAAGAGTGGATAGAGAAGATGTGGTACATTTACACAATGGAGTATTACTCAGCAGAAAAAAACAATGGAATCTTGAAATTCGCAGGGAAATGAATAGCACTGGAAGAAACCATCCTGAGTGAGGTAACCCAGTCGCAAAAAGACAAACATGGTATGTACTCACTCATATATGGATTTTAGACATGGATCAGGATAGTGCCAGTCTGCACTTCCACAGATAGAGAGTCTGGGAAACAGGAAAGAACCTAAAAGATATGCATATATGCATAGTACCCAAGAGAAGAGGATGGAGACAAGATCCTCTGAATGGATGGGGAACACGGCGAGGGTGGGGGGAGTGGGACCTGGGAAGAATAGAGGGGGTAAAGAGGAAGGGAGTTGGTCATGGGAGAACAGGAAGTTGAGGGGGTGAGGGTAGAATAGGGGGAAGAGGGAATCATAGGATCGAAGACAGATCAGGCACCAGAGTGACCTCGATTGATCTAAAGGTATAACATCAATTGGCAAGCTAAGCAATAGTGGAGGGACCACCTCGAATGCCCATTCCTGATAATGAACTTGATGTCTATAACCATCCGGGAGCCTTCATCCTGTGACTGATGGAAGCAGAGGCAATCACACAACTAATCACTGAACGGAACCCAAGGAACCCAGTGACAGAGAGAGAGGAGTGATGAGCAAATTGGCAAAGAATGGGCTGGCAAAACCAGCAGAGACAGCTGATCTGAACAGGGGAATGCTCTTGGACCCCAGACCGACAGTGGGGAGGCCAGCATGGGACTTATCTGGACCCCCCAAATGTGAGTGTCAGTGAGAAGGCCTGGGCAACCTATGGGGCCCTGAGCTGTGGATCAGTGTCTATCCCTGGTATACAAACTGTCTTCGTGTGCCTATAGCACAAAGAGAGATGCTCTCTCACCCTGGACTCTTATGGGAGTGCCTTGACCCTACCAAGAGTAAAATGACAGACTCTAGATATCCTCTATGTGAAAGGATTTGACAATAGGGTGGGAGGGAGGGGGGAAAGGGAGTGCGGGAAGAGGGGAGGGAGAGGGAACTGGGATTGACGTGTAAAACAAGCTATTTAAAATTAAAATAAAAAAAAGAAAAGAACATATTTCAAAGGATTACCAGTTACTGAACCATTTGTTGCATATGGAACAAGAAGATTCTTCTCTCATAGCACAAACCATTTTATCTATAACTAAAACAGAATCTAGAAACTGATATCCTAGTATGCCTAATCTGTATCTGCCCCAGAATCAATAGCAGAGCCTGATTAATGCTAAGAAATGAAAAGAAAGCATGAGTGAACAACAAATCCTAACATTTCCTAAATCATTCAGACAAATGAGAAAAGGGGAATTCATTTTTAAATTTAATAACATTTCTGCTTAGAATCCTGAGACACAAAGCTTACAAAGGCTTACCCCATCTTCAACATTTATGTCAGACATACTGTTTCAGAAACATACTGTTTGAATCAAAACATTCCCAACAAAGCTAAATGCTTCTTGATCAGGAAGAAATTCTGTTGTGCTTTCTAATAGGACAAATAATTTTTACATATTTATTAACTACAAGATGATCTCCAATCCAGCAAAAATGTAAGCGCATACAAAGCCACCAAATGCTGAACTATAAAAAAGGAAGGAAAAGTACCTCATTACACAACAAATGAAAGGATTTCACTGAAGTTTTCCATCTTAAGTCTTCCAAATAAATATTCCTGGAATTTTCCCATTATCAGTCTGGGTAATTTGTAATCTATAGTATGTTGTTGTTTATGGAGACTTCAATAGATTCTATGTACATTCCTTCAGTTAACTTGGAAAAGAAAACTATACTAAAACTGAGAGTAAACCAAAACTAAAACTGTCATATCTATCAAAACATAGCTTGTCTCTGTTGAAATCCAAATTCCGGTTACTTCTCCACCTGCATATTGTCAAACAGATAAAGTTGTGAATTTTCTTGGAGATTAATCTTGAAACATCTGATGGTTTCTGAAAATGGCTCTAACTTTACCTTCAAGGATCAATCAAACAAATCCCCAAATTCCACTGCACCCTCGTTTACTGGTGAACTTTACTTTCTACATGATAAGGGTTAGATGCAGATGAACCGGGTAAGCCTCCTATTGAACTACATCACCATTCATGGTAGATGCCTTCAAAATTGTGATCTTGCATACATTCTTGTTGTTTCCAGAATTCAAGATGTGATTTTATTTTCTGTGTTAGGAATCCAAAACCATGGTCTGTGTAAACTCAGATGCTGCAGTTTCTCGACATTCCATTTCATTCCACATGCAATCCATGGGAGAAAAGGCTTACCACATGTCAAGACCATTGTATAATTTTTTCCAAAAAAAAATAGTCAGTGAACTAAGTACAAGAAATTAACACTGTGCTAGTGATGACACTGTAAAGAGAAGACTGAGTGTCTTCACAAAGCATATCAGATCCATATTGCTTTGCTTGTCTTTATCTGACTCATCCCTTCCTGTCCCACCTGGAGAGTCTTTACCACCTCACTTTCACTTTCCATCTCCTGTCCTCCATTTTCATACCTCCTTAGAACTTTGTTCCAACTCTTTTCTTCACATATAAGACATTCCCCTCCTGCTAATCAGATATAGTAGAAAAAAAGGCAACTTTTGTAGGGAAAGACTATAGAATTATTTTTCTTGGGAAAGTGTTAAATACATACAGTATCTTGCTACCTTAAATGAGTTGATAAAGTTTTACTTCCAAACGAAATTTAATGAATAAAGAAATAATTCAATAAATGCCATGAACTTTTTACTTTTAAACAAGCAAAAACAGCCCTCACTCCCCATCTGGCTGCCAAAATTAAATCTTGCTAAATCTAAATTATCCCTTTGAATAATCAACCGCTGCTCCTTTCCATGCAGTTTATTTTTGGTTTCTTCTGAGTATGCCACTAGTTCCACTCTTGAAGCTGTCAAAAGATTCATAAATACTCCTACAAACAATGACCACCTTGAAATCACCAGAGTCCTTGGCAACTATGTATCCTACCTAAATGTTCTCAAAAACAGCAACAGTAACAAAACAGGGATGTTCTTGTCTCCATGGAAACAGCTATGGAATCTAGTAGGGCCAAAGAAACCTTCAGTTGTCATTTGGGAAATATATAATTCATTACCTCATTTGGTTTTATCATAACCTTTTGATGCTACAGACAGATTAAAGAGTCAGAAATGAAGTATACTTCCCAGGGTCTGGTCAAAGCCAATTTGCCACTTCTAACATATGTGTTGTGTTTTATCTCTAAGAAATTGAAAGTTTTTTTTTCAGATGAACCTTTTGTGTCTTGTGAACATTTTTGTATTTTACCCATGCTATCTAAGGAAAACACAGTGCATAGTAAAATGAATAACAGACTTTGTCAACATAGATGCTATTTTTTATTTTAAAAATACTATGCATGAACTGTTTTGTTGAGGAAGCCTTTTCTCTGAATTGTAAAAGTAGAAAAACTTTGGGAAAAATTTTCTAAAATTACTGTATTTTTCTCCTGCAGTTCAAGAAGTTGTTTAAGCAATCTAACTATTTTAAATGACTTACTGTGACTATTAATTAAAATGTACCATTATAAGATATATAAAAACCCATAAGTCAAAGAAGGTTACCCAAAACTATCCCAACCAGATATAAATCATAACCTGACCTTTTCAGGAGATATCATTATACATAACAAAAAGTGACAGAAGCACTTCTACAGACAAGTAAGATCAATAAAGTATGAAAATTTAAGGAAAAACTGTTTTTTTTTGCTATACTGTAATTTACAGAAGGGTTAACAAAATGAGACTTACTAGCAGACTGTGAGCAGCATACACAGTTACTGCCATTTATGATGAATTAACGTCAGTCATCTGAAAATGCTAGCAAAATATCCAGGGACTCCGTGTCCTTTGGCTTGACAAATTAGAGGAAAGGGACAACACAGAAAAGGAAGTGAGCTTCATTTATTGCAAGCAGATAGGTAGCAGCTGGACTCCTCTGAAAACATAATCCATCCCCAACAAGTTCCCTGCAGCCCCGCCATGGAGCCTGAAATAGCACTGTCAAGAATGTTCCTTAAACGGATTTCTCAACTCAACTACAATCTTTGAATAAACAATTCAGCATGCATTAGTCTGTTTTACCTAGGGAGAAATCAACCACATGACAGGGGACAGAGAGTATCAATTAGAGGAAAGAGTGATATGGTGCTGAGAAACAAGAAAAAACATACGTGTGTGACATCACTTAAGCCTTGACTCCTGTCAGCTCTAATCTTGGTTCATCAATGTACTGATGCTCACAGAAAATAACAAATCAAGGGACTGAGACCTTTGCAAATGTCCACACGACAACAACAAAAAAATAGTATGCTTTTCCAAACAATTCACCTTCTTGTTGGAAAAACAAAACTTGTAAATGTGAACATATTTGGTAACAATAGACACTCAGTTTAACTCATGCCATCGTGTAGTGCATGGTAGAAAGGTACAAGGCTTCATAGAAGAGAACTCAACCTGGGCTTCAAATCTAGCACTAAAAGAACATTTGAAGACAAACTTTATTTGCACCCATCTAGTATATGTCATTGGAAAACATTGTGAGCAGCATACACTTACACAATGTAAATTCAATTTACTTAAATGACAATGTGTGGTGTTAAATTTTATGATCTGTAATATATATTTATTTATATATTATGCATATACATATATTCAAGAAAAAGTGGGGTCTTGATAAGGCCATTATTCTGAAAATGGCAACAATAGGGATAAACAAAAGTGTTCAATTAATCAAAAACATATTTTATTTACACATCTAGAAAACTCTACCAAAGGACAGAAAACAATGGTGATATAGGGGGACAATTAGATGCTTTGGCAGTTCAAAAGTTTTGTTGCCATGCCTGATATCCTGAGGTCAAGGTTCAGGACCTACATGGTAGAAGGAGAGAACCAACTCATGCAACTTGTCCTCTGACTTCCACATGTGTACCAGGTCATGCACTTGTGATGTGAGCACAGAGAGGAGAGAGAGACAGAGAGAGAGAGAGAGACAGAGACAGAGAGACAGAGAGAGAGAGAGACAGAGACAGAGAGAGACATACAGAGAGACAGAGACAGAGACAGAGACGGACAGAGACAGAGAGACAGTGAGAGAGACAGAGACACAGAGAACACACAGAGAGAGCAAATGAGTAAATAATAGCTAAATAAAATGTAATAGAATTATAAACTACAATTTTATAATTCAGTAACTTAAATCAAGCTGCTTCATGTAGTTTGACAGGTCACATGTCTCCATAATTGTATAGAAACAAATATCAAAATATATGTAAGAGTTTAGCACAGATATGTTAGACAGAAAAATTGACAGACAAGAGGGCTATTCCATTTTCCAGTGTGGAGGAAATTTATGAAACTCTCCTGGACAGAGGAATGTGATTCCTATAGACTATGTGAGTCTTCTGTTTCACAAGCTTTCACAGCATAATCCTATTGTGCTTACTAAATTAATGCTAGTTCCAAACTGAGATATGTTGATAGGTACCCATTAATGACTATTACTGATGATGCAGTCTTTGACTCTTTGGGCCTAGGGAGCTTTTGAAACAGAAAATGGGGAGGGGGAAAAGCAAGACTGATTATACCTCAAGGCAGTAAAATCTGACTGACAGCAAAGATAACAAAACATTGTGGAAGTAGCTTCCTCTTTATTCTGTCACAGTATTATAGGGAGAAGTTACCATTGTCTATTTTAATCAAATTCCATTCATAGTACAGTGTAGTTTCAGAGATGTGCTATATCTTACAAAATTGAAACAGGTTCTAATTTGATCATTTCAAGTGGATAACAGATAATTGAAAAATTAAGTTTGAATTAATTACTATCAATAGGACCCGTTATGAGTAAGAATAAGATGATAACTGGAGAATAAAGCAAATAATTGAGGATGAAAACAACTGCAAGTTGATATGCAGCTATCTTTTTCTTATATACCCTGTAACTCTAACTTCCTCATTCACAGCTCCATGCAGTCAAACCTCTCCCACTATTTTAAGATCCTACTTCCTAATACTAGATGATTGTGTTCTATGAATTAACTACCAAACAAACTGGATACTTCAACAATTGTTACCCAATAGTCCTATCAACATGACTCTTGTATCCTAGAAAAAGATTATTGGCAATTAAAGTTATAACACAGCAAAACCTTACTTTGGAGGCCAAAGAGATGGCTTGGTAGGTAAAGGTATATGTTTCTAACCCAAAGACTCGAGCTAGAATCCCAAGATTCTCATGGTGAAAGGAGAGAACCAACTCCTAAAAGTGGATCTTTCTCTTACAGACTACAATCATCTAGTTCCTCTTCCCAGAGTAATCCATGTGTCCCTCTTAAGGTCCTCTTTGTTACCTAGCTTCTCTGGAGCTGTGGATTTCAATCTGGTTATCCTTTGGTTTATATCTAATATCCACTTATGAGTGAATACATATGGTGTTTGTCTTTCTGAGTCTGGGTTACCTCACTCAGCATGGTTTGTTCCAGTTCCATCCATTTGCCTGAAGATTCCCGGAGGCATTCTCATCTTGAGGAAGCAGGGAATTAGCTAAAACCCAAGCAACTGGGCACACCTGTGAGGACTTTCCCTTGATTGAATCATTGGAGGTGAGACGATCCACCGTAAATCTGGAGCATGCCTCTGGTGGCAGCCTATATGAAGGCACAGAAGTAAGCCTTTGTTCTTCACCTCTTTGCCCTTATTGGCAAGTTAATTCCCTTACTGGCATTAGAACCTACTTTGTCAGGATCCCAGTGTATACTTAGGGCCAGCTGAGTTTTTCAAACTCATGAACTAAACATCTATTGAATTCCTGAAATTTGCATGGAAAGAAAGTCATTTTGGAATAATCAGACCATAACCTGTAAGCCACTCCAATAAATCTCATTATATATTATATGTCATATAAATTATGATATATGTAAGTAATATATATACATATATCACATATCTTCTTTATCAATTCTGTTTCTTTAGCAAACACTAATACAGTGATGATATATTTTCATGTATGCATTTATATTTGTGTGTGTGGGAGGGAGACAGACCATGTGTATGTTTCTTTGTGTATGTGGGTAGGTGCTTGGAAGTATCCATGGAAGCCAGAAGAGGGTATCAGATCACCTGGAACTGAGGGACTTATCGGCCATGCAACATTTGTGCTGAGAACACACTCCAGTCCTCTGCAAGAACAAAATGCTTATAAATACTGAATCATCTCACCAGGACTAATTTTTAAAGGAGAAGGATTATTTATTAAGTGTATGTCTGCGCCCACATATGCCAATGCACATATGTGACTGTCATAGAACAGCTTGTAGGAATCAGTTCTTTCTTTCCACCTTGAAGGTCCCTTCAATCAAACTCAAGTTCTCAAGCTTGGCAGCAAACGCCATTACCTGCTGAGCATCAAATGTGATCATAATCATCTTTTGATGAAGGAGGTTTAATGACCTTAAATGGCTATTAATAATCTTAGGTTTCTCCCTGACAATGAGATCAAAAGACAAATGCTATAGAAAAATTAACTCAAAATTCATTTAATATTTCTGATAACTTTTTCCGTCAACTGAAGAAGATTGAACATACAGAACCAACCTTGAAGAATTAACCAGAGAGACATGCCATGTCACACCTACAAGAACTTAAAATAAGGCCGGCAGTGTTAATATCTGATTAGGTGAACAGAAAAGAGAAGTTAGATTATTTGTATAATTGTATAACAGTAGAACTACATTGAAAATAATAATTTACCACATAAGGCACTGAGTGTATGTCTCAGCATGTACCCAAAAATTAAGCTCAGATAATGTGTGAGGGAATGAACAGGAAATTTGTGTTCACATACATACTACTATGTCGATAAGCCAGGACCACATGGTTATGATTTCATCTTTTTTTTTTTTGAAGAGTCTATGGAGGCTTTTTTTTTTTTTTTAAATCATTTTTTATTTTAATTTTAAATAGCTTGTTTCACATGTCAATCCCAGTTCCCTCTCCCTCCCCTCCTCCCGCACTCCCCTTCCACCCTCCCTCCCACCCTATTGCCAAATCCCTCCACATAGGGGATGTCTAGAGTCTATCATTTCACTCTTGGTAGGGTCAAGGCACTCCCCTAAGAGTCCAGGCTGAGAGAGCATCTCTCTTTGTGCCATAGGCACATGAAGACAGATTGTATACCAGGGATAGACACTGATCCACAGCTCAGAGCCCCATAGGTTGCCCAGGCCTTCTCACTGACACTCACATTTGGGGGGGTCCAGATCAGTCCCATTCTGGCCTCCCCACTGTCGGTCTGGGGTCCAAGAGCACTCCCCTGTTCAGATCAGCCGTCTCTGCTGGTTTTGCCAGCCCATTCCTTGCCAATTTGCTCATCACTCCTCTCTCTCTGTCACTGGGTTCCTTGGGTTCAGTTCAGTGCTTAGTTGTGTGTTTGCCTCTGCTTCCATCAGTCCCAGGATGAAGGCTCCCGGATAGTTATAGACATCAAGTTCATTATCAGGAATGGGCATTCGAGGTGGTCCTTCCACTATTGCTTAGCTTGCCAATTGATGTTATACCTTTAGATCACTCGAGGTCACTCTGGTGCCTGATCTGTCTTCGATCTATGGAGGCTTTTTATTTATGCGTTTTACATCTCTAGAAAAAGAATCCCAGGATTTCCCCTCCCGTGTGTTTTCGTCTTGCTTCTTCCTGGTCCATGATGCCAGCTGAGGCTGTCAGTACAATGAACCTAAACTGACGGGGTGGGAGCAGATTGTTCTGCCATTTTTCTAGATCTCTGTGCTGCACATCAAATCTAGGGCTGATCACTCCACACTTGATCAACCTGCCTGTGAGGTTCCCCACTATTTTCCCAGCTCTGTGGACAGTGATGATTTCAGATTCACCAGGGTAACCATGCTTCATCAGTCAGTTAGGAACCGACTGATGACTTTGGAGCAGGGCCTGATGAGGACCTGGCCTTTGCCTCTCTTCTCAGCATTGTTGATGGTCTTCAGAGCATCAGCCAGGACATTCATACGCACCATGGTGATGGTGCGGAAAGATGGCAGAAAGAGCTGATTTCATCTAAATGATTCATCCTTGAAGAAACACCAATTACATAGAGTCTTTCAAGATATGGAGTGTGGAATAGAGGAGCGCTGAGGGTTAACTAATCAAGAAGATCATTTTAAAAGTGACTCGGCTATTCCACACCTTAATTTGTAAAAACTCGCAGAGGAGAAAATGTCAGGGTACGTTTTACTGCATGCAAATTACAAGTTAATAGAAAATATTTGTTCCAATTATATGACTAAAGTGAGAAGACTTGTTCTACACACAGTGCTCTAAAATGGGAAGGAGGAAACATGAGCAGAGCATGCACAAGCTTCTTCCTTACCATCTACAAATGCAAGACAAGCGGCAGGTGTGGTGTGAATTGTTCTCAAGGAGACATAGCTTGGGTACAGTTCAGACCCTTCTTTCTCAGTGGTTAATGTGTCCCTACATCACAGGACACCAGCTGTTGCATCTGAATCTATGGTACAGCTTCTGATTATACCTCCTGAGAGAATCAGTACTTTGTCTAAAGTGGATGGAAAGGCTTCACGAATAGGCTAGTTCCAAAAGTCAGTAACTCTTTTTTTTTGAGGTATGGTTAATTTTTGGTTACTCTTAGAAACTTAAATTTGACTGGACCCAGATTTAGAACTAGAAACTCTTGGGACAGCCCTCATCTCTGGGCAATCTATCCCTGGCAATTTCTTTATCTTCCTTCATTCTCTTAGCCAAATCCTTAGAATGTTCTGGAGCATCTTCCTCATTTTGCTTTGTGTGTTCTTCAAAGCAATATGTGTGTATGTTTGCATTGCAGGATGTATAGAGTAACAAGATGCTGAATTTTGGGTTCTTTGGTCCTGGGCTTCTTACTTACTTTATTTAAAGGCTCTTTGATAACATGTTGGCAGCAGCATCTTCTTTAGAGGTATTGAAACTTGCAGATTGTGCTGGCTCTTTTAGGCCCCAACTGACAAGGCACATACTATCTGCCAGTCCAGGATTACTCTTCTATCACTTTTTGAACAATAACCTAGTTGACAACACAATTACTGGCATTCATAATGCATCTGTAAGCAAACATGTGCTTCCTCTCAAATTCTCCTTGGTTCTGTAATAAGAATGCCCATTACTCAACAGCAGGCATGCTCTTCCATGGATCAAGATACCTTGCTTTACGGAAAAACCTTGTTCATCATTCCCATCACTGATTGGAAACACATAATATTTCTACTCTTCACTCAGAGCATCAACTTTTACTTCTGTGACCACGTGCTTCTCATAGAACTTAAAAATCCTGCCTTCAGCTGACCTGACAAAGATTAACTCTTTCATCCCAGGCATCAGCCTGGGAATCCAGCATGGGACTGATCAAGACCCCCTGAATGTGGGTGTCAGTGAGGAGGCCTAGGTAATCTATTGAGCCTTGGGCAATAGATCATTACTCATCCCGAATATGCACACGGACTGTGGACTACCATCCAACAATGTGAGATGAACTCTCACCCTGAACTCTTGGGGGAGGGTCTAGGCCCTGCCCTGGATGAAATGACAGACTATGGACACCCCCATGGAGGGCCTCACCCTCCCTGAGGAAATGAGGGGATAATGGGGGGGTTGGGAGGAGGGCACGGGAGGAGAGGACGGAAAGGGAGAGGGACCTGGAACTGACTTGTGAAGCAACCTTGTTTCTAATCTAAATTTAAACTTAAAAATAAAAAAAATCCTGCCTTCGTCATCTCCTTCAGTGACTTTCTGACAGCTGTTGCCTTGGGAGGAGATATTCAGTTTCATCTTGGCACAGCCGACCACCTAGGAGGCACCACGTGAAGGAAAAGTAAGTTCTACAAAATAATTCCTGGTTATTTATAAAATTCCACAGGCAGACAGCATTGCTGAACATAAACACTTTAATTATGTCTCTTCTCTGCCCTTTACCTAGGGAGATAATCATACCAATAATTTTTTTAGAAAATTCCCTTACATAGTAAACTCATATTTTTGTTTACTTTATATCTCAACATGAGACAGACACCTGCATATCTTTAAAAGATGTCTCTTCTATCAGTGCCTACTGTTGCAAGGATACTTTGTATTGCAGATCAATGCCAGGTATGCAAGTTCTAGCAATTGGTTGGAAGTAAATGTGGGAAAGAAGGGGACAACAGTGAGGCAAGAGTTTATCATGGCTTTATTGTCAAATTTAATGAAACTATTCCTTGGGCTAGATAGATGCTACTGAATTTCTAGGGTATCAAAGCTTTAATAAATTATTTCCAGCCTAAATGTCTGATTCTTTTGTATCCTTCCCTTGTTTCTCTTTTTTTCTTTCCTTCTTTTCTAATGTTACAGGGAAGTATAGAGTCTACAGGTGGGCACATGAGCTTGTCTTCTTGCTTATGACTTTGATCAACTGGCCTAGTCAGGGATGTGGCTCAGGGGCCACTCCTGCGGAAAGGGGTTTCAGCTTAAAGTACATACCTTTCCTTCCCTGCATGCTCTACCCCAGTGCATTTCCTAAAAGCTGCTATGAAGATGGCCTGGGTTTGCCCACTCAGAAAGGCTTTACTGTTCCTTTTCTTTTCCTCGCTCTTTTCTTATGGATGCTGCCCATAACCTAGGTATGATTTTAAATGCTCTGCTGCATTAAGCATACTTACTCTTTTTGTAAAGCTCCCTCTCCCTTCTGGCATACCTCCTCCATTTTTCCTCCTTCTCATACCTTTTGCTACTCCTGAGATTTCTTTTTATTAAAGATACTAAAAGAACTTTAACAAGAGAGCCTGATTTCCTCAGTATCATGTGCTGGATCCTCCATGACTCACCCAAATTTCTAATAACACTCCTTTTCTGTCTTTACTTCTTTAATTGGCAATGAAAATGAAGCTGCTCCTTCATTTCCTTCTCCCATCCGCTTTTCTTCCTTGAGATAGGTGCCCCTGTATAGCCCACATTAATAGGTGCCCCCTGTATAGCCCACATTACTGGCCTTGAACTCCTGACTTGTCTTTCTGATTCAGTCTCCTCTGTGATGGATATCTGCCAGTTTCTTGGCTCATGTTTTAAGATCCTTGATTTTCATACTTTCATGGACTTCCTGAAATTCAATTTGATTTTTTTCAGTGTATGCTTATTGAAGTTTGTTTGGTGCTTGTTTCTGGAAGGAAAAATCTTCATTGTTCTCAAACAAGTTTAGCTTTCCTATTTAGAAAGAATGAGGCATTTACATTGTATGTTTCTTAAAGGTTAGCATCATCTTAGTAGACATCCTGGTGACAGAAAGTGCCTGACTATGGTACTGATGGATGGCACTGCTGTCTTGGAATCAGAGAATGATTCAGAATCCAAGTCACAGAGTAAAATATTGTAGTGATGAGATATGCTATGTAATTACCTCACACACAAACGCATACAATTTCAGAAGTGTCCTTTCTCTTATCATTTATTCCTACTATATTCCTTTAAGTATGTGGCGACATGTATTATGATGCACAATGATCACCTAAAATATTTCCTTATATGCTATGAAATATAGTTCAATAAGTAGCACCCTCTGCACTCACAATCTGAGTTCTACTGTTTATGTTGATTACCCACAAAAGTGATATTGTGGGACATAGAAATGACCTTCCTGATAGCAAAATGACACAATTCCCTAACTCTTTCCTATCTGTACATTCATCACAGAGAATTTTGCAAATCCCCTCAGTGATCTTCTCTCTTTATGAAACAATAACATTTAAAGCCCTCAGAGAACAATCAGAAGCTGTGCTATCTGAGACAAAGGGTAGGGCAAAGAGAATGAGCTAGATGTGGACCAATTTACTCCCAAGCTCAGTGAATATAGTAGCTCTTTTTCTTCCCAAGGAGAATCCAAGGGTGTTAAAGAAAATCAGACTCCTGCATATGGATGAAAATACCATCTGAGGCTCAGAAGCAGTGGCCTACTAATAGGGAAGGTCTTAGGCACTCTGGGAGTATATGTTAGACCATGTAGTGGGATGAGGTTTACCAGCACAGCTGTACATCCTTTCTATGTCTTCCCTCAGCATATTATTTAGCAAATATTTGTGGACACAGAAACAGCAGGAAGCAACTCTAACCCCAGAGCAGCTGAGCTAACTACAATCACCAAGTAGAGCCACCCCTCCTGGGATTTGCCAGATTCGAGAGAGCAGCTGCTGTGCTATTCTAATACTGGGGGAAGAGCATGAGTTCCAGGGAAAATCAAAATTTTCTTCTTCCCCTTTTTCTTCTTCTTCTTCTTCTTTTTTTAATACCCCAGAGAGCACTCAAAGCCAGGATCTTCCAGATCTTGAAGAGGAAGGAGAATTGAGTATGTCAAACAGAATTAAAAATAGTGAATCTGTGATGTTCTTATAAACACCTTACTAATACTTGCAATATTTGTCATTTTCCAGGCAAACATTTCACCTGAGAGGAAAGTCTTGTTTGGAACAAACTGGTTTTGCTGTTTTTCTTTAGTAACTGTAGTGAGAAAGTTTTCATTCTTCTTATAACTTCAAAATCTACAAATCATAGGCTTGTAGATTGTGATCATGTGTCCCAGGGGAGAGATATTTCCTATGTTTATATCACTATTATGCTGTACTCTCAGCTTTCATAAAAGGACATATAAACATCATTGAGTCTATTTGGAAATACTACCTTTAAAAATGTAGAATTTATTTGACAAGGCTCCCGTGCCTGTTTGATCATAATGTTTGGTGTGTGTGTGTAAGCTCAGTGTCATGTATGAGTAAACGTTTTTCTGGAAAGGATTTGACATATAATATAAAGTTTAAGCCAAGTGACACAGACACCTACATTCAGGAATGGATATGGAATGCTCAGAAAACTGCAGAGACATCGCCTAATTACTAGTTGTTTTGTTTCTAAGTTTTAAAAATTGTAAGGGTTATGTTAAATATGTACCTCTTCAGCCATGCCTTAAAGAACACAAATTCAGAAATAAATGCCAAAGGTTATGCACAAGGTGCTTAATGTTCACAGAAAAAAAGCTCAGCCAAGATGTCTGTGAAGAAAACGGTGCTAGTGTGACAATCATCTGCAAAACCTAAGGAAGACATTCACTGCAATTTTCACAGCCTAATACTTGAAGATCCCATTAGCCAAGCCATTCCAAGGCTAGTATCTTTTAAATTTTAGTCTAGAAAATGTTTCTTCCCCAGAAAGCCAGTGAAAGAGGGCATAGTCCTAAAATGAGTAAAGCTAATATATTCACTATTGCTTGTATTACAGAGGAAGAATAGATACTTTAATAAGACATTTTATTCTTGTGGACAATAATAAAATATATTATAGATAATAATTCTAAGTTTCCATTTTGATCACAAAAGATCCTTTGCCTATAATGTTTAATTATCTTTTAAGTTTGTAATTTCCATACAAATTTTTGTGAACCAAAATACAAAATAATATAAGATTTGTATCAAATCATGCTTTTGGAGCGGGAAATAAACTCCAACTTTATCTCATCAATATTATAGCTATTTATCTGATGAATTTTTGTTAGAGTAACAATAGCATCAAAGTCAATAAGCAACCTTTGTTGCAGAAATAACATAAAGCCAGACGGAAAATGGCCCTCCAGAATAAAAGTTAAAGTGAATACAGTGTGAAGTCTTACTCTTTCTAACATTCAAATGGTATTTAAGGGGCAGGATCTCTCTGTTCTGCTTCTGTACCTGACTCCTGAATGTCCTGAGTTATCTGAAACAAGTTTATCATATTCTGGAGGCTTCAAATAAAGCAGGATGAGCATGAGTCTAGGTGGAAACTATCAGGGCTACCAAAAAGTGACTTGCATTTCTTTTCATAGAGTTGCCTATTAAATATTTCTTCACACAAAAATGGGTATGGCCTATTCTAAAACATTTAAGTGCTATGTTAGTTAAGAGATATAATATCTATAGTATACAGAGGACATTGAATAGTTAACATTTACCTGTCTGATTTGTCTAGAGGGGGGTGTATTTTGTTTCGGCTTCTACAATGGAAATAAAATCATCTCTGTTCAACCAAGGAATTGTACTCCTGGGTATATGAATGCAATCATAAAAGTGTAGAAAACTGTTAGAAGAGAGTCGACTGCAAATGGACAGAATGAATGGTGTCCATTGAGAGCATAAAGAACACATGTAGAAAGTTTGCAATACTCAACTTATGTTCCACCCGTAGAGTGAAGAAAAGTGGGAAAAACAAAAACATCTGGAGAAGAAACTATTTTACTTTAGTGTAGAATTAAACAGTCCCTTAAACTGTGGATCTGTATCTGGATTTTATCTCACATAAAAACACAAAATGTTTTGTAAACAAAACAAAGTACAAAGCAATTAAACTGTAAAAACAGAGCCCTGAAACAAATAGGGTAGTATTAACCCTTAGAACAAATCCTTCCTGATGATGGAAAAAAGAATCAAGCAATCTATCTTAAATCGAGAAAATAGTAGAAGATGGTGTACCCTAAACAGATTGTACAAACCATTAAATAATGACTAAAAAGTAAACTTTTATCTGTTTATTATCAAAAGAACTGCTATATGAAAGTGAAATGTAGACTAGAGAAATAGCAAATATATCTACGAAAATAAGGACTGGGAGAAGAGAACCTTTTGATGTCCTTTAAAATGATGTTCTCAAGATCAAATTCAACTATTTGCTCAAATTTGTCTACTAAAACATCTATGAGAGAAAAAATGCTCAAGGCACAGCCTGTACTTCAAATGAAGAAAGAACAGATCCATTGGAGGTACCTTGGAACAAAGTACATAAACGATTGTTTCGGTTATACTCTATCCCTTGAATATTTTATTAGTCAATTATCATTCATTTCATAGTTTAGTAAAATTCTCTTATTTTTCAACTATGTTAAATAATAGGTAAGCGAAAAATTTTGACAAATGAAAGAACACAAGAAAACATGAAGCAAATTATTTCAAATGTCTTCAGCTGGAGGTTAATGGTTTTCCCATTTTAAATATACATGTCTGTTTTACATGAACTACCCATATCGCTTTTTTCATGTAATAACTTGTGTATACAGTTTTAAATATTAACTGATTTGATAGTTCACACACACGATTGCTCTTTTGACCTGTAGAGTTTTCTGGGATTTAATACCTGTAAAAGAGAAGCTTTTTCTTTGTGAGAAGCCTTCCCGCCAGCCTGGTTCTAGAGCCGCATCAGTCCCAAATAAACACACAGGAGGCTATATTAATTATGAAGCTGTTGGCCTTGTTTGTTTCTTACTGGCTAGCTCTGACTTAAGTAATTACCCCATAATTGTTAATCTAAGTATTTCTCTTACCGGAGAAGTTCCGGGCTTCCTACCCCATGGCGGTTACATCTCGAACTCCTGTGTTTCTCCTTCCCAGAATACTCCTGGACTCCTAGTCCCAGTGCTCAACAATGCTTTATTGACAAAAGACTTCCCCAACAAATACCTGTTTGCCATGTGTCTACCACTAAAGTAGCACACTAAGTCATTAAGTCTCCTGTGTTCTATGCATTTGTCCTTCACTGCATTCCGCAAACCCTGAGTAATAAACGTTGGAGTTTTAGATGTCTGTAATTTGCTTTTATTAGGAAGGTGTGTGATTGGTAGATGCCTCTTTCACTTAGAAGTACACATGAAATATTGCTTCATGTGTTTCACTACTTTGTAGTTCATTCCCTTTTATCATTGAATAATATTTCATTTATAATGTGATACCACAGGTAGTTTTTATTCCCATTCATCTATTAAGAAGATGTAATTGCTGTTTCTGGATTCATGCAGTTATAAGAAAAGCTACTATAGACAATCACTTCCAGATTTTTGTAGGGGGTGCGCATTTTCATTTCATTGGAGGATAACCAGAACACTGAGCTGTGGGTTTATCTGATCAGAACGGTTATAACTTTGCAGAAATTTTCTGTTTTCCCAAGCAACTGCTCTTTTCACTTTCTCACCATCAATGACTGACCCCTTTCCCTCTTGGTCAACAGAACAGTTCCAGCAGGTATCTGATGGTATTTCACTATTACTCAAAGGAAAGATTCCTTAGTGAACTCTCAAGCAGGGACATTTTTAAACTTACTTGCTAACTGTACTTCCTCTTTGAAGGGATGTCAGTTCAAAGTTTATGCCCATTTTTAAACTGAGCTTATGTTTCTTTCTTTTTCTACTAACCTTCAAGTGTTCTTTGCATAGCTTGGAGTCAAAGCAATTTCCAGATGTGTCTTTCACAACTACCCCAGCCCCAATGTGGGTGTCCTCTTTTATAATTCTCTTAATGGTATCTATCACACATGTTGCTTGCTTGCTTCCTTGCTTGTTTTTTAAGACAGAGCTTCCCTTCATGTCAGTCCTGGCTGTTCTGGAACTTACTTTGTAGGCCAGGCTGCTCCCAAATTCACAGAGATCTGCCTGTCTCTGCCTCCTAAGTGCAGGCAACAAATTTATAACTTTGAATGAAGTCTAGCTTTTCAATAGTCCAACTCATAGATTTTGGTTATCATACCTAAATGTCATTACCACACCACAGATTTTCCCCTTCATAGCATCTTGATGTTTGCATTTTGTATTAAGGTCTGTGATCTATTTGATTTAATATTTTATTATAAAATTGTTAAACCCAGTTTTACATACATATCTATGTGTCATTTTTGCCCTTCTCTTTTCATTCTTCTTGACCTACAATGTCAGCTTTTCTATACTATCTTTTTCACTGAAATCTATTTTCTCCTTTGTCAAAGTTATGTTGAACCTAGTTGTGCAACTGTATTTCTGGCCTCTGGATTCTTAAAATTTCTTTGTTTACTATTACAATAACTGTGACTGTCTTTATTAATTCATTTTTCTGAAAAGCCATGTAATAAGGCAGTGTCCTCCCTTTGACACTTATTTTTAGTATTTAGCGTGAACTTTTGTGGGTCTCTGCAAAATCAATTTCTTTATATAAACAAAAGAAATGCTGAGATTTTGACTGACACTGTGTTGAATTTAGAAATGTAGATCTGAATAACTGGTAGTTTAGCAATATTGAATCTCTTTGTTACTGATCATTCATATTCTGTCTCAATTTTAGTTAATGTTTTCTATTTCTTTTGAAGATTTTAGTTTAACATCACAAAGCTTATACATTTTTCAGTTTTTTATTTGCTTAAATATGCCTGTTTCTTTTTATGTTAATATTTGTAACATTGTGTTTTCAGTTTAAAATTCTCATTATTCATATCTTTCCCACGAAAACTGAGTTGGTTTTGTGTATATATCCTGTATTCTGCAGATTCCCTCTAATCTAAAATTTCCAGGGGATCTTTGTTAATATTAAAGTGGAAACCATGGTAGCTTTCATTCTTCATTTTCAGTGTGCATTTGTTTATTTATGTAATTTATAATGAGACAGTACTTCCAAGGTGATGCGTTATTAAAAGAGGGATGCATTAATTTTCTTTAACAAGGTTCTCCTTTCAATTTTACTTAATTCTCTAATATTTATCACTTTTTAAATTTTTGCTTGAAGTGTATATTGCTCTTCTTTCTTTTACTTTTCTAAGCAAGAGGCTTAGAGTCTTGGTTTTAAATGTGAATTATTTGCTAATGGATGCATTCAGTGCATATGTTTCATCCCAAGGACTGGTTTTCCTACGTTAAACAAATTGGATGAATTGAATTTTCATTTTAACTTTAGTCTGTGATGGATATTCTTGGTGGTGAACTTGACTACATCTGGAATTAACTAAAACCCTAGCTACTGGTTACACCTGTGAAGGATATTTTTTTCTTTACTGACTTATTTGAGAAGTGAAGATCCACCTCAGAAATGGAGACCACACCTTCTGGTGCTAGCCAAATTCCTTCTTTGTGTGCTAGCCTTCAGTCTTGCTTCACTGGTATTAGAGCCTCTTCTTCAGGGTTTTGATATATACTAAAGACTCTCTGATAAAGCCAGCCTCATGAACTGAAAAATTACTGGAGATTTGGCCTTTCCATTGGGAGACAGCCATTGTTAGACTAGCTGGGCCACACCGTGTAAGCCACTCTAATAAAGCCCATTTATAAAATTCATTCTGTCAGTTCTGTTTCTCTACAGGAACTTGTCTAATGTAAAGTTCAACAAAATTACTTTTGTTTGTTTCTCTTGTATGTCCTCAGCGTTTCAGTGTTTTGTTTCTCATTTTTCTGATAATCATCTTCCTCACCCTCTTCTCCCTGCTATTTCTCCTATCCCTCCTCATCCCATCCTCCTTCCTCAATATGTAAGCAAATACTCTGAAAACAGCTTTTACATGATTACCTGTCTACCAACAGGGCCACTTGAATTGAACTTTCGACTCCCTAAGACAAAATAGATCTTCCTTTACATTGTCGATAGACCCTGTTCAGTATTTTGTTTTTTAAAAGATGTATTTATTTATATATTTACTTATTTATTATGTATAGTGTTTTGTATGCATGCATGCCTATGGGCCAGAAGAGAGCACCATTACAGATGGTTGTGAGCCACCATGTGGTTACTGGGAATTGAAATCAGGACCTCTGGAAGAACAGTCATTGCTCTTAACTGCTGAGCCATCTCTCCAGGCCCGTTCAGTATTTTCTTATTGTAACATGAAACTGACTAATACAGTATCTGTAAAACAATGTCAAATTTAGGCTTAAAATATTTGGAAACCACAATACGAATAATAAAATGGTTCTTTATGAGATCCCTATATAAATAGTTTTCATTGTAGAAACTAAAAGTAGTTATGTTAAAATCTTTTTTCTATTTTTTTATTTATTTTTAGGTTTAAATTTAGATTAGAAACAAGGTTGCTTCATTTTCTTAATAAATAGGTTTCTTTTGGGGGGGCATGCTGTTAACAAGACCAAGGTAGCATCGCTGGTGGCTCTCATAACTCTGTCATCAATTCTAAGTCAGTTTCCCAAGAAGCCAGAAACTGTGCCCATATTGTATCAGATCTTCACTGGAAGCTGTGCATGGAAACAACCAACCAGAGGCTAAGGAGTCATTTAGAGCATGTGAAACACTCACGAACCAAGCAACTTGGGGGTTTTGGGGTGTGCCACACACCCCACTGTGGATGACAGAAGTATGGAACCAGAGAGAGTTGTGTCAAAGGATGATTCTCAGAGACCAGGTGCTCACTTAACTGTGAAAAAAAAACTTTGTTGGTGGCATTAAAGATGATGCTGAAGAGCATCACCTGCAAGACGATTATGAACAGTTGGGGAAAAATGAAGTGATTGAAAACATGAGTGACAGAGCACTGGAGAAAGGAAGGCTTTGCTTTTTTCAGCTTTGATGGCCATGATCCCTTGGAGAAGGATGGAATTCACAAATACCATGCTGTGAAAGAGCAAACCCATGGCAAAGCAAGAGACGTCAAGTGCCTCTCCTCCACCCAAAGAGGTTCAAATGTTTCTGAAAACATTGGTGCTGATAATGGTGGTGGTGTGGATAGAGAAGGAAGCTTCAGTGCTGGCTTTGGTGGCAGATGTCATGGTAGTGGATATGGCTGCAGAGGGAATGGCTGTACTGATCTGGTAGTGAATAGAGTCAGTTTTGGAGACAGTGGAAGCTACAACATTTTTGCCAATTGCAACAATTATTCTTCAAATTTTGGATCAATGAAGGGAGGACACTTTGGAGGCAGAGATCTGACACCAGTGTTCAGCTAAACAATGAAATCAAAGTGGCTGTGGTGGTTCCAGCAGCAGCTATGGCAGTGGCAGGAGATTCTAATCACTTCCAGAAAAAAAAAGCTCAGCAGGAGAGGAGAGTCAGAGTGACAAGGAAGCTACAGGTTGCAAAACACTTGTGAACTCAGCCAAGAACAGTGCTGGCAGGGCCTGGCCACTACAAAGAGGACATGTTTTAGACAATACTCATGTGTATGGGCAAAACACTTCCTGGATTGTTTTTGTGACTAATTTTATAACAGGTTGTTTTAGTTTCTTTTCTAATGAACGTGTGAAATACCCCAACAAAGGCATTTTATGTAGAACATTTTCACCCATTCTATTGATTGCTAGATGTAATAGTCTTATCATGATATTTAATGAATGTGTCTTTTTTGTAAAATAAATAAATTAGGGGAATTTACATTACATGCATGATATAATAAGACCATTATGAAAAATTGTAAGTTAAGAACAAGACTAACACAGTTATATACTATAGTACTGCTAAATTGTCACACAAGTACAAGAATAGACAGATCACGTGAACATACTAGAGAGAATCATACACATTTAGATATTTTTTAAACTTACATTTGTTTTATGTATTTGTATCTGCCTGGGGACAGCCACTTCAGAGGCCTGGGGCATTGGATGCCCCTGTACATGGAGTTACAGGCACTTGTAAGTCTACTGATATGGAAGCTAGAAACAGAACTCTAGTCCTCTGCAAAGGCAGTAGGTGCTCTCAACTGTAAAGCAATCTTTATAGTATTCAATTTTAAAATATTTTTATTAATTTTTTGAAAATTTCATTCAGTGTGTTTCCATCATGCTCACAGACACAGAAATTCAATCATGATGTTGATGGTCAGTCACACAACATCATGTACCTTGATAATATTTTGTATTTCAGAGTTGCAATGGGTGATAGATTAACATTATCTTCTCACACTGAACTAGAAATACTAATTAAACTACTTTTAAATATATTTACTTATACATGATCATATACCATAAACATACATATATGGGAAAATATAGTATGTATGTTTTCATATGTTATGAACATATGATTTATATGCCTAAGGATGATACATACAAACATAATATGTAATTATTTTATATAAATCACATGTGTACCTGTATATAACTTTCTAGAATATATTATGATTTTCAAAAGGAAACATATTTATACAATGTTTGCTATCACAAGCAGTGACTTTCTCCTCTATGCAATGAAATGTAAGACTGTCAAGATGTTATATCAAGACAAGTAAGTTATACCGAAGTCTTAGTACATTCCAATTTGTGTTATATGGAAAGCTGTACAAGAAAATGTATTTTAAAAACGTGTTACATATGTCCAAGAAACTATAAAAGGTGATGTTTTCAAGAGGAGTGGGACAACTAGCAGTAGATGAGAAAGATTCTTTTTCTCATTGTATAAATGTTTATATTATTCTTTGACCATGTAATAGACATAAATTTAATTTTCAAGAAAAAAATTCATCATTGGGCAGGAAGAGGTAGGCCTGCTTCCAGCCTGCCTTCCAGTGCCCTACTTGGAGCCTCCTGGAGGCCTGGGGACTGCACAAGGGGAAATGGTCCTGGCTGAACAGCCCATCCAGGATCTGCCAACATCCTGGTACTAGTCCCACCTCCACCCATGGGAAGAGGAGAGTCATCTGAGTATTGGAACTTCTTGCACCAAATGACAGAGATCCTTGGACCCATATCCACCAGAAGAGGCAAAAACTACACCTGAACTCACTTGAAGAAGGGATGGGAAAAAAACAACATAAAAACACATCCAAAAACAGAAAAACCAAAATGACACCATCAGAGTATAGGGATGCTACAACAGCAAGACCTGAACATCCAAAAGCAGATGAAGCAGAAGACAATGACCTTAAAAACAATTTCATGAAAATGATAGAGGCCCTCAAAGATGATGTGAGGAAATCCCTTTAAAAAATGGAAGAAAAAAAGCAAAAATTACAAGAAATCAACATATATATTAAAGAAAACAACAACAACCAAATAGATAAAGTAAATAGTTCAAGACCAGAAGACTGAAATAGAGGAAACAAAGAAAACACAAACTGAGGGAAGCCTGGAAATAGAAAAGCTGGATAAATAATCAGGAACTACAGATGCAAGCATAACCAACAGAATACAAGAAATGAGAGAAAGAATCTAAGGCATTCAAGATACACAAGGAGAAATAGATTCATCTACCAATGAAAATCTTTAGTTCAACAAATCCCTAACACAAAATATCCAAGAAATATAGGACACTATGAAAAGACCAAACCTAAGAACCATCGGTATAGAAGAAACTGAGGAAACCCACCTCAAAGGGGCAGAAAACATATTCAGCAAAATCATGGAAGAAAACTTTCCCAACCTAAAAAAGACATGCCAATAAAAATACGAGAAGCTTACAGAACACAAAATAGAGTAGAACACAAAAAACTCCCCATGTCACATAATAATCAAAACTCCAAACATACTGAATAAAGAACTAATATTAAGAGTAGCAAAGGAAAAAGGCCAAGTAACATATAAAGGCACACTTATCAAAATTATACCTGATGTCTCCATGGAAACTCTGAAAGCCAGAAGGTCCTAGATAGATATTCTACCAACACTAAGAAATCATGGATGCCAGCATAGACTGTTATATCCAGCAAAGGTTTCAAGCATTATAGAGTTAGAAAACAAGATATTCAATGACAAAACCAGATTTAGACAATGTGTATCCACTAGTCCGCCGGCCCTACAAAAAGTTCTAGAAGGAAAAATCCAATCCAAGGAAGTTAACTACAAACATAGTCAATAGATAATTCTACTTTACCAATAGCCAAAAGAAAAAAGGGGTGGAAATCTACACACAATACCACCAACAACAACAAATCCAAAACAAACAAGAATGAACTATCATTGTTTATCAATATCCCTCAATATTAATGACATTAACTTGCCCATAAAAAGATACAGGCTAACAGAATAAATTTGAAGACAGAATCCATCCTTCTTCTGCATACAATAGACACACCTCAACGTCAAATACAGATGATACCTCAGAGTTAAGGGTTGGGAAAATATTTTCCAATCAAATCTAGAGATGGAGGAGTGATGGGCAAAGGGGTCAATACCATGATGGTGAAACCCACAGAGACAGCTGACCAGATAAGGGGGAGCCCTTGAATCCCAGACTGATGGCGGAAAGGCCAACAGGGGACTGATCAAGACTCTATGAAAGTAGGGCCAGTGAGGACGTCACAGAAATCACTGGGGCATTGGGTAGTAGAACAGTGTTTACCATAGTGGATGAATCATCTTTGGGAGCCCATTCCAAAAAGCGGGATGCTCTCTCAGCCTGGACACATGGGGAAGGGCCTAGTTCCTGCCCTGGATGAAATGACAGACTTTGGAGATCCCCCAAAGGAGAGTATCACCCTCTCTGGGGATTGATGTGGGGATTAGGTGGGGGTCTGGGGGGGCTGGTGGAGGGACAAAGTAGGAGGGGTGGGAAAGGGACCTGGGACTGACATGTGAAGCATTCATGTTTCTAATTTAAATGAAAACATATATTGAGAAAAAAGAACCTGTACTCTGCAAAATTCGAAAATCTAAATGAAACGGGAAATTTTCTGGATAGATATCAATTACAAAAATTAAATCAAGAACAGAAAAGCAATTCAAATAGACCTATAACTCCTAATGAAATGGAAGTAGTCATCAAAAGTCTCCCTCCAAAGGAAGCCCTGGGCCAAATTGTTTCAGTGCAGAATTCTACCAGAAATTCAAATTTTTCCTCAAAGTATTCCACATAATAGGAGCAGAAGGTTCATTGTCAAACTCTTTATGTAATTTCAATAAGATTGTTACACAAGACATGCAAAGACATAACTAGGAAAGAGAACTACATACCAATATCACTCATGAACATTGATGCAAAAACACTCAATAAAATGCTGACAAATCATATCTAACAATACATCAGAAAAATCATCCACCATGATCAAGCAGGCTTCATCCCAAGGATGCAATGATGGTTCAGCATACAAGCATCCATTAATGTAATCCACCATATAAGCTGAGAAACAAAAATCACATGATCATCTCATTAGATGCTAAAAAAACCTTTGACAAAATCCAGCACCCCTTCGTGATAAAGGTCTTGAAGAGATCCGGGATGACAGGAACATACTTAAACATAATAAAAGCAATATACATCAAACCAACAGCCAACATCAAACTAAATGGAGAGAAACTCAATGCGATTTTGTCTAATATCAGGAACAAGACAAGTCTGTCCACTCTTTCCATACCTCTTCAATATTGTACTTGAAGTTCTAGTTAGAGCAATAACACAACCAAAGGAGATCAAGGGGATACAAATTGGAAAAGAAAATGTCAAACTTTTCCTTATTACAGATGATATGATAGTTTACATAAGTGACCCAAGGAATTCTACTATGGAACTTCTACAGCTGATAAACACCTTCAGCAAATTGGCAGGATACAATATGAACTCAAAAAATAATCAGTAGCCCTACTATATACAGAAGATAAATGGGCTGAAAAATAAATCAGAGAGACATTGCCCTTTACAATAGACACAAGCAACATAAAATATCTTGGGGTAATGCTAACCAAACTAGTGAAAGGCCTGTATAACAAGAACTTGAGTCTTTAAAGAAAGACATTGAAGAAGATACCAGAAAATTGAAAGACCTTCCATCCTCTTGGAAAGGTAGGATTAATGTAGTAAAAATGGTAAACTTACCAAAAGCCATCTAGAGATTCAATGCAATACCCACAAAACCCCAGCACAATTCTTCACAGACCTTGAAATAACAACGTCTTAACTTCATATAGAAAACAAAAGACCCCACATAGCCAAAACAACCCTGTACAATAAAGGAACTTCTGGAGGTATCACCATCTGTGATTTCAAGTCTGGCAGAGAAGCTAGGAAACAATTAGGACCCTACATGATCCCCTGAAGAAGGGGAAAGGGACTAGATCTATTGAGACAATTGGGAGCATGGGGGAGGAGAGAAGGAGTTAGGAGAAAGAGAAGGGGAGAAGAGAAGGGAAAGGAAGAAAATGAGAGAGCAGGAACATTGAGTCAGGGGAAGCAAGAAATGTGATACTATAATAGAGGGAGCCAGTATAGGTTTTTTTTTTGTTTTGTTTTGTTTTGTTTTTAGAAGACAGGGTTTCTCTGTATTGTTTTGGAGGCTATCGGTCCAGCCCAACCTCAAATTCACAGAGATCCGCCTGCCTCTGCCTCCCTAGTGCTGGGATTAAAGGCGTTCGCCACCACCGGGCACCCGACTTTCAGTTCTTTTTTTTTTTTTCAGTATAGGTTTAAAGAGAAATGTGGCACTAGGAAAATGTTTAGAGATTTACAAGGATAACCCCAACTATCATTCCAAGCAATAGTGGGGAAGCTACTTTAAATGCTCTTCTCCTATGATACTGATGACTACCTTATATGCCATCTTAGAGCCTTCATCCAGTAGCTGATGGAAGCAGAAGCAGACACAGCTAAACACTGACCTGAACTCCTGGAATACAGATGCAGAGAGGGAGAAGTGATGAGCAAAAGGGTCAAGACCAGGCTGGAGAGACCCACAGAAACATTGACCAGAATAAGTGGGAGCTCATGGACCCCAGACTGATAAGTGGTAAACCAGCATAGGACTGATTTCAGACCAACTGAATATGGATGTCATTTTGGAGATCTGGGCAATCTGTGGGGCCTCTGGTTGTGGATCAGTATTTTTCCCTAGAAATTAGATGGACTTTGGGGGCCCACTCAATATAGAGAGATACTCTCTCAGATTAGACACAAGGGACAGGGCCTAGACCCTGCTCCAAATGATATGATAGACTTTGAAGATCCCTCATGGAAGGCCTCACACTCCCTGGGGAGCAGAAAGTGGATAGAATAGGGGGTCAGTGGGTGGCAGGGGAGGATGGAAAGAAGAGGGAGCTTGGATTGACACAATAAACAAGCTTGTTTCTAATTTAAATTAAAAATCAGAACAATAAAGAGGACAATAAAATATTTTAAAAGACAAATTAAAGCACATATTCATATAACAAAAAATTCAACACTGAAACATGAAATCATCATTATGAATTCTGAAGACTGAAACATCTTAAGCTACCATTTCCTCACAAACAGTAACTCATTTCAATGAGTGATACCATTCTAATTTTCAGTAGTATTAATCCATTCCATTATGAAATCAGTCTTAAAAGTGATAATTAGAAACAAGTCCTTTTACATTTTACTTTGAGGGGAAACAAAGAACATAAAGTTAAGTCATTAATCAAAGTCAAACAGCTGCTTATAGTCAAAAAAATTATTCCAAGCAAAAAAAAATATATATAGATGCTAAGTTGATCATTTAGCAAGCCTCTGGCATGTGTGAGACTCAATAAATGTTTGTTTGTTTGTTTGTTCTGCCTTTAGTTCATGATTAGACTGATCCAGAGATCAATGTCAATCTCAAAGGAGAAATCTATCTGCACATCACAGCTCTATCCAATTTAACATTTGCTTTAACTACTTCCTCAAGAGCACAAAGGGTAAGGCAGTTAATTATACTAAAAATGAAAAAAAAACATATTCTGTGGCAAAGAGATATTACATTGCTAACACAGGTATGAGTTATGATATTAATGAAAGTAGATACAAATTTTTGATAAATCATAGGTAGAGCTTGCATCCACATGGCAAGATTCAAGGTCACTAAATCAGAATTCAATTTTGTTTATATGCTTTTGGCAGAAGACCTGCATAAAATGGCAAAGGGGAATTCAAATAAATAATCTATAATGATTACTTTAGGTATTGGTAACTATGTGACTTTGGCAAAAGAAACATAGTTCCCTTTAAAATATTTTATGTGACTCATACTGCAACATGTAATGTCATTGATTCAATTTCTTTTCTGTTGAACTATGTGGCAAATGTAAATTTAATTTATATTATCAAAATTTTGGAGCTAGAATTTTAAAACTGAGAAAAAATTATATTTTAGAATATTGAAATAATTGTATAAGACATAAAACATTAAGCAATATTTTTAAAGAAAACCAGGAATCAGTTTTGTTATTCTAACTATGGACAACTATCCATGTACTAATTGTCCATGAAAAAGAAAACTGGAAATAAAGTATTTTTCATGTAAATATTTTAATTTCTCAAACTGCCCGACTTCTTGTACTTAACAGAAAGCAAAATTAATGATCTTACTATACTTTTATAAAAGACATTTGAAAATAACAAAAATTTGCTGGTTGCTATTCCTGTGTAAGGAAGGTCAAATGCCAGAAACTTTCTATAGTTCTTTCTAGGAGCATTTACATATTATATCCAAACACAGTCAATAAAGGCAGCCCATAAATTTGCGAGGTGCCTAGGTTCAACAGACCTAAAATCGATGAAGCCATTGGGATCAATGTACCTTTCTCATGAATACAGTCTGTTAACTAATCAGGGTTTAAATGACCTGCCTGCTGGAGTGGAAATGCCTCTCTGCTTTGGATTTGATATTTGGATCAAGCCTTTATTCATTAACATGCCAGACACATTAGAATAGCCTATCGATCTGACACTCAGCACAACATATTCACAAATGCTTGAAACACATATTTATTGTGACAAATTTGGTGATCTGTAAATGTTTGGTTAAGGGAGAAAAGAAAGCTTTTTACATGTTAACCAGACATGGAACGCTTCCTGACAAACTTCAAAAACCCAGCAGCTTTTTTGTTTTTTGTTTATTTGGTTTTGGTTTTATTGCTTGTGAATTTGATAATGTCAACTATATAATTATTTGATGCTATGCATTTTGCTACACTTTCCCACGTCCTCCTACTATCCCCCACTAAATCCAACCCTTTCTACCTTTCTCTTTGTTTCTATAAAGAATCTATCAAGTCCTGTCTAGGCTGTACATATATGGGTACAGGAACAGCCTCTGGACATACTAATAGCTGACATACTAAAGTCTACATCCTTGAAAAAACTAACTCCCTTTTTTTGGAAGCCATTACCTTGAACTAGGTTCAGTTCAAGGGTTCATAGTCAACCCTATTCCAATCACTGTGCTAGAATGATGACTGGATTGATCTTGTGTGTCTACAATAGAATCTTCTATGATTTCAAATGTACAGTAGCCCTGTCAGGTCCAGAAAACACTGTTCTAGTCACATCCTGACATAAGCCTCTTAGAATCTTTCTACTAGATCCTATGCCAGAATGACTCCCAAGTCTTGGTGATGGGTACACAGACATTCCATTTGTGGCTAACCATTTCATTGACACTCTATATGTTTTTTTTCAAATTTTAGTTTCTGAATTAATCACTCTTTACTGTATAAAGAAGCATTACACTATTCTATGTGCAGAGAGATAGTCTTGTTAGAAATAGTTTGATACTGTGTCCATTTAGGAAAATAATAGTAGTGAGTTTAGCTTTGGCGCCTACTGTTTCCCTCAGTTAGATTTATACTACCATGTATAAGTTTTGTCATCAGGAACTGACATTAAACAAAATCAGAAAGCAGTTGGTTAACCCCATAACATTTGTGACACTATGTGATAACTGAAGTCTTCTGATTAAGTTTTGCCTCAACAGCCATCAGAGTACCCTGTGAAAGTATGAAATCTACCCATGAGAAAGTTTCCTAGTCAGATGGACTTGATGTGTCCATGTTCTGTGACCAGTTGATATAGTGTCTTCAGCAACAGAAACTTATCATCAACTTCTGAGGTTATGTCAGGTATCCAAGAGCTTTGACAACAGAATGTATTATTCTCAGGATCTCTAGGAAATGCTTGTAAAACAAATCAAAGAAAGTATTCCACACCTGGCACTAAGCTTTTGATGTGGTGACCTATGGACTCTGGGCAAAGAAATATTTCTTATGTAGAGTAACACCAACTAAACTCTTTTATATGAACAAGGAAAGTGTTAAAAGAATATAAAATTTATGAATATCGCTATTAAAAACGAAATAGACATACAAACACACATATAAACATGAATATTTTAATATATATGAGAATGTATAATATAAAATTATTCCAAATTTTTTTCATTTTTCCCCAAATGAATAAATAAATCAACAATAAACTATCTTATCTCTAATTGCTTCTAAGATATATTTGAGTCATTTTCCCAAAATTAACTTTTGTCATGAAATCTATTTTAAAGTGCACTAGAAACGTAAGGAAAACATATAAGGACTCATGCAGTCATTTCTCAATGACTATGTTTTCTAAATGATGTATTTTTCTCTATATTTTCTGTTTTTCAGAATACAGGTTAAAGCAGCCTCAGATATCATATGTATTTTTCAAAATATTTAATTAGTAGTGTTATATACACTTTCATATACATGGAATATTCCTCCCCTGTTTTTACATATTTACAGAACATTACGGTTGTGAATCATAGAGCTTTTTTACTCTTCTGTCTACTGCCAAAAATGTTTTGATTATTCACAATTCAAATTTACTATGTTCTTTTCATTAGACATAGCAATATATTCACTTTGATTTCTTTAGAATAAATTCCTGATGGTGAATTTATAGTCAAAGGGCACACTAATTCCAACATGTGTATATGTGCATGGATGTAGGTGTGTGCTTGTGCATATGTGAGCCTCATATTAAATTATATTTAAAATATAAAGCTTAATATTAATAGATTAAAACTGAATGTCTTTTATTCATTAAAGAAAAATTTGATGGACTAATCAGCTTAATATCTCTTCTTGTTATACACTACATGAGCTAGTTGCTTGTACGAATGTTTACATTCCCTTTATGATGTGTGTAATTCTATGGAAAATAACCAGACTATTTAAAATATCTTGGCCCCTATTACCTAATTAGTTTTTACAATAAACATATTAGTTAAGCAATAGTAGAAGGACTGTCAAATGTTGAAACTATATTAATGAAATAGTAATATTGATGTTCTGAGGCCATGTCCTATTGATCATTTAATGCTGATGATCAGAGAAGAGACTGGCCTCTTACAAATAAAGACTTCACACCTGATTTTTAGATAAGCTTGCACAAAGGAGAATGAGTAGTACAGCTGGGGCAAAGAGTTGAGTTGTAATTGATTATCAGATCATGATGAATCAATAGCTAATAGATACTCCAGTTGACTGGAGCCCAATCAAGCAGCAATACTGAAAAAACATAATCAGTATCTTGTATAAACTTAAAACATAAATAAAAACAAAAGAAATAAAGTCATTCAAAATGATTGCTGACAATTTTGGCTCCAATGTTTTCCTAATATGCCAAGTCAAATAATTCTAAACAAGAATATTATGGTAGTTTTTAAATACTCATTGTGTTTTATAAATATAGATTCTATAGATACAGATAAAGATATAAAAAGTAAATGATAAATAATTCTTTCCCATAATTTTGCATACTTGTCAAGAAAACAAAATTTTCACTTCAAAAAGGTACGTTTGTTCTTTTGGTATTTATTAGTCATTGTTTGGTGATGTGGCATGTTTCAGAACACTGACAGAATGAATAGTTTGTTCTACTCTGTCCTTAGCTAAACATATCTACAGATTTCTTGCAGTACTACAAATACATCCTCTAAAAACTGACTTAAGACAAAACAAAATGTTGCTGAGACAGAATGTTCTTTGCAAATGTGGTGTGCGAGGCACAGGAGCAGGTGGCTGATTCCAAGAGCCTTATATTCCAGTGATGAAGTGCAGTTCCAAGGTAGGAAGTAAACATGGACTGCAGGGAGGAGGATGTCCCTGTCCTCAAGAGCCAAAGAACAGAGCTTCCTAAATGTAGACAAAGCTCCCTTAGACAACTGAATTTGAAGGCCTAAATTGCTGTTCTTTTCTGGCCACAGAACAGGAAATAATCATTTACAAAGATTAGCATAACCCTTGAAGTTTCAGTGTGGGGAATTGGAAGCTGGAGACTCCCCCTTTCTCTATAGCCTCTCAAGAACAATGACAGCCAGGAAAAGCTGGCACTGTAAGAGGAAAGAGCCAGGGTGTGGACACAGATATAATGGTTCAGATGAGCAAGAAATTAAGGACTATTTCTCACACAAGCAAAGCCTATGCCAATAGCACATTAAAAATACATTTCAGATATGAGTCAATCTCTAAGAATTTATTTTTAACGGTGCTGAAAAAGTATTAATGGGATAATGTATGCTAATTATTTTGATCATGTTTATTGGTACCTTATGTGGATCTCCATAAAATGAAAGAGGTATTAGAAACCTATTTTATTCAACAGGGATGACTACAACCTCAGACTGGGGTTTTAATTCTTCTGGGGAGTTATCAGAAATACCAGTTTGATCTGTGTCAATATCATTCATACCGGGCATTGGTGGCACATGCCTTTAATCACAGCACACAGGAGGCAGAGACAGGTGGATCTCTGTGAGTTAAAGGCCACCCTGGTCTCTAAAGCAAGTTCCAGGACAGCCTCCAAACAATACAGAGAAACTTGTTTAATGCAGAATTAATTCAAGTGTGTCAAGAAGGAGCAGTCAGTTATGGATTCTTAAATAACAAATAAAGCAGCAGAGCATAGGTTTGCTGATATCCCTGTTATAACTGAACTAGAGGTATCTCACCAAAAAAATAGTTTAAAATCAATAGTATAGAAAGACTTATTTTAACATTTATCATAATCTTGGGGGAACTTAAAGTTTCTATTACATTTCTCATGAACTAATCCAGTGGTTAGTTAACTTAAACTGACCACATCTTACACATACCAATAAGACAAGCTTCTTTAAAATGTAAGTGTGATCAGTTAATGTCCTTTCTTATATTAGCTCAATTGAGATAACATCTAAAAGGTGAATTGTATATAAAAATGTTATAGCCATAGCTCCAGACACTGGAAGAATTATGATCTCCATTTTCATAACCATTTATACATTATTATCCTAACATTTACCAATCACTGGTTGTTTTAGGCATGCTGAACAAAAGTGTTCTGAAATCTGTGATTAAACTCTATATATCAGTAGCAAGTCAGATTATTAGCATTTCATAGTATTAAGGCATAGGAATCTTGAAAAAGACAAAATACTACTTACTGAATGACAAAAACAGTTAATCAGAGTTTCATGTCTATTACCTATATATGTTCTGCCTCAAATCACAGGAGCATGCCACCTAAAGCATGCTGCATGTGTTATGCAGGTAAGGGTGCCATAATCAGATATCACAGACTGAGGGACATAAACAGTGACATTTATTATTTCCTAGTTTGGTAATATATTCAGGGGCAGGAGACAGAGAGGGAGAGGAGAAGGGGAGAGAGAAGAACTTCAGTGTACAAAAATTTTGATTTGCATGTCAATCCATATCAAAATCCATAATTATTTCTACACAAGAAGTAGGCAGCACCACAGGAGAAAAACCACTGATCACAGAGCATTGAAGATTTTATAGAGAGTAATGGATATCTGTTCTGTGCCTAAAAGTGACATTCCATTTACAAAGATGTTTCCCTTTTGCAATATCCTGAGAAGCCCGGAGATCCAGGTAGATAGGGCCTTCTGTCTTTGGGAGAACCAGTATGAACAAGTACAAGGATAAAAGCACAAGGCAGGTTACTCTTTACCGGAATAATTGGAGATGAAAATCAGTTCCTATGTTCTTAAACACCTAGAATTATCTGTAGAGACCTGGATTCACATGACACCACTTGGTAAACAACTGTGCCTTCATTATGTTATAGAAGAAGGAAAATGCACAGCATCACCAACAGCTAATATCCTCTGGTACCTAGGTTTTAAGAGTGATTCAGCAGAAAAAGATGATTCAGGTGGAATAAGGAAAAGCAGGAGAAAGAAATAAATGCTACCTGTCAATTTGCTATTAAACAAGACAAATTTTCTTCAGAGTGCAACTGCTGAAAAGGAAGAGGAAAGATATGCAACCTACTGTGGTAATTTATTTCTTTGTGAGATGGTTACTTTCCTCAGGTGTTTTTATGGGAGACAGAACACTCTGTTCTCAGAAGCTCAAGTGGTCATTCCAATCAAATTTTAACATGGCTGTGAAAGTAAAATCAGAGTCAAGCATAGATGACATAGTGCTGATAGAATGAACCAATTCCTTTCTGAATATTGCAGATTTATTCTTAACAACGTATTTCAAAGCAGCCACACAACTGGTTCAAATGCATGAGAAAATGGTTCACAATCTAACTCAGTTATGTTTAAATACTGAAAGGCGTTTTATATAGGGAGAGCTTATTGGTGCATCTTTAACAAAAGTAAACAGATATTTATTATCAATACTTATTTACAGATTAGAGTTATGTAGACCAGGGTAGAGTGTTGAAACACACTGCGAAGAATGAGGAGAAGGGTAATGAAGTATTGTCACTGGTCTTGTAGGTGCATGTTGTGATGTTATTTTAACAGTTAAATGAAGTCTGTGTAAACAACACTTTAAAAAGCAGCTACATTAAATGAAACTGTTAAAAGCCTACTAAAAAAACAAAGAGTTTCTATCCTAGCATTTATTAGTAATGCCAAACACAAAACATGCTTTCGAAAGAAACACATAGGATGTATGATTATAAGTAGATGGTGAAAACTAAGCCAACACTACTTTCACAAAATACGTGGCCAGAACATCAAACTGGAAATTCCTTAACCCATTTGATAAGGCAAAGATTGTTACTCTTGTGGCAAAATAAGAACAAAAATGAAATTACATTCACATAACTAGAGAAACTTTCCTCAGGATTACTAGAAAATTGAATCTAGCAGAATACAAAAATAAATATACATCACTAGTATATATGATTTATTCGAGCAATGTAAAGCAAATTTATCATCTGCAAAGTGTACTCAGGAGGGAAACAAGCAGGATTAAGATGCGTGATGAAAATGATTAAAGCCTATCATGATATGCTGTTGTGAATTGAATGTGAAATGTCAACAACCTCATGTGTTTGAACACTTCATCCCCAGATGGCGGTGCTACTTGGGATAATTGTAGAAGCTGATAGCTGTGGTGGCTCAGTGGAGGAAGTGAGTCACCAGGAGAGGGCATTCAGTATAGTCTGGCGGGATTCCATATCCACTCTCTGCTTCAAGAATGTGGGCACAGTGTGAGTAGATGCCTCTATTCATCCCGTCAACTTCCCATTCAAAAGTAAGGCCACACAGGCCCCTCTCTCCTTAAGTTTCTTAAATAGGTATTTGGTTAAAGCCCTAAGAGAAGTAAATAAAATACATACACACATACATACATATATGGAAATGCTACAATGAAACCCTTAGTAAAAGAACTGAAATAACCAAAATGTAAAAAAAAAGCCAACAAAGTTATGCTTTACGGTAGCTAGGAGGATGTAGTACTCAGCACAGTGTTGCACCAGTGAATGAATAAATACATAACTTAATGGGAAAAATAGAGACGAGGAAAACAGGCTTAATTAATAACAAACTTCCAAAGCCATTGAAATTACATTATTCTTCCTAAAATGGTGCTCATCCACTGCCCACAGAAAAGAGAAAAGTCACAAAACTTTCAATCAGGAAAGAGCAAAACAAAGGAGAAAATAAAGCAAAATGTTGTTATTTATTAGCATATAAAAGTATAACAAATGAACTCAAAAGTACAAAAGTCAATAAATAAAGGTGCTAAACTGCGAAAATCATGAAAGAAAATAGAAAATCAGGCTTGATAGTGGGCCTCCGTGGTGATTACCTATTTTGCTATGTAGAGTTCCGTTGGCTTCCTTCAAACTGATTAGTCTTTTTTTATTTTTGTTGCTTTTGGTCTGAAATACTTCCTCAAAAGTTTCTTCCCATAACAAGATCTTGGAACATTTCCCTGTATTTTCATATATTTGGGTATTCCATTTATTTTCAATTTTTCTATGAATTTGTTGAAATATTAAACTTGCCAAAGCAAGCCCATACAACAGAAATAAAAGTTCTTGGAGACGTTGCAATACTGGCTTTAAAACACACTATCAACATGTACTAGCTTCGATAGCAAAGCACAGATATAATAACTGACAGAGATTGATAGAAGAGGAGAGCAACCCTGATATCAAGGCATGTACTTATGACCAAATGATTTTCAACAAAGGCCGAAGAACATACAGCGGAAAAATGACAGATTCTTCCATAAGTATCATTCAAAAGCAGATAGGTAGGTAGGTAGGTAGATAGATAGAGATTATAGATGGAATGGATGAATACATAGGTGATTGATACTGAAAGATAATAGACAGATAGTGAGATAGGAAGATAGAGCGATACAGAAAATTCTCTTCTGTAAAGATTATAACTTTTGTTAGCATACATGCATACATACATGAATATATACACACATACATTAATGCTCACCTCTTATGATTTTGCTCCATCAAATTTTTAATAATGAAAGTACAGATGGAAATTAAGACTCAGAAAATCATACACACATGTATGTTATTTTCATGTAAGCACAGTCAAAGAAGTTGACTTAAGTGAAGTTAGGAGACAATAAACACAGTAGATGACATGGGCCACATGTGAAAGCTTCATTTGTCTAATGATAATGGTAGTGTTATTGTTTTGCACAGTAGGATGACATTGTTAAAACAAATAAAAGTGCACTGTGGAACGATAAATGATTGAGTGCAAATTGTGGTTTAAGGCACAGGAAGAGGAAGTGACAATGAAAACCAATATGCCTGGGCTGCCTGCCTTTGACAGTGTCCCTATTCAGTTCTTTGTAGTTTTATTGTCTTAATGCAATAATCATCTGAGCATGCCTGGGCTTGCAGAGGCATTCAGTAGTTTTCTTAAAAACACACATTAGTAGTTCTGGGTAAGTTGCCTGTGCCTCAGTGGATGGTCCACAAACCCCTGGGCATATGGTCAGCATTTTTTAGATTCAGGGTGTTACTAACAACAATAATATGAACATGAAATTGGTAAGGAGATAGGTTGCAGGGTCCTGAATAGAGTTGGAAGTAGTTAGCTGAAAAATAAAAATGATCAAAAGACATGTCCCACATGTATGAATTTTCAAAGAATAAACAAAAATATTATGTTTAAAAGACACAAATCTAGGCCACTGTGATGGCTAGGGTGGTAAAGGTTCTTGCTGCCAAACCTCACAGCCTGAATTTGATCCCTTACACCTGCCTGGTAGATGAAGATAATCAACTCCTACAAGTTGTCCTTTGTTTCCATGAGTACATTGTATCATCCACCCACCCATATATTCATACAAATAAATAAATATAACTACATACATACATATATACATACATTGATGCATATGCAGAAAGTAGACAAGAAGAGATTATGACTAAAGTTTTTTAATAAATTTATTTATGTTTTTATTCTATTTTTTATTTGAAGTAGAAACAAGCTTGTTTTACATGTCAACCCCAGTTCACTCCTCTTCCCCCCACCAAGCCTCTGTCCCATCCCCTTTTTGAGCCCCAGGGAGCATGAGGCCTTCAATGGGTGAGTTCAAAGACTGTCATATCATTTGGAGCAGAGCCTAGGCCCTCCCCATTGTGTCTAGTCTAAGAGAGTATCCCTCTATATGGAATGGACTCCCATGTCCATTCTTATACTAGGAATAAATACTGATCCACTACTATTGACCCCATAGATTGCCCAGGCCTCCTCACTGACACCCACATTCAGGGGGTCGGGATCAGTACTAGGCTGGTTTACCAGCTATCATTGTGGGGTCCATGGGCTCCCCTTGTTCAGGTCGGCTGTTTCTGTGGATTTTACCAGACTGGTCTTGACCCCTTTCCTCATCAATCCTCCCTCTCTGCAACTGGGTTCTAGGAGTTCAGTTCAGTGTTTAGCTGTGGGTAACTATTCTGCTTCCATCAGGTACTGGTAGAAGGCTCTAGGATGACATATAAGGTACTCATCAATATCATTATCGAGGAAGAGCAATTAAGGTAGTCTCTCCACTATTGCTTAGATTGTTAGTTGTAGATCTCTAGACATTTCCCTAGTGCCAGATTTCTCTTTAAACCTATAATGGCTCCCTCTGTTGTGGTATGTCTTATTTCCTCTCCTCTATTCGCCCCCCCCAACTCAACCTTCCTGCTCTCTCATGTACTCCTCTCACTTCCTCGTTTCCCCTTATCTTTCTCCTAACACCCTCTCCCCTCTCCCATGTTCCAAATTTGTTCAGGAGATCTTGTCACTTTCCCCTTCTTCAGGGGACCATGTATGTCTTTCTTAGGGCCCTCCTTGTTTCCTAGCTTCTCTGGCAGTGTGGAATAGAGGAGTCTAAAATGGCTGATAGAAATTTAAGAAAGTGATCAACATACTTAGTTATTAGGGAAATTCACATCAAAACAACTCAGAGATAGCATCTCACTCCTGTCAAAATGGCTAAAAGCAAAAATATCCAGGTCAGTTTATGCTAGGGAGGATGTGGAGAAAGAGGAACACTTCTCCACTGCTGGTGGGATTGGCAACTCATACAGCCACTTTGATAATCTGTATGGAGATTCCTTAGGAAAATGGAAATCAGTCTACCACAAGACCTAGCAATTCCACTCTTAGGAATATACCCAAATGATGCACATTCATACAACAAGGACGTCTGTTCATCTATGTTCATAGCAGCAGTATTTGTAATAGCCAGAACCTTGAAGCAACCTAGATGCCCCTCAACTGAAGAATGGATAGAGAAAATGTGGTACATTTACACAATGGAGTACTACTCAGTAGAAAAAAAAAACAAAAACAAAATGGAATTTTAAAATTCGCAGGCAAATGGATACCACTAGAAGAAACCTGAGCAAAGTAATCCAGTCACAAAAAGACAAACATATATGGGTTTTAGACATAAAGCAAAGGATTACCAGCCTATAACTTTATTTCTCTTCCAAAGCTAACAAAGACATACAAACAAGAAGTCAAAAAACGGTCAAAACTTTTCAAGGAATGAACTCTAAACATATTTAACAAATCAGATAACTATCCAAAGAGACACAAAAGAAAACAAATGGGTCAAATGACTGTAAAGTTTTAAAGTATAGTTTTGAGCAGTATTGTTGTTTGTTTTAAATTAAGAGACATTAGGAGGAGGGATTATTCTTGAGAGAAAGAAAACTAGTAGTTGAATTTGAGATATTGAAATGTAAATAAATATATGGTAGTCAGCTGAAAATATCTGCTGTGTAATTGTACACAGTTGGAGCTATGAAATTGGACTGTGATGAAAATTGTTGTACCTTATATGACTCACGCAAAATTTTCCATGAAGAGAAAGGTTCATTCCAATTTCTTTCATGCCCCTAGCACCTGCTGTATTGTATTAGATCATCAGTAGGTATTTTAAAGTATTATTAATGTTTTAAAATAATTTGAGCTTTATGAATATTTTCCAGTTTTTGAATGTAACCGGTGGAAACATTTAGGTAAGATACCTCACTTCTTCAAGAATAAATATTAGAGAGGTCCTTAAATGCCTTACTAAAAAGTAATAAAATAATAAATAAAACGGAATCAATAAAAAGGACAGACTTACAACAAAGAGCTGCTGCCTTCTTACCCCTCTTTAATCCAAATATAGGAAGATAAAAAGTATTTTCCTAATGAAACATATTTATTTCAAAAATTGCATGTGAGTTGCCTTTTCCTGGTCTATTCTCAAAATCATGAATTAATTCTTTACACATCTTGAGAAAAACAACTAATAAAAAATTGCTTTTTAGATTTTTTATTGACAACACAGAATTTTTAGCATAGCATGTTAACACTGAAAGGTTTCCTTAAATTATACCACAGAACATATGTTACTTATATTACATAATGTTTCTTTTTGTTTTTGTCTTCAGTGTAAAACCTTCTGTTTTCAGCTTTCTTCTTTGAATATTGTAGTCCATTACATATAAATAAAACATCTGTTTCTGTTGCTGCTAAATTTATATCATGGCAGCATTTAGACATTATAAGAATCTAGGTCACTGTGGGAAGATTAATAACTCCCAAGGGACAAGTAGGTAAATTCCCATCATGCCACATTTCTAAAGAGTTTTCAGGAATATCAGGAAGCCAGTCTTCCTTCCTCTACTTCATGTCCCACAGCCCTACAGGAGAGCCAATTAGCTAAAGAGTCACCTGGAAATATTCCAGTATTTCTCTAAGTGACTCTACGCCTGGTTGTGGTTATGTGCTAAGTGGGGGTCTCATGTTTTGGTAATGTCTACGACAACACTGAAAATACATTTGTGTCTCTTTAATTGGGTCTTTCTCTTTGTAAGAAAATATTACCTTTATGTAAACAAAATTTATTATCCTTCCCCACGAACACACTAGGCCCTTTCCAAAAAGAGAATGTGCCAGCTTTGTCATATTCTAAGTTTCCCAAGGAAAGAAGTTATTACAGACTCCTGCTTTGGAGTATAACCTAAAGTTTTGTGTTTGGAAACTTGCTTGTGGTTTTGATCTGGACTACAAATTTTTCTTTCCTATTTAAATTGACCTTCTCAAGCTGACATTCTACAATGATCTATTACATTACGTAGAAATATTTCTACTGACCTTAACGTGATGAAAAATAAACATAGTGATGTTTTTCTTCTGTCTTTAATATTATGTATCTGTCAAATATGTTACATTATTGGCACACCTCCCCCTTGCATGCCATTGGACCACATCAAATTAAGTTTCACCTTTTTTGATTTGCATATGAAAAGATTAAATCCCATCTGTAATGAGCCCAAGAGTGAACTTGCCAAAGAATCCTTATTATGGTTTGCTTTGTGGTTTTGTTTGCATTAGTGGGAAGTTTTAAATAACTGTTTGTTTGATTAGTTGGTAGGTTTTAGTTCATGTTTTCTTGAGATAAACTCAAACTGGACTTGAACTCATAATCCTTCTAATTTTGCTTCCCATAATCCAACATATCTAGCTTATTATTTTTTGTTTTAACCTCTGGGATTTTTGTTTTTGTAGTTAAGGTCAGTAAGCTTAAAGAACATAAAATGTCAAGTTTTTGCTTGTTTGTTTTTTTTTAACTAGGTTTTTTTTCCCCTTAGGGACTTCCTATGTTTGCTTGCTTTGTTGTCTTGTGTGCTTATCATACATTACAAATTTTTTATTGTATCTAGATCTATTCATCAATGTAGATCTTTGTTATAAGTGACTTTCAAGGAGGTATTGCAAATGTGGTCTAAAGTTATGCACTTTCAGGGTGCATGTTTTGATTATTGACTACTTCTACATATGGATAGTTAGTCTCACTTCTGTCAACAGGCATGTGAGAAACATTGAATCAGTTGGCTGTGAATGAAAAACAAGGTCCCAGTAATGGACCAGTTCTTACCTCCCCATGACTACTCAACAGAGTTCCACAGCTAGGAAAGGGAGCAAAGACAGTATGGTTATCTAGCCTGACACATGTTAGAACAACACAGACAAAATAACTGCAACTACTCACAGATTCAGATTCTCACTTAGAGCTATGTTAAAAATTAAACACAAACAGGAAAACTGAAATATGAAAAATATATGAATGATCTAAGGGAAGGTCAAGAAAATGAAGAAAATGATAAAGAAGGGAAATAGAGTACTCACCTACATCCTATTATCCTAATGTACTTGTATTAAGTGTTTTAAAGCTCGTTATAGCCATCTTCAATATTCAGTTTTCCTCTGTGTATGCAGCCAGTTTGTGTCCAAATCTAAGGCCTCTCTTAATGAGGTCTTCTGAAACTGCTCTTCTTCCACCTCCGTTATCCCCCCACCCACCACTGTCTGCATCTCAGTGGTTTTTCTCTGCTCTTGTCTCTTCCATTTTGAGATTAACTGTGCCCGGTTACCACTAAAGGGGCTTCCTGTTGATCATTGTATTTCCCAGACCAAAACAGTCAGGCACATGTCTACTCTTTCATCATAATCCTTCCTCTTCTTGCATTCATCATTTTAAACATAAGGAATTGATCTCAACCCTACTGAATTTTATGTTCTGACTACTATCTTTGTCCCCATCCATGTACTTCACTGGCCAAGTTCCTGCGTATCTTTCAGCATGCAATGACCGCGTCAGTACAGGACTGGGAATCTTGTTGAACTCATCCAACAACATCAAATTTATCCTATCTCAAAATTTCTTGTTATTTTATTAACATACTTACTTTTAGCATTATTAGTCAAATATAACAAGATTGTTGAACAGTATAGAATTAGGTCTTATAAACAAACATGCAACACTTTATTAGATATCAAACATTCATTGCCACGTCTTCCTTTCCAGTCTCTTAATAACTTGGGGTATATAGTCTTATGCTTTCCTAGTCATTTTGCTATTTTAAAGTTTCTATCTATTCCAATCAATTATTATAATCAGCATATTATTTAGCAGCCATCTTTACATTATCTTCAAGGCTAGCCAGATTTCCACCCCAGGCAATTTGATTGGAATGTACTGCATCCACACTTTCATGGTGGCCTTTCCTTACCTGAGCTCTCTTTTAAGACCTAAATCCAGTTAGATGAATGAGAAGAAAGGTCACATGTCTTTCTTTAACACAGGAATGCAATCACACTGGTTCTTCCTGCTTCTCTGCTAACAGACTTGATGCCCTTCTGCTTCTCTAGGAGTTGGCGGGTGATACTGCCCCTGCTCACTTGATTTCTCATGTCCTTTTCTGTGACTTTGTACTGAATCACCTTAGGAGATTACTGAGAACCAGGTCAGAAACTTTCCACAAAGAAATATATGCAACCCCGTTGTTAGTATTCAGACATTTGTACTGGTCTGTCCTTGGGCTTCTGACAGGATATGCCCTCAGATGCAACCACTAACAGCACCACCTGTACACATTCACTACCTTCCCTTTTAAAAGGACCCTGCCCACCTCATCTCTTTCTCCCTCCCTCCCTTTCCCCTTCTTTGTCTGTCTCTCTGTCTTTCCTTCTTTTGCTCTCCATTCCCCTCTCCCCCTTCCCTCCCCCCACCTCTCTGCCACTCTCTTCTCTGCTGCCACTCCTGTATCCAGAGACCCTTCTCACCTCTTCCCTTGCCTCTTTACCATTTACTTTCTCCCAACAACACTCCCCTCTCCCAAGCTCTGTCTAATGGCATCTTTCTCTCATGCCTACTGTATTCCTTTTTAAATTACAACACTGGTCATACCAACTGATGGTGCCGAAGTGGAGGGCTCTCTTCCCTTTCTGTTCTATCCTTTCTACTCCACTTTTCCCCCAGTTTCATCCACTATCTCCAATGGCTCATCACATGTTATTCTACTCGGTTACAAATCATAGTGGGTCTGAAATCTGAAACTCACCATTGGGCATGAGAACAGAACTTTATGGATCACATCCTGTTGTTCCTTTACTGGTCTTTCAGACTACTAGCTGACTCCAACTCAATAGGCCATGATCCTAGGTACCCCTTCTCATCAGTGAAATATTCCTGAATTTTCTGGTTTGCTTAGATTGGTACAAGGTGATAAAAGAGTGGAAATTGAGAAAATAATAGTTTAAAGAGCAGAATGAATTCTTAGAAGAATATCTTCCTGCATTATAAAGTATAATACTCTGCCTTCTGTGTGTCTCCACATTTAAATACACACAGAAAGAAAAAAATTCACTCAAAACCTCATTGTATGTAACAAATATTTGTCCTGTATATCAGTGAATGAATGATCACTTATCCTCTTCCATTTAAGTCCTAAAAATTTACATTAACAGAGTGGAATATCCTACAGAATAAGATAGCTTGCTATATTTCTAAAAAGACCAGGGAAGTAGGTGACACATATCAGGAAGAAAGTAGGTATTAAATAAACACAGATGATTTCCTGGAACTCTTCTAATAGAAAACCCCCTGACAAATCTTCTGCTACTCCTTGATCAAATGTTGTACCTTTACAGATTCAAAAGCAAAACATCTCTACTATTACTATGTGACCCTGACTACTGCTTTTCAAATATTCAAAATACAAATCAAAGTGCTCAGTTATCTAAAGAGAGTATTCACAGTTTCACCTGATACCACAAACATTACCTGCTTTTTTCTTGTTGATGTTTTTTTTTTTGGTTATTGTTGTTGTTGATTGTCTGTTTACTGTACAATTCCAATTTTGGATTGAAATAATTAATCCTGTACATGACATTACATTTAATTTTCCATTATTCACATAAGTCATTAAATAATGAACTGGATTTTAAAACATGGCTGCACATGGCTACAATTATGCTGCTTAATTGGGAAAGAAACAACAATGACTTCATCCACAAGGCTGTGGCTGATAATTACATCTCATCTCATTTCTTCTATGAGAACTACCCCATATTTATTTGCTCCCAGGATCTTTAGTTTTTGAGGAAATGGCAAAAAAGTATTTTATTTTTGTGACAAGTGGAAACAATTACAAAAAAATACCACTGGACCCAATATAGAAGCCAACAGATTATGGAAGTATAACCCCAAGGAAGACATCTACATCATAGCTCTTGCATTTACTGCTCGGGGATCAGTGTGGAAGAGGGGGAAGAAAGACTCTAAGAGGGAAAATAACAAGAAGCCTGGTGTGAAACAGAATCTCTAGAAATGGCTGCACAAAAAAGATCAAAAAGTGCCCATAACTGTCATGTTAAAATGGGAAGGGAATATTTTCAAGAAATCACACTCTTAGACAAAGAATGATAGCACCTAGTGGCTGCTAGGAGAAAAATTAGTCTTCCCTGGGTATAACCCTGGTTATCCAATACAGGGGCTCTGAAATATATACACAGAAACAACACAAACATTTATTTATTGACTAAGCCATCTTCCCAATCTCCTTTTAAATCCTTATAATCCACATTGAGTAAAGTCACAGAAATAAAAAACAGAACGCAAATGGTCACTACTCCATCCCCATCCAAACCTCCTTACCCTACCACCCTTAGATTCTTAAATTCATGTCATATGGGTCTGGGAAAAATGATAATGTAAATGTTATGCTTGTTAAGAGCTTATTCTGTACTTTGTAAGGAAGAACCAAAACTTCTAATGTGTGTCCAATCTGACTTGCCATTTACTTTTATTTTTAGTCTTAAACAAGCATTGTATTTCTTACAAGGCAGGTGCCTACTTATTGATACATGTTTGTTTTTAATATTTATAAAATAGATCTCATGAACAAGAAAATATATTCTTACATCTTTGATAAGTAAATTTCTTCACTTAGAAACTGGTTTGTTTTTGTTTGCTTTACTTTTTACCATAGAGAATTAGAAAAACTCTATTGATGAATAATATCCCTGGCAAAAATTGAGGGAAAAGAGAAATCCATACCTAGAATAAGAACAATTCCAATGAGGATTAGGTCAGTGTCTTTTTGAAATGAAAGGTTCCTATATGACTTTTTTTCCCAAGTTACCAATTGACCATTCAGCTTGGGATGTTTACTGGGAGTTTTGTGTAAGTACCTGCTCTGGGCAGGTTGTGGAACTCAAAAGCAGCTATCAAGAATATTCCTGAGGATGGGAGTCTTGTGCCCATAAATATTTCTTGAAACTTTACCCTGTTCATCATGGGGCTTTGCACACAATCAGCTAAAATAAGAACTCAGAGAGATGCAGAAAAAGATTGCCTGCCACAAAAAGGGAATCTTTCAAAGGATTACAGGGAGAGGTTCCTCTGCAGACAGAACCATCTGCTGATCATTCACTTGGGACACCAATATTTCAAATGTGAAGCCCATTTACATAATTTTCTCTCAAATCTTGTCATTAATCTTCCAGACTTATCCTTCCAAATCCCTGATCATCTGGCCCAAAACTTGCTTTAGCTCATAAATTTAAATGAAGACACACCCTGCTCATCACTTCTTCCAATCAAAGTGAAAAACTCAGCTTTATACCTCAGAGTTTTGCCTTCTGAGGGTAGGGGGATGGGGCAGGGGTGGATTTCCTTTTTGTACTGTCATTTGATGTCAACTGAATGGTTTTCCTGAAGGTTCCACCAGAGTGTTGCTGGGTCATCATCCAGATCCATCCACAGGTAAGATTCAGGTGCCCAAGGGTTAACTTATGTCTGTTGGCCTTCCACATATTTTCTGTTGAACTTTTTCTGTTTTAAACTACTTCAAGGGCAGGGAAAATTTATCTTTTTTGTAGATTAAATAACAGACAACAAAAGAGGCCAGGTTGTAGAACTCTCTGGTGTCCAACAATGAACTTAGAATATCTAATAGGTAAAAGCTGTTGCTTCAAAATAATGCAATATTTATTAAAGCAAATTGCTTCTCTTTCAAATACACAATGATTCATTATTTGGTCTTGCCATAGGTTCCTCTGAGCACCCCAAATCACTGAGTCATATAACTCCAGCTCTACCGATATTTAAGAACTCAATGTTATAATTGGTTCTTCAGCAACATAAATACACTGAAGAATCAATTTTTGTTCAGTGACCCAATTAAAAGCTGATACACTATTTGCCCAATAAATAGGTTGATATTATATATGTATTTCAAACATTATATATGTAAATATATTCTAAATTCAAATCATTTCTCTATTACAGTTACAGCTTTATGCAAAGTGTTTTGACTTTGAAATAACATCTCAGTATGATCCAGACTAGTGTGTTCTTGGAAAATTGTCCGCTGAGGGCTCCGAATTTCCAGTCAGTCTCCTATCCTCCAGGATGTGTGCATCTTATCAAAGTGTCTAAATGACTGCTATTTCTTCTTTCCTAGATCCTACTCACATATGTCATCAATGAAAAGGCCTGGGGAGATACTCCAGGAGAGGCCGAAATGATGAGCTTCTCTTTGAATGAAATTACGGCCTCGGGGTAGAGAAATGACACATATCTCAAGTTAGACTTTGAAAGTATAGTATTTGCCCAGCCAAGCAAAATAAATTCCATCTAGTGTTCTCAACTTACCGAAAAAGGAAGTTGTCTAAATCAATAACTATATATATCAAGCACCACAGTACACAAGTGGTGCCTGCTTGTTTCTTTAGCACATATAGTATTAAAAGCATTAGATGTAAAATGATGCCATTCTGTAGCTCAGAATCCATCTTCTACCTAAGTAAGCAGATAGCTTGAATTGCGAGGGATAGGACAAAATTCCTGTTTCTCTTTAAGACACTCCTCAGCTTTATTAGATTAAATTTCTTAGATGTCTCTGACTGACTGAAGAAGAGTGCAAGAATACAGCATCACAATAATTAGCAAGGACTTTGTCTCCATTTTTTTAAAACAGGACAAGCAATCAAATTAGAGATTTTTCCCACTGCACAGTTCCATCGGTGCACTGTCGTCGATAGGTTTGAGGAAGGCTGAGAAGAAATCTTATTTATTTTTTATATCTGTGATCATTCAAACATCTTCTTTCCATTGACTGAGCTATGCATTTATTAAAAATTTTGAATATCTAGACTTGTGTCTGCCAAATGAATGGGAAATAAAATTGGAGATTTTTCAGATCACTTCAGACCTCAGACTTACATTTTATTTTCCCATATGGAAATCAAGAAGCTACTTAATGAGAAGCTTCTCATTTATTTTAGTATCAAAGAACTCACTGTAATTTAGATACCAGCAAAGACTTACATAGACCACCATTTCCTGCTTCCCATTCTTTCTCTGCTGCCCGTTATTTTTTCCATGATTTTTTTTCGATATTGGAATTAATTGCTTACTTCGATGGCAACATTTCACCATTATCCCATGTTCCACTGAACAACTTACCTTGGTGCTACTTGTAGAAGTTGTATACTTGGGGACATCCTGAAGACCACATTAGAATGTAAATAGACTGAATGTAGGAAGTGTCACTTAACATTCCTGCCACCCTTTGTCATTGTATTTTAAACTCTACATTCTTCTGTAAGATTTTGTTAGTTGTTATTCATCCGGGACAAGATTCTTATGAGAAATATCCATTGAAAATAAAATAAATAGAACAACTACCTACTGTTTTGGCTAACACAGAGAATCTTTGACAGGCTACCCATGTAAATAGTCATTAGTAACTATATTTCTTTCTCTTTGTCTAAAAATTAATTTAAGGTCATATTAAAAAGATATTGCCCAATTCTTCCTATTGCACATTTTAACTTTTACAAGGCTATAAATGTATGCAACCAATCTTTATAATACTATAATACTTTAAATTATACAATTTATTTAGAAAAATAAGTTGCAATTTGGTAGCCACACTGCATTTTGGTAACATAAGTTAAATCTTTTGGGGGATTGTGCATGGTAGATTTATTTATGAGTGTGGGGTATGTGTGTATGCATGTTTGTTTTTATAAATGTATAGTCCAGAATTTCACATCATGTGTCTTCATTAATTGTTTTTTGTCATATATTTTGAATCATGGTCTCTTGCTAAATCTGGAGACATTAGATTCAGATAGACTGGTGTATCGTCTGCTCCGGGCACTCTCTTGTCTCTGCCTCCCAGTGCTAGAACAAGAGATGTGTGCCCTGCATCCAGGTTTTTATGTGGGTGCTGGTGATCCAAACTCAGATCCCATACCTGTGGAGCAAACATATTACTGAATGGAAGACTTTCCCCACCTATGTATTGTAAATGTGTTTATTTGAGTCAAACCTCAGAAGCTATGTGTTATCTGTTTTTACAACCAAACTCTTTAAACTGTAACTGTATAACGTTCTCCCATAAAATCTCTATTATAGTTAGAAACAGCAAACTCAATTCATAATTGCATTGTATCTAATCTTCTAAATATCTGTCATCATATTCATTAAGTCCACTGGAGCCTTGTTTTTCTGATGGAATTAAGGTGATATGGAGTAGAAAGTAGCATTGTTCAGTCACGTGACCTCACAAATCATGGATGTCATTCTTTTGAACTCACTGGATCTTTGCTGTTTCAAAGTCAGTTTAGCTGAGAAAAACAAACTGAAATTCCATGTCTTTGAGGCTTAAAGGCATAGCCTTTTGGTCAGAGTTTGTAGTTGAAGAAAGTGCTGTTCATTCCAGACTTATTTAAATGAAGAAAGATGTTGCTGGAAGCTGGTAATATGGATCAGCAGGTGAAGTACATGCCCCACAATCATAAAGACCATAGCTTAGCCACAAAGAACCACAGCAAATTATAAGGAGAGATCTGATTCCATAAAGTTTTCTTCTGGCTTCCATGTACACACCACGACATGTGGGTTCCCCAGCTCTCTATATATCATATATACACACACAACAGTAATAACAATAAATAAAATACATAACAAGAAATTATTAAGGAATTTGAAACTGATTTGTCAGCTCAAATAAAACCAGGTGGACATCTAAAAATTGTCATCACTATGCCATTTGTTCTCAACCTTCCTAAGGCTGTGACCCTCGAAAATTGTTCCTTATGTTGTGGCAAAAACCCCTCTAGTCATAAAACTATTTCATTGACACTTCATAACTGTAATTACGCTACTACTATGAACCGTGATGTAAATATCTGTGCTGTGTTTTCGATTGTCTTAGGCAACCCCTATGAAATGGTCATTCAGTTTCCCAAAAGGGGTCACAACCCACAACTTAAGACCCACTGATGTACAAAAATCTTCAAACAAACAAAAAACACACCTATCAAAAGTGCCTGTGAATTTTTTTCCTTAAATGTGTGCCCATGTGTGTGTTCCCCGGGTGTACACGTGTGTGTGTGTGTGTGTGTGTGTGTGTGTGTTTAACTATAGCTGGCATCTCATGATGCTCAGCTATGAATTTTAAATGAGGTATGCATTTATCAACTGGAAGTATTCTTGATTACACACAAAAATCTAGATGCTATGGAATACAGAAAATTTGTTAGTTGTTTTCTGTGTTTTAAGAGTGATTAGAATAAAAAAAGAGAGATTGGAAATCATATTTAATGTGTCAGTTGGCAGAATCTGTAGCACATATGTATATTTATTTACATATTAACCATCCCAAGGAATTAGTCAGTCCGTCAGACAACAGAACCAAAACAAATTCCCTGCTTACACCAAATCTGGACATTTCCTCTGTAACAAATAAATAAACAAATAAATGATCTATTGTGCTAGTCCTAGTTATAAAACATCTAATGAGAGCGTAAAGTATTTGATTTCTGTATCTTTGCTTTTTGAAGTTAAGTCCCTCTTTAAGGAATACTGAGTGATGTTCTCCATGTTGAGAGCCTTCAGTCTTTGATGATGAATAATTTCATCTAAAAGAATATAATGTCCGGAAACACAGAGCCTGTTCAAGAATGCGTGCCTTGTGAGTTCTTATACATGCATATTACTTTGTACCATGTACAGGTCAACATTGTGACTATAAAGAAATGTTCACTTAGCTGCAGTCTGGCAGGTTCACGAAGACAGAAATCTAAGTAAGAGGAAGAAATGTGGTAATCCAAACACAGGCGTTCACAAGCACACATGATCTCAAACTTCACTGTTTCACCGAAAAATGTAATGCATACAGGGAATTCTTTCCTTTGGGTGTTTAATTTGTCATCAATTTATATTTAGAAATTAGAAAACATCCCAAAACTCTAGCAGCTGCCTGTGCTCTCTCACAGAATTCAAATGGCCCACTTTTATTGAATATTTTACTAAGCTTAGATAAATCAGAGAGATTATCCCAAAGCATTCAGCTCATTGCAAAAAAACAAAACACCACAGAGACCCTTAAAGGGATTGTAAAGACTCTCAATCAAACCGGTTCTCACAGAAATGTGTAAAAGGACATAGGACACAGTTAAAAAGCTGAAAGCTGTATCTTTTTCCACAGCTGCCACATAAATCCAGAACTTGGTTGCTTAAAAACAGTCCTAGAACTGTCTATCTTTTCCAGTGCTTTTCTTTCAATTTCCTTATAAATGATCCCTAGATCTCTCTCTGCTTCCATCCCTCCCTCCCTCCCTAACTCCCTGCCTCCCTCCCTCCCACCCTCCAGCTCTCTCTCTCTCTCTCTCTCTCTCTCTCTCTCTCTCTCTCTCTGTGTGTGTGTGTGTGTGTGTGTGTAAGAGACAGAGAGAGAGACAGACAGAGAGAGAGAGAGAGAGAGAGAGAGAGAGAGAGAGAGAGAGAGAGAGAGAGAGAGAGACTGCATGGGAGAAATGCATGATTTATGCTCAAGTTCCTGTGTGTGATAGTAGGGTTATACATGCCAAAGCCCTTGTGTAGTGTGGTCAGAGAACAATATGGAATGTCTCATGCTCACTTTCCATCTTCTTTGAGACAAGGTCTCTTTATTGTTGCCACACTGCTAAATAGTCAGAGTAGCTTGACTGCAAACTCCAGGTTTTCTAATTTCTCGGGTCTCACATCTTGCCATCAGAGCACTAGTGCATTATATATATATATATATATATATATATATATGTATATATATATATAGTGCACTACTGCTTCTGGATGTACATGGGTTCTGGGGATCTCAACTCAGATCCTCATGGTCCTGCAACAAGCACTTTATACTGCAGATGTCTGTACAGCCCAAGGTATGCCTTTGAAAACTTATTACTGCAATCTTATTACTGCACCACACTCTTTAAATCAAGTGAAAAAGAGCAGAAGAGCTTTACAAATAGTTGTTGACTTAAATCTGGTCCTAACAATGACAAATATACTCACCCCTGCCCAGTCCAAACTGTCTGTGCATAACATTGTTGAACAATCTTTTCCATAGTACATGACTTTTACAACCTCCACAAATAAAGATTATTTTTGTTGTTTCCTTTGTTGCTTTATTTTTATCACAATTTCTTCATTTAATTAGAAACTAGTTTATTCTACATGTCAATCCTAGTTCCCTCTCCCTCTCCTCCTCCCCTACCCCCACTGAATCTCTATATTATCCCCTTTTTACTCCCCAGGGAGGGTGAAGCCTTCCATTTGGGATCTTCAAAGTTATATCATTTGAATCAGGGCCTAGACCCTCCCCCATGTGTCTAATATCCCTCTTTGTGAAGTGTGCTCCCAAAGTCCATTCTTGTACTACAGATAAATACTGATCCACAACCAGAATCCTCATGGATTTCCGAGATCTCCAAACTGACACCCAAGTTCAGGGTGTCTGGATCAGTTCTATGCTGGTTTCTCAGCTCTCAGTCTTGTGTCCATGAGTTCCCCCTTGTTCAGGTCGGCTGTTTCTGTAGGTCTCTCCAACCTGGTCTTGACCCCTTTTCTCATCATTCCTCCCTTTCTACAACTGGATTCTAGGAGTTCAGCTCATTGTTTAGCTGTGGGTGTCTGGTTCTGCTTCCATCAGCTACTGGATGAAGGCTCTAGGATGGAATATAAGGTAGTCATCAATCTCATTATCGGAGAAAGGGCATTTAAGGTAGCCTCTCCACTATTGCTTAGTTTGTTAGTTGGGGTCAAACTTGTAGATATCTGGACATTTCCCTAGTGCCAGATTTGTCTTTAAACCTATAATGGCTCCTTCTTTGGTATCTTTTCTCTTGCTGTCCTCTATTCTTTCCCTGACACAACCTTCCTGATCCCTCATGTCCTCTTATCCCCTCTCTTCTCCACTTATCTTTATATTAACTCTCTCTTCCCTCCCCCATGCTCCCAATTAGCTCAGGAAATCTTGTCCCATTCCCATTCTCCAGGAGAACATGTAAGTCTCTCTTAGGGTCCTTCTTGTTTCTCTGGTGGTGTGGATTGTAGGCTGGTTATAAAGATAATTTTTAAAAACAAATGTTACTACTCCATGTGACAAAATAAGAAATAGTAAAATGCATTGAATAAACAAAAAAGTGATTATCAAAATTAACATAAGTAAATTAACATAGGTAAAAATTTAATTGTAAATATATCGTAACATTTTTTCTCTTGTCAATATGAAACTGATTAAAACAAGATGAATTTTTACAAATTTTAAGCAAAGTATCATCTAAAATTCAAGATCACATTTCTCCAAGTATTTGTCCATTATTTAATGATGCCAAATGAGTCTTATCCATACAACTGTTCAAATAAGTGCATTTTTGTCCTTCTTACTTGTGATGCTTTTATCTTCCAAACACTTTTGAAGGTACACAGTATGTGCACATTTACCCACCACCCATACTAGTCTTAACACGCTTCATTAAATGAACACTAAGAAATCCAGGGATTCTTATTTCAAGAATTATTTTAAATGCCATGTTTAGCAAAACATTTCTTGCCAACATAGTATTTTATCTGTCTCCAAATTGTCAGACTGAAAATGATCACATGCTTCTAAGAATATCACAAAACAGTGCAGAACTCCCCCCAAAAAGATTGTCTTTAATGTTGCATTGCTAAAAGTCTTCCTGTCTTGCTACCTTTCCTTACAATAGCTAAGATACACTGATACATTCTATAATCAAAAATATTTTCTTGGACTCAGAGTCATGAAAGCTATCTTTTGTTGTATAAGTGAAGGGCACCAGTATATATATTTATTCCCTAGCTATCCCCTACAGGGCAAACACATGTAGAGGAAAATATGGAGCTAAGATTAGCATCAGCAGAATCCTGTATTAGACTGATAAAGAATAATGGTAACTCCAGTTATTGACTAAATTATCATCTTGTTTCAGTGTTAGGCACTTACAATTACTGTACACTACGTACAACTTTCACCATTATTCCTAAAGATCATTGTATTTCAGATGGGAAACAAGCCTGAGTATGGTAGTCCATGCCAATAAATCAGTGCTATGCATGTAGAGGCTGGAGGATAAACTCAAGGCTATCATCTACAACATACTAAATTCAAGGTCAGCCTCAGTTAAACAAGAGCCTTCCACAAAAACAGTGCAAACAAAATTTATTATGGAGTATTGAATGCATAAAAGGCTGAATAAGTATTGTGGGCAGTATATCTATTTACTTCAAATTTAAATTATGATGACAATAGTAATATATCTAGTTTTTAGAACATACATTCAGAGACTAAACTTTATAGTTCCTGATAATCATCTTGACAGCATTGCATTTCTCTCAGCCACTTTGTATTAAATAAAATTTGGTATTGATTACATCTTTTATCAGACTTGCAATTTACAATGTAAGTATGCACAATTTAAGGTTATTGAATATGTTACTACATTATAAAACATGCACACATAATTACTATGTTAAACTCATCCACAGAATAATACATGTTTAATGTTTTTTTGCTTTGGATATTATAATTATACCATTTCTCCCTTTCCTTTCTTCCTCAAAACTCTTCTGTATACTCCTTTGTGCTCTCTTTCAAATTCTTGGCCTCTTTTCTATTTCATTAATTGCTCTCTCTCTCTCTCTCTCTCTCTCTCTCTCTCTCTCTCTCTCTCTCTCTCTCTCTCTCTCTCTCTCTCCCTGTGTGTGTGTGTGTGTGTGTATTATATACTTCTCTGTCTATATAATGTTACTTGTATTTATGGTGACCTGGCTAACCATTTGGTGTCAGATAACCAATCTGTGTGCTTTTTCTGAGGAAGACCTTTTCCCCTGATCAGCATTCCTTAGTTGCCTGATCAGCATTCTTTGTGTAAGGTTAAAGCCTTGTGGGCTTTCACTGGCCAATTTGGCACTTCTATTTTTCTTTTTCAGTTTTTTGGCATAAGGCAGTCATATTGGTGATTCCTTATATGTATAGTTTCTAACATTGCTAGGAGACATTCTATGAGTAAACCCCCTGATCTTCTGACTCTTACAACATGTTTTCCCATCGTTGACAAAGTTCCCTGGACCTTAGAAATGAGAGTGTTTTATATTTATAACCACTGGGACTGAGACCCATGACACTGCATTTGGAATGGTTGTGGCTTACTGTAATTGTCTTCTTTTGTTGCATAGAGAAGCTCCCTGGAATATTTACTAAAACACAAATACACAATCTCTAATATACTTTCTACCACTGTAGAATATTTCTTTACATTAATGATGGCAATAATCTGGTGACTTGTTAATATACAATTGAAGTGCTTTAGTTTGGTCTTTATGAATATACTACCATGAAAGTTTTTATAAGATTCTCCTGGTAGGTAATGGCAAGAGGGCTCATCTTTTAAGAGCTCACACTGCTCTTACAGAGAACACCTGTTTATTGTACAATACCTATGTCAGGTAGTTCACAACTGCCTGTAACTCTAACTCTAAGTCACCAATGCCTCTGTTCTGAACAAACATTTATGCACATAGTCCATATGGATATACAACCATATGCATAATTAAAATTAATGCTGATGGAGGAAGTTCTTCTATGTATATGTTTGTCCAATTGGTTGATAAATAAAGGACTGTTGACCAATAGGGAAGCAAGATAGGTGGAACAAGGTGCTGAGAAGGATTCTGGGAAATGTTGCCAAGATTAGAGGGTCACCATGTGATCCTGGAAAGAGAGAACACATGAGGCTGGCATCCTTAATAAGACCTTATAAAATATATGAGAGTTACTAATTAAGTCAGAGCTAGCCATTAAGAAACCATAGCAAACAGATAACAACTTCATAATTAATACAGTGTGTTATTTGGGGGCTAAGACAGCAGCAGCTCCCAGGAAGTTGGTGGGAAAGAGTACACATTACATAATACAAAGTAAATCTTGACAAGAGTCACCTGGCGTAAACATTTAAAACATTCTCTAGGGCAGTGGTTCTCAATCTGTGGGGGCTGACCACCAAAGACCATTTGAAAACAGATATTTATATCATGATTCATAACATTAGCAACATGAAAGTTAGGAAGTAACAACAAAAATAATTTTGTGGTTGGGGTTACCACACATGTGGGACTATATTGAAGAGTTACAGTGTTATGAAGGCTTAGAACCACTGCCCTAGGGTAAATATCCAGCTCATGAACTGCTAGATCATGCTACATGTACATGTTTGGTTTTCATACAGAAGGCCAGTTCTGAAGATTTTGCCTTTGTTTCCCATCTTCAACACTGTGAACATTTATATAAGTCAATGCTCCATAGGTTGTGGCAAGATCCTTAGGGACAGAAGGTTTTGACCCATGCTTACCCTAGGCTTATAATGTTTATTATATTGGTGCTTATTTGTTTCTTTATGACTATGCCTTTTAAAAATATGTTTATTTATCCGGAATGCTTCATGCTTTCCTTGGGCTTTTGTTTCATTTAGTTATGCATTTTGTTCATCATGTCATGTTACCAAAAATGCTACAGTTATTGTCTTATCATCTTCTTTTATTACCTTCTATTATTATATTTCGATGGAGTGAATATTACTTTTGGCTAGGTTTAAGATTCCATAATCAATTACTACTTCCTCATTAATCCCAATAGTTTATGTTATTGTGCTTAGACAAATTGTATTCTTGCTTCAAATCTTTCATTTCAAAAAGCACCAGTCATAGATTATGTCATAATAAGAGAAGTCATTGAAAACAAGTCAACAATGTAGAAGTCAGAATTCAATAGAAGATGAAAAATCACATGTGTATTCAAACAAGAAACTCTGATATGAAAAAGTATATATGAACCATGACATCACTCTGGAACCATGAGAGGCAAAAGAACTCTGAAGAACAGAGCAGTTGATTTAAAAATCACCCACCACTCTTGGGGTCTTGACAGAGGCCCCTGAGGTCACCTCCCACACCTGGTGCTGAGCTTGAGAACCTACCTGCTGGGGAGAACACAACCTGCATGACACCAAGAGCACAGTCCTGAAGAGACTGTTGGAAATTGCTGCACACTATCCTATGGGATGAACCCAATCTCCTTCTCTAGTAGCAGGAAAAGCTATTCTCAGGGAAGATTCTTGCTGGTAACCCTTGGTGCCATTCCCAGCTGTATACACAGCTCTCCCAATTGCCACCTGAATGTACAAGAGAATACTGACCTTAAGAGTAAACAACAGTGTATTCAGCAGTGAAACTACAACCTCCTGTCAATTGCAGAGTTACCAGAAAAAGTTGGACTCAAATCTATGCCTGACAGAAACTGGGAGACAATAAATGTAGATCAGGCTCAGCTGCTGAATTGCAGGTAATTTATTATGCAGGAATAAATTTTGTACAAAAATACATTCTCTGCCTATGCTGACACTCTTACTGAGACCTTTGTTAATTTCAAATGTGACTACTGAATAAAAATCCATAATTTTCCCAAGTAAATGCATGCTAACGGAGGAGTAAAATTAAAGATAGGTTTAAAATACACAAGAACTTTCCCCACAAAGCATTGTGGAATAATGGATTTTGTTTGTTTGTTTTGTTTTTTGAGACATGGTTTCTCTTTATTGTTTTGAAGCTCAGTAGACCAGGCTGGTCTCAAACTCACAGAGATCTGCCTGCCTCTGCCTCCCGAGGGCTGGGATTAAATGCATGAGCCACCAATGCCCAGGACAGCCTCCAAAACAATACAGAGAAATCCTGTCTCAAAAAACCAACAACAACAACAACAAAAAGTCAGTTGACCTGGCCTGGTGAGAGGAAGGAGACCTTTGTGGTAAAGCTGGGGAACCAGTGTTGGACTGAACCAAGTCCTCTGAATGTGGATGTCATCTGGGAGGCCTGGCAGTATATAAGACCTCTAACAGTAGAGCCAGTGTTTATCCCTAGTGCCCAAATGGACTTTGGGAGCCCATTCCCTATGGAGGGATACTATTGCAGCCCAGATATAAGAAAGGATGCCGAGGCCCTCCCGCAAATGGTGTGTGTTAAGAGAAGCTTTTTCTTTGAGAAAAGCCTTCCCGCCCGCCTGTTTCTAGATCCGCATCAGTCCCAAATAAACACACAGGAGGTAATATTCATTATGAAGCTGTTGTCCTTGCTTGTTTCTTACTGGCTAACTCTTACTTAATTATTTACCCCATAATTGTTAATCTAAGTATTTCTCTTACCGGAGAATAGTTCCGGACTTCCTACTCCCATGGCGTTACATCTTGACTCTCAGGTGTGAAGAGTTTTGATGGTCCCCCATGGTGGGCCTTACTATCTTTTGTGGAGTGGGTAGGTGTAGTGGGTTGGGGGGTCGATAGGAAGCATGGGAGGATGGGAGGGTAAAGGAATGGGAGGACTGATATGTAAAATAAGGTTGTTTCTAAAATAAAAATAAGGCAAAAGTCTAAAACGTAAACCATGTCACTCTAAAATACTGAGCTTTATTTTTGGCATTTTTTTGGAACTAAGAAACAACACAAAGACTTAGTGGGACAGGCCTTAAAGGCAAGAACTCTGACTTACAAGCCTATGGAAACTAAAATCTAGAAATACTAGCAAAAGATATCCTGATATTGACACACCAGTTACACATCTGTTCCTCAGCACCATCCTTCATTAGGTTTAGTGGAGTTGTTGTGCTACTATATGCTTGCGAAATAAAGGTACAAATGCTTGCTGTAATGCAATGTATGAAAAATAAAATATCTCCCTATTTCATATGTACAGTTTGGAATTCCATCTAAATATTAACACAAACAGAAAGAACACTAAAGCCTGATAAAAATCCAGATCTCATGTGAAAATTTAACTGTGCTTAATAAGGCAAAAACAGAGAATATAGCTAAGCATGAAGTACATGATGTCATAAGATTATTTGAATCTAGAAGTAATATAAGATAGAAATAATAAAGCTGAAGCTTTATGACATTAAACTTTAATGGGTAAATGTAAAATCAAAATTAAATATAAGGAAAAAATTAGTGAACTGGAAGACAAATCGAAAGAAAATTAATACTGACATTCATAGAGAGTATTAGGAAAGTTAAAAATGGAAAGGAATAACAAAATGTGGAGTTAATTTTTTATAATTAGACTTCTACAGAGAAAAGTAATGAATCAGATGGAAAGAATATGTGAAGGGTGATGAATGTCTCACATACTAATAAAGGAAATCAAGTTGATGAATCAAGACACTGTTTCCGAAAAGGAGAACACATAGAGATGAAAACAAAACAAATGGTATAGTCACCATGTATTCAAAATGCTGAAAACCAAAAAATGAAAGAACATACACAAAAATAAAATAAAGCAAATCAACCAAAGGAAAGCAACACAGGAGTTCATGAAGAGTAGCAATATGATGAAGAGGTGACATTTAAAAAATAATACAGGAACCAGAAAAAAAGTCTTCTAGCATTTATGAAAGTGACAGAGGTGAATAAATGTCCCCTCAGAAAATCGTGATTCACAATATTGCCTATGAAGACAAATTAAAAATCATCTCAAGGAAACGATAAGGCAGAGAAAATTTTAAATTTTATCAGAGGAGCCACAGCTGAAAACACTCAAGGAATTGATTTATTTGTTTGTTTGTTTTTATTATGAGCCATTTTCTTGATTTTTAGACAAGTTGTGTTTGGTTAACCTATATGTCTCTGGGCTATCTAAGATTCTTAGTTATCCAAGCAGTGTCAGGCATGGGATTTTTCCTGTGGAGTGAGCATTAAGTTTTATTAGACATTAATTGGCCACTCCAACAAGTTCTGTACCAACATTGCCCCAATATTAGCAGGGATGATAGATTCTAAGTCAAGGGTTTTGTGGCTGGGTTGGTGTGTCTACATTTATATTTCAGTAGCTTGCAGAGTATCTTCTCAAACCAAAGATACTGGGAACTAGGAGTGAAGGCTCCATGTAGGCTCCAACTCTACTTTTCCATATTCAATATGTTGCATGGAAATTGTTCTCTGCAATGGGACCCCAGGGTCCATTTGTGGATATTAACCCTCTGTCCTAGCATCAGCTTGGGTTGCTTAGGGGTCTTTATAAGATCCCTCAGGGTTATTATTTAACAAGAAAGATAATGAAACCCAAGTGTCCAAAACTATAAACAAAATAAAAATAGAAAATACTCACCATGCAAAAGCATTATCATTTGACTTTACACCTAGATACATTTTCCATTCTTTTTGCAACTTATTCATGAGAATAACCCATGGTCATGGCAAATTAAATCACTCTTTTTTGGGGTAGCCAAATAAAAGAAATCAAACAAAAAGAAAGTGATGCTCAAGAAAGGAAATAAATCTAGAAAGAAATATAATTAAAATTCTGTAAAAAATATCTTACTGATTTGGGGATTGATATATAGTTATATTTATAAGAATAGCATAAGAAAAATGACAAAGGTAAATGGATTAGTATTTATATTAGGTTAGGATAAAGGCTGTATAACAATTACAGTGACAAAATTTACTGTGAAATAATCCAGCTGATTGAAACACTAGTACAACGTTAATAGCACTCACAAAAGAAAGAACGTGGAATGACAGTATTATTAACAAGCACATTATCAATCCAATAGAGAGCTCAAAACATAGAGGAATAGTAACCTGTTAGCTACTTAACAAGCATGTAATTTAGTAGCATACTACATTTGAGTAAATCAAAAGTAGGTAATACAATACACAACCACTGAGAACTGTATTAAGAATGTTTAGAAGAATGAGTGGATGAGATGCTTCATCAGACAAAACAGTTGCTGGATAAATCTGATCCCCTGGAAGGAGAGAACTGACTCCACAAAATTGTTCTCTGACCTCCACATACACATGTATGCCTCCAACACACATCATGCACACACAATAATACAAAAATGCAATCACCCACATTTACAAGTTATTAAAAATCTGTTTGACAGAATTCATTACACAGTGAATTCATTACATAGTTAGATTTACAAATACTCTTTGAACCAGTTATTCTGCAATTAAGTAAACTCTCCACAAAAATCACTGACTTGATTCACAAAAACACATATGCAGAAAGAATGCCATTCATATGTGACAGTTTGAATTACATGATTATTATTAAATTTGCATCTGGACTTCACTGGAATGTTTTAGAAGGAGGGTCTAATGCTTTAAAAATTTTTAAATAATATACATGTCTTTAATGTATTAACTATAGATTTCCATGTATAATTTAAATATTTACAATGATTAAGTTTTATGGTTTGGACAGAAACTATTATTACTACATACACCTCTTAAAAACTGTGCTTTCAAAATCCCAGTTTAAATGAATTCCAAGGACTTTTAGAAAGACCATACAAGCCCCATTTCTTCTCTTTCATAATGCATCTAATTTCCTAATATTTCACTCCTTTTTGTGAAAGAATCAAGTAATACTAAATAAAACTGATTGGCATCTGACCCAGTATATCATACTTCCATTTTTAGAGATGTAAAAAATCCCAGATACAGAATATTTTTGCTCGAGCTGTTAGTTATGGGATTTTATTTAAAGCTTTGCACACATTTCTCTTTCTTAGTATAAACATTAGTACTTCATAACAGACAAAAATAGTTCCATTATAAATGGGAATGGGGGAACATGGAAAAAAGGTCTGGTTTAAACCTAGCAAATATTCCAAACTGAAGTAGGATTTCCTTTCTGTAATCCTTTACTGATAGGTTTATATGTAGGTTTATTAGGCTGATCAATCTTCCTTAAAACACTTACATGCCATAAAGCATCTGGTAAGGAAAAACAGAACACAATATTTGGCTTAATGCTACTTTAGCCAGGGTATATATTTCTTATTATGTTAGTAACAGACATGCAATTCTACAACACAATAAGCAAAAACGTTTCCTTTTTAAAAAAACAAAGTACTCCCTATTTGGAAATAAATAACCCTTTCTCTGGGCTGTCATGTAGCTCCCGAGAATAGGTAATTCAGTTAAAATGACAAAGCAACTTTCAGTGGAGACAAAGATTGGGCACATGATAAATTTCCAAGAATTTCTACCTCAGTTCCCTTAGTTAAAATATTATGTAATGTAAATCTTTATTTTTAAAAGTGAGCTAAGAGCAATATATTTACGAGGAGGTTATGAATACATTCAAACCAATACAAATTTCTCCCTAGGATTGCACTCATGTCTCCTTAGTTAAAATATTATGTAATGTAAACCTTTATTTTTAAAAGTGGAGCTAAAGCAGTATATTTACGAGGAGATTGTGAATACATTCAAACCAATACAAATTTCTCCCTAGGATTGCATTCATGTCTCATCCATTTGAACTCAAGCTAACTTCTCAACACTGACTCAAAAGTTCCCATGTGTAGAGAACCCATTCTTCAGTACTCTGACATTTTACAAGCTTCATCAGACCCTCCTGAGTTATGAAATACTCTGAAGCCAATGGGGTCCCCCTAGTTTTGGGAGACCATCACTTTTGAGATCTCAGAATTAGAGTTAACAATTAAGGAGTTTTTTTCAACTGTGCCATGACTTTAAAACTGAACATTTTCTGTTCATCTGGGTACTGTCCTTATTTGCTTTAGAGTCAACTGTCTTCAACTGAAGTTTTAGCATAGACTTTATTGTCCCATTCTTCACTAAAATATATTTATGTGATAACTGAAAAGAATAAACATTTACTGAACTAGTACTAGATTTATTTTTATTCCATAGATATTATCCTTGTTTGCCTTCAGAACGATATAAATGAGAAGGTCCAGTCACTGGTGGGTAAGCAAAATGTTAAGATAGAGGCAAACAGGTCTCACAAGAGCTGTCTAAACCTTCAGGTCTGGGGCCCCTTCATCCTTTCTTTGGCTCTCTTTATAAAAATGTCTGCTCATGTCAATCATTTTAAAATGTATAGGGGCTAATAATGCCTTAATCTCTTTCCTTTCTCATTTTCACCATCTTTTTGCATTAAAAGCAGTTTTTTCCTCTTAAAAAATTGTTAACAAATATGACTTTTAGACTAGAGAATTTAGAAATTCTCTTAAGTTCCTATTTTGTACCTGCTCAATATCTTTGTTTGAAAGTCTGTCAAATTTTTCTGAGATTCTCTATCTCTGTTCTTATTGGAATCCAAAAATTCTAAGTTCGTGTTTTCTTTGTGGAATAGTAAATAGTGAGCTCTTCACATGATATGTATTTTAAAGGTTCAGAGGATCCCTTAAGGTTTCTCTAGATTCCTCTTCCCCTGGATTCTTAAGTTCCATATTTGGTTTCCAATCTATGTACAAACTGTTATTTTTTCATGCCTAAAAGAAAGTATGTTAATTTTCCCATGAAAACATGGTCACTAAAGATGCATAAGCCAACTGTAACACTGTGGCAAAGTTAATAAGTAATTCTTCTAAAGTATATATAGTGACATTAGGTCTCAAAACCATCCCAGATGGCTAATATTGTAGTAGGTAGACATCAGACAATTATTAGCAGCATAAAAATCGACTTATTTCTACCCTATAGGAATGGGTTTTCATTAACTCTGTGGTAACATGAATGAAAATGGACCCATAGGCTCAAATATTTGCATGTTTAGTCTCCAGTTGAAGGCTGTTAGAGAATTAGAATTAGGAGGTGGCATTGTTGGAGGAGATGTGTCACTGAGGTTATTGTGACTTTAAGGATTTAGAAAAATCCTACAGCAGGCCCAGTGTTTCATTTTTTCTCCTTGAGGATAAGAATGTAAAGTTCTCAGCTACTGCTCCAGTGCCTGCCTGCATGTCACCATGTTCCCCATTGTGTTGACAACAGACTAACCCTCTGAACCTGTATGGAAGCCCTCAATTAAATGCTTTCTTTTAGAAAAGTCGCCTTTGTCATGGTGTCTCTTTATCAGCTACAGAACAGTGACTAAGATGAACACTATTTCTCTTTTCTTGAGAGGCTTTCTAAACTTGGATTTGATAATCCAAGAGAGTGGCATTCTTAAAATATTTGCTCCTGTAATGCTCAGATTGTGTAAATAATAGGATTGTTGACCATTTGTCTCGGTCTTGTGCAGAGTAAGCTACAAAGAGGGTACTGAAAATAAATACCTAAGGTACTAAAGGGAAGCTTGCAAGCAGTAAAGGATTCTCACAGTTCCAAATGCAGAAATTCATCTGGCACAGTTACCTGCTTTCCTTGAGTGAACAAGAAAAGTAACAAAAATAAGTGTAATTGGAGCATGAAGCACAAAGAACACATCAATCACATATAAAATGGCAACATATCAACACGGCTCAGAATCATTAGCAAATATTCATCCTAGCTCTTAAACTTCAACTGATTATTCTAAATTTGATTAGTTATCATGTATTTGGATTTGGGTGATAGAAGCCTGAACATAGACGATTGTGTGTGCATGTGCAGAGTTTTGTCCAGGAAGCAGGTGTCAATATTCTTTGTGCACATTGCCATAAGGAACATGTCCATGTTTGTGTCCCGCATCCTCACTGTGCTGACTTCTTGTTTTCCCTGAATGCTGTCATCACATCAGAACCAGACACAAGCTTCTGCAGACAAGGCTCTTGCAAATAATTGACAGGTATAAAGAACAGGGTACAAAATAGTCCCACAACAAGCATGGATTTAAAATCCACTTTTAGAAGTGATATCAATAATTGCTCTAGGACCCAGGAAAGTATGATATATAGAAAGTGGAATAATAGATGACTCTGCAGTTGGTTTTAAACTATACAGTAGTTCTCACAAATTACCATTCTCAGTTATACAATCAACATATATTTGCTTCACCATGCATCTCAGGAGCTATAACAATTTTACACATGAAGAAAGTGAGATCCAGATATATGAAGTTGTTTTGTCAGGATTATGTATTCAACAAAGTTAGAGGAAAACGACAAAACTCCCTAGCAAGAGCATATGTTTTAGGTACCCACAGAGATCAGTACACAGACATAGAGAGATTCACAATCTAATGGCTGCATTGGAAAGCATCCAAATTATTGTAATGGTGCTGAGATCTGTGTGGGAAACATATTTAGAATTTCTTTTTATCCTCATCCAGATTCTAATATTAGATTTAAATGTTCTCCATTAAATAATTGATTTCTACTCTTTGCAGGTGGAATTAAGCACAGTAACACAAAATAATCGGGGCATATTTAGCATGTAATGGCATCATCATTATTTGCCTTTCAAATATTTCTCATTTGGGCTGATCAAGGCTTTTAAATTTTATCTTTGGAAAGTCTGTCTACAAAGACCCAGAAAAACAAGCAACTATATTTAAATGGAATATTTTTCCAGGAATCTATGTGTAATTGTGCCACCCAAGCAGGGAGTATTTAGAGTAACATCAACAGATGATATTTAAAAATAGACACAGAATCTATAAGAAATGTAAAAGCTTGTAGACTTCTTGGCAGCAAATTGCTTTAGGTTATAGTAGATGATTGCTGCAGATCAAAGAGATCAATTGTTCTTAGCAAATACATTCACCCCATAGCATAACCCAAGAGGAAAGCAACATGGCAGATATATGTGCAAAAAATAAGCAGTATTTTCAAATAAGTCAAGTGATCATTACAAATAGATAGTAGCAGCTTCTCTGTCTTTTAATGGACAGCTAGCTATAAAATATAGAGGCAAATTCTTTATTATCATTTAATACGGGTTCATGGACTGCTCTATTATCCTAGATAGGCAGAAAACATTAGAAGGCATAGCATGTCATATATCAAGCATAACAAACAGTAAATCCCCATTTTGTAGCACCTCAGTAACCAAGGCAGAATCTATGCCATTGAAGGATAGGAGATGAGAGAGAAGACAGAGATAGGAATGCAAGAGAAGTTTTGTGTTTATAGTATTATTACTTCTATCATCTGAAACAATTAAGCTCTTGGTATTATAAAATGCAAGTGCCAATGAAAGTGAAAAGTCATTATTACGACATAGCATAGTGCCGTACTGAGGCAGCACAGATACTTTTGTGGCAGTGTTATTAATGATAAGTTATATTTACCTCACTCTTGTTCCCTTCCTTGCTTAGCTCTGACATTTAGCATTTGGGGCCCAATTTAATGCTCCTAGATTGTTGATATACATGTTTGTAAATGACAACTTTCAAATTCCCCAATTGTAGCCCTGGAGTTGAGTTCATGCCTTCCAGTACATCATCCTCCCTAATGGAAGAGGCTGTGCCCTTCCACCTTTTCAACTGCAGGCTTTTGTAAAGCTTTTGAATAGTAGTAGACACTGATGATGATGATAAGCAAATAACTATTAAATGTAATGGAATCTTACTTTTGAAATTGTCTCTATCATTTGTCTTTTTTTGTAAGTACCCACTCTGGTATTTCTGGCTGAATTCAGATAATCTGGAATGATGTTTCAATTAGTGGAGATGGTGGCATTTCTGTTCTTAATTACCAGTGACCTACTCTTCTCTATTAATGTCAACTATGGCCTTTTAATGTCAAGCACAATGACGTAGAGACCAAACACAATCATTTCTGCCTGGGTGAAGAGCTGAGCTTGTGTCATGTTGGATCATATTGTCACACATGAATAATCAAGATAATCCTCACAATGACAAAACTTTAGACTTCTGAGATTCAGACATCACTTTTTCTTCATAGTGTAGAAATATCATCCTCAATGCAAATACCTCTGAGTTTAAACACTTCCTAAAAATCCATGCATGTTTCCTTTAATGTCCTCTATGAAGAAAAGGACCTATAGATATGTTGATAATTTCTGGAAAATTTATTTTTAAAAATTCTATTAATTCTATTATGCACAATCACCAAATAATTTTTAGGCACAAAAGGTATGAAAAGCAAAAATCTTAGGATTACATTCTTACTATATTTTCTTTTCCTTAAATTTTCAACTTCAATATCAGTATAAAAAATAATCATGACACAGCTCATAGTCCTAAGTGATAAATTTTAGGATGCTGACCATATTCAGTGTTAAGATTTTTGCAAGTGAATCAGATTTTAGAAATGAATTGTCCTAAGCACTCTATTAAATATATAAGCAACCTAAATTTCCATGTGAGTTAGTTATTTCTCAAGCCACAGTTAATTGAAAAGAAAACACAACCACAAGTAATGTTTTACACTTACATTTTGAGTGTAAGTATTTGACTTGCACATCATGTGGTCTTTTTGATTAGTCCATTTGGAACATAATTTCATAGAAAATGTACATATGTCTATGAGAAGAAACTTGGAACTATAATACTGATTTTGGCAAGTTATACTAATCATTACTCAAACAGTAACATGCACTAAAATATATAATCTATTTAGTTATTTAGGAGAAATATAACAATGCCTTATTGAAAAATTACAGAAAATAAGAACTGTAAAGCCAGAATTGTCAATTAAAATTTGCTAGACAGAAATATAGATTATGGAAAAATTTGGGGGGAGAAATATTTGAATGCTATTATTAGAGCCAATATTCAATGTGTGGTAAACATTACCATTAACACTTGATATATAAATGTTACAACATGCAATTATTAATTCCTGACAAAATAGCTGCTATTTTAAAAAAACAGCTCATTTAACTGTATCATTCAAGAGGTTTACAATAACACTGTAGAGTAGATGGGATTGTTTTCATTTTATAAAAAAAATGTTACTAAGTAAAAAATGTTGAACTGTTAAGTGAAAGATACAGAATTAAAACCCAGATACACTTAATAAATATGGTTACAGCCATCCCAAATAAGGGGATAGCTTTCACTTCATCCAAACATGTTTCTCCCTGTGTCAGTTTGGCTCTTCTAGAAGGAGGATGCAAAACAGCTCAAGAGATGTATTTCGTGTGATGTTACAAATGATATTGTTAAAGCAGTGAGGGAAGTCACAGTTTTGGTTTCACATCTTTGAACAAAAGGGAAGGAAGGAATTATGACCACTGTGTAAATCTAAGAAACTCTGACGCCTGAAGTGTTCCAGAAATGCAAAATATAGCAATGAGTGAGCACTGCCTTGACCAAAAGCTTTTATTCCTTTTGTGTATGAATTGCCCAGTGAGAAAGTTCCTCCATGTAGCAGATGCTCTAAAGACATTGTTGCTGGAACCAGTCAAATGATGTCTTTCTTCATAGCAGGGTCTCTCTTGTAGGACTATCAGAGTAATTCACCTGAAGATTGTCTATCTGCCATCATGGACTCATTCCTAGTTCTAATTAGTATTGTCTTTGACTAAGACTGGAGATGTGGTAACTAATTTAAGGTCTAGTATCAGTAGTCCATGCATTATTTATAAAAGCATTAAGTAAGTCATTTGATTGGTATATAATTCTCTCTGTGAAAATAAATGTTGGGGGGTTGAGAAGACAGCTCAGTCAATAGAGAACATTCTGTACATGTCTGAGCACCTACTTGGATGCAGATTCCTTTTATCAATATAAAAGCCGACCACTCAGCATGCTATAATCCCACCACTGAGGATATAGGGACAGGCTGTGTGGAAAGACAATCTCGCAGAATCAGTGAGCTTCAGGTTTGGTGTGAGACCATGTCTCAAAAGATAAAGGGAAGTGACGAAGATGTCCAGTATCATTTTCTGACCTCCTTACTCATGAACCTCAATATGTATATACATGTGCACATGCATGTAGACTCACAAAAAATTGAGTTTAAAATACTATTTTCAGGATTTTAAATACACTATTCTATAGACAGAAGTCTTGCCAATTATATCTATCATTCTACCATTCAGGGATGAGGGTTTGCTTGTGAAGAAGACACTCACCACCCAGATGTGTCAACTATGGACTATCCATGTGCTACATCAGGCTAGCCACTAGTGCTGCAGGGAAAACATTATCCTTAAGGATGATGTTGCTTTTACCATTTCACATTATAACCTTCAATTTAAAAATGCTCAACCAAAGTTCATTGCAAGAGGATTGCTCAACTCCCAAGAGAATTTAAGTCCCTTAACTTTGGTAATCTCTATTTTCCAACCCTTATCTGGATAATTCAGGACAAAAATAGAACCAATGAGAAAAGGCCCTATGGTGGCTTATTTTAGAACTGAAGAGACAAAGAGATGATTAAACTAAAAATTGTTTGTACAAGGAGAAAATGCCGTTGTGAAATAATAATGACTATGTTTCTTCAACATTCATCACAAAAAGAAAAATAATGTTGACCCTAAATAGAATATATAAATTATCTTTTATCTGGATCTTTCGTACTTCAGAAAAAGTTACTACCATCACAGTAAAATCTCTTTATACAGGTACTGATTTATGTATTAAGTATTCATCCCCAAATATTGTTCAATGTGCCGTACATATAAAATTTTAGATTTTATAATTTAAACTCTCAAAAGTAGTATAAATAAAATTTCAGCATATAGGAAATCATTTTCAATGAAGTCTAATGTCAATATAAAAATGGGTTATGAGTCAAGAAGAGAGATAACTCAGTGGCGAAAAGGACTTGCTGCCTAAACCAGAAGACCTGAATACAGTTTCCAGAGTCCGCATGTAAAGCTGGATAGTTGGAGTGCATCCACAACCCCACAACTGCAGCATGTCTATTGGAGATGGGAAAGGGGTGCAGGAGAGTCATCCAGAAGCTCATGAGTTAACTGGATAGATATGTTAGAGATATGAGACAGAGTCTACCTCAGAAACAAGGTAGCAAGAGACCATCAACCTCTGAAAGTTGTTCTTTGATGTCCGCATGTGCACTGTGGTGCCTGCATGTGTGCCAACATACATACATACAAACACACACACACACACACACACACACACACACACACACTTATGAAAATAACCATCTATGCCAAACTACTACACAACACACACATACATGCGTAGGAAAGCTTTGATTCAGTTCATCTTATATAACAACTAACCCTGACAATCTGGTTTAAAGCCTTGAATGTAACAGTGCACATGAGTCATGAAACATTATTAATATTTAACAAATGAAGGCAAACTTTATGCTTAGAGAAATGCTGCTCTGTGGTCTTCTGCTTGTCTGGGGTGTTCTCTGGTGAGTCACTTCGAGGTCCTGATGTGTTTTCTGTGTGTTAGTACATCCAGGAGTTGGAGTTTACACTGTGCTCTTGCTAGAATGACCTCATGGAACAATGCTTAATAGTTATATAAAACAATACAGCAAGAGGCTCATGGATGAACAAAAGGGAAATCACAAAGTCTGGAACACTGCTTTGTAAATATCTCACTTGTTCTGGGGAATACAGACTGCCATGTGAACGTTCAGGATTAGATATGTGATCAGAAAACACTCGAGGAGATTCTTACTTTCTTACATCTGGATGAAATCAGGCTCCATGTAAGTAGGAAGGGAGTGCTAAAGTAAAGTTATAAACTGCCTATCACTGAAAGAGTGTGCCAATGACACAGGTCAGAGTAACTCAAACTTTGTCTTGGAGATAAGCACAGTTGAGCATTGTAATGTTAAAGTCAATGTTTGTTCATTCAGATATGTGCTCCCTGACTGTCATTTTGTTTTGCTGTTTGTCTGCTTGGGTTGCTTTCAAATAGGTTGTGCTTTGGGGAACAGTCATTGTCACACTTATTTCCACGCAGTGATACTCCATGTGCGAAGACATTAGTCAAGCATCTCCTTGGCAAATAACTGTACTGCATCAAGACAGCCCAGCTGTTTCACCTGCCCTACTTCCATGTCAAGGGACGTGTTATTGCAGCTGACTTGTAACTATGTCTGCTTCAAAACTTACTTCTGCTTCAAGGAGGCTTGTTGTGATCAGAGTCTGCACCAATGCCAGAAAGCTTCACTCTAGGAAAAACAAAATTTGAAAAGTTTTAGATGGCCTTCTTCAAGAGTCCCACCTGTGACTGTTCTGAATATTACAATGAATTTCTTCACTGGGGTCCAAACTAAAAGAAAAAAGAAAAAACCTAACTATTCTTTTCAGAAATCCAGTGAGATGCTTTGAATAAGGATGCCCCTAGTAGGTTCATAGGTTTGAATGCTTGGTCTCCAGGGAGTGGCACTACTAGGAGATGTAGCCTTGTTGGAGTTGATGTGCTCTTGTCGGAGGAAGTAAATCACTTGGGGTAGGTTTTGAGGTTTAAATGCTTAAGCCAGGTCCAGTCTCTCTCTCCTTGTTGCATATGTATCTGGATGTAGAACTCTCAACTCATTATCCAGCACTATGTCTGCCTATATGTCACTTTGCTTTCCACTATGATGACAATGGCCTAAACCTCTGAACTCTAAGTCAGTACTAATTAAATGTTTTCCTTTACTTGCTTTGTCATGGTCATGGTGTCTCTTCATAGCCACAGAACAGTGCTAAGAAACTTACCACAAAGGCTTACCCTGATATAAAGGTATCACAAAAGACAAGCAGAGATAGAGAGAAAAAGAGAGAGACCAAGAGCTATGGTTTAAGTGTGATTTGCCCATGAACTAGAATATTGGTTCACAGTTTAATAATGCTGAGAGGCAGAAGACCCTATTAAAGGTGGTACCAAGTAGGAGGAAATAAAATCATTGAAGTCACAATGCTCAGAAATGATTAAAGAATTTAAATTTTAAGTCAAGATATTAATTTTAATCATCATAGCATGAGAAATTGTGTGTGAATAATTTAATCAAGAAGGTAAAAAATTTCTACAATATAAACTACAAACATTTCAGTTATTAATTACCTAAAGAAATACAAAAAATTACCCTTGTTCATATGTTCAAATAATGAGATGGTAATAGCTAACCAAGCAGCCTATGCAAATTATAAAATATTGTAATAATATATAATACAAATTAATATATTATATTAATAATTATTTATATTTAATTACATTTAATAATATAATATGAATAATAAAATATTTTAATAAAAATCCCAAGTGGTTTTGCAATCAAAAGGGAAAAACTAATCTTAATTTAATTGAAATAAAATAGAAGAGACATTGTTCCTTTAAAACCTACTAGAATGGCATGCTAAGTAAAAGGTCCCTACATAAAAATAAGGAAATTTTGTGAGATTTTGGAAATTCTGTCATAAAATATGGAAACTGAGAATAAAAACTACATTAAGCTACAGTAATCTAAGTAAACCACAAAAGCCAGAAGAATCCTTTAGTAGCAAGCCCCAGAAACTGAAATTCCCATCATAGTTTCTGTCCTAAAATAGGCTACAAAACCTAGATTCAAGGAGCTAGGGACCTGGCTCAGTGGTTAAGATCATATGTTGCCCTTGAAGGAGACTGGAGTTCAGTCCCCAGCATCAATGTGATGGCTCATAACAACTTATAACTTGAGTTCCAGGGGCTTCAATACCCTCTTCTGACCACACAAGTTATGCCCATATATGCATACAGTCAGAAACAGCCTACCACATAAAAATCATACAAATAAATATTTTTAAAAATTAAGAAAAAAAATCCAGGTTCACTCTTATACCTCATACCTTCGGCTGCCTCTCCCATGAAGAACTTCTTGAAATCTCTCTTGTGCCTCCACTGACTGAAGGAATATTCTGGATGCTAAGAGAAATCTGAATAAACAGCTATCTTAAATTTCCTGGTGTTGTGTGAAAATGACTTAAAAGAGAGAGGTTTATTCTGGCTCACAGCTCAAGGGTACATTCCACAGGGAACCCAAGCCTATAGGAGCTGGAAGCCCCTGGTCACTGGATATTCACCATCAGAGATGAGAGAGCAGTGAATGAATGATACTACCCATTCCCCTTCCTCTTTTGTACAGCCCAGGCTCCCAGTCACATAATGCTACAACCCACAGAGGGTAGGACTTTCCCGCCTCAATGAATGTAATCCAGATAATCCCAACAAGCTTTTAGACTTGCTATAGACCTCAATTCTGGCTTTCTACTTGGGACCCCACAACTTTGGGACCATATTGACTGGGGCCCATGTAGACCAACTATTCTCTCTCCTTTCTCTATTCCCATCACATAAGAGTACCCCTAATCCTGATGCTACCAGCATCCTCAGTCACTCATCTCAGCCCATACCTGTCCACAGGAATATCCAGAATATGTATTCTCATAGAGGTAGCGATTAGATTAGTAATTAGCATTGTATGGGGTAGATAGAAGATCCATGAATGAAATAATAAATGGAGAATGAGTAAGGAAATTTTGTTTCCATAATTGGAAATTGAATGTAATGTGAAGCAGTATATTTGTCCTGCATACACACCAGGGATTGCATATATTAGAATGGTAAGAAATGCTAACTTTTACATTGATTTTTTGAAAGAGTGAATTTGGGTGGCACTCAGAGAAATTCTATGGTGGATGTCTGACAGTGGTATACTGTCAAGTTCATGCATAGAAATTATTCTGAAGGAATGCAGAGACAAGAAGAAGGCTGTTAGCTTCAAGGAAAGGAAGGTTTACCTAAAGAATGGCATTTTCCCCTGAGTTCAGAGAAGGAGGACTGCAAGTCCAAGAGAGTGTGAGTGGGCTTCAGGAGGGGTCTGACATAGTCTCCAGCATGGGGTGGCTCAGCTCTGCTAGCTCTTAAAGCAATAGCACTCTCTGAAATGTAAATAGAAAGAAAGTAATAGAAGTCAAATGGGCCAAAGGAAGAGTTCAGTGTAGACTGCTTGCCTACCATTCTCAAAGCCCTAGATTTGCCTCAGCACTCAAGCACTCCCACAAAAAGTAAAACTAAAAGATCAAGTGAGTGATATTGACAAAAATTGTTCTTTTACTCTAGTAACTTAAAAAAATATACCCAAATTTTAGATTTCAAATGGCCCCTTAAAGCAAAGCAGATCTTATGACAGTGAGTCTGCATATTTACCACATTGTAAATCGACTAGCCCTGAGTCAAAATTAACACAGAGGAGGGAAGCTATATTTGCTTTCTGAGCATTTTGATGTAGAACATAAAAACTCCATTCCCTAATTTCTTTTTAAAGAGCACCATCATCCCAAAACAATTTCACCAATAATGGCCTTTGTGTGAAACTAAAAGCTACACATAATGATTTCAAACTTTAGAGTCCTGGTACATCCTGTGCTACAGACAGTCACTTGGATTTTATAGTCAAGTCATCCATCCTTTATGATATGAGCAGATTTATCCCTTCATAATCCCATTTTGGGAGTTTATAGACCAAATGGGACACATGTCCTAGGGAATGTTAACGCAGCAATAATTTGCTCAGAAGTATGAATTTTCTTTGTTTATTTTAAAAAATAGAACCTAAAGAAAGGACATCTTTGTATTTCAGTTGGTTTTGTAATAGAACCCTAGCATATGTCCCACTTATTAGCCAGATTCTATACATTTGTTGCTCAACATATTTTTGTTCTGACACAGCTGGATAAAAACCCTCAATTTAGCAATTTAGATTTTGCAAAAAATTTGTGCATAATATGGCCCATTTGCTTTTGGTGTTATTGCATTATGATTTTAAATGCCAAAAATACTGCAAGATGAATATCCACATTTGAGTATGTTAGTTGACTCCAGTGAACTTGGTTTCTAGTGGTATTTTGTTTAAAATATTATCCTGACAGCTTAGAATATATCACTTTAGAAATGTCATGGCTTAAATGGTAAGATGCCCCTGACTGGTTCTAATTTTCATTCAAAATCAAGACAAGACAAGCTGTGATGCAACTCAGAGTCAATGTAAGAAGAACTTGACCCTAGGGTCCACCTCTGTCTCCTCCATTCTTTAGAACGTTGAACTCTGACCATGCCTGTTGAATGTATCACTTAATTAGTTTTGTGATTGGAAGTCTCATGTTTTCCAAGAATCTCAAATGGGAAACAAATTACTCTTTACCTTCGAAGACTCTTGTATGACTAGGAATAAAGGTTCTAATACTAATCAGTAGAGGTTTTCCAGTATTCTCTAGAGGTGGGCAGAGGGCTCCACTGAAACCTCATTTTTCAGGTTGGTGGGTCAGGACTGTATTTAGGGGACAGCAGCTGCTTAGCCTTGATTTTAGGCTAAGTGTTCTTCCCTACCCTCCTGCATTGTAGGTCTGCTTCATTTGCAAAATAAGTTATGCTTGATTGAAACTGATTCCCACTTTGTCAAGCAAAATCATTCTTCTTACTCATGCATCTGACTGCCCATTAATTTACCAATTCATCAATCCATCTATTGTGAACCATGCAGCTGCTACTCAACAAGGTTACTAGTCTTATAATGTTAAATAGTTAAAGTGTGAAATACATATGAATCCTCTCACCAAGCATTACCAAAAGTGCTCAGATTTCTACAGAGCTGATTGAGGAGATCAAACGGCAGTTTGTTAGCAAGAAATTTGAAAAGATGTGTTTTGTCTTATCCTTATAAGCTTACTTCTCATAATGTTTATCTGTGATCGTATTTTGGCAATACGAAATATTGCTTCAATTATCTATCTGGCAGGTGTTTTTATTAACATATATCAATAGTGTACATTAAAATTAATTTGGTCCATGCACATATCAGCATGCACTTATTAAGCCCATCCCTTTCAACCATTTCCTCTGCTGCTCTCTATTAAAACTATTTTATTTTCAGGCTGATGATTTTTAATATCTATATGAAAAAAGAGATTGGTAATTGTGTTTCAATGTCTGACATATTCTACTTAAAATTATGCCATCTGGTTTCATCATTTATTCTACAAATGACTGGATTGCACTTATTTTCATGAAGTAAATATATCTACTATATATTTATTGTTGCTTGTGCATCCATTACTCTTTTTTTCTGGTGCATGTACTGAAAGACAGATGATAAATGATAGATAGATGATAAGTAGCTAGCTAGATAAGTGATACATAGATGATAGACAGATAGATAAGAGAGACAGAAAGAAAGAGAGAGTGAGAGAGAGAGAGAGAGAGAGAGAGAGAGCAAGAATGTAAATCAAAAGAAGCTCATGTACTAATGAATCTTGGAGAACAAGGTAGAAGAACCCTCGCCCTTGGCCCACCACTGGAAAAAAAACTAGAAATAGATCTATCATGTGACATGGCTATCCCACTTCTGGGAATATATCCAAAAGAACTTAAATTAGTGTAACAAATATCATTATGCTACTGTGGCATCATTAACAGCAGATAGGTGGATTTTAAAAAGCACTAAATCTGCTTTTTTCTAGACAGCTACTGGCTTTAAAAAATGAAATATACTTTTTGTCAAAAAATATCTGACTGAGGAGCCTCATGCATTTATTTCTGCCAAGTCAGTAAGAAATGCCAAATAACCACCTTGCCAATTAAGGACTGAATGTCGAAGTATGAAATAAATATGTTAATAAGGAACATTCATTTATCCAATAAGGATTCATGTACATGCTGTAACTGTGTCCTGCACACTGGGCTCAGAGTGTGAGCCAGGAGGGTTCAAAGCACAAAGTGTGACAATCTGTGTTCTTTTCTGTTTTTTGTTATTCCTTGGAACATCCCCTTCAACATTGCTCTCTATGCTTTGTCAATGAGAGGAGATCGCTGAGGTTCATTGCTTTAACCTGTTTTCAGGTCTTAGTGTAAGGTATTCAATACTGTATAGGATGGGACATGGATAAGAATTTTTTTAGTAAGAGGCTTATTAGTCTAGAATGCATACATAAAAACACACATTTGGATTTTAGATTCAGATTTTCCTTAGTAGTCATTTGCATGGAAACAGAACATGTCAAAATTAAATATAAAAAATGAAAACATTAATCTCAACTCAAGAAGTAGAACAGGAAGGCCTTGTTCTCTAGGCTAGTCTGGACAACATACATAGCAAAACTCTGTCTAAAAACACAATTGAAGATTATGAAATCATTGTACATATTAGAGTAGAATTATGGCATTAAAATTAATTTTGTCTAATACACTATGGGCTAGATTTCGGCTAGTGATCTCATAATGATATAAGGTCCTTTTATATCCTTGAATAATAATAATAATAATAATAATAATAATAATGACACAAAAAGCAGACAGTAAAACAATTTAAAATATGAACATGATGTAATTTTGCCATTTTATAAATCCCCCAAATTATTTTTTATAACTAATCTCATTTGTACAGTGCTGACACTCTCTGCCTTACTTTTTGCTCTAACTTTTCAGTTAGCTGCAGGATATATGGCTACATTTTCTTTGTACTTTACCAGGAATTCTTAAAATAGGTGACATTTTAATCCAGAGGTGATGGGGAAAATATATGTGTGATATAAGCTGTGCAATATATCCATATAGCTCCCAAAGTACCTTGCAATTCATCTCCATGACAGCTGTTATTGAAGCTTAAGATCATTAGCACAGGAAAGTTGGCAAGGACAGAGGACTGAGTTATAAATATTGGCCTCAGATGTCATTTCAGGACAGAGTTAAACTCTCTCAGGATTTAGTAGCATGGATTATATGAGAAAACGCAGTTTGATACAGAGTTGATTCTGAGATTAATGAATTAGGTGAAAGGAGTATGAAAGAAGTTTGACTTTGTGTTGTTGTTTATTTTTTTAATTCTTCAGCAGATTTCAAAGTGTTTAATTTTTTGTGACTTAGATGCTGTTTAACATGAAGCAAGTCATTCCATGGCTCCAGTCTCCACTGAATTACATTGAGTTACACTTGTTATTCCTTGGCACCTAGTATATCCTGAACACTTCCCCTTGCTCTTTCTCCTTCAAGTGATTTTCTTCACCTTTCTCCTCCTCTTAGTCTATGGTTATTATTATTACCTCTGTTATTAGTTTAGAAATGCAGTCCCATTCCTCTGCCTTTACAAGACGTTTTAGTTGGATGCAACTTTTGCAAGCTGTGTTAGAAAAGAGTGTGAAACAAATTATTTCCCCATGGTGTACAAATAGAATAACTAATACTGTGTTTTAATATCTGCACTAAAATGATATTAGAATCTTTAAGAGACTGATAATTTATGAAAAGCTTGGGAATGAGTGGTGAAATAAATATAGGAAGACTGAGATGAAGGCAGGGAGATGCAACATGGGATGTCATAAAACATTGCAACAGTTGCACTAAAATATGTTTTGCTTTACCTGTAAGTCAATAACATTGAAAGTTACAACACTATAAAGAAAGGATAGAAGTATTTCCTTAATAAAGAAAAACAACTTGCTACTGTGGATCTAACACAGGAAAATTACATGTGGCAGTTTCCAAACTTATGTTCTGTATTACAGTAATTTAAAACGCATGTCCAGCTGATTCTACTCCATATTGCCTATTAACTATTCATCTTTAAAAATACCTGAAGTTGGTATAGAGTTAATGCTATCTTTTTCAAAATGTGATTGCAATTCTTATAAACTTGAAATAACCATTAAGAAAACAGTGTAACTTCGTCCAATACCTGAACCATCTTCTTAATGAACATGATAAATTCCAAGGGGACAATTCCAAGAGCTAAAAATGAGAGTTATATTCTAGGCACAGAATTTGATTTCTTTGAACCCATTGGTAATAAAATTAATGCTTTTCAAGGGAAAGAATGAGACAGGAAATTTAAGATGTAAATATTCATCCATATACAAATTCTAGTATGTTCTCACCAAGTAACATTTGATAAATTGCACTTGAGAAATTTTGAGATTTTAATTAGTGTCTCTCTTCAGACATTAGAATTGCTATTTTTTAATAACAACAACAATAATAATATCAAAACTTGGTGGGTTATAAATAACTGAACATTTCTCTCACAGTTCCTGAAAAAGGTATAAATAAGGCCAATAACTTGTGAGAGCCTGTGTCCTAGTTCAGAAACAATTAACTTTCTTGCTAAGTTGACACATGACAGAGGCTAAAGGAACTGCATATTGTCATTTAAAAGGAGAGTAATCTCATTGGTAAGCACTCCATTTCCTAATACAAGCAATTGGAGGATTAAAACTCACCACACAAATCAGAGGTCCGGGGACAATAACATTCTGACCACTGCAATTTTGAAACAACCACAGAAAGAAGTTCTCTAAGATTTTACCAAAATAAATGGGAATTACATCTTAAATGTGAATCAAAGAGTAATTAAACAAATATTTATGGGTTATATCCATAAACAAAACAAGGCTGATAAAAATAACTCAGGTACAACAAAACAAACCCCACTTGAGAGAAAAAAAAACTAAGGGTAGGAAGGTCATAATTGCACATGTCTTAACTCTAGAAATCTTAGTTTGAATTATATGCTTTTTTCTTTGTTTCATGATAGTTTTTGATATAACTAAAAGTGGCCTCAGATGTTGTATGCAGTCTTTTTGTACTTTCAAAGTGATGGAATTAGGGTCACTTATGTAAACCATCATATCATCTGCAAATATTGAAAGTTTGCCCTCTTCTTTTCCAATTTCCTTGATCTCCTTTTGTTGTCTTATTTCTCTGGCTAGAACTTCAAGTATAATATTGAAGAGGTATGGAGAGAGTGAACAGCCTTATCTTGTTTCTGATTTTAGAAGAATTGCTTTGATGTTGGCTGTTGGCTTGCTGTATATAGTATTTATTATGTTTAGGTATGTTCCTGTTATCCCTGACCTCTCTAAGACCTTTATCATGAAGGGGTGTTGGATTTTGTCAAAGGCTTTTTCAGCATCTAGTGAGATAATCATGTGATTTTTGTATCTCTACTTGTTTACATGCTGTATTACATTGATGGATTTTCATATGTTGAACCATCCCTGCATGCCTGTAATGAAACCTACTTGAGCATGGTGGATAAGTTTTCTGATGTGTTCTTGGATCGATTTGCCAGTATTTTGTTGAGTATTTTTGCATTAATGTTCATAAGGGATATTTTCTGTTTGGGAGATTTTTGATGACTGTCTCTGTTACTTTAGGGGCTATAGGTCTATTTAAATTGCTTGTCTGTTGGGGAAGTCTTATGTCAATAAAGCACTGTTGAGCCAATAGGGAATCAAGATAGGAGGGACTAGGAGCCCAGGAGGACTCTGGAAAGGAAAAACACAAGAGAGTCAAGATGTAATGCCATGGGGTAGGAAGCTCAGAACTTCTCCGGTAAGAGACATACTTAAATTAACAATTATGGTGTAATTACTTAAGTCAGAGCTAGCCAGTAAGAATCAAGCAAGGCCAACAGCTTCATAATTAATATAGCCTCCTGTGTGTTTATTTGGGACTGATGTGGCTCTAGAACCAGGCTGGCGGGAAGGCGTCTCACAAGGAAAAAGTTTCTCTTTACATAAATGCTGCTGAATTAATTCAACTTATATCTTTTGAAAATGCCTTGACTTCAAAATTTAAGTATAAGGATATGTTACTTGGGAAAGGAGATTTTATTTATGTTTCTACCAAAAATGAAAAGCTGAGAATTCCTTCCAGGCTTCTGTGGTTTGATGAACCAAGACCCCCGGAAGCAGTGGACCAGGTGTTCCAACAACTGAAACAGCTAAGATGATGGAGCTTCACAGACCCTGAAAATAAGGAGTTATACAGGTTTCTGAGTTTTGTCATGATCCCCATAGTATGAACAACGCCCCCTTCCAGCACGAAGCAGTTTGGAATGAGCGACGTCCTAATTCCCATCTTGTTTATAAACCTTTGTTTTCATCTATATGAGATTGTGTATAATTGGTTAATGATCACAGCCGATCTCTTGTTAATGGTAAAAAGTGGAATTATGGTATGGGTATTGTTTTTCATTTATTGATACAAATTCAAGGTCAATTTTGTGACGCTTATATTTCTCCTCTTGATTAAGTATTGTGCTTATACTGATCATTTAAAACGTAATGTATAATTGAATACAGACTATAGATAGTTACTTATAATAGAATTCATAGTTAGGTAAGTTAGGTTTTCTAGATATACAGAAATATATTTGAGATAGATAGACAGTCTTCAAACCTCTCAAAGACCTTCAGAAAATGGCATTTAAAATGGTTTAAGGTTTTTCTTGACAATGAGAAATGCCTGCTCCTGGCAGCACCAATTATGTCTGAGAGGAAGATGGGCATCGAAGAAACTCGTTATGGAATTTGCTTTCAACATGGCGAGATTAGCCATTTGGGCAAGAAACTGCTTTTGCCTGGACTGCTTGACAGTGGCTGTATAATCTGGATATGCAGGACCCACAGGAAAGTGACTGCTGAACTCAAAGAGTCCTTCAGGGTTCCTGCTTCATGGAAGAGTCTACGAGACAAAGAAAAATGACTGACAGACTGCTGATGCAGATGGACAGTTTGAAATTTCCTGCTTTGCTGAGAAGTGTTCCAGACACATTGTGGCCTATGGGCTGAAGATGGATGCCCCTACGTTACAGAGGACCTTCGGGTGACTGCCTAGGCTGTAAGATGTCTCTGTCAATCCTAGTGTTTACATATTATCCTTCTGTGGTCTTTGATAGAGTTGAAGGCAGATAGTTATAGTTATAGTTTTCCTTAGTTATGATAAAAGATAAGCTACATATAGAACTTTGGACTCACAAGGATGGGATGGATATTTTCTTTAAATCTTTCTAAAATATTGTAACTATGTAATTACTTGATAACAGTTCTGTTATATACAATTTGACTATGTTAAAGTTAAGACCTTTCTTTTTGTTTAAACAGAAAAGAGGAGATGTTGGGGAAGTCTTATGTCAATAAAGCACTGTTGAGCCAATAGGGAACCAAGATAGCAGGGACTAGGAGTCCAGGAGGACTCTGGGAAGGAAAAACACAAGAGAGTCGAGATGTAACGCCATGGGGTAGGAAGCCCGGAACTTCTCCGGTAAGAGACATACTTAGATTAACAGTTATGGGGTAATTAATTAAGTCAGAGCTGGCCAGTAAGAAACAAGCAAATTCCTTTAAAGCTTTTGTCATTCTGCTTGGAAATTCATCATCCCACTCCTGATCACCATTCTGTTAAGAGAAGCTTTTTCTTTGCTAGCCGCTTTGGTTTATCCCCCCACCAGCCGCCTGGGCTCTGCCGCATTGTAGTCCCCAAATAAACACACAGGAGGCTATATTAAGTATGAAGCTGTTGGCCTTGCTTGTTTCTTACTGGCTAGCTCTGACTTAAGTAATTACCCCATAATTGTTAATCTAAGTATGTCTCTTACCGGAGAATAGTTCCGGGCTCCTACTCCATGGCGTTACATCTCGAACTCTCTGTGTTTCTCCTTCCCAGAATCCTCCTAGTCCCACCTATCTAGATTCCTATTGGCCAACAGTGCTTTATTAAGAAATGTACAGGACTTCCCCCATCAGATATGCATGGTACCCCAGAGTAGGTGGAATGAGGCAAGATCTCCTGAGCAGATTGTGAGCATTGGGGGGCAAGGGGAGAGGAAGGGAGCCAGGAAAAAGAAAGGGGGAGAAGAGAAAGGGAAAGGAGGACATGGTGGAGCAGAAAAGCTGAGTGGGGGGAAGAATAGAGGAGAGCAGTATGAAAGATATCATAAAGGAGGGAGCCATTCTAGGTTTGAGGGAAGATATGGCACTAGTGAGATCTCCATATATCCACAAGGATGACACCAACTGGCAAACTAAGCAGGAGTGGAGAGACTACTTTAAATGCCACTCCCTGATAATGATTTTGACAACTATCTTACATATGATCCTAGAACCTCCATCCAGTAACAGATGGAAGCAGAGGCAGACACCCCAGACACCCACAGCTAAACACGGAACTGAACTCCTGGAACCCAGTGACTGAGAGGGAGGAGTGATGACCAAAGGGGTGAAACCAATAGAAATACCTGACCTGAACAAGGGGAAATCGTGAACACCAGACTGATGACTGAGAGGCCAGAATGGGACTGATCCAGACTCCCTGAAAGTGAGTGTCATTGAGGAGAGCTTGGTAATCTATGGGGCTTTGGGTAGTAGATCAGTATTTATCCCTGGCACACAGATGGAATTTGGGTGCCCATCCCACAATGAGGGATGTTTTCTCAATCTGGACATTTGAGGGAGGGCCTGGGCCCTCCCTGGAATGAAATGTGAGACTCTAGAGATACCCCTGGAGGGCCTTACCATCCCTGGGGAATGGAGTGGGGATTGGGTGGGGGACTGGGGGGGGCTGGTAGGGGGATTGGGCATGGAGGGGAGACAGAGGGAGCTGGGATTGACATGGGAAGCAAGCTTGCTTCTAATTTAAATATATAATAAAAAGTATAAAAAAGTGCTGGAATTACAGACATACCACACCGACACCTGACTCCAATTCCAGTAATTTTGATTTGGATACATATAAATGTAGTTTTGAATAGACAAATAATATAGTTAACTGATATAGACAGATGATTGATAGATGATAGAAAGAAAGATGGAAAGAAAGAAGGAAGGAAACATGAAAGATATAGGAAGAAAGAAATGGCCAGATTGACCAAGGAAATTCAGAGGATATTCTGAAGCACAAAGAAATGCTTGTTAATATGTCTTGTCAAAGCTATACTACATAACCTATAAAAATCATTATGCAATTGTACAATTTTTCTTACCATAATTTTTTTCTAAGAGGTTCCCAGGTTGCTTTCAGAAATGAGGGAGACCCAATAGAGTTCTAACAAAACAGGTTTGATTGCTTATAAAACCAGTATCTGCCTTTGCAGTTACTTGTTATAGGACTAAGCTTGACATCACAAAGGTATAATGCTCTGAGATTTCAGCTTCTCACACATAAAATGCACAGAAAGAGCATTAAAATTTCCAAGTTCTGTCAGGTCAATGATATTTAATGTATTATTAAAAGTATTAGGTAAAAAATGCAATAGATACAAAAATGTCAGAGAAAATTGTACCATAGTTTTAAAAACTATAGTAAGAAATTTCAAATTGAAAATGACTGTCTTTTAAGATATTCTTTGTAGAAGATACATGTCCAATAAGCAGATAATGGTCTGGTGTGAGACCTGGTGCACTTATCTTGCCCTGAAAACCAATACAGCCCAGCATTTTTCACTAGATGTGATAAAAATAATAATAACTCCTTGTAACTAAACACATGTATAAATTGCGCAATTTAAATCCAGGTTATGAGAAGAAAAATAGAACTTTAAGTTACAAGGGATTTTTTTAATTACAAAAATATCAGCCTATTTTCTCACAACTGATGATTCTTTAAAATGTTCAAAAGTGACTGTATTTAAATGTATGTCCATAGTTAATCACATTCTCAAGTTGCTATAACATTGACATATCAATTGCTTGCTATGGATAGTATTTTTTTAGCTTTTTTTATTATTTTAATTTTAAATAGCTTGCTTCACATGTCAATCCCAGTTCTCTCTCCCTCCCCTCCTCCCATACCTCCCCAACCCCCCAGCCTCCCACCCTATCCCCACTTCCTTCCACATAGGGGATATCCAGAGTCTGTCATTTCACAAAGGGCAGGGTCCAGACACTCCCCTAAGAGTCCAGGCTGAGAGAGCATCCCTCTTTGTGTTATGGACACACGAACTCTGTTTGTATGCCATGGATAGTATTTTTAAAATTTACTGGAAAATCCTTAAACTATAGGAAAGTAGAAAATAATCAATACCTAGGAAAACCTCCTATCAGAAATATTTCCTGGAAGTCCTTGTAACATTTCATTTCCATTGGGTTCTGAACAGTTGTACTTGAAAATAAGTCATTCTTCTGGAGAGAAAGAACAAACCTAAAATTAATCAGTACCAGAAGTTCTTACACATTCCTATCAAAGCCTTCTGCAGTTGAAACTGACAGTGGCACCAACATGATTCAGGGTTGGAGAATGTGACCCTCAGGAAAGTGGTTGGAGATGTTGAAGTTGAGCACACGCAGCGTTATCTCTAACATGAATATAAAAGACAAGTTGGTTGGCTTTTGAGAAGCACATCATGTCTCTGATTTAAAGCTGAAAATATTCAGGATGACATACCCATGGAATGTTCACATACTTTAAAAGAATCCAACTGCTCAGATATTTACATCACTAAAATTTCATTCAGGTCATAAGTAGTGTTTGGAATAGTATACAAAATGTTAAACTGGACAGTCAGACGTCATAGCTAACCACAGACTTACATTCTTTGCTATTTATACCCTTTGTTTACTTTTTGCATTTCCTCAGCTGGGACAGGGACTTTCTGCTTCTAGTCAATTTCACTCTTATTTTTGGCACAAAAAGTACATTTTTCTATACTTCTGGAAAATGTTACATATAACAAATTCTTTGCAAAGATGATGGAAACATTTCTACTGGGATTTAATGAATTGTGCGTTAATAACTTGTCACCATTGACCCAAGAGATGTCTGCTTTTCAAAACCTATGTCTCAATTGTCTCTAAGATGACAGGGATAATAAATGGCCTTCTCTCCTACTTCTCCCAACCCTTAGTCCAATATGGCCACCCAAATGTATTAGTTCAGCCTTTAAGATATAAATGATCTTCATGATTAGCTTGGTAACAGCTCATCTATACTGCAGCCCCTTCTGAGTTTTCTGAATGATTCATTGAGTATTTCTGTCAATATCATAACCTGAAGAACTTCATTACGGCCCCTAGTGATTGCAATTAACTCCAGTATCCTATCAGTCAGCATATTATTTTGGGGTTTTATTCTTTTTTCTCCCGCCCCGCCCCCTAATTCTATCCATTTTATTTAAATCTAAATTTTGGAAAATTGTAAGTCTACAATAATTTTTGAAGAACTACCAAAAGATATAATGATATTTTGCTTATAGTAAACTCCAGTCCTTAGAGATTAAACACAGTTCATTAAAGACAGACTAAGAATTAATTCCCAGATCACCTTTCCTCCCAAACCTTTGTTAAGTATGTCTGCATAAAGAAGTTGCCCTATTCAATCCCAGAACTTTATGTGATGATGTCAACTGGTACTGCTATCTTCATGTGTCAGTCAAGGCCATTTTTATTTGCTGTGAAATTTAATTTTTTGAAAAGGTGTTCACATTCCGCAGCCAAATAAAAATGAATAGAAAGTTATAAATACAGCTTGAAGAGGAAGGAAAGGCTACTTCCGTTCAGTTTGGTCTTGAATGTGCTACCACAGATTGTTCTGACTCATCTGTACACAGCCTGAACCGTACTGAGATCATTGGTCATAAATGTCTCCAATGAACATTTTACATCTCAAAAAAGTAGTTTTCAATAGCAATTTCTCTAGTTAGACATATTAGCTGAAAAATTGAAATTATCTTTTATCTGAAAAATGTTATGATTGATCAGTATTTTTGCCTTTACAAAGGAAATGGCTCTGTCGTAAGAGAGTATTCAACTAGTCCTAAATTTCGTAACTTTTCAGAGAATGGAAAGTGAATTCAAGATTCCAAGTTATCCTCTGAAAGATATCCAAAGTAACAAGTAATTCTCAACTGACAATTTGTCCATGGAATTTATACACAATGGTAGTAAATGCAGATTTTGCAGTTTCAGTATGTCTTTATGAAATGTTTGGAGGCAATAGTCTTCATGACATTTGGAATACTTCCATAATTATATCATACATGTATATACGTATGTATGTATGTATTAAATATGTTAGAGATATACCCTGAATCTAAACATGTGTTAACATTTTTAGGTACCCATACATATAGACTAAAGGTGATTTTATGAAAATTTCGTCCCTGAATTTTGACTCCATATCATACAAAATATTGTCTAGAATTTTCCATTGTGATATTAAAATATTTTGTCAAATTATTGTGAGTTATACAATATTTCATTCATCAGAATTTTGGATCAGGGGTGTTCAGCTTATATCTCCTTGCATATCTGTGTTATCAAATCAAATGCAGGAGAAACAAGCATGGTTTTCATAAAAAATCCTTCATGTGTTATAAAAAATTATGTAATTTTTAATTTTTATTTAAAATTTTATTTTGAGTTAATTTGGTTATCAGGCAAGTTATTTGGCACAAAAGTATGAACCGAAAAAGTGAATTTTATCAAAATTAAGAGAATTTGCAACCCCAATTTCATAAATTGATCACTATAAAAGCTCATATCTTCATTTCTTAAAAGGACTATCAAGGCACAAAAGAGAATACACAATTAAAAAATAGTTCAAGTTAACTAACAACTCATCTGGCATACGCAGTCAGGCTTTCTCTGGAATACCAGCTCTCAAAGACATCTTATTAATTATAATAACTTGTTCTTAGCTTAGGCTTGATCTCAAATAGCTCTTAAAACTTAAATTAATCCATTTATATTAATCTACATTCTGCCACATGGCTTGTTACTTCTCATCCTTGCTGTATATCTTCCGTACATGCTTTATAACTTCTTTGTGTCTCACTGCTGAATTCTGCTTCTCTTCTTCCCAGTATTAGTGTTTCTTCATGGAAGTGCCGCCTGTGCTTTCCTGCATAGCTATTGACTGTTTAGCTCTTTATTAAACAATTCAGAAGATGCCTTGGCAGAGACACATCCTTACAATGTACAAAAGATCATCTCACATCTGGCATATGTACAGAGCTCTCAAAATCCAACCATTAGAAAATAAGTAAAATAATAAAGAGCTAGTTAATCCAAGACAGGGCATGAATGGATGAACACATGTAAAAAGATGTTCGTCATCAATAGAAATGAGTCACACCTAGCACAGCAACATCTCTGATGATAAATACATTTATAAAAATGGCTAAGACTTTTAAATCCTCCAAGACTAAATGCTGGCCAAATTGGAATGGAATCTCTTATTGTTTGTCAATGGGAATATAAAATTACAGAGTTGATCAGAAGAGCAAATACTTTCATAGAAAACAAAGCACAAAAGAACCTAACAAGCACACCTTTATGCATTATTTTGCCCAATGAATGAAAATCCTGTACTGCATCATAAAGCAGGAATACAACTTAATTTGTAACAGTTAAAAATTAGCTAGATAAAATATCATTCAATAATTGAGTGGTAAAACAAGATATCATACATGCAAAACCATGGTATAACACCCGGCAATAATGCAGTCAGTTATTGACATACTCAATGTTTTGCATAGATATCTGAACATTGTATTGAATGCAAAACCCAATTAATTAACTGAAAAAGTCAATCAAAAATGTTGCAAACTATATATTTCATTAACCTAAGAATCTCAGAAAGACAGAGTTCCAGAAATGGAATAGAGATCAAAGGTTCCAGCTAATGAAGATATTGGAAAGGAAGTGAGGGGATAAATGTAATCATGAAATAAGACATAAAAGAAAGTTTTTCAGTGATGAAATAGCTGATTTTCATGACTGAAGTTGTTGCACAAAACTACAAATATGATAAAGAAGGATATATAAGTAGTAAGATATTAATTTCTTGAACTTTGTGTTGAACTATATATGTGTGAGATAGAGCCACTGGAGGTGGGGTTAAACTGGATTGAGGTCACATGGGATCCCTTTGTATTGATTTTTCAAATCCCTATAAATTCATAACTATTTCAAAATCATTTAACAATTTACTAGAAATCACATTGTTGAGTAAGCTACTTTGTTATCCTAATTTCTCTTTGAGTTGACAGTAGGTCCATTAAACTCAGTGCATGGATTTGGCACTTTTTAGCCCTCAGATGAAGTCTTAATATTAAAAATTAACTGGAATATTGGTCTTCTCCTGCATATGACTGATTCATCCAATCCCTCCTCTTCACGCATTTCCAATGAACAGAGCCTCTGTTGTGGTTATATGCCTTATACAATGCCTTCTCCTCATTTAGTATATTCCACTTAGAGGTTTGTTTCTCACCTGTTATTGTCAGCAACAGAACTTGGCTCCTGAATCAGTAACTCTGTGTCTTGGTGATATTAGTTCATCCACTGTTCATTTCTTTACAGATCTTAAGTGTCTTTTCATATGGACAAAGTGAACTGAGAATTAAACTAACAAAGTAGTATCACACTTAGACTGTGAAGTCTTTATTGTTAAAAAATAAATATATCAACAAAATTAATCTCTTTCCTATTAATTTTTTCTCTTATTTTATTCTATTAGATAGGTTCTTGTATTGTGTCCCTGATTTCCTGGTAATTGAAATGTAGCCCAGGCTGGCTTTATACCCACAGTAATGCAGCTCCAACTTCCCAAGTAATAGGATTATAGCTATGTACCACCATGTATTCCTCTCTCTTTTCTTTTTATTCTTGTTAGGTTAGGCTAGGCTGAATCTCCAAGGTCATGATAAATCTAAATGATAAAATAATAGTGAGGTACTACAGCTTCATTTTTATAACATTGCTATTTGAAAAAAATAAATAAAATAATAGCTCACTCCATTCCTTATGCATGAAGAGACTGAATATAATTAATATAAAAGTATAAAAATGCTGGCACTTGTCAATTTAATTAAAAATCATAAAAATCTAATCTCATATATTTAATCAAACCATTGAACTTGATTAATAGTTAGTGTATATGTGATAAACCAGTTAGTTATTTGATTAGTGATAGAGGGAGTTATTTATGCTTACCAAAGTGTTGTTCACAAAGGCTATACCATTTGCAAGCCTTCCAATAGTGTGCAAGATTCCCCATTTCTCCATCTCCTTGCCAAATTTGTTGTTTTTAAATTATGATGATAATACTGGCAAACATAAACACAGTAGTTATGAAAAGGAATTTTATTGTGGTTTTCATATCTATTAATGAATAACTATATTAAGTTTACAAGTGTTTACTGACTAATTAAATATCATCTTTAAAGAAATATATAATAAAATTCTTTGACCATTTTAATTGAAGAACTTAATTTTCTATGTAGTAAGATGGTACAAGGTTAGATATTCTGAATATTAGATCTTTCTTAGCTATGTATTAGACCTTGAAAATATTTATGCCTACTTTTCATGTTTTCATTTTATTTTCTTGGAATTATTCTTTGGAGACCAAAGATTTTATTGTTGATTAAATCCAATGAATTATTCTTTCTTTTGCTTCTTCTACTTTGACTGTAATAGCTAAGAATTCAAATTTGTAAACAGTTATGCCTATTCCTAATAGGGATACAGTAGACACAGTTTCTGTCCCTCCTGATCCCACAGTTGATTAGCCTCAAATAAATACACAAAGACTTATATTAATTATAAACTGCTTGACCGATGGCTCAGGCTTCTTACTAGCTCTCTCTCTCTCTCTTAATTATTAACCCATAACTATTAATTTATATGTTTCTACATGGCCATATCTTACTAGAGAACACCTGGCATATCCTATCTTCCCAGTGTCCTCTTCCCAGAATTCTCATCATCTCATAGCCCCACAATTTCTTCCTGCCTGGCTACTAATCAAGCAGTGTTTTATTTATCAACCAATAAGAGAGACATATATACATATATATGGAGATCCCCCATCAGAAAACTTTCGGCTCTTTCATGTAGACAATTGGTTTCTTTTGAGTTAACTTTATATAAAACATTAGTTATGTGTAGGGAGAGATCTTAGGTGACTGTATCACTGAACACACCCGTTTGGGCATGGTCACAGGTACATAGAAGGTAAGGGGAATAAAGACCTGAGGAAGACATATTCTCTCTTGGTGTTCTGGTTGTGTCTCGAGGAGCAGCAAGCGTTGACCTTAGGCTCTCGGCTTCTCATGTAAGTGACCTCTCTGTAAATAAATATCATATGACATTCCTATTTTGTGTAGGCTAATATTCCCAAATAGTTATGAATCTTGAAGGCTATTTAAGGTGCACCATTGGGAAAATTATTCTGACATGAAAGATACCCAAAACGCTGGAAGTTGTAGATGTCAAATTTAGCACAACACTAAAGCAGATTTAGGTGTAGGCTTGATGTATATCAGACTTGTGACTGCTGCATGGAATTTCCCCATAATCAAGGAGGTATGCACTACACATATGCATTATTTTGCAGAACACTTAGCATGGGCATATCTGATGAAGCCATGACGTCGCAGTATCTAATACATATTAACTTTTTGTTGGATTAGAATCTAGACCAGAAAGTTCCAAATCACCCGTGTATTTTTAAACAAGCCCCCTATGTTTACACAGTATTCTTCCTTTTACTAACAACTGGTCATCACAATGCTTCATTTGATTTTTACCACTATCGTTTTGCAGCAGAAATATAACAAAATTGGATATTCATAAATCTAATGATTTCCCTAAGTTACAAGGGAAAAAAGGCTTAAAGCACTGAAAGACACTTCTTGGAGTCCTAGATAATATTCTTTCCCTTTCTGGTTAAGTCTTCCCCTTCTGGTTCTAAAGAAAATCCAGTAAAGCATTTTTTTGTAAAAAAAAAAAGTTGTTATAACTCATTACTGAAAATCATGTCTAAGAAGTGCTAAAAGTCATAAAACACCACTTTCCCTCTCAATGAAGTGTGCAGCATATATTTATCAGCTTTTAGTATAATAATTTTATAACCAAACAGCTGCTGGAACAATGAATTTTTATGACCAGTGTCTCAGTTGGCATTTTTCTTCTAAATATGACAAAATAAACTTTTGTGATACAATTCATCTAGCTCAGATGCATTTAGTAGAATCATCAACAAAAAGGGGAATCCATGAGATACAAATCACACTGCTAGCTCGATGGAATGAAAAATGCATGTTGGTTAATCTACTGTTTTCACTCTTGTGTTCCTGGTGGTTTCTGTAATTTTCTTCATTGAAACAAATAACAACTAGAATATTTTTAAAGCTATTTGGGCTAAATGCTTGTTCTCTGTTCATCAGCACATCAACATAAAGTGCACTTTTTATGTGGGTAACTGTAGGAGGAAACAGTGTTCCGCCATTAACCATGTGACTTACTAGAGGCAGACACAGATGAGGTAATAAAAGAGCGGTTTTCTACACCACTAACCACACCCACTTTAGGCATGACTAAAGACGTATATAGGGACATAGGTGGTGAACTACGTCACTAGCCAGGCCCACCTTTGGGCATGGCTAGGGGCATTAAGGAGGAAGGTATAAAAGACTGAACAGAGGAAGTCTAGCTCTCTTTTTCCGGCTTTCAGGCTTCCAGTTCTGTGGCAGAAAACTACTCGGCCTATCTGGGTTACTTGTTTGTCTCTTGTGAGTAATTTCTACAATAAATACTTATTTTTACTTTCAGTAAGTGTGCCGTTTATCATTGCAGCATCAGGTAACCTTGTGTTAGGTTTTATGACAGGCTAGATGTATTAATTAGACTTAATATTACCTTTTATTTATAACCAGGAAAACTAGTGGAAATACGTGGAAATAAGTAGGATGTAAAAGTACACACTGATGCCAAGGTAACGAAGGGTCATGTGAAGTGATGGATCACCTCTCTGCAGAGGTTCTCCAGCACAGGCACATGCTGGCCTTACACTCCATGGCAGTGTGAGAACAGTTACTGATTAATGGCCAGAAAGTAGTAGTGAATTATATCGAATTCCAATTTTAACCTAAACTCTGAAATAACACAGTTTACAGCTAAAGCCGTAATATGAATCCCTTCTGAAAGCATTCACTTGCTGCTATGTTAATATTTCCTTCTGCTTTGATTTCCTCCCTTCATTACTCATATGCTCCTCTGTGATGTTTGCCTGACTCACTGAATGAAATATTTTCTCCAAGAGAAATACCCTGTAATTCCTTTTATAATGGGAATCCCAACCATGATATATCCTTTAGTTATTCCCATTGACTTTCTTTTGTTTTTTGGGTTTTTTTCATTAAATACATTTCTAGAATTTGGAAGTAATAATTCCTCTGTAAGAATGCCCTACACTCAACTTACATCATTGTCATATCCTGGATTATAAGATTATATTTAAAACTAAAATGTGGCATAATTTGCAGCTGAAAGCCCAAGTAACAAATGTAAAATAAATTTTACAGAAAAATAAAGTCTTTCTTGGCAATGATCAAAACCATGTTTGGCATATCAAATTAAATAAGATCCCAATATGCTCATAATGTGTTTTCTAGAAGGTGGAGAGGTTAATTGTGTTGTAAAAGGAATATCCTAAAGAATGTATCATCTTTTTTACATTGAACCACATTCACTATGGCAGGAGGCCATAGCATTGAACTTTCAGACTAGGAAAGAAAGGACTAAGTGTTCAGAAACAGGTATTTTTATTTGTTGGTGGTTGGAGAACTATTTGTCATTATGTTTAGATTTATCAATTATATTTGATATATTAAAATGATTAATATGAGCTAAATTTCATAAAAATTTAAGTCATAAGTTCATTCATATGATATTGGCTGAAAAGTTCCTTGTGACTAAATTTTTATATAACAGAGCTTGGCCATTTGGAGGACATAATTATTTTTAATGTGCCACACGAGAATTATTGCTATTTTTAACAACATTCGATTTTCAAATTGAAGGACTGATTTCATCTTCAGTGTCACTTATGGTAATACATACAACATTTTACTAGTGTCTATGAGTGACTTGAGTTTCTTTTTCTCATATATCACACAAGTTTTATTTTTTTCTGAAAGGTCGTATTTTTAATGTGTCTAGCTTTCAAAGAAATAGAACATCTGGTAAAGATGTATGGTCCCCACATAATAACTGACATCACTAAATCCACATGCTTAACATCTACATTTCTTTAAAGAATGCATCATCATCCCTCAGCTAAAAGACTATCAAGTGATTCTGAAAGTTCAAGATTGTTAATAATGTGGCCAGCATCACCAAATGTTTGCTAAGGAAGTGAGCTATCTTCATTTTCTTGAGCTGCCATAACAAAATGCCAGACACTAAATTGCTTAAAATATAGAAATGCATTTACTCACAGTTCCTCTGCCTGAACTTCCAAGAGATTCTGGCAAGGTCTCCTGCTGAATTCTTTCTTCCAGGGAAGGGCTGTGGAGAATCTACACCTCTTAACACTTATCATGGATAAAATTATTTGACTTCTCACCAATTTTTCTGTAGCATGAAATTAAAACTGTGGGAAGACAGCTGTCAATTTTATTGATTAAATAGAAATATTACTTCTGCTTTTATGCTCCAAATACCCACTTGCTCCTAAAATTCACATGTTAAAACTCTATCCCAGTGTGTTAGTATATGTTAATGAGACCTTTTGAAAATAACTAGGGTTACATGAGGCCCCACTTAATGTCATCTGCCTCAAGCTCTGTATATCCCACATAATGCATAACAGGAACAGTTAGTATTTGCAATGTCTATAAGTAAGTAAAAGATTAGTATAAGAGTTGAGCAAATTAAAAATGATTTTTCTTGGCTAGAGAGATTGTTCAGCAGTTGAGAGCATTTCTGTCTTTGACAGAATTCAAGTTTTGTTCCTAAAACACACCTATGACCTCAGCTCCAGAGAACCAGACACCTTATTGTGGTATTTCATGGGAATGTACACACATGGAAAATAAACACCTAAATAAAATAACTAAAATAAATGAAGAGATAATCAAGTAATTTCAAGTCTAATCCACCACAATATTTTAATGAGTTGTGATTAGAGAAAAAAAAACGTGTTATCAATAAGCAACTGACCAAAGTGCAAGAGGGAACAAGACATCGATTTCCTGCTTCAGCTTTTTTTCCCCTCTTCCTCAATATGTAATGTTTGGGACTACAAGGATTTAAAAGACATATACAGTTCTAGTAGCCCCAATGTAAAGGAAAGCTATTGGTTTCTGTGACAAAATATTCTCAACTTGTCTTTCCATGTTCAAAGAGGGCTTTCATGGTCAGGTAAGATGTCACTAACAGAACTAGTGTCTGATGTCCTCAGAGCTGTCTGGTGGGGGTTTGCCTCAGTATGTCCCTATGCTTGTGGCACGCATTGGCTCAGTCCCTCATTGACCTGCTTTTCATGTTCATGTGACATACAGAAGGTCAGATGCCTCTTCACATGCAAAAGTAGCAAAGCATGTCTTCCTGAAATCTCAGGAAATGTAGCCTTTCAATGCCTTGCTTACATTTGGAATCTAGACCCTGAATGAATGAGTCTGGCCAAGGGAAGCAATATGGTAGATTATTGCTAGCCAATGTCATTTTACTGCTATGACTGTGGATGGGTTTAAGCTGCATGGAGAGTGGCAAGCTTTCAACAGAATTGGAGATATACATTTGTCAAGAGGTTCCTGGATGCCCAAAAGAAAAACGCAGGTGGGATTATGCCACACCTTCCTCTGAAAATTCCCCTGGTCTTTTTTTTTTTGCCTTAAAAAACCTACTAGAAAAATAATGTACATATTTATGTGAGTCTAAAAGTTTCATTGGAGCCCAGAAGCTAAATAACCATCACCCATTTGAAGTCTGCATATATTGTCCCCATGTCCCTGTGAGTAAATGCAAGGCAGAGGCAGGAGAAGCCCCAGAAGTCTGCAGCCAGCTAGCCATGTGTACAAATACAGAATAAAAATAACAAAAAAGATCCTGCCATATATGATGCAGTCTACTGACCTGCACACATATGCCGCTGCAGCATGAGCACCTTTATTCACACACATAAATGTGCATACATGTACACATTCACACATTGTCCATACACACATGACATGTTAACTGGGTAATAAGAAATGGGAGTGGTACAAAAGGTTACATTTGGATATGAAGTTGGAAGTGGATGACCAATATAACATTTGTTAGTTACGGGACAAATCTAATGGTCAGCCAAGAACATACAGTGAGAAATCTAAATTAGGACTGCATCAATAAAGAGAATGAGTCTGCTCTACCAGGGAGCCAATTTTCCTGACAGAAATTCTCTCCATCTTAATTATTTATGTCTGTGAATTATTTTAGCTACTGTAGTCTGAGGTCCTTAAAGGGCACCAGCTTCTGATTGACATTCCTCCACCACCGTGTTGGGCAACTAATGGATGCTGGTAAGGATTTGTGCAAAGCAGGGATGTTACACTTGGGCCTCCTCAGCTACACATCTGTTATCATGGTTCTGTCCTGCCACAGCCTTGCCATGCCTCATTCTTCACCTAAACAAATCTTGCTACCACTTGATGCAATTTGACCTGTAGACATGGAGATAAATCTCAGACTCAATGTCTGGACATATACTAATCTGTAGCAAGATTCTGAGATTTCCTGGAATTGCGCCAGAACCTAAATTAACTGTGCTATGTCATACATTAATAGTTTTATGCATTCTCTGGGCAATTGGACAACGTATATTCACACTTCAGGGCTGGCTAAATAGTCTCAGATATTTAAGTACTGTCTTCTTAATGCTTTCTTTATCCCTTTCCTTTGTTTGCTTGTAATTGTCTATTTGCTATTTTGAGATGGGGCCCATGTAGTCCATGCCAGCCTCACACAAAGTATGTATCTGAGGATAGCTTTGGACATTTGATTTGTCTTCTTCTAACTCCTGAATTATGGTTGCTTATTTAATTGTTCTCTTGTCTGTCTCTGTTTGTTTGTTTTGCAGTATTTGGGACTGAACCTAGAGCATCACATATGCTAGGTCAGCACTCTCCAGCTGAGCTGTCTTGACAACCCTCTCTTGTTTTGACACAGGCCTCACAAACTTGCTGTGACTGGACTTACAGTTGTGAGCACCACCCACAATTCCCCCCCACACCTGGCTCCTGGGAAGTGGGATTTCAGAGTTGTGCCACCAGTGATTGGTCACCTTTTTATTTGGACATGAGTAGATGTTCAAATGCACTGGGAAGTGTTTTCCGTTTTTCTGTTATAATAAGATAAATAGAGGAAGCTTTTCAATGTATTTTTATTGCTTACATACCAGATCAACATTTGGCCCCTGGGAAAGCAGTATATAGTTATCTTTTAATAGTTGGGTTTAATGAATATAAATAGTGCATCCCCATTCGTTCTGCTTTTTTCTTTCTTTCTTTCTTTTTCCAAGACAGGGTTTCTCTGTGTAGCTTTGGAGCCTGTCCCAGAGCACACACTATAGACCAGGCTGGCCTCAAACTCACAGAGATTCACCTGCATCAGTCTCTTGAGTAGTGTATCATAACTGCCCTGACATTTTTCTTTCCTGTGATCAAGAAGCCAATTTTTTCCTTTATCATAAATACTTTCATAACCAGTTGGTTCAGCATGACTATAAAGGCAACCATGATAGTTTCTTTCATCCATCATTTGGCAACATTTTATCGAATGCTTAAAAAGGTACTAGATGAACAGAATGCGGTATAGACTTTGAGGGTTAGGGAATACAAAAATAAATTAATGAAATATTGACCCTGACTACACATTCATAAATTTTTATAGTGACTTATTTAACTGGCTCTTCTGCCACAACACTGTGGGACAGAAATGAAAATGTCCCAACGCTATCAAATCTTCACTTCTCCCTGATCATCTTTCTTCCTCACATTTAAGACCTCTATTTCCAGAGCATGTTGATACTGAATATTCATTAATTTTCAAAGTCCTGGGTTTTTGCCAGTTTAGATTTATATGATGCTCCATTATACTGCTGAGCAGATTTCATGGCTCTCTAATCAAATTAGCTCATTTCTAAACACAAACATTTTTATAAGACACTTGCCTAAAGCAATTGTGACTTCATTCTCATCCTGTTTTTTTAAATAAAAAATTGAACAGCGGGTTATTATGTTCAGCATATCACCTGCTGGGCAAAGAGACCAGCACAGAGGAGCTATGTCCAACATTCCTGTAGCAGTTCCTACACACAGCAGAGATCAGAGAGTTGTTACAGGACCAATATTTGAAGCCCCCTGGATTTCAATTATCCTTTGTTTATTATCTTAGCTGTTTCACTGTTTGCAAAGTGTAGTCATCTTCTACACATTCACTGCTTCCACATTAATGGTTGTGAAGTTTCTGCTGTGATGCATTTTGTCATTTAATATTAGGTTTACTATGCAAAACACAGCTAAATCCTGACAGGCCCCATAACAACCCATCCTAAATGAACTATTACATTGTATGCTGTCAACGAAAACTAAAGAAATACAGCACCACTCCACAAAGCTTGCAGAAGCAGGAGAAAAGTGTGAGTGTCACAACTTACAAAAAGGAGTCTACCACAACACATCCTGTGCTGGACAAGATTTACTGTTATTGTGAACACCCAATCAGGATATAGGGTGAGGATAGCTGGGGAGACAGCATCAATTAAAATGCAATATCCGGACAGGCATTGGTGGCGCACACCTTCAATCCCAGCACTCGGGAGGCAGAGGCAGGCAGATCTCTGAGTTCGAGGCCAGCCTGATCTACAGAGCGAGTTCCAGGACAGCCGCCGCAACAATACAGAGAAACCCTGTCTCGAAAAAAAAAAAAGCAATACACAAAGCAGTTGTAGAATGCTTACAGGGTATGAAATGTTTAACAAGACCTGGATTCTTGTGCACGTTTGGCAAAGGGAGAAGAAAATTGATATATGCGTAACTGTAAACAAGGTGCATGGTAACTCAGGATATAACAGAAACATAAATCCAAGACTCTGGTAGTCATCTAGTAGCAATTAATCACAGACTCTGGATAACCTGATCAGTGTTTTCCTCATGATCCTAGGTCCTGAAATTCTTCTCACAGGGTCCAAATTGAAGGAATGTGTACCTGCAATATGGGAATCAATATGGGGATCAAGGCGAGCAGTAGGCTCTGAGATCACGACATTTGATGAAGAGCTGAAGACACAGGAAAAGTCCCTACGTGACCTTGTCCCAGTCATCATAAGAAGAATAAATATATTCTGCTGCTCTGCTGAAGAGCTGCTGAAATCCCCAAATACAGAACAATGTGAGGTGCACTCTCACCCTGAACTCTTGGGGAAGGGTCTAGGCCCTGCCCTATATGAAATGACAGACTATGGACACCCCCATGGAGGGCCTCACCCTCCCTGGGGGAATGAGGGGATAACGGGGGGGGGTGGGGGAGGGCACGGGAGGAGGGGAGGGAATGGGAGAGGGACCTGGAACTGACTTGTGAAGCAATCTCGTTTCTTATCTAAATTTAAACTGGAAAAAAAAGAAAGTTATATGAATGCATGTTAAACATTAATGTAATTTTTGAAAGGTTATATCTGATGTTTTTTTTACCAAAATAAATCTGGAGAAAAAAATTAGCAGTTGTATAGACAGGTGCTGAAGTCACTACAATGCAATGGTACCTAACTAACAGATGTCAGGGACCCCAGCACCAATGGAAATTTCCTTGGCATAGCTTCTGTTCCCTACACTTCCTGGAAAAAAAATATATTCACTTGTTTTCCACTGCTCAACAACTACTTTCTGTGCCCTAGCTAACAGAGAAGTTACCAGAGTTTTAGGTTTCATTACTTCTTTAGGTCTCTCCCAAACAGAATACTGTCCTCTCTGGGTAGATCAACATCTCATATTAAAATGCAACACTATTCTACTTACAGATAAACAAGATTTTAGTATTAATACTTAATGCAGTCTGACTGGATTATTCCATATAGGGAGAGTTCCTTTAACACTATTAATATAGAATTTGCAAGGCATCTATATGATGAATAGTATTATTTTTACTTACAAAATACTCAAATATAGAACAAATTTTAATACAAAATCAATTGTCTATCATGGAGTTTTCATTTTGCGGCAGTGGTAAAATTCATTAATATATATTTGATGTTGACATTGTAAACTCCGGTGAACAGCACCATGGCTCCATGTGGCTGTTATAACAATATAGAAGTTCACTGAGATCAACAGACTTCAAGTCTGACTAATTTCACTATTAATAATAAAGAATTAATGGGTTACTTAAATATTTAGAAGTTAAGAAACATTTCAAAGAGAACAATATTTCTGAAGAAAGTTCAGATTTTTTAAAGTAAAGCTTCATATGATTCTGGTAGAGGTGCAAAGACAAAGGGCAGTGGTGGAAATTTGGGGAGTCAAGGCTATTCTGCTGAAGTTTTTGGTGGGGTTGAAAATTCATAGAGGTTTCCCTTATTACATAAAATGACAGAGATTTGTATTCATTTTATACATGCCCAGGGATGAAGCCTGAGCTGAATTTACAGGAGGTAGAATAAATTTTTTAGCCAAATTACAGTGGATTTCAAGAACAACAACAAAGGAACTGAGCACAAAAATTTCCAGTTATCCATAAAAATCAAACAAGTTTCTATTGCAATATCTAGCACCAATAAAAAGCTGTATTCTATGATGAAAGGATAGGAATGATTATTACCTTTATTCGCAAGATACTGCCAGACACAGAGAAACATAAATGGAAATTAAGTTTGAAATAAAGATGAAGAAAGGGTATTTTGAGAAGAGATCTCTAGCTACAGAGGGTTCCGGATGTCTTAGCAGATGAACCGACTCACATCACATGCAATATTGATTCCTCATGTTCGTCTGCTAAGACATTCAGAACCCTATGTATCTAGTTGTCAGGCAGGCCAGAACACAGATCTGGTCATGACATATTTTGGTATGGTCTCTATGACAGATTTAGCAGATATAAGTGTGTGAGGTTAAACTGTGCTAGGAAACGTCAGAGTCCCTGAAAGCAGTCCACAGAAACATAATGCATGGTGCTCTGAGAATGAATTCAAACTTGCAATAGATACCTAGGAAAATAAAAGTCTCTGGGATCAGCAAGCAATATGCACCTCTTTCCCAATAGATGCCCATTGGGCTGCAAACAGTCCAGAACTTGCCACAATATGTTTCTGATGCCATAATGGAATTATAAGATTTAATATCTCCACTGCTAGGGTGGTGAGGGGTATTTTTATACTATGTGAAGATGTATTTGTTGTGATTGCTGTAATAAAAGCTGAAAAGCCAATAGCTAAGTAGGTGGTATGGGTAGGACTTTTGGGGTGAGAATGGAAGAGGAGGAGGATCTAGGCACAAAGGAGAGGACATAGAGAGGCAGTGCAAGTTGCAAGAGAGGTAACTCCAGGTGATAAAATGTAGATTAATATAAATGAGTTGATTTAAGTTATAAGAGCTAATTAGGAGCAAGTGTAAGCTATAGGTCAAGGTTCCATAATAAGAAGTCTCTGGGTCATTATCTGGGTTAGTTGCTATTCTCCTGACATTTGATCTATTTTCCTGTTCACTCCTTATTGACTGGAAATGTGTACCCTGTTCTAGTTCACCAATGTATGTTGGAAGCATATAACTGCCTTTTAAAAGCTCATAAATAAATTGGCCTTGAGCATCAAGCATTTCAGAGCAGGAACTAGGAGCAATTCTGGAACATGATCATGATTTTGGAGTTTCTTGAGGGATAGAATAAAAACATTTTACATTATGAGATAAACAGGAAACATTGACGGCTACCAGAAAAAAATGCTATGGTTTGGCTAAATAATATGAAAACATTCATGTCCTCAATGCTTGATCCAAAACCATGGTGCTTCCAGCAGGTCTTAGAGTAAGAGAGAGAGTTAGTCTGAGAACTTCAGGTTATTGAGACAACACCCAAAGTGTGTTGTGGGTCCTTAGGTTCTATTTTCCTTCAGTATGAAATGACTTCTACAGGCTTATGTTTTAAATGGGTTCTTCCCTAGGTGAGAAGAGCATCTTTGTAAGATGGGATGTGGCTGGTAGAAATCAGTCATTGTATGAGATTTTGAAGGTTATACATCTCTCTTGTTTCTGGTCCCATTCTTTTTGATTCCTGGTCTACTGTTACAATAGAGAGTCTCTACCACACTACTACATACTACTGATACCTCTAACAATGTTCTGAGTAGTATACATAAGATAGCCTGTTCTTTGAAGTGAGACTTTTGTAACTTAAAACCCAAGTCTACATGTTCTAGCATACGTGGGGAATTATAGTTTTAGTAGGCATCAATTTGCTCTTTGGAAAACAGCGATATTAATAGTACTATTCAACAATTGTAATCACTAAATTTGATATCATAGAAAAAGAAACTCAAAGATATTTTATGTGATTCATTAAATGCCCAACATGTTTAAAAAAGGAATGATATTGCTGAATGCTTTGCAAAATTGCATGATGACAAAGATTTCAGAAGATAATTCACATTAAAGTGATTTACTCCTTAAATTTATTTTAGAATGCCCTGACTAAACTCCTATACTCAACCACAGTACACTTATTATAAAGCCGGCATGACTTTCCCATTTGTTAGGTTTCAGACATCATGGTTCAGTGTTTTATACATCTTAATATATTCAGGAAAGCCCAAGAGAAATTGGTGAAAGTTCAAAGAAACCAAATGCAATAAAAGAAAGTGACTCTTATAAAGCACTCAGGAAAGCAGGTTATTGATTCAGCGTCACCCTGGCTGAGCCCCCTGATTCTGCTGGAGCTTCCATGAAAACATAAAACAATACACTGTCAGAATGCACAATGCCCGGGAGAGGCCCAGGACTAAGAAACCTCACATTTCCTCCAAGGACACCTGCATCTGTACAATTTGCAAAACAAATAGAACATATACATCTGTTTGGCTTAGCCAAACTGAGCTAATATGACACTCACTTCCCTAACAAATGCAGAAAGTAAGAAACAAGATTGTGCTACACAAAAATTACAGGCATTTGCCTGCTTGAAAGAGCTTGATTCCTTTACAAGATAAGTATGGCTTGCTGGTTCCTATTATTACATACATTTATTTAAAGTGCTCCTCCAAAGGCAAATTCATAGGAAATCAAAATCATGTTTTGAAATAAATTTTACATATGACAGTAGATCTAATTTTTTACTTTAAAGATGCAATTTTTCTTTTATTTTTTAAATCAATTTATTTATTTTACATCCAGATTGAAGTTTCCTCTCCCTCCACTCCTTGCATTCTCTCTCTTCTCCACCTCCTCCTGCAATCTGCTCCTCCTCTGTTTCTGTTCAGAAAGGCGCCAGCCACTCATGGGTATCAACAAAGCATGGCATACCAAGTCGCTGTAAGACTAACCACATCCCCTTTTATTGAGGCTGGGCAAGGCTCTCCAGTATGAGAAATGTGTGCTATATAGAGGGCCTACTTCCGTCCCCATGCAGGCTTCATGGTTGTTGGTTCAGACTTTGTGATTTCCCATGAGCCAGGTTAGTTGTTTCTGTGTGTTTTCTTATGATGTCCCCTCTAGTTCCTACAATAAAGAGATGACAATTTAAGATTTTGTAAGTACCACTTGGGTAAAACAGGCATACTTCCAAGTCTAAGATTGCTTGTAGAGTATTGCCTAAAGTGTCTGTGACACAAGAGCATCTGAAAGTTGTTTACATTAACCCAGAGGTCATGGAAGAGGCAAAAATTTGAGAAATACCTTGTTTTCAGATTTTTATTTTTTAAATATGTAAGTTTAAATTTGCTTTATAGTATCTTGTCCAATGCTGATTTATCCTAAATATTATTGCACTTGATCTCTAAAGGTTTTTTCCTTATGTTATTGAGAAATTAAACTGTACATTTATTTTTCATGATCTGCAGAACATCTACATAGGGCTTTTTAAATGGTGTTTGATACCCCAAGTAAAATTAAATGGCCAAACTTTAAACATATCTTTGAAAATGTAAAGTTTATTTTGTATATATATATATATGTGTGTGTGTGTGTGTGTGTGTTGGCAAAAATCAAAACAAAAATGTCTCTCTAGTATATCATCAGGTTATTAATTATACTTCATTAGCATGCACATGTATTCAAGTAATCCACATGTATTGTTTTAGCATTATACTATATAATATTAACTGCCAAGCTATGTTCTATTGATTTGAAAATATGAGCTTATATTCATAAGTAAATAATAAAATTTAACTATTATTTTAATGGAGAATAATATTTATGTATACCAAATTAACAGAATTTAACAGATAAGGCACAGAATTAGATTTTCTGGTTAAGATACAAATAGAAGATTAGCCAAACTCAAAGACATTATATTCAAACATAATAGTCAACCAGAGTCCAGATGGTATGATCATATGACTAGTAGCTTTTGCTGATGAAACATGATCTAACACAATTATTTGGTCATTGTTCACAAACAAGTTCAGGGATGTCAAAATTAAAGTGAAGTGGATACGTGGTCCTCAGCTTCCCAGCCGCTGACTCAGAAACTAAAACACATCAACAAATATTTGACAACCTTGAGCCCAAAGACCTCTGCACATCTGTAGCTGGCAGTCAAAACACTGGCATTCAAAATTTCCTGAAGCATATTTTTAAATCTGGATTTTATCTTTTTTCTCTTCCTTGCTGTCTTTTTAAAGTCATTCTCTCTCTCTCTCTCTCTCTCTCTCTCTCTCTCTCTCTCTCTCTCTCTCTCTCTCTCTCTCTCTCTCTCTCTCTCTCTCTCTCTCTCTCTCTCTCTCTCTCTCTCTCTCTCTCTCTCTCTCTCTCTCTCTCTCTCTCTCTCTCTCTCTCTCTCTCTCTCTCTCTCTCTCTCTCTCTCTTTGCTTCTTTTCCACAGTTATTTTACCCTAAGTGTTCCACTTGGGGAGCAAAGGTAGTGTCTCTGGTGGCAGATGTTTGGAGGAAGTTGCTGTGATGGTCAGAAGCACAGAGTCAGAATCCAAGCAAGGTGAGAGAACTGTTCTTATGGAAAATTCCTGGCATCAGGAGTCAGAGTATAATCAGGAGAATCTTCTGATTCAAGACGTCATGCATGGGTCACTGTATAGCAATATATAACTTCAAGAAGTATTTTGGTCACCAAAAGTTTAATTCTGTTGTTAGTAATAGATAGATGAAGAATTCATACTAAAATCTTTACCAGACAATATTCTATAATACTAAGTACATACATAACATTTATGACTTTATTTAATGAGCAAAAGCATGACTGCATTAGACTTCATTATGGATAGTATCTCACCAAGTCAGTCTAATCCCACTCTTTCCTGGGATATCTTTATCCTAGAACCATTTCTTACACACACACACACACACACACACACACACACACACACATCTAGAAATTGAACCTGCTTATAAATTAACACAATTGCCAGTGACAAAATTTAATAAACTATAGGAAATTGGACATGCCGCTAAAAGAATTTGGGTAATTTGAAACTGTATATTATAGAGCATATCTGTAAGTTGGTGACAATTATGTTCACTGATTACTGAACCTCGGAAGAACAAGTGCACGGGAAAATGACACGATTGTGTGCCTCTCTGACCATACCTCTTTGTGTGAAAATATCAATAACTTTTATAGCCTACCAGCTTATTGTAAAGGCACAAGGTTAATCTCACTGCCCTCCCCAACTTACTCAGTGACAGATGCTGAGCCACTCATTTCCGAGAATATCTACCGGAAGAAATGGAGCTGACACTGTATTGTTTGATTCATAGAGTCTTAATTACAGGATGTAAAATGTTCTGTAAATGAGCTATTATGCATTTTCTCCCATTTTGTTAGTTATTTCAGTGAATAAAAACCTTTAAAATTGAGCAAATCTTTAGTTAAAGACCTGAGTTACATTTGCTGGAAAATAGTATTATCTAAAGAACAATACACTGATTTGTGAGCCCCAAATTCTGAATCCTTTTAGTTCTGTGGATTCATTACATGATCCCCCGACAAGTGAGCTCTCAGCTCATGATTCTTTGCAGCTTATAAAATGAAGACTCAAACCTGCTTCAGATTAATCCACTGGCTCTGGAGATTTAAAACAGTGATTTGTAACGGACAGTGAGCTTTAGGAAGCAAATAAAGAGAAGCAAAAACAAGCATATGGTTTCAGAATTGTGGCTATAAGTTCTTTTATTAATTTAGCTGATACTTTTCTTCGTAAGAAATTTACATGAGAATTTATTTGGAAAAATGGAGCCATGCTAAAATTGTATATATTTATTAATTACAATTGACTCTTTTATAATTTCAACATACATTGAATTATGTTGCAGGCTGCAGAAAGAACACTATATCCTTTCTTACCCTTATGGGCATCTTTATCAGCCCAGCACACATTCTACATTTCATAGGTTAAAACATGAAAAGGAGAAGAATGGAAGAAAAGCTTCTTAATGTGATTAGTTATAAACACTATTCAAAATATTTTTCAATTTCATTTACTGCTGAACTTTTGGAGTACATAACCCAGTATTGGCTTTTGAAAAAGGAATAAAAGTCAACTGAAATCTTAAATCTGATTTCTTTAAATGATTAACCTGAGTGGAGAGGAAAGTAGTCTTACATATCACGTGGAGTATGGCATCCCTCAGGACTCATGTACCCACCACTCTAAGTCGGTGCGCCAACAAGCTCGTCACCAGTAACTGTACAGAGACTTGAGAGATTAAATTATTTCTGAAATAAACGAACTTGCTTTTTGCTTCTTTCTCATTTCCTTTTTATAGGTTTATCACAGTGAAGGATAATTAGTATGGCATGGCAGCAAACTGAGCAACTGAAGATAAAGGAATAGCATTAAAGGGTTCAAGGCATATATTATATTATAAGGTGACTAAAATAGTGATAAGCCATAATTCACACCCACAAGTGTCTATATTTAACAATCAGAAATAGAAAAAAATGAATGCATTGCTGGGAACTCCTGAGTATATCATTTCTTCATTTAATATGTACAGACTAATATAGCCTTAAGAGAAAATGAGGAAGGATACATATTTTGGTAGTGGTGGATAACAATTGGTCTACCCACACAAACAAGCTGAGTCCACATGTATGTCATATAATTATTCTCATTGTCTTCTCATTCTCTTTTCTTTGATTTATATTCATAAACTAAAAAGAGTCCTCAAAAGATCCTCTCATAAAAGATATAGTGAGATGATACAATCAGGGAAATTTCTGGAGTCACTATCTAACAACATCCACCAAGGAGCATGTTCATTGCTCTATCATCTTGGCTCACAAGATGGCTTTTCTCATGCCATCTCTAAGAATTCACATCTTGGCTTCATACCTTATAAACACCAGCCCACAATCTCTCTTCCATCATCACCCTTTGTTGTCTTTTTATGGGATGAACTGTGCATGTCTCCCAAAACCAAATTATACATTTAACTCAGAATGTACTCATATTTATTAACATTGTACTTGATGGGGTGACCAAAGGAAGGAGACCCTAGTCCAAAAACATCAGCATCTTTATAAGAAGATACTTAGACACATCCAAGAACAGATACACCAGAAATCTCTAAACCAACATTGAACCATATAGACCCAAATTGAAATTATGGAATACTAGATTATTGGCTGTTTTTTCCTGAGTGCATTCCTAAATGATGAATTTCTAAGGATCATAGAAGTGCAGAAGCAGACTCAGGCTGGCCAACAGATCAGGTTCAAGATTTTGCTACAACTGGGACTAAAGTAGTCATGTTGGTCTTGGTGTTAGTGTTCCAAGGAAGTAGCCACTGCCATTGAGGGGCCATCATCTTGGCCAAGCTTTCAATAATCTTTGTGCAGAGAGGCTACTGGCAGAACAAGATAGGGAAGTCACACATTGTTCCATACAAGGTGACAGGCCACTATGACTTTGTGTTGGTGCATCTCATTCCTGCTCCCACCTTTAATGTTATTTCTAAGACTCAACCTCTGGAAAGATACCACATTTACCAAGTGTAGCAAAAATAATAAAAAACTCAGAGACAGGTATTGGGGTTCAAGCTGGGGTTCCAAAAAGCAAAGAGTCGGTCAGTAGCTCTTAGCTCTACCAAGCTGAAATAGAGATCTTGTCTTCACTGAGACTGGAAACTATATCTCAAATGAGACTCTTTGCATCTTCCTTATATACCTCTATAGGGCTGGTATTAAAGGTGTGGGCTCTGTTACTGATTTAGACTAGTTCACTCTCCTGTAGCCCTGAGTGGCCTAGAACTCACAGAGATTCATCTGCCTCTGTCTTTTAAGTCCTGGGATTAAAGGTGTATGACATCACTGTCCAGCTTCTATGGATGTGGCTAGCTTTGCATTCTGATCCTTCAGGCATGCTTTATTAGACCATAAACAATGTATCACCTAAACAATATATCATCACAACTAAATCTCAGTATGAGGAATTCAGTGACCAGCTTTGAAAACCTACATGAGAATTTCTATTCAGAGGAACCATGATCTACCATATAAGGATTTTTACATATGAAAAATAAAGTGATTTAAGTCTGTTAAAAAATAAAGAAATTTTATTATCAGTTTTCTAATTATGAAAGAAAATGTAACATAGAATGAACATCCAATATCCAATATCTCAAGTGTATTATTTTCATTTCACATATATACATAATGAATTATAATCATATTCATCCTGTTTCCTTGCTCCAACTCCTCCAGAATCCCCCTTGCAATATATATCTCTCAATTTCCTATCCTTTTTGTTATTGTTTGTAATAATACACTGTCTACTCTTACAAAGATAAATGTATTATTCTAGAGGAAATTACTAGTAGCTTTTTAGTTGTTAGTCAAAACATGTTTCTCCCCTGAACACATACAGTAAGTCAGAAGTGAGTTGTCTCAATTTTCTGAATAGAGAGAGACAGCGTTTGAATGTCTACACTTAGACATGTAATATATGTCATGATGGCTCAGTGGTAGAGAAGTTAAGTCTGACATGAAACTAAATAATCCCAGGGAAAGAGTAGGGTTGATTTTCTTAAGTAAATATACTATCTTAGAAATAATATTGTGAGATAGAAGAAAGAGGTTACTTTAGTACTAGATGCAGCCAGAATGTTTTCAGAATACAGTAAAACACACAATTCATTTTGAAGAGTATGCAATTCTTCAAACTAAAAATTTTAATCTCAGATTAGAAGGAGATCATCAGTCCTATAAGTGTGGTGATATATCACACCAGTGCACAGGTTTAGTAGAGACAGCAGATATCCATCAAGTGTTGAAAAATATGCCTCAATAGGAGCACAGGGAAACAAGTACTAGTAGGAAAGGTATTCAGAGTTTCCTTTAATCTTGCCAACCTGGCAGTAATGCCCACCCCAACAGGCAGGGATTGAATAAACCCTACATTTTTCATGTAACTGATAAGAGCAAAGGAAATTATCTTTGCATGGAAGATGGTGTATATTCCCTCATTAATTCTTCAAGCAGTTTTATTAAATCTACACTATAAACTAATCATTTCTTTCAATATGCAAGATAAAGTAATGAATAAGATACATAAGGGTTTTTTGTACAAAGTCCACATTTTGATATTGAAAATTTTAATCTACAAATTCATATCTAAATTCAAGATAAGTAGATTGGCTTCACAGGGGGAAAATAATCTTGTTACTAAAAAAAATCCTAACTTATAGTCTCAGGAAAAAGAAAAACTGGTAGGAATTGTGTGTCACATAAAGAATGTCTTTCACTTGTTTGCTTAGCATTACCCCAAGGTATATAATAGGGCTACTGATGTTCTTGAGTTCATCTTGTATCCTGCCACTTTGCTGAATTTATCAGTTGTAGGAGTTCCCTGGTAGAGTTTTTTGGGGTTACTTATGTAAAGCATCATATCATCTGCAAATAGTGAAAGTTTGAATTCTTCCTTTCCAATTTGTGAGCCCTTGATCTCCTTTAGTTGTCATTTTACTCTAGCTAGAACTTTAGTGGGAGGAGGGGAGAGAGAGGGAGAGGGAGCTGGGATTGACATGTGAAGCAACCTTGTTTCTAATTTAAATTTAAAAATTAAAAAAGACAAAAAAAGAATGTCCTTCCTTCTATAGGAATAATCTTAGGACTCTCCTAATCATTGGAACATTAACTGAGATAGGTCACCCAGACATACATCTCTGGACCCTCTAGCAAATAAAATAATTTTTATGTGTCTCAAATATCTGTGATAGTAGTTTGGGGAGGTATATTATTTTTCTTACTTTTGGTAAACCACAGTAATTTTAAGGAAAGAGTTCATTTTGGCTCACAATTTGAAGGCACAGTTCATCACGGCAGGGACAGCATATTGGTGGGTCCGTGAGGCAGATATTCACCATGAAGAAAACAGATGTAGGCTGGCTCTGCTTTTGTTTATTTCCATTGAGTAAGGGATTCCAACCCATGGAACAGTACAGCACATACTCAGAGTGAGATGTCTCACTGCAGCTAAACCTCTCTGGAAATGCCCTCACAGATATGTTGCAGGCCTATCTCTTAGCTAATTCTAAATTCAGTCAGGTAGACAATCAAGGCAAGTCCTCATAAAAAGTAACAAGTCAAGGGTGTAGCTTCCTGGGCACCACTCAAGACACCAAAATCCTTGCACTGTGTTCTCTGTCTTCTAATGGGACAAAGAGGAGGCTAATGACTAAGCCATAATGAAAAACCTCACTAGATTTTAGGTCTTCAGGCACCTTGGTTCTGGAATTTCTTGTCTGGAAAACTCTGATAAATAAGTCTTTAATTATCTTTAAAATTATTTCAAAACAATTGCTCTTAATTCTGATTTGAATTCACACTTAGCCAAAGAAATCTTTAAAAAATTAAAATTATGTCAATCCTAAATTACTCCAAAAAAGAACACTGGTTGCTAGAGAGATGAAGTTCTCAATGATGACATAAGACTTTTCACTTATAATAATTTAAAGATCACTGCTCAGCATTTTCTGTGTCTATTTTGGCAATATGATAGCTAACTGACAAATATTATTAAGATTATAAGAAAAGTTTCAGGAAATTGGTTGGAGATTCAGTTTATCAAATTTATTATATTGTCTAAATTTGGTACTTGCAAAGCAAATGATTAATAATTGTTAAACATGTAAAATATTTAATTAAACATTTTCTCAGCTTTAAATAAGACATGTGTTTTACTAATTTCAATTTATCGCTAGGACTTCCAATCAGTAACATCTAACTTGATTTTTCCATCTGGAAAAAGGGGACTACATTAGAAAACTAATGCACAGAATGTGTGTTTTCATAGGCTAGGTTTACAAAGAAAAGGATGAGTGTCCCTAACTTACTCAGACGGCCTAGACCCTGGGTATTGCATTTCCACATCACCTTCAGTGTTTATTGAAAATGTACTGCCCAATGGCTTACTAAGGGAACATGTTGTCTGGCAATAACAAAAATGTACTTCTTTAATTAGGATCATCAAGCAAATTTAACCAGCATGTGTTTCTTGAATTTTCTTTTACTGCTGTTTACTTTTGTTTTTATGTTTTGCAGTAGTCGGAGTTGATCACAAGGCTGCACATATATCAAGTAAACACTCCACCACTGTATGTTACCTTTAGCTCTCCTTTTTTATTTTGTTTTGAAAGAACACTAAGAAACCCAAGGTGTCATTGAAATCATACTGCCACTCAGGCAGGTCACAAAGTTGTGAATTGCTACCCAACTTCTCAAGTAGAAGAGATGACAGGAATGACCAAATTAGGCCTAGCTAAAGTTTGTTATTTGAAGTTGAACTTCAAGCTGTGTGTGTATGTGTGTGTGTGTGTGTGTGTGTGTGTGTGTGTGTGTGTGTGTGTGTGTGTGTTTTACATATTGGCAGATTCCTTCAGATAAGTAATTCAAAGATATTTGTCTCTGGAGGTGTCTTTGAAATTTACTGTCACAGACATAAAACTCAAATCTGGTAAGATATTTTCCCCAAAAGAATATAAAATATCAAAAATAATATGA